>NC_071611.1:76462483-77147067 GCF_024509145.1 Vidua macroura | reverse complement strand
CCATCAGCACATGAGCCTTCATGTCCAGGATGCTGCTAGCACAGGCAAACATGGCCCAGAACTGCACTAGTCCGTTCCTCAAGGTGTCATCACTTGCTGGCATTTTTGTCCTGACAGCACTGTGGGATTGCTGCTTGCTGTCCAAAGGTTTTGTTCCTTTCAGGAAACTCAACAGACTTATTCCAGCTCCTCTTTTCTACAGACATGGGCTATTTGAGTGTCCAAAAGAGATGTGGGGCATTGGGCAGTCCTCAAGAGACTCCCAAGGGCTCTGAAATTATTGACCGCACGTGTTGTTCTCAGGAGCGCTGGACACGCAGGTTTTCAGCAGCAAGCCAGGAGCAAGGACACAAGCAGCAGGGCACAGATGGGCTGAGCTCTGGCTTGCAGGAAGAGCAGTGTCTGCCTTGGCATGCCCCCCGCTCCTGTGCTGGCTGGCATCTTCCTTCTCAGCAGGAACAGCCAAGGAAATGGCCTGGTCACCAGCTCCTTGTCTGCCACAAAACCTGGCAGCAAAGCCGCAGCAATCCTCATCTACTTGAGCGGGCCAGGCAGCACATGGGGCTGGCACAACTCCTGCTCAGCTGTCCCCATCTGCCTGGCAGAAACCTCTAAGGCTGGGGCAGGAGGGACAAGCTGAGTACCCTCGGATGCTCACAGTGAGCTCCCCCACAGCCCCTGCCTTCCCACGGACCAATCTAGAACCGCTTGGTTCTAGACTGCTTTTGTTGTGTTCTTCAAGCCCCCGTCCCTGGCATTGCAATACTTCAGTTCCTTTGCTACCAGGTAAACATGAATACACCACCTGAGAACAAAAGAGGGTCACAGAAATGACCAGAAGCTGGGAGCTCTCCTCTGAGGAACAGCTGGGAGAGTTGTGCTTGTTTAGCCTGGAGAAGAGCAAGCCCCAAGGAGACCTTTCAATATTCGTAGGGCCTTCTAAGAAGAATGGGGACAAATCTTTTAGTAGGGCCAATTGTAAGAGGACAAGGGTGAATGGTTTTAAGCTACAAGACACTCGATTGGCTCTAAGGAAGAAAGTGTTTACGAGGAGAGTGCTGAAACACTGGCACAGGCTGCCCAGAGAGCTGGGAGGAGCCCCAAGCCCAACAACATTCAAGGTGAGCTTGAATGGGACCCTGAGCAACCTGATCCACTTGAAGATGTCTTTGCCAGTGACTGGGGTTTTGGACTAGATGACCTTCACTGGTCCCTTCTAATCTCAACCAGTCTTGGATCCTACTTGGTTTTCATTGGAAAAGCACCCAGAGTGGATATTGCTATGTGGGGGGGCCCATCGGAAGCCCTGGAGTTTGGCCGAGGAACAAACCCTGACAGGGAACAGCTCTTTGGGCTGCAGCCACTTTGCCTTGTACCTGCAGAAGTTCCTTGGCAGAGCCTCGCCTGTCCACATCCATCTGCAGGCAGCAGCCCAGAAATTCACACAAGCCAGAGGGCAGCCTGAGCTTGTGCAGGTCTGGTACGCCTTGCTTGCCTATCAGGTACTTAGCCTGAAGCCAAAGGAAACATGAGACTCTACGTGATTCTTCCATATCCTTCAGTGCTCACCTCGACCCCATCTTTTAAGCTCCAGCCTGCAGTGGCAATTTCTTGCCTAGCAGATGCTTAGAGATGAGCCTTCCCTCCCAAAGGAAAAAAGGCTCCAGTGCAGCCCCAGCTCTTCCAAGCTGCAACAGGTCTTGCCTTGACAGCTGATGCCAGCCCCAAGGACGGTTTTACAAGTGGGCCTTGGTGGAAGCACTTTAAGCTGTGGGCATGGGATGTTATCTAATGGACACACAGGAGAAGGACACCGCTCTCTGAGCGTATTTGCACCTTACCCTCTCACTGGTTTCCCGAATATAAGGAGCCTCTCCTTTGGCCATTTCTATTCCCACGATGCCAAGGGACCAGATGTCCACTTTGGGGCCGTATGGCTCTCTTCTCACCACCTCGGGTGCCATCCAGCGAGTGGTCCCGACCATCGACCTCCGTTTACTCTGCTCAGGGCTGAACGGAGCACAGAGGCCAAAATCGGCTGAGGAGAAAAACAAACACTGCTTCAAGTAGGGAACCAAGGAAAAGGCTTCCTCACTCTACGTCTCAGAATGCAGTGCTGAATCGAGCTGGAAAAGCAGCTGGGCTCTCATTCCTCAGGGCTGCAGCCAAGGACATGGGCAATTGTCCACTTAGCAACCCCCCCCAGGATTCCCACCCTGGCTTTTCCTCAGGCACGGGAACGTTTACACTGTAACTCTCTCCCTTTGGAAGGAACACACACACAAACCAAAGTTACTCTTGCTACCTTCTTGCTCTCTAGACCACTCAGCCCCTTACAGCTGCACCCTGGGCTGGCAGAGTGCTCCCTGCCCTCTCACCAGCACCACTGCTGGGCACCCGGCAGCCGCTCAAAAGCAGCCCCACACCGCCTCCCCGGAGCGCTGCGCCTGACCCAGAACACCCACCCAGCTTGACGGAGCCATCCCGGCCCAGAAGGATGTTGTTACTTTTGATGTCTCTGTGGATCACCTGGTTGGCATGAAGGAAAGCCAGGCCTTGCAGGCACTGGGAGAGAAAAAAGAAACAGGAGGCCAAAAGTTAGCCTGATCTGATTTCATCACACCCAAAAGGACACTGCTCCTGAAGATTCACAGATCTCAAAGGAGCAGTGAGCACTGGCAAGAGGAAGTGCTTGCTGCTGCAACACTAGGAGGAGAGCAGGATCTTTCCAAGGCAAGGCATATTAGCGCTTGAGAGGGAAACATCAGTCCTTGCTCAAGACTGTCCCCTGCAAAGCCAGTCAGAATGATCCCTGCTGCACTGGATGCGTTCTCCCTGTCTGGAGGACAAGCAATGGTTTGCCAAAAGAGAAAAAGTTCCTGCCTTGGGTACCAAGGGGATCACTGTCGGGTGGGAGGCTGGAGGACAAGGGTTATAGGGCTTCCTCGACAGCAGACTTGGAAGGAGCTCATTTGTCAGTTTTCAGTAGCAAGCAGCATGGTGGGTGCCATGCCATCCTTTGAAGCTTGGACTGTGACAGATGAGTCTCTCTTTGGCTTTGCTGCTGGTTTAAAACTTGGACACCAGCACCTTTGCACTTACAGGCAAAGAAGGCAATGCAGAAAGGGTTTGGGCAAAGGCTTGGAGAGGCAAAGTGCAGAACAGAAAATAGAAATGAAAACGAGACAGGGAGTTCAACAATGGTCTAGAAGAGTAAAGAACAGACTATAGTAAGGGCAGGGACACTGGCAGGCAGTTCACTCCCAATGCTCTTTCTTCTCCAAAGCATGAGAGCAACACAGAAAGAAAGCTCTGAACATGGAATCACTCGCTTTGCAGCGCTTTTGAGGGACGAGCCTGTCCAAGCCATCCCAAGCACAAGCAGGACCCCTTACCTCCTGACACACTGTTGCTATGTGTCCTACAGCCATCCTTTTCATGCTGACCACATCAGCTAAGGAGCCTCCATCCATATACTCCAACACCACCAGGACATCCTCACTGACAAGGTAGCTGCAAGATGAAAGCAACAGCGTGGAGCTGAATGTGCACAGCTGAATTGCTGGATGAAGGAAAGACTGCAGCTGAGTTTTGTTTCCAGGTCACTGGTAAATGAAGACGGAATCAAATGAAGACACACTCCACCCAGGCTATCCACTGCTTGCCATCTGTGCCGTCTGAACGAGGAAGGCACATCCGTGGAAAAGGAGGCTGTGGGTATTCTCAGCTCAGTCAGAGAGAAAGGGAAAGGTTTTCTAATCAGGCAAGAGCCTGGGAAACATGCTGATGGCTTAGTAAGAGAGCCAGGTTTCTGAGATCAATCTCCAAGCTATTTCTGCCAGGAAGCATTCATGGGGACAAAATGCAATCTCCTCCCATGCCTTGTGCAGGACTAGATTGATGTTAATTGAAAGATCCATTTTCTGCCAGAATATTTACCTTTCTAGGTAGGTGACAATATTGGGGTTCTTATATTCCTTCATGACCAGGATTTCCTTCAACACATCCTCGCAGCCCTGGCGCTGGAGATTAAGTTGCTTTACGGCCACCTACAATGACATTGAAAAGCCATCAGGAGCGGACATTACGAGAGCCTCTTTCTCCGTGTACTCACGGGCCTGGATGCCTTGTCACCTCGGTAGAAATGGACACTAAACCATCAACCACAAAGCGCTAACAGCACTCTCTGCACCTGCAGACTTCTCAAACAGACTTTGTTTATAACTACTATCATCATTCACACATGTTTTGCAAGCCAAAAGTAATTTTGCTCCTGTGAAGGTAAATTGAAACCACTGGAAATACGTTAGCATTTCTAGGGGCTTTCACCAGCCTTTTGGAGATGGCTGCCATTCTTGACTGGGTGCCAAAGGAAACACACACCTACATGATGGGGAACATGCTGTCCAAAAAAGAACTCCAAGGCGACTCAGAGTAAAGTTACAATCCTAGCACATCCTAACTTCTTCAGTTTGGGTTTCGCAACTCTGAAGAACAATCTTGTACATGGTTTACACCGTGGAATTATTGTCATTTGTAATTCTTTAGTGGCTTTAAGAATGAATAACCCTTTATGTGGTACCCTATGGATGCACGGCAGGTCATAAGCAGGGCTTCGGGCTTTCGGACGCCTCCTCCACCTCCCTCCAAGTGCAGTTCCTGAGCGCAGCACTGCAGGTGGATAATGAACTACCAGAAAGATGCAGTTGTATTTGCCGAGAGCCAAAAACAAAATCAAGGACTATGAACTTATCGTCCCAAAGAGCAGCGGCACTCTCCAAGACACCATGTCTTCAACACAGGATCAACACAAGGTTGTATTATTTAAGGCTCTTCATCAATTTCTTCTCTGATCTGTGTGTGTGTGTGTGTGTGTGTGTGTGTGAACTAGGTTCCCTAGGACTGAAAGGCAAAACTCTGCTCCAGGCAAGATCTCTCCTTCTTTAGGATTTGCATTATATTTTCAAACTGAACCATGTGATGGAAAACAATGGGAAATCCTATCTGTGTCTGAACCTGGGCTTAAGAGGAGTTGGGCTGGAATGACGGCTCTTGCCATCTGCTAATCTATGCATGTTTATCCAGGAAGTCCAAGCCAGCGTGTCCTTCTCTGAAAGGCACCACCGCCATCCTTGCATTCATTCAGCTAGGGAGGGAGGACAAAGTCTGTCCCAAATGCATTTTGCAGCCTGCCTCTGGACAGGCTGCTTCTGTGGGACAGCCTTTGCAGCAAAGAGTCAGGCGGCCCAAAGCTTTGGCCACGGATCACATCACAAGGGAAAGCACTCAAGGGCTGCAAAATCTGAATGGGCTGTTGGCACTTACTGCTCGTCCTGTGGCAGCGTTGAAGGCCTTATAAACGGTTCCAAACCCCCTGGAAACAGAACAGTGGCAAGAACAGAGAAGTTGGTCAGTGCTGAGAAGCAAAAGGCAGCCCAGGCAGGAGCTCTCTGCTTCCTGCAGTGTCTCAAAACCACCGGGCTTTGTCTACTCTTCAGCCAAAGGCACAGCAGCCCAGCAGCCCTCTGCCATGCAGAGTGTCCAAGGGAAAAGCTGGGTGCAACCAGAAGAGAAAGGGCTGCTACAAATCTCAAATGTACACACTAGACTGTGCATGCGGGTGTTTTCTTCGCCTTTTCCTTCTGGCATCTGTGCCTGTGGCGTGCCTTTCCAGGCAATGAAACATACAGTCCTGCTGGGCCTTCTCACCACTCTCTTTTCATCCTACCTGCCAAACTCAGGCAACACCACACAGCCTTTCTTATTTTCCTGACCACGGAATGTTGTTTTCAGCAAAATACTACTAAGAAATGCTACTGACAGCTGCTATCTGACAGCTATCAGGTGGGACATTGCTCTCTCAGGTTCTTCTTCCTTCATGAGTGTGGCCAAATTACTTTGAATCAATCAAAACCATGTCTCCTGGGAAAATAGGCTAACTGGTGCCACATGTTTGAGGGACAGGAAGGCTTCCAGGTCCTGCTCCTTGAGGCAGGCAAGATGTCGTCAGCATCCAGTGATCTTTCATGATGCCTTGTACTGCCTCAGCACTGAGACAGGGACAGACTAAAGCCAGGGCCTGAAGATGCTTGCAGCTTGCCTGACTTCCCATGTGATATTGCAGCACCAAAATACCTGGCCCATGGTTCTGTAGAAGTAAGCGTGGCTGCACTCACCCACTGCCAATAGGTTTCCATCCAGTGTACTTCTTCTCTGGATCTCCCACACTCACCACACGCCCTGAAAAACAAAATGCAAGAAGCACACTTCAAAACAGAGATCCTGACTTCCAGGAGATCTGAAACCCAGCTCCACTCACATCAACAAGAACAACAACAGCAGCCCCAGCAAGACAGGCAGCTCTGCAGCACACCTGGCCTGTACAGAGCCTGATTCTCCACACTCCATTGAAGGGTTGCCTTGAGAAGAAACTAAACTCATGCAAAAAGCATCAGAGCAGACAGAGACCAGAAAAGGACAGGCACCAAGGCAGAAAGAATATTGCAAAGTGAATTCCGGGAGAGGAGGGCACCTTCTCTACCTCTCGGCATTTTGCCTAAAGAATGCCTTGACATTTTTAGAGAGCAGCAGCTCATGCTATGACCAAGAACAGTGGCTCTAAGAATTAGGACCCTCTTCATTGATGAGCAGGCTAAGTTCTGAAGATGACTTTGCCCATTCCCCATTTAGTGAAGAACTACAAGTCCTTGTCTTCAGCCTGGCGTGCAGCAGTCACTGGCACTGGACTCAGCCCCTTGAACACCACCCACATGCCCCATCTTCCCAAATGGGCACAGCCCAGACGGGAAACAAGGACAGCGCCGCTCCTCAGGCGCTGCCGTGACACAGACACCTGCACAAATGAGATGCTGATCCTTTCATCAGTCCAGGCAAAGCTGCAGCAACGGGACGGCAGCTGCAACCTCACAGCTAAGGAAGGCTCCAGCCTCTGCAGTCACACCAGCTGTCAGTGGCAGGGCAGGTATGACAAAAAGCTCGGCAAAGCCCACAAATGGCCACTGACAGCCACTGTGAAGAAGGCAGAGCCAGACTGAGCCCCGTTACAAGCTGCTGACCTCACTCAAGACAGGACATGATTGTCTTTGACTTCAGACCCTGGAGCAGTAGATCAATCCACCTTTTGTCCCAACAGCTGGTGGCAGACGCTGAGTAAACCGGGCTCTGTTCTGTACCTGACCGCTTATTCTCTGACAGCACTGCACTGGCAGCTATTACCAGTGGCAAGAAGCAACTCAGTTGTACTGCAGAATCAGCAAGGCCTTGGTGTGCTTTCCTAGAGTACGATCTGTGCAGGGATTGAGGCCAATGCTTAGTATTCCAGGAGTATTTACCAGCGGGCAGTAGCAGTACAGCGTGCCTGGTACCAGAGGAACATGCAGCAGAGGCTTCCTTCTTTGATGCATCTTCCTAAGCATACAACTAAGATATCAAAGAGGGACTGTAAAAAGAGTATCCTGTTTTGCTTCTTTTGGGGCACTTTGAAAAGAACTCTTCCTCTCTGATTCCTCAAGATTCTTCTAAGAATATCATTTTTTAACTTTTAGGGCGTACTGAAAAGACCTCTTCCTCTCTTAATTGTGCTGTCACCTGATGTTCATTTCAAGGAGGTCAGGCTAACTAAAATGGAGGATTCTTATCAAAACCAACTGTAGAAGGAATAGGAGAAGTACTAAGAGTCATAAAAACAAGACCAGCATCAAACAAGCCCCACAGCCAATCAAATTCACTGATGTATTCTGTCTCCAATGACTGGTGACAAGCCAGGAGTCTAAAGGGAATCTAGGAAGCCAACTGTTCTGATCCGTTTGGCCAGACTAGCACACACATGTTCACTCGGTCACTGCATAGGTTGCAGGCTACTGCGGCTCAGGACACAATCCCTGCTTTTGTCTTTATTGCACAGGGAAGCTCAGGCAAAGCCCACCCACGCCCAGCTGCCCTCAAAGGCAAAAGGAACGCCCCAAATGCTCCCTGGCTGCCTCCGAGCACAACAATGGCTTCTGTAGGGAGTCCAAAAGGTCTGTCTGACACCAAAGAGAGGAAGAACATGTGCTACAGCTCATGCTAAGGCACACACTATAATGCGCTGCTCAATGGCACAAGAAATCCCCAGGACGTACTCAGCAGCTTCAGGAACTGCTTCTCTTTCTCCCGGCTTGAGAGGGCCGAACTGCTCACGCTCGGGTTTTCGGGCTGCGGAGAGGAGGCTTCTTCGGAGGATGCTGCTGCAGCGGCAGCTTTGATGGCACATCCTGCGTCCATCTGGGACAAGAAATTTGTGTGTGTCAGAAAGGTGCCTGGCAGAGATGCCCCAGGCAGAGCATTTCAAAGGCAAGCCCTTAGGAACAGCACTGGTGCTGTTAGGCTGCAAGCTGAGCTGCCAACTCTTCCACCTCCAGTCAAACCCAAACGAGCAGTCAGAGACCACAGCTTGTCACAGTCAGCCGTAGTCGAGAGTGCAAAAGGGAAAGAACAACTTCACACTTCACCCCGTTCTGAGGACTGCATTCACCATGGACAGGGACAACTTGCTCAGAATCTGTGTGGGTCACCATGCTCGCCTGAGCAAACCCCTCAAAAAACAAAGCGAGCACTAAGAGGCCAGCAGAAATACATTCAGAGGATTGCTGGCCCACCGGCCAAAGCACTAGCCCTGCTGCCCAGGGCAGCAGCTGAGATTCAGCGGCCCAGTAAGTGTCCTTCTGACCAGCTGCCATGGAGACCACAGAGCATGGCGGTCAGAGACATTGCCCCCATCCACCTGCTGCTCTGCAGGGGAAAGGCAGCAAGGGCAGAGACCACTTGTTGCACGACTGCAGTGCCTCCTGCTCTTTCACTCACCTGCTTTTCTTCAGCTGGGCTGTACTGCAGCAGGACCTTATGCATCCTTTCCATTTCTTCTTTGTGCCTCTTCTCCATGGCCTTCATCTTCCTCTGAGCGTCCTGCAGCTCTGCCTGCAGCTTGATATTCTGTCAAGAGGAATCTTACTGGCATCTGCAATCTCGCTCAGGTTTCCTCTTTTGCACTCTCAAAAGCACTTGTGTTCAGCCACTTCCTTCTGCTTCTCTACCCAGCTCTAACCCTTCCATCCTAGCTCTTCTGCCTGCTGCTCAGCACTGGAGCCTGCCAGGCTCTGTGCTTCCAGTGCCTGATGAGGGGAAGACACACTTCCAGATGAAGTCCCAGCAATGCTCCCCAAAGAAAAAAATGGAAGCTTCATCCCTCCAATAACCCCTATACCTGAAGAGTGCACACTAGTGACTTTGTGCCCTCCAGCACTCCTGCCCTAACAATCAACGTAGGAGGAGGCCCAACACGTGTAAGGAAAGGAGAGGTCACCTGCCTTCCCTGCTCTGATGGCTGCCTGTTTCCTGGCCCCCCTCTCTTCAGGATTTCTGTCTGTTCTCAGAGACTCTGTTCTCAAATTCCCCCTGATCAAGGAAAAGCTGCAGATGGACTGCAGGACGAGGACGAGGCCAGCACCTCGATGACCCAGTCACAAGACAGGCCACCAGCTGAAATACCAGCAACACGGGGCCTGTTGCAACTGCTTCAGGCTCAAAGGGAAGACTTCTGTCCACTGTGGAAGGACAGAAAGCAAGGAAGCCAGTTGCTGGCACTACACTTGCCAGCAAGGTCAGCAGCAGTCTGCTGCATGGCACGAGGCTGTGGGGAAGACGCTGCCCCTTCGCTGCCATGCTTTGGGTGGCGACCACCCAGCCTCCTGGGGAACTTGGCTTATGCCCGTGCTCAACCTGTGGCTGCATATACTGTCCCAGCATTGTCCTCTGGGTCTTCACAGGCCTTCAAGTAGGAGCCCTTGAAGCCCTCTGCTGCCCGGCCCAGCAACGTGTAGCCTACAGCAGATGCTTGCGACCATGTCACAGACTCAGGCTGCTCTTCTGCTAAGCCAGCCCTCCAAACTTGCCTGAATACTTCAAGGATGTATTGTTTCTTACCAGTTCTTCCTTCGCTTCCTCAGCAGATTGCCAGAGTCTCACAGCCTTGCTGCACTGCTCTTCTGCCCAGCGGAGCTGTTGAGCCATATCTTCACATTGCTGCTTGCTGAGAGATCTTACAGCCAGCAGCTCACGACGAAGGCCCCTCACATGCTCTGCAAACATGACACACGGCAACAGTCAGAGACTACACAAGCAGAGGAATCTGCTGACCTTAAGCCCTTTCAGTTTCAGGCCAGGAGGAAGCTGCCCTCAGCTCCTTCACTCCTCAGAAGCCCTGCAGACAGAGCTGGCTTTGCAGCAGCTGCACTAGGCAGGGCGATCCCCAGAAACAAAGCGCACGAGCCTCTCACCCAGTATCGCCTCCTTGGCCTGCGTGGCTGTGCGCACTTGGGCTTCCACACGGCTCCTGGCTATCTCCAGCTCTGATATGTGCTGCTGAGCCTCCAGCAGGCTGCTTTGCAGGCTCTCCTTCTCTGACCTACAAGTTGTGAAGATGAAGAGCAATTGTTCCTGGCACACAGGGGCAGTTTCTCCAGTATGATGTGCCTTAAGAACCCTACACCTTAGTATGGAAAACAGCTTGCATGGAAACTCAGGTACAGCAGGACAATTTTACCACTTCAAATAGCAAAGTAAGCCCCTCCAGGTGACTGGGCAGCCTTTCCTCATGATCTAGCCCAGCACAGAAAGCCCAGCTGAGTTTGAGCTCAGCGGACAAAGCTCAGATTGCCGTTGCCTGACTTATCACACACGGGTGGCTGTGCCCACAAAGTCTCTGCCAACGAGCAAAAGCCCAGCCTCTGCTCACAGCCCTCAGCTCATCAGCACTTCCAAGTCCCTCTGCAGGGGGACAGAACAGTGTTCTCCTGGCTGACCCGTCAATGTTTCATGCTATCCACGGTGTACGTATAGGTACTTTGTTTGCCAGGCACTCTCTAAGTAAAAGGGACTGAAGGAATTCACCAAACGATATTATTGGAGTGAAACCTCCAGCTTCTAGCAACATGAGTAGGAAACCAGAACCAGGTTTTTATCTGAACAAGAACTGTATAGGAAAGGGAGAGTTGGACAGGTATCCTGCCATTTAAATCATTGGAAGTTTGTGAACAAGAACACTTGCTACCTTTATTTATGGCTAATTAAGCCAGTAGTGCCCAAATGACTTGGCACTCTTTAAAAAGGAAAAGGGACCAGCCAAAGGGACTTTGACAGAGGTTACAGAGGTGGGTGGACAAGTGGGCAAGTATCAGTGCTCAGCAGGAATCCCTAGAGACTGTTGAGAAGTCACAAGACCTTTCCCTGCTGTTGCTGCTGCTGCTGCTGCTAATAAGCTACTCTAGGTCCTGCATCATACTCCACAAGAGTGAGCTCTGAAGAGTCTCAAGATTTTTTTTCAGCATGACCTTCCATCTTCAGCTGAAGCATCAGCACCCTACTCACAACATTCCCATGTAAGAGCCTTGAATTCTGAAAATCCCATGTCAAACTACTTGGCAAAGAAAAAATGATGTTTAGATGCACCGAAGGAGAAAGCAAAACCAGAGGGAAACTTCTGGTTTCAGGAAACATCTGCACGCTTTCCTTGGTACTCAATTCAGTGCCAAGTTGGTTTGCTTTGCACTTTTCACAGGAATGTGCAAGAGGTCCCAAGCAGGCACCCAGAAGAGCTTGGAGAGCTTGAGCTGGCAGAAAAATAAAATTCAGATCACAGTATCCTTTACTTTTTTCTCATGTCTCTTTGCCTCCCTGTCTGAGAAACATCAGGAGAGCACACAGGAGGCAGTAAATCCTGGCATAATGCTCACCACCTTTGTAATTCCAGACCTTCAATCATGTCCCCTCCCTGCCTTTACCTGGCCTCTGCCAGCTGCTCTGAAACGCCTCGTAGGTCCCGCTCCGTGGCTGCCAGTCGGGCTTCCAGGGCAGCGTTCTCTTGCGCCAGCACCGCCTTCTCTCTGCACACCTGGGACAGTGCGTGCCCTTGGCGAGAGAAGTCCTGGAGCAGCTTCTCCAGACCCCTGTGGGCTGGCCGCTGCGGGCGGCAAACCTGCAAGTGGGGGGGCACCATTTTCCAAGAGGAACAACAACAACAACAACACAGTCTCGCTCTTAGCTTGCTGCCAGAAGCAGCATTCGGGGGGCCTGGCTAGGACCAATCCCTCTCCCACAGGTGCTGCCTAGGATTAAGATGAGCGTACCTTTAGTGCTGCCAGAGGAACTGCTTCCTTCAGCAGATCCCTCTGAGGCTGTGATTCCTCCGCTGTCTGTGCCGCCACTTCAAACGCCCTCTCTAGTGAGGAGTGGTGCTTTCCCTCAAATGCAGACAACTGCTTCCAGCTACAACAAGGGGACGGACAAACAAGCCTTTAATTGCAACACAGTCTCCTTGCAAAACCAGCACTACGTACCATGCCCCACATAAGGCAGTCTCGGGGCCTTCCAACAGCCCTCTACTTCCTCAAGAGAAGTACCTCAAGAGAATGTTGCAATTCCCTCTCTAGACCAGCATCTCTCTTTGTCATTCGTGCAGGTGAAAGAGTCGCCACTGAGGAAGTCAAACAAGCTTCCAGAAGCCACAGAACATTTGCAGAAAGCTCTGGTACTCTCAGTGTAACAGCTTCCTGCCTGCTAGGTCTAACGCTCCTTTCCCATACAGTGGATACCGAACTTGCAAAAGCTTTTCTTTGACTAAGACCCTCTTGGTAAGTCCAAATGAGTAGTCCCACAATTACTCTTGCTTTCCCTAGTGAAACAAGGAAAGAGCCTGCAAGTTGCAGCTTGGGGAGGTGGTGGGTACGATTTTCCAATTCAATAATCACAGGATCCCAAGATGGTTTAGGCTGGCAGAGACCCCAGGAAGCCTCTAGCCTAGTCTTCAGCTCCAAGCAATTGGGGTCAGCATCTGGACAGGCTGCTCAAGGCTCTATGCACCTGGGGCTTCCAAATTTCAAGGGATGGAATCTGTACATGCTCTCTGAGGCACTTGTTCTGCTGCATGATTGTCTTTCCAGGTCAATGCTTTGCTTTCCTTAAGCTCAGCCTGAACCTCCCTTGTTTTAACTCTCGTCTAGTTCAGAATGCTTTTAGTCAAGGTTTGAGAAGTGAGTCCCAGGAGGCAGCTATGCTCTAGGTCAGTCAGCATCCAGACCTGCCCTGGGCTGCCTTCTCCTGGCTGTGCTGAGCAAGTCAAACTATGAGAAAGCCAAATTTGTTCTTCGACCCTGGGCCTCCGAAAGCCCAGCAACGCCCACCCCTGCTCAGAGGAAGCGAGAAAGCTTAACACATACCTGAACTCCTGAGCGCCGCGCACTCTATCCGTGCACTCCTGCCGCTCCGCCTTTCCTGCCTGGACCGAGGAGTCCTGACTGGCGAGGACCTCTCCTTGAGGGACCTGCAAGGAATGGGCAGGGAAAAACCACAAAGCAGCAATAAGGAGCAGGGAAGTTGGCTCCTGAGAGCTGGCAGAAGCAGCAAGCAGAGACACAGCTCATGTGAAGGCAAAATCTGTTGTGTGTGGGGCTGTTGAGGTGGTGTTTAGGTGGTGTTTATGTCCCAACTAACCCTTGAGTTGCTCTGGAAGTGTCTGAGTAGAAGCAGGGAATACTTCCTTGCTCAGCTCTGGTCAGCTGGCTTCCCCTCAGGATTTCAGGCCTTGGAGAGCAGCCAATAGGAACTGCATTCCAGCCCTTCACAGACAGACCTTGTCTCTGCCATGCAGAGCAGCTCAGGATTCCTCTCAACAAACTTGGCTCATGTCACAGTTAAGGGTGTAGTCGAAGCAGTGACTGTAGCTACCTAGACAGGGCATGGAGAGGGGTAGGTCCCTGCAGGCAACAGTGGCTCCTCCGTAGCCCACAAGGCGGTGAACTCCGCCTTGGGACCTCTCCCTCTGCTGACAACAGGGAGCCTGCACAGGCTCTGTGCACAAAGGGGCTGACTTTTGCACCAGTAGCACTAAGGGACATCATGCTACCGCTTATCTCACAGCAAGGGAAGTTCCCAGTCCCTGTGAGAATGCCAGGAAAACGGTGCCTGCATGGGAAAGTTCAGATCCCATTTTCCACGGGTCAGTGGCTGGGCTGAAGAGCTAGGTCACGGCAGGACTCCAGCCCACAGCATCTTCAGCCACAAAGGGCAAGTGCTGCCTGCTCACAACCTTGCAGCTCTGCACTGCACCAAAGCTTTGCACTGAACCAACCAAAGCTGCCACTCCTTGGTGCAGGATGCTCAGGCCCTGCACTGACGACATGTGGAGGTTTGTTGTCCTTTGACAGGACACCTCCCCTTTAGCCTCCAGAGGAAGAGAGTGAGCCAGAGGAGGTGCTCTGCAGACAGGCAGCAGCGTGAGGGACAGGGAGTAACCTGTCATTTAGAACCTTATTTCTCCTGAGCTCTATCCTCAGCTCTCTTCAGCAGAAGTCATGAATTTGGAGACAAGTGGGATGCTCAGTCATTCAAACTCAATTCAAGTGCACTAATGAGACTAATGTTTGGACGGGATTGCATATGCTTCTGAAGGAGATGTTTCAGCCTGCCTACAATCAGCATGCAGCCTCCTGTCTGCAAAGCTTGACTTTCATTAATTATAACCTCTTCCGTGGAAAAGGAGGAAACGGATGGAATCCTTTTGGTAGTGTTCATGCACACATCGACTTAGTGGACTTTCTTTCGGCCTGCCAGGCTGGCACTCTACTGCAACAGGCCAAGGCCACAGCTTTCTCCACAATCCTCAGACACCAGGAATGTCAAGGGTGCCCGTCCCACTCACCGAAACGTGCCCTTGATTCCTTCCACGTCTGAGGCGACCTGCCGGGGACAAGGGAAAATGAACCAGGTGCTGTTAGAAATCTGTTTGTGCTGAGGAATCCCACAGAACAAGTCCACCCAAGCAGAGAGCATTTTCCTTTCGCAACCAATCCCTCCAGGAGCAACACTTCTTTAGCACAGCAAGCGAGACTGCAGGCCAATACCCTAGGCTGTGTCTACCTTTTGCTCGGCTTTGCCACTAAGGACCTAGAAACTTGGCTGAGAAGATGCAAATTGTTCCTTAGCAGTCAGTGCCTACATTGAAGCTCATTGTGCAGCCTGCAGCTAAAGCAGCTTTTTTCTCCTCTCTTTTCTGGATTTGCTCTTTCTTTTTGTAAATTGCATGCAGCATGTCCCACACACTTGCTGTAAACAATTCCCCACAAAAGCTCCCACCAAGCCCCTCTTAGCGCTTGCACTTCTGTTGGGACACAGCACAGGCCCAGCTCCGGGGTTCAGGAGCACACACAAACTGCTCGGCACTTTGCCCTTCAGCGCAAAGCCAGTCGCTCTGGTAGCACACACAGGGGGTCCACTTAGACAGGCACATCCTTGAAGGATGGTATGCAGAAAAAAAATGCTTTTCCTCAGCTCTGGAGAGAACCAAACAGTTTCTAGAAGGACACCTGCAAAGCTCCCCCAGTCTGCATTTGGGAGGTTCCCACACCCTGCTGGGCAAGAGACACCCCCTTTTTAGGTGAAGCTGTTGACAGGAGCTTTACCAAACACACAGCATCTTTATGCCATTTTTGTTTCAACGTGCTGCCCCAAGGAAAAACTTCTATTTACCAGTCAAACGATGAAAAGCTTTCCGAGAAGCCGCCAATGAAAAGGCGCTGCTGACTGCTCTACGGACTCGCTCCATCGTTTGAGCAGGGCTGCTCGAGTCCGTAGGCCAGGAAAAAAAATAGAAAAAACCCCCCTCTTGCACAAGTCCCCAGACTGTGCAAGGAAAAAGGGGAGCAACAGGACACTTGCACGACTCTACGGACTGTGCAAGAAAATACAGAAGCAAAAGGACACCCGCTGTAATCTGAGAACAGCACAGTCGAGGTGATCCTCCTGCCACGAGCGTGCCAAGGGCTGCTCTGGACGCTGAGGCCTTGCGGGCACCAGGAAACCTCCTGCTGACAGCGCTGTGACGTGGCAGCCCTCTGCTGACATCACAATAGCAGCTGCTCTGGGTCGGTCTGTGAATTCATGCATGGCAACCCAACCTTCTCAGCAGCTAAGACAGAAGAAAAGCCCGGAAAGTTCTCCTCTGCCCCAAAGCAGCACAAAACCCCCTTGCAGTCCAAAACCCACAGCTCAAAGGAACCAAGAGTAACACAAAACAGGCACCAAGCCCATACACCCACCCTGTACACCAAGCTGAACACTGAGAGACAACCAGGATGTGAGGAAACCAAAGGCCCCGTGCCCTTTTGGCCAGCAGTGCTTCTGACTAAAGCCAGTTTTAAATTTGCTTTTAAATTCTGTGGGTGAAATCGTGCTTTGCTAATATCCCAGAGAGTTCCCTAGATTGGAATGCCTGCCATTCCTGCCCATTTACTGCATGGCTGACATCAACCAGCAAATTGTAGGGCTCGCTGAAGGAAGAATGACACCTAAGTGGGGAGAAAAAGCCAAGTAAACAACCTGCTGCACACACAGCACACTGCTGCTGCACAATCACAGCACCTCAAAGAAGCCTTTGGGGCCTGTGACTCACTTCTGGCAGCTTTCTTGGGCACACATCTGGCAGTCACAGAGATCTGACTCTAATGGACACACAGAAAGAAGGAACAGGAAATCAAATCCCAGTGCGGGACACCGGAGAAGCTGGTGGGGGGAGGAAACCAATGTGGCAAAATGGGCAAGTCCCACCGAAAAAGGAGGAGACCCTGAGGCAGAGACCAAATAGCTCAGCTGGTGGGCACACCTTAGGAAGGCAGGCTCAGAAAAACAGAGCAACCACAAGCCTTCCAAAGTTCAGAAGCTTCCTTCCAGGCTGCATATTGTCCTGATGCAAATTCCCTCTGTGTGTCAGACTGGAAGTCAGGACAATGCTCAAGAAATGACTGATTAGATGACGAATGCCTTTGCATCTACAGACACCACATTTGCACCGTCCTAGTGTCCTAATCCCAAAGCTTTAAAATGTTGGTGGATGACCCTCATTTCCTCAGGGCTAGAGATCAGGGAGTAGTTTCAAGCATGCACTGCTTACAAAACAGTCCACAGAGCTATGCATACCGTTTTCTGCCCACCATTCACAAAACACTGCTGTTTCCTCAAATGAAAGCAACAGAAAGCTCTGGCAGCCTGCCCCCACCCCAAGAGTTTCCAGCCAATTTTTTCCTCTACTTTCTACGTCCTACGTCTTAGCAAAAGTGCTTTCTGCCAGCACAGTGAACTGGAGACAGACCATTTGTTCATGTGCAACAGCACGGGTTGGTGCTCCAGCCTGAGAGCTGGAACACAGGAGCTTGGGCAACTGAGCTTTGAGATGCAACAGAGCCAGAGAACGAAGCTGGCGGTGACTGCTTGGGGAGGAAAGTGGCCCAGCAATGGTACTGCACACAAGCTGTGGAGGAGGCACTCACTATCAGCATGACAGCCCTCATAATAGCACACAAACCCCCATAGTTTTACACATGTATTGGAGGCTGGTTGCTCTGCATGTATGTCTATACTGCTGGCTTTATGTGAAAAATGCCAATCACTTGTTTTAAAAATTTATAGAAGTTTAATAAAAATATAATGGTTATAAAAATAATAATACAAGTATAGTAAAAAGTTAGACAATTAGAGTTAGGACAGTTAATAAGACAATAACATCAAAGAGTTACAGCCCGGGCTGGGTACCTCTCTCTGGACAAAAATGAGCCAGAAAAAGGACCCCGTTAAAAGAGAATTTACTCTTTAAGAGGGGTAACCTGTTGCATATACAAAACACTTCATCATTATGCATATATTTTATTTAAAACAAGAAATTCATATGGTACTTGTCAAAAAGTTTCTGTTAATCCCCAGGCGCCTTTGAGTCTAAATCAGGCTTAAAGAACTTCGTTTCTGTTGATAAGGAAAACCATAAATTCCTCTTCTCTGGAAAATTATAATTGTTATCTCGGTGTGAAGAATTCCTTGATTATCTTCTCCTTTTCTAATAAAAAGAATATCTCACACACATAGTTTCTATTTTAACTACAAAAGATTAACTTTTATTACAAAGCTACATTTCCTATATTATTAAAATTTTAATACAGCATAACTTTCCAACCTAGCATAATACATATAGTAAATATCTGCGTAGAGCCATATAATATGCATTTTTCACACTTTATAACCTTTTGGAAGCAGTCAGAGCCAGCAGGATTCACCCAGCATCAGGAGCCAATGCAGCCTGGGAACCTGCTGATTTATGGAGGCTTCTGGCTTCCCAGGTGAAGCCAAGGCAAGCCCTGCTGCTGCTGCTGCTGCTGCTGCTCTGCCAGAGAGCTCCGGCTGGGCAGGGATGGCACCACTGTGCCGCGGGCTGTTTCTCCTTCCAGAGCTGGGCGCTGCTTTTGAGCCAGTAGTGGCAGCTGGTGGGAGAACAAATGGGCCTTTTCCTGCGTCAGCACTTATGGACGCACTAGGCCCACCTTCAGGGGAGACTTTCGGCCCCCTCAAAGGAAAGCAGAGGGACACAGTTGGAAAAGGCTTCCTTTCAAGCCGCGCTCGCTCTTGGAAAAGGGAGCCGAGCGCCAGGACGAGCAGCAGGGCCCGATCCCGCCCCCGTGCCTGCAGTGAGGGGCGGCTGCCGCTGGGGGGCGCCATGGGAAGGGAGCGCCCCTGCGCGGGCCGGGCGGGGCGGGGCAGCCGCCAGGGGGCGCCTGGGGCGGGGCGGGGCCCCTCTGTGAGGGGGGAGAGCCTCGGGCAGCTGCGAAGCAGCGTGGAGCCACAAACGGGACTGACCGTCCGCAAGGACAGCGCCAGGGCAATGGACAGCGCCCGGGCACAGCACAGCTTAAGCGCAGGCTGACCGGGAAGGCAATCTTCCCATGCACTGCAGGATTTAGGCGTTTTGATTCCACAGCCCTGCCATGAGCTGGCTGGGCACAAAGCCGCCCCGAGCACCGGTGCCTCCTCTCCAGGCTTGCCAAGGTACGAAGTGTTCTTGTTCACAAATTTCCAAGGATTTAAATGGCAGGATATCTGTCAATCTCTCCTTTTCCTACACAGTTCTTGTTCAGATAAAAACCTGGTCCTGGTTTCCTACTCATGTTGCTAGAAGCTGGAGGTTTCACTCCAATAATATCGTCTGGTGAATTCCTTCAGTCCCTTTTACTTAGAGAGTGCCTGGCAAACAAAGTACCTACACGTACACCGTGGATAGCATGAAACATTGACGGGTCAGCCAGGAGAACACTGTTCTGTCCCCCTGCAGAGGGACTTGGAAGTGCTGATGAGCTGAGGGCTGTGAGCAGAGGCTGGGCTTTTGCTCGTTGGCAGAGACTTTGTGGGCACAGCCACCCGTGTGTGATAAGTCAGGCAACGGCAATCTGAGCTTTGTCCGCTGAGCTCAAACTCAGCTGGGCTTTCTGTGCTGGGCTAGATCATGAGGAAAGGCTGCCCAGTCACCTGGAGGGGCTTGCTTTGCTATTTGAAGTGGTAAAATTGTCCTGCTGTAGCTGAGTTTCCATGCAAGCTGTTTTCCATACTAAGGTGTAGGGTTCTTAAGGCACATCATACTGGAGAAACTGCCCCTGTGTGCCAGGAACAATTGCTCTTCGTCTTCACAACTTGTAGGTCAGAGAAGGAGAGCCTGCAAAGCAGCCTGCTGGAGGCTCAGCAGCACGTATCAGAGCTGGAGATAGCCAGGAGCCGTGTGGAAGCCCAAGTGCGCACAGCCACGCAGGCCAAGGAGGCGATACTGGGTGAGAGGCTGGTGCGCTTTGTTTCTGGGGATCGCCCTGCCTAGTGCAGCTGCTGCGAAGCCAGCTCTGTCTGCAGGGCTTCTGAGGAGTGAAGGAGCTGAGGGCAGGTTCCTCCTGGCCTGAAAGTGAAAGGGCTTAAGGTCAGCAGATTCCTCTGCTTGTGTAGTCTCTGACTGTTGCCGTGTGTCATGTTTGCAGAGGATGTGAGGGGCCTTCGTCATGAGCTGCTGGCTGTAAGATCTCTCAGCAAGCAGCAATGTGAAGACATGGCTCAACAGCTCCGCTGGGCAGAAGAGCAGTGCAGCAAGGCTGTGAGACTCTGGCAATCTGCTGAGGAAGCGAAGGAAGAACTGGTAAGAAACAATACATCCCTGAAGTTTTCAGGCAAGTTTGGAGGGCTGGCTTAGCAGAAGAGCAGCCTGAGTCTGTGACATGGTCGCAAGCATCTGCTGTAGGCTACACGTTGCTGGGCCGGGCAGCAGAGGGCTTCAAGGGCTCCTACTTGAAGGCCTGTGAAGACCCAGAGGACAATGCTGGGACAGTATATGCAGCCACAGGTTGAGCACGGGCATAAGCCAAGTTCCCCAGGAGGCTGGGTGGTCGCCACCCAAAGCATGGCAGCGAAGGGGCAGCGTCTTCCCCACAGCCTCGTGCCATGCAGCAGACTGCTGCTGACCTTGCTGCCAAGTGCAGTGCCAGCAACTGGCTTCCTTGCTTTCTGTCTTTCCACAGTGGACAGAAGTCTTCCCTTTGAGCCTGAAGCAGTTGCAACAGGCCCCATGTTGCTGGTATTTCAGCTGGTAGCCTGTCTTGTGACTGGGTCATCGAGGTGCTGGCCTCGTCCTCGTCCTGCAGTCCATCTGCAGCTTTTCCTTGATCAAAGGGCAGGGGGAATTTGAGAACAGAGTCTCTGAGAACAGACAGAAATCCTGAAGAGAGGGGGGCCAGGAAACAGGCAGCCATCAGAGCAGGGAAGGCAGGTGACCTCTCCTTTCCTTACACGTGTTGGGCCTCCTCCTACGTTGATTGTTAGGGCAGGAGTGCTGGAGGGCACAAAGTCACTAGTGTGCACTCTTCAGGTACGGGGGTTGTTGCAGGGATGAAGCTTCCATTTTTTTCTTTGGGGAGCATTGCTGGGACTTCATCTGGAAGTGTGTCTTCCCCTCATCAGGCACTGGAAGCACAGAGCCTGGCAGGCTCCAGTGCTGAGCTGCAGGCAGAAGAGCTAGGATGGAAGGGTTAGAGCTGGGTAGAGAAGCAGAAGGAAGTGGCTGAACACAAGTGCTTTTGAGAGTGCAAAAGAGGAAACCTGAGCGAGATTGCAGATGCCAGTAAGATTCCTCTTGACAGAATATCAAGCTGCAGGCAGAGCTGCAGGACGCTCAGAGGAAGATGAAGGCCATGGAGAAGAGGCACAAAGAAGAAATGGAAAGGATGCATAAGGTCCTGCTGCAGTACAGCCCAGCTGAAGAAAAGCAGGTGAGTGAAAGAGCAGGAGGCACTGCAGTCGTGCAACAAGTGGTCTCTGCCCTTGCTGCCTTTCCCCTGCAGAGCAGCAGGTGGATGGGGGCAATGTCTCTGACCGCCATGCTCTGTGGTCTCCATGGCAGCTGGTCAGAAGGACACTTACTGGGCCGCTGAATCTCAGCTGCTGCCCTGGGCAGCAGGGCTAGTGCTTTGGCCGGTGGGCCAGCAATCCTCTGAATGTATTTCTGCTGGCCTCTTAGTGCTCGCTTTGTTTTTTGAGGGGTTTGCTCAGGCGAGCATGGTGACCCACACAGATTCTGAGCAAGTTGTCCCTGTCCATGATGAATGCAGTCCTCAGAACGGGGTGAAGTGTGAAGTTGTTCTTTCCCTTTTGCACTCTCTACTACGGCTGACTGTGACAAGCTGTGGTCTCTGACTGCTCGTTTGGGTTTGACTGGAGGTGGAAGAGTTGGCAGCTCAGCTTGCAGCCTAACAGCACCAGTGCTGTTCCTAAGGGCTTGCCTTTGAAATGCTCTGTCTGGGGTATCTCTGCCAGGCACCTTTCTGACACACACAAATTTCTTGTCCCAGATGGACGCAGGATCTGCCATCAAAGCTGCCGCTGCAGCAGCATCCTCCGAAGAAGCCTCCTCTCCGCAGCCCGAAAACCCGAGCGTGAGCAGTTCGGCCCTCTCAAGCCGGGAGAAAGAGAAGCAGTTCCTGAGGCTGCTGAGTACGTCCTGGGGATTTCTTGTGCCATCGAGCAGCGCATTATAGTGTGTGCCTCAGCATGAGCTGTAGCACATGTTCTTCCTCGCTTTGGTGTCAGACAGACCTTTTGGACTCCCTACAGAAGCCATTGTTGTGCTCGGAGGCAGCCAGGGAGCATTTGGGGCGTTCCTTTTGCCTTTGAGGGCAGCTGGGCGTGGGTGGGCTTTGCCTGAGCTTCCCTGTGCAATAAAGACAAAAGCAGGGATTGTGTCCTGAGCCGCAGTAGCCTGCAACCTATGCAGTGACCGAGTGAACATGTGTGTGCTAGTCTGGCCAAACGGATCAGAACAGTTGGCTTCCTAGATTCCCTTTAGACTCCTGACTTGTCACCAGTCATTGGAGACAGAATACATCAGTGAATTTGATTGGCTGTGCAGCTTGTTTGATGCTGGTCTTGTTTTTATGACTCTTAGTACTTCTCCTATTCCTTCCACAGTTGGTTTTGATAAGAATCCTCCATTTTGGTTAGCCTGACCTCCTTGAAATGAACATCAGGTGACAGCACAATTAAGAGGGGAAGAGGTCTTTTCAGTACGCCCTAAAAGTTAAAAAATGATATTCTTAGAAGAATCTTGAGGAATCAGAGAGGAAGAGTTCTTTTCAAAGTGCCCCAAAAGAAGCAAAACAGGATACTCTTTTTACAGTCCCTCTTTGATATCTTAGTTGTATGCTTAGGAAGATGCATCAAAGAAGGAAGCCTCTGCTGCATGTTCCTCTGGTACCAGGCATGCTGTACTGCTACTGCCCGCTGGTAAATACTCCTGGAATACTAAGCATTGGCCTCAATCCCTGCACAGATCGTACTCTAGGAAAGCACACCAAGGCCTTGCTGATTCTGCAGTACAACTGAGTTGCTTCTTGCCACTGCTAATAGCTGCCAGTGCAGTGCTGTCAGAGAATAAGCGGTCAGGTACAGAACAGAGCCCGGTTTACTCAGTGTCTGCCACCAGCTGTTGGGACAAAAGGTGGATTGATCTACTGCTCTGTGGGTCTGAAGTCAAAGACAATCATGTTCTGTCTTGAGTGAGGTCAGCAGCTTGTAACGGGGCTCAGTCTGGCTCTGCCTTCTTCACAGTGGCTGTCAGTGGCCATTTGTGGGCTTTGCCGAGCTTTTTGTCATACCTGCCCTGCCACTGACAGCTGGTGTGACTGCAGAGGCTGGAGCCTTCCTTAGCTGTGAGGTTGCATCTGCCGTCCCGTTGCTGCAGCTTTGCCTGGACTGATGAAAGGATCAGCATCTCATTTGTGCAGGTGTCTGTGTCACGGCAGGGCCTGAGGAGCGGCGCTGTCCTTGTTCCCCGTCTGGGCTGTGCCCATTTGGGAAGATGGGGCACGTGGGTGGTGTTCAAGGGGCTGAGTCCAGTGCCAGTGACTGCTGCACGCCAGGCTGAAGACAAGGACTTGTAGTTCTTCACTACATGGGGAATGGGCAAAGTCATCTTCAGAACTTAGCCTGCTCATCAATGAAGAGGGTCCTAATTCTTAGAGCCATTGTTCTTGGTTATAGCATGAGCTGCTGCTCTCTAAAAATGTCAAGGCATTCTTTAGGCAAACTGCTGAGAGGTAGAGAAGGTGCCCTCCTCTGCCAGAATTCACTTTGCAATATTCTTTCTGCTCTGGAAAAAAACAGCAGAAAAAATTGATAAAAATTCATCCCAGATCTGAGGGTGCATTGAAACTTTGGAAGTATGAAAGCTTTTGTTGAATCTCACAAGAGAGTGTTTCTTCCCAAGAAAATGAAGTGTCCTGATTTTCCAGCCCTCCTTCCTGTTTCTGGATGACAACCACTTGCCTTGGTGCCTGTTCTTTTCTGGTCTCTGTCTGCTCTGATGCTTTTTCCATGGGCTTAGTTTCCTCTCAAGGCAACCCTTCAGTGGAGTGTGGAGAATCAGGCTCTATGCAGGCCAGGTGTGCTACAGAGCTGCCTGTCTTGCTGGGGCTGCTGTTGTTGTTCTTGTTGATGTGAGTGGAGCTGGGTTTCAGATCTCCTGGAAGTCAGGATCTCTGTTTTGAAGTGTGCTTCTTGCATTTTGTTTTTCAGGGTGTGAGGTGAGTGTGGGAGATCCAGAGAAGAAGTACACTGGATGGAGACCTATTGGCAGTGGGTGAGTGCAGCCACGCTTACTTCTACAGAACCATGGGCCAGGTATTTTGGTGCTGCAATATCACGTGGGAAGTCAGGCAAGCTGCAAGCATCTTCAGCCCCTGTCTTTAGTCTGTCCCTGTCTCAGTGCTGAGGCAGTACAAGGCATCATGAATGATCACTGGATGCTTGCCTGCCTCAAGGAGCAGGACCTGGAAGCCTTCCTGTCCCTCAAACCTGTGGCGCCAGTTTGCCTATTTTCCCAGGAGACATGGTTTTGTATGATTCAAAGTAATTTGGCCACACTCATGAAGGAAGAAGAACCTGAGAGAGCAGCGTCCCACCTGATAGCTGTCAGATAGCAGCTGTCAGTAGCATTTCTTAGTAGTATTTGGCTGAAAACAACATTCCGTGGTCAGGAAAATAAGGAAAGCTGTGTGGTGTTGCCTGAGTTTGGCAGGTAGGATGAAAAGAGAGTGGTGAGAAGGCCCAGCAGGACTGTATGTTTCATTGCCTGGAAAGGCACGCCACAGGCACAGATGCCAGAAGGAAAAGGCGAAGAAAACACCCGCATGCACAGTCTAGTGTGTACATTTGAGATTTGTAGCAGCCCTTTCTCTTCCGGTTGCACCCAGCTTTTCCCTTGGACACTCTGCATGGCAGAGGGCTGCTGGGCTGCTGTGCCTTTGGCTGAAGAGTAGACAAAGCCTGGTGGTTTTGAGACACTGCAGGCAGCAGAGAGCTCCTGCCTGGGCTGCCTTTTGCTTCTCAGCACTGACCAACTTCTCTGTTCTTGCCACTGTTCTGTTTCCAGGGGGTTTGGAACCGTTTATAAGGCCTTCAACGCTGCCACAGGACGAGCGGTAAGTGCCAACAGCCCATTCAGATTTTGCAGCCCTTGAGTGCTTTCCCTTGTGATGTGATCCGTGGCCAAAGCTTTGGGCCGCCTGACTCTTTGCTGCAAAGGCTGTCCCACAGAAGCAGCCTGTCCAGAGGCAGGCTGCAAAATGCATTTGGGACAGACTTTGTCCTCCCTCCCTACCTGAATGAATGCAAGGATGGCGGTGGTGCCTTTCAGAGAAGGACACGCTGGCTTGGACTTCCTGGATAAACATGCATAGATTAGCAGATGGCAAGAGCCGTCATTCCAGCCCAACTCCTCTTAAGCCCAGGTTCAGACACAGATAGGATTTCCCATTGTTTTCCATCACGTGGTTCAGTTTGAAAATATAATGCAAGTCCTAAAGAAGGAGAGATCTTGCCTAGAGCAGAGTTTTGCCTTTCAGTCCTAGGGAACCTAGTTCACACACACACACACACACACACACACACGCACAGATCAATGAGAAGAAATTGATGAAGAGCCTTAAATAATACAACCTTGTGTTGATCCTGTGTTGAAGACATGGTGTCTTGGAGAGTGCCGCTGCTCTTTGGGACGATAAGTTCATAGTCCTTGATTCTTGTTTTTGGCTCTCGGCAAATACAACTGCATCTTTCTGGTAGTTCATTATCCACCTGCAGTGCTGCGCTCAGGAACTGCACTTGGAGGGAGGTGGAGGAGGCGTCCGAAAGCCCGAAGCCCTGCTTATGACCTGCCGTGCATCCATAGGGTACCACATAAAGGGTTATTCATTCTTAAAGCCACTAAAAAATTACAAATGACAATAATTCCACGGTGTAAACCGTGTTCAAGATTGTTCTTCAGAGTTGCGAAGCCCAAACTGAAGAAGTTAGGATGTGCTAGGATTGTAACTTTATTCTGAGTCGCCTTGGAGTTCTTTTTTGGACAGCATGTTCCCCGTCATGTAGGTGTGTGTTTCCTTTGGCACCAGTCAAGAATGGCAGCCATCTCCAAAAGGCTGGTGAAAGCCCCTAGAAATGCTAACGTATTTCCAGTGGTTTCAGTTTACCTTCACAGGAGCAAAATTACTTTTGGCTTGCAAAACATGTGTGAATGATAATAGTAGTGATAAACAAAGTCTGTTTGAGAAGTCTGCAGGTGCAGAGAGTGCTGTTAGCGCTTTGTGGTTGATGGTTTAGCGTCCATTTCTACCGAGGTGACAAGGCATCCAGGCCCGTGAGTGCACGGAGAAAGAGGCTCTCGTAATGTCCGCTCCTGAGGGCTTTTCAATGTCATTGTAGGTGGCCATAAAGCAACTTAATCTCCAGCGCCAGGGCTGCGAGGATGTGTTGAAGGAAATCCTGGTCATGAAGGAATATAAGAACCCCAATATTGTCACCTACCTAGAAAGGTAAATATTCTGGCAGAAAATGGATCTTTCAATTAACATCAATCTAGTCCTGCACAAGGCATGGGAGGAGATTGCATTTTGTCCCCATGAATGCTTCCTGGCAGAAATAGCTTGGAGATTGATCTCAGAAACCTGGCTCTCTTACTAAGCCATCAGCATGTTTCCCAGGCTCTTGCCTGATTAGAAAACCTTTCTCTTTCTCTCTGACTGAGCTGAGAATACCCACAGCCTCCTTTTCCACTGATGTGCCTTCCTCGTTCAGACGGCACAGATGGCAAGCAGTGGATAGCCTGGGTGGAGTGTGTCTTCATTTGATTCCATCTTCATTTACCAGTGACCTGGAAACAAAACTTCATCCGGCAATTCAGCTGTGCACATTCAGCTCCACGCTGTTGCTTTCATCTTGCAGCTACCTTGTCAATGAGGATGTCCTGGTGGTGTTGGAGTATATGGATGGAGGCTCCTTAGCTGATGTGGTCAGCATGAAAAGGATGGCTGTAGGACACATAGCAACAGTGTGTCGGGAGGTAAGGGGTCCTGCTTGTGCTTGGGATGGCTTGGACAGGCTCGTCCCTCAAAAGCGCTGCAAAGCGAGTGATTCCATGTTCAGAGCTTTCTTTCTGTGTTGCTCTTATGCTTTGGAGAAGAAAGAGCATTGGGAGTGAACTGCCTGCCAGTGTCCCTGCCCTTACTATAGTCTGTTCTTTACTCTTCTAGACCATTGTTGAACTCCCTGTCTCGTTTTCATTTCTATTTTCTGTTCTGCACTTTGCCTCTCCAAGCCTTTGCCCAAACCCTTTCTGCATTGCCTTCTTTGCCTGTAAGTGCAAAGGTGCTGGTGTCCAAGTTTTAAACCAGCGGCAAAGCCAAAGAGAGACTCATCTGTCACAGTCTGAACTTCAAAGGATGGCACCCACCATGCTGCTTGCTACTGAAAACTGACAAATGAGCTCCTTCCAAGTCTGCTGTCGAGGAAGCCCTATAACCCTTGTCCTCCAGCCTCCCACCCGACAGTGATCCCCTTGTACCCAAGGCAGGAACTTTTTCTCTTTTGGCAAACCATTGCTTGTCCTCCAGACAGGGAGAGCGCATCCACTGCAGCAGGGATCATTCTGACTGGCTTTGCAGGGGACAGTCTTGAGCAAGGACTGATGTTTCCCTCTCAAGCGCTAATATGCCTTCCCTTGGAAAGATCCTGCTCTCCTCCTCGTGTTGCAGCAGCAAGCACTTCCTCTTGCCAGCGCTCACTGCTCCTTTGAGATCTGTGAATCTTCAGGAGCAGTCTCCTTTTGTGTGTGATGAAATCAGATCAGGCTAACTTTTGGCCTCCTGTTTCTTTTTTCTTTCCCAGTGCCTGCAAGGCCTGGCTTTCCTTCATGCCAACCAGGTGATCCACAGAGACATCAAAAGTGACAACATCCTTCTGGGCCAGGATGGCTCCGTCAAGCTGGGTGGGTGTTCTGGGTCAGGCGCAGCGCTCCGGGCAGGCGGTGTGGGGCTGCTTTTGAGCGGCTGCCGGGTGCCCAGCAGTGGCGCTGGTGAGAGGGCAGGGAGCACTCTGCCAGCCCAGGGCGCAGCTGTAAGGGGCTGAGTGGTCTAGAGAGCAAGAAGGTAGCAAGAGTAACTTGGGTTTGTGTGTGTGTTCCTTCCAAAGGGAGAGAGTTACAGTGTAAACGTTCCGGTGCCTGAGGAAAAGCCAGGGTGGGAATCCTGGGGTGGGGGGGTTGCTAAGTGGACAATTGCCCATGTCCTTGGCTGCAGCCCTGAGGAATGAGAGCCCAGCTGCTTTTCCAGCTCGATTCAGCACTGCATTCTGAGACAGAGAGTGAGGGAGCCTTTTCCTTGGTTCCCTACTTGAAGCAGTGTTTGTTTTTCTCCTCAGCCGATTTTGGCCTCTGTGCTCCGTTCAGCCCTGAGCAGAGTAAACGGAGGTCGATGGCCGGGACCACTCGCTGGATGGCACCCGAGGTGGTGAGAAGAGAGCCATACGGCCCCAAAGTGGACATCTGGTCCCTTGGCATCGTGGGAATAGAAATGGCCAAAGGAGAGGCTCCTTATATTCGGGAAACCAGTGAGAGGGTAAGGTGCAAATACGCTCAGAGAGCGGTGTCCTTCTCCTGTGTGTCCATTAGACAAAATCCCATGCCCACAGCTTAAAGTGCTTCCACCAAGGCCCACTTGTAAAACCGTCCTTGGGGCTGGCATCAGCTGTCAAGGCAAGACCTGTTGCAGCTTGGAAGAGCTGGGGCTGCACTGGAGCCTTTTTTCCTTTGGGAGGGAAGGCTCATCTCTAAGCATCTGCTAGGCAAGAAATTGCCACTGCAGGCTGGAGCTTAAAAGATGGGGTCGAGGTGAGCACTGAAGGATATGGAAGAATCACGTAGAGTCTCATGTTTCCTTTGGCTTCAGGCTAAGTACCTGATAGGCAAGCAAGGCGTACCAGACCTGCACAAGCTCAGGCTGCCCTCTGGCTTGTGTGAATTTCTGGGCTGCTGCCTGCAGATGGATGTGGACAGGCGAGGCTCTGCCAAGGAACTTCTGCAGGTACAAGGCAAAGCGGCTGCAGCCCAAAGAGCTGTTCCCTGTCAGGGTTTGTTCCTCGGCCAAATTCCAGGGCTTCCGATGGCCCCCCCCCCACATAGTAATATCCACTCTGGGTGCTTGTCCAATGAAAACCAAGTAGGATCCAAGACTGATTGAGATTAGAAGGGACCAGTGAAGGTCATCTAGTCCAAAACCCCAGTCACTGGCAAAGACATCTTCAAGTGGATCAGGTTGCTCAGGGTCCCATTCAAGCTCACCTTGAATGTTGCTGGGCTTGGGGCTCCTCCCAGCTCTCTGGGCAGCCTGTGCCAGTGTTTCAGCACTCTCCTCGTAAACACTTTCTTCCTTAGAGCCAATCGGGTGTCTTGTAGCTTAAAACCATTCACCCTTGTCCTCTTACAATTGGCCCTACTAAAAGATTTGTCCCCATTCTTCTTAGAAGGCCCTACGAATATTGAAAGGTCTCCTTGGGGCTTGCTCTTCTCCAGGCTAAACAAGCACAACTCTCCCAGCCGTTCCTCAGAGGAGAGCTCCCAGCTTCTGGTCATTTCTGTGACCCTCTTTTGTTCTCAGGTGGTGTATTCATGTTTACCTGGTAGCAAAGGAACTGAAGTATTGCAATGCCAGGGACGGGGGCTTGAAGAACACAACAAAAGCAGTCTAGAACCAAGCGGTTCTAGATTGGTCCGTGGGAAGGCAGGGGCTGTGGGGGAGCTCACTGTGAGCATCCGAGGGCACTCAGCTTGTCCCTCCTGCCCCACTCTTAGAGGTTTCTGCCAGGCAGACGGGGACAGCTGAGCAGGAGTTGTGCCAGCCCCATGTGCTGCCTGGCCCGCTCAAGTAGATGAGGATTGCTGCGGCTTTGCTGCCAGGTTTTGTGGCAGACAAGGAGCTGGTGACCAGGCCATTTCCTTGGCTGTTCCTGCTGAGAAGGAAGATGCCAGCCAGCACAGGAGCGGGGGGCATGCCAAGGCAGACACTGCTCTTCCTGCAAGCCAGAGCTCAGCCCATCTGTGCCCTGCTGCTTGTGTCCTTGCTCCTGGCTTGCTGCTGAAAACCTGCGTGTCCAGCGCTCCTGAGAACAACACGTGCGGTCAATAATTTCAGAGCCCTTGGGAGTCTCTTGAGGACTGCCCAATGCCCCACATCTCTTTTGGACACTCAAATAGCCCATGTCTGTAGAAAAGAGGAGCTGGAATAAGTCTGTTGAGTTTCCTGAAAGGAACAAAACCTTTGGACAGCAAGCAGCAATCCCACAGTGCTGTCAGGACAAAAATGCCAGCAAGTGATGACACCTTGAGGAACGGACTAGTGCAGTTCTGGGCCATGTTTGCCTGTGCTAGCAGCATCCTGGACATGAAGGCTCATGTGCTGATGGTGACCTCAGGCCGCCTATGTTTGTGTATTTCTGGGGGCTAGAGGAATCCAGCTTGACCCTGTTAGGAAGTCAGTTTGGAAAAGAATGGTTCCTTTTTCCTTTGTCTCTTTTAATTTGATTTGGTTTGTTCCTTTTCCCCTTTGGGCAGCATCCATTTCTCCAGTCAGCGGAGCCTCTCTTAAGCCTCTTCTGACAGCCTGATCGCTGTCATCCCTGCAGCCAAGTCATGCAGGAAGCAAAGGAGATGACAAGGACCACTTGAGCACTTGGAGAACTGAACCTGTGAGAACAGGTAGAAATCCTGAGGGGAGAGGGGCCAGGAAACAGGCAGCCATCAGAGCAGGAAAGGAAGGTGGCATCTCCTTTTCCTCGCACCTGCTGATCCTGCTTTTGAATTTCTGCTTGGGATAGCATTGCTGGAGGGCACAAAGTCACTACTGACGTGCACTTTTCAGGTGGGGGGTGGTGCGAGGCATGAAGGTTCCACTGATTATTTGGGGAGCTTGGCTGGCACTTCATGTGGAAGTGTCTTCCTCCCCTCACCAGGAGTCGGAAGGGCAGCGTCTGGAGGCACAGCAGCTGCTGGCACAAGGGGAAAATTTCCTGACAGAGGTACAGAAGGAGCAGGAGAACAGGCTGCTTGAGATGATGCTGTAAATTGCCATCATGCAGCCTGGGCGAGAAAAGATAAGAACCAGAGAGAGTCAAGAGGCACAGAGTGTGAAAAGAGAGTTTGTGTGTTGTTTTGGACTCCTCTGGGCTCCTTCTGGGCACTGTTTCTCTGGACACTGTCTGTCTGGGTGGCATTGTCTCTTAGCTGGCCCTTGGCAAACAGTGCTGGAGAGATTTTTGTGTCTTCAGGGAGCGGTCTGGTGAGAGGCTACCAGAGCGCAGGTTTGAGGAAGGCAGGAATGGCGCTGCAGGCCCAAAGAGAAAGGGAAGGCCAGAGCTTCCCCTCAGAAGGAGGGAGGTGCCACGGGAAGCCCCTGCAGAGCCAGGCTGGAGCTGTGGGAGAGGGCTGGCTGTCAGGCTGCTGAGGAGGTGCCTGAAGCTGCTGAGTACGTCCTGTGCATTCCTTGTCCAGTCGAGCAGTGTATTATAGTGTGTGTGCCTCAGCACGGGCTGTAACACACGTTCCTCCTCATTTGGTGTTGGGAGAGACATTTTGGACTCCTTAGAGAAGCCACTGTGGCGCTTGGATGCAGGCAGGGAGCACTTGGGGCATTCCTTTTGCCTTTGAGAGCAGCTGGCAGTGGGTGGGCTTTGCCTGAGCTTCCCTCTACAGTAAAGACAAAAGCAGGGATTGTTTTGGGAGCAGCAGATGGCTGTGACCTAGCCAATGACTCAGAGAAGGTGAGTGTGCTAGTCTGGCCACACTGATCAGAACACTTGGCTTCCTGGATTCCCTTTAGACTCCAGACTTGTCACCAGTCTTTGGAGACAAAATACTTCAGAGAAATTGGCTGTAGGGCTGGTTTCATACTGCTGTTGTTTCTATGGCTGTTTTTACTTCTATTATTCCTTCTCCAGATCACATGGGCCCCTGCCATCTAAATCCCAACTCTAAGGGCTTTTCAAATGAAAAGGAAGGAAACTTGCAGCGAAGCAATCGAGGAAGCAGAAGAGATGACCAGGACCACTTCAGGATTACTTCCTTCAAAGGCTGCTTGGAGCTGGACTCACAATAAAAGTCCTATACACCCTCAGGCCTTATTTTAAATGATGTTAATATCAGCACAGTGATGGCTTGGTTTGCTGTTTGGGTTTTTTTTTTATTTTAAAAATATACTAACATTCCCAAATGACCTTAAACTGCTAAGGGTGTTAAACTACTGAAAGAATCCATTAAATGGTACAAGAAAAAAAATTAGAAGTTCCCAGCACCATACCTTTGCTCTTGCATGAACTTCTACAAGGATATTTGAGTCCTGCTCTTCAAGATATTGCTTTTCTTTCTGCCTGCAATGTTCCTGTGCTTTTAACTGTTCAGACATTTTCTCAAAAGCCTCCTCCTGCTTCTGCTGAAGGTTGTTCATAGTGTCAGTCTTGTGCTTGCAAATGTATTCTAGGTGGGATATCTGTGTGACAAGAATTTAAGAAGAAATTATTATTTACCTTTTCACTTTGAGTCAAGCACAGACTATTCCAGCATAAAATCTAAACTGTAATTTCTTCAAAATTTTCATTAAAACTAAGTAAAACCCTTGCACAGCAGATGAATTACTTGGTTCTCAAAACAAAACTGAAATATATTTTGAAACAAAATATTTTATTTGGTTTGGGTTCTGCCATCCTTTTACCACCTTGCAGATATTTGTCACCTTCTTTGTAGGAAACCTAAGCCAGACACTTCGAACATTTTTTTAAACAACTGTATTAAAATTTAGTATATTCGTAAATTAATAATCAAGTATATCCTTTAGAAATTTGTGATGATTGCAAGCAATAATTAAAAAACAGCATTTAATTTTTTGTTTTATTTGTGGTTTTTGTTTGTCTTTGTTTGGTTTTTGTTTGTTTGTTTTTTGTTTGTTTTTTGTTTTGTTTGTTTTGTTGAAAAGTCAAGACATTCCAGATTATTATTAAGTTTCGAAACAATTTCAGGGAATTCTAGCATAGAGAATGTTTTCCTTACAATAGCTCATAAATTTACGATGCGTTTTCAACAAGCATGAAGGGATTCAGTCTTGTGGTTTAACACTGCACCTCCCATGCAAATTACATGGAGGAATGAACCAAGCCAACAATGATCTCCAAATGCACACACCTGCACTTTGTTACTAGAAAATATCAGCAAGACACTTCCAGAAAGATCACGCTGAACTGTAGGAAAAAAGTTTGGTACAACACAGTCTAAAATCCCAGAAAAGCTGCTAAGTACATGAGAAGATCCCTAGAGACCTCACAATCAGTCTCAGTAACAAGGCTTAATCAAAAAGCAAGAACAGTAAGACACAATCCCCACAAACACTGCCAACAATATCCATCTCCTTCCCTTCCCATGTCTTTCCTTCTCCCTTTCCTCTTTTACTTCAAAAGAGAAATAAACCAGAAAACAAAGTGGAACCCTGAAGAGTGGCTTAGCCACTCTTAGCTTAGTCTCTGGACCCAGTTGATCTATTTAGAAAGGGTTTGTTTTTTTTTTTTTTTTCCTAAAAATACAAGGTTTTCTGGGAAGAAAGGCCACGTAAGCTCACTTGCATTAATATCACTCAGAAAAGTACAGCTCCTCCTTCACACAAATACTGACATGTTTTAGAATAGGTATTTCTATTGTGTTTCTGAATAAAAATGCCATAATCCGAAAGTTGCAATTAAACAGAAAACCCCAGACTGGCAATCTTTCAAATAGTGCATCTGAGTCGTAAACACATCATTTAAAGATGGTATTCCTGGAGAAAGTGTATTTTGCCTATGGATTATGGTAAAATAAAGACTTGCTTTATGACTGGAAATGACTACATTCTGTGAGTTTCTTCATCAGTAAGATGAATTTATTATCCTTGAATTAGGTGCCTGTGGCGGGTATCAGACAGTCCTTTCAGAATGTCCTGCACAGAAAGTGGAGCTGAGAGACTTGATGCACACTCCAGTCCCATCTAAATGCTCACAGCAACAGCATCAAACTGAGCAGTGGACCAGCCATAATTAATGGTGTTCATTTGTTAATGTCCAAATCCTCTTGGGGGGATGAATACCACTCCTTCTTCTCCTTTGTAACGAGACTGCAGTGTGCACAAATGTCCCTGAGCTCAGCAGAGGCAGCTGATGCCTGGGGACACTCAGCCTCTCGTTAGCCTGGTGGAAGTTCAAGATCAGGGCTTCAACATTCTCACGCAAGAGTGCACAAAGCCCTGCCCAAGGTAACTCTTCCAGGGCGACGTCTGAATGTTTGGCAGGCACATGGGCGTTTGCCATGCTCTGGTATAAGTTTAGGAGGATGGACAGCTCCCTCTGGAACACAAAGAAAAATTAATTGCTGTAGCTGGGCAATGTTAAAATCAAAAGAGATGCATCATATGTGCAGTAGCGGTGCTGCGTGCAGCTGAAAACAAGCCCTCAAAGTTCATTCTCACAGCTTTACAAAATTCCTCAGTTCATTTCTAATGATTGCAGCCATAACATTGCATAATCTTACAGCAGAGTAAGAAAAGAGATTTCACAAAATTTATCTAATTAGACACAGTATGTCTATAAAGTATGTGGATAAATCCCAGTGCTGTCGGGGCCACAGCCGTGACCTGGCACAGATAAAAATTTCCGTGCTCTTAGTGGATGCAATTCATTCTCCCTTGTTAATACTGTGAGGTGCATTCAAACTGTGCCCCCACACAACTGCACAGCACACAGAAAACAGTCCAGTTGGCTGGGCAGCACAACACACTCTGAATTTGTTTAAAAATTGGTTTTGCATGGATTATATACGATTAAATAGCTGGCCAAAACAGGCCTACAGCTCCATCAGTCAAACTCCACAAGCCATGCCTCATTGCTTTACAGTGATTTTAATCAGTGGCAGAATAAATGGATTCAGGTTATAAATAAATTTCAGCTACAACAGCATGCAGTAGAAATTCAATTCTTCCTAATTTTAGAACATACAAGTGACTTAGAAACTTTGATTAAGCTAATAGAAAGCTGTTTCTCAAATGCCATGAGGACAAAGTATGTAAACCACCGTATCAGTACAGTCAGAGATCAAGATAAGATTCTCAGACTAGAGTGGAAAGAACATATTCAGGGAGCATAAAAGTGGTATACAAGATGAAAAAATACTGTATAGGTCAGGAAAGCAGGAAGTGAAAATGAAGGGAAGAGAACACACTGACATTTTCACACAATTTTGGCATGGGTATAGCAAAGACCAACAGCAATATATTAAATGTTATCTATACTTAGTTCCTGCCACATTCTTCTGCTTTTTTCATTTTGGGAAGCAAAATCAAAGCTGTCTCAATGGAGTAAACAGGATCACATACAGGCACTCCTGCTTCCCAAACAAATACAAACAGCTTTGGGAAAAATACAAACCCATCGAAGGCAATAAATACCTGATTTCATAAGGGAACCACTAAAAATGGGGGAGGTGGATGGTGGGCACTGCTGCCCTTGGAGTCATGAGGGGAACCCTGCCCACACTCCATCCCCACAGATAAGAAACACTCCCCTGGGGAGCACTCTGGGGTATGGAGAGGACGTAGACAATATGGGACTGGTGTAATTGCACCAGTTGGCCGAATTATGTTCTTTTCAAATTGGTGTCACATCTCTTCTAGGAATTAATTGGGCCTGCGTGGCTTCAGACCATAGCTGATTAGATTGCTTATAGTAAAACTGAACACACAATGTTGCTTTGGAAGACCCCAGTTCTTGGGCTTCTTGTGGTGCATGTGGTAAAATCTTTGTCCACTCATCCCAGGTGCCCACAGGGTTGGGCCTCTTACCTGTATAGGGATAATCTTTGGATGCCAAAGGGATTCCCAGCAGGCATGGGGATAAAGGCTCTTCCACGCTGCCCATGGCCATGCAGAAACTGTCCTGTTGTAAAGACTTCACAAGAGTGACCCATATATTTTGCTTGGGCTGTTGGATGATCCAGGCAGTGCTGGTGCCGACAATGATCCAGGGCAGCCACACAATCATGCTGGAGAGCATCTTGATGTTTGTCTGGGTACTGGGCTGTAACCTAAAAATTGTTACAATAAATAAGGCACCTTATTTATTGTAACAATTACATGAATCCCTCTCTCTCCCCTTTTCTATGTGCATGCCTCTATTCCACTTTCCCCTGTTCCCCCTTCCTCCACTCCGCTTTCCCCGTTTTATTAGTTTAAGAAAACAAGGAAGGGGTCAGGGGAAAACATATGGAAGGCTAAAACTGAGTGAAACTAGGAGAAAAGGGAAAAGGAGATCAGGCAAAGTAAGGTATTGGTATGAATGTAAGTAAAGAAATTAGTAAAAATATCATCTTTGATATTTTACAATTAGTAGACGGGCAGCAGTATATCCAACCCATGAGGGAACAGGGAAAGGAGAAACCAGGGGTCAAAGAGCCAGAAGTCCATGGGGGAATCTGTCTTTTACTCCCAGGAGGACTACTCTATGCTAGCTAGTCACTGCCATGGCCAGGGCAGAAGACTTGGGAATTGACTGAGAGAGGAGAGTTGATGGGATGCTACAGCTTTGTCCCAGACAGATGCCTGAGGCATTTGCAGGCTGCAGCAGTTTCTGGCGGGCTCTTTTTATAATTTTCTGATGTCACTGCTATCCTGCAAACCCCAGAGACACGTCTGTGGAGGCATGGCCAGTCATGACTTCTAGTTGTTACTGAACCTTGACACAGCTGGCACCTCTCTACTTAATCAACTGAAAACCAATGATGTTTAGCTCAAGAGTGTTAACACAAAAAATACATCCATGCCTGAAGAAAGCAGTGAAAAATGTTACTGAAGGCAACAACTTGTCCATTTAGTGCAAGATGTACAAAATCCTGCCTGCTTTAATTGCTGCACTTTAATTTGCACCCAAAGGTACAGAGCATCCTATGCTTCTTTAGTATTCATGTGGGCACAGCCCCCAGTTCTCTATAACTCTACAGCGTAATAATTAGAAAACAGATGACATTTATCAACTGAAAGAAAAAAGAATGCAACCACCAAAGGATTCATGATCTGGGTGACATAATAAGGGGGAAACTTTCTTAAATCTGAGATGACATCAAGCTAGGGAAAATTGGAGGCTTGCTGTGGGATAAGAGTCACAATTGGTGCTGACAGATGAAGCTGTTGCTTGAAAAAAATCAAGTGACATAAAGTAGGGATAAGCAGACATTAGCACATTTGGTGGTAGACATACAGGATGTGAGCTGGATGAAAAACTTTATGAGATTTATCGTGGTTCTCAAGTTAAACTTGAATTAACAGAATTGTGCTGTTGCAGAGCGGGACTTCTGCTTTTGCCTTCCAGTCTCTTTTCAGTGACGCTTTAAGCTGGTGTCTAGTTCTGTGTGCTGTCATCCATTCAGTTGGTGGATCATTTAGAGAAAGACAAGAGCAGCTTATGATGATTGGAGATACAAAACATGGGGTTCTTTACTCAAAAGAAGGTGGAACATCTCATTCTGGGCTTTAAATATGTAAAGACTGTTTTTCTTACCCACTCTAATGGCAGAAATCAGTGTGTTAACTTCCTTTTTGAAGCAGCAATCCGAATTGTATCTGGGAAAATTGAAATTAGGAAACTTGCAGAAGAGAACAGTGAAGTGCTAGGACAGAGCACACGTGGAGGTTGTGGCATTCTTAAAAAGTAGCTTAGACACCTATGCATGAGGGATGACACTTTTTTGAGTCTGGTATGTTTTCTACACTGGTAGGACTTCCTTGCCTGTCTTCCTCTGTTTAAGAGTTTGTCTGCTGAGTTACACAATTTGTCTCTTGTGCTGATAATCAGGCAAACGTGCAAGATCCCATATAGTGCCGTAGAGACTTCCATTATACAGAGCTCAGTGGTCACAGAGTAAATATCTGTGAAAAATGCGTATTTTATAATTGGCTCTTGGCAAATATTGAATTGAATGCTCTATGTATTATGGAGGGTTATTTTGTAATACTGTATTAATCCTTTCTAAGTAGTGTGTTAAATATAGTCTTAGGTTACAACATAATGGTAAAATAGAAACTCTGCGATGTAAGATATTTTTTACTAGCTCAAGAAAGGGATAAGATAATCAAGAAGCTCTTCGCACAGAGATAACGGCAACAGGACACCTAATGAGTTACTGCCTCCTTATGGGAAAAGACAAACATTCTTCCACCTTCTCTCCATCTTTATGGAGCCACCAGGATTAAGAGGAAGGAGTTGACAAAAAACAGAAAAATTCTTAATTTGCAAGGAATTTCTGCATCATGTATGAGATATATGAATATGCAACAGGCTGTTGCTTTTAAGGGCTATTCCTTTGTTTGCAAGGCATGTTTTTGGCAGTTTAGTGTCCAAAAAGATCCAGACGTCCATAGTTCTTTGCTTTTTATTTTTTATTTATTTTTATTTGTATTTTTATTTTTATTTTTATTTTTTAATTTTAATTTTATTTAATTTTTAATATTTCATTTCATTTTATTTTCTCGTAGTGTCCTAATCCTCATTGTCCAAATTTTTATTACTCTAATTTTATTACTATTTATTTATAATTATTTTATTACTAATAAACTTTTAAGATTTTAAAAAACAAGTGATTGGTGTTTTTCACAATATCCCCTTGTAGGACTGCAGTCTGGTCTAGAGAACCTTTTCCCCCATTTCTTTCAACGTTATTGTTATAAATAAAATTGGCTTTCGTAGGTGGGGTTATAAATTGTTAATGATGTCATGTTGTTATGAATTGTTAATGAATGTAATGAATTGTTATGCCTAATTAATGCAGTAAGTTCTGAAGTTAAATGTACTGTAGCATGAGCATGTGCCCGCTAGAGGAGGGTGGTAAGAACTTTCCAGAAGGTTACCTCACGGCCTGATGACAGCAGCCCGGACTGTAATCGGACAACGAGCCAGCCAGTGACATCGAAGCATCCCAGAATGACTGGCCAGGAACGCACCGCAAATTGGACCAACCGGTGACCGGAAAAAGGCCAATCTATGAAAGGATCAAGAGCGCACCAATCCGGCAGCTTTAAGAGACTTTAAAACCCCCGGGTGCTGAGCGCCTGGGTCTTTCTGCGCAGCCAGTGTCCAAGGAAGCAGCCTGTGCTGCCTACAGGCTGACACTTGTATCTCTGACTTGCTGTGTAGGCCACAGGCTTACCCTGGGCTCTCGTCTTCACTTGCTTTGATTTTTCATAAACAGGCCGGAGCTTTTTAAAAGATCCTAGCCTCATTTTGCCTGTTTTTAACATTTATGTTTACGCTTTGGTTTAATCCCTTCATAAATGGGGACAAACATAGAAAAAGTCCCATAAAACAATCAAAAACTGGCCTGGCCAGGGCGGAGCCGATGAGGCGACCGGCGGGTGGCCGGGGAGGGGGAAAGGGGCCTGGCTCACGGCAGGACCGCCCGGCCCGGCCTGGCCGAGACGGGGGCCAGGGCCCTCCACCTCCTCACCCATCGCAAGAGACAGTTCCCGGGTTTTTTTGTCTTTAACATGCGTGTTTCACAGAGCCGTGTCCAGCTTCTCAGTGGTTCAACAGACTGTCACTTACAAAAAAGCTTTGCATCACTTCCCTGAATTTCCTCCCATTCCCAACCAGGACGCCCATCCAAGTCCACTGCCTTCACAGTCCCATATTCAGAAAACATTTGTTAACTGATTGTTATGAATAATTGATGTAGTTATTGACTTTCACTATTATTGGCTTTAGTAAATTCTTCTGATATAGTACAGTTAAAAATGGGACCCCACTCCCGGTACTAAAAGTGATTTCAGCATTTATTATAATAAAAAGGCCTAAAGCAAGGGGGCCCGCAGGCCGAGCAGGAGCGTTCCCGTTGAGGATGCCGCGGCGCTGGCACTGGGTCTTCTTGAACAGCCATGTCCTCAATGTTCCAGGTGGAGCGAATTCAGTGGGTCAGATGCCCCTTTTTATCCTGTTTTTTGTCCTTTTGGATTTGTTTCTTTTTGGATCCTTCATTTGCATGAAAGTTTAAGGGGCTTCATTGGCCCATTACAGTTCTGTCCAGGCTGGCTGGTTTCACTTGGGGGGTGGTGCACTTTACTTAGGTGTGTGAAAAATGCATATTATGTGATTGTCTTTTCACAAATATCAAAATGAATACTATACATGTTATGTTGGAAAGTTATGTTAATTAACTTATTAATTTTGTATTAATTTTTGTAGTGCTGTATTAATCCTTTTAAGTAGTGTGGTAAATATAGTTTTAGGCTCTAAGATAATATTAAAATAGAAACTATGCGATGTAAGACACTTTTTTTAACTAGCTCAAGGAATGGATAAGATAATCAAGAAATTCTTTGCACAGAAATAACAGCAACAAGACACCAAAATTTCAAAAGAAGAATTATTGCCTCCTTATCAGGAAGAACCAGACTTCTTCCAGACTTTTTGGAGCCAAAACACTGATTTACAAGATGAGGGGGGAAGTTGACAATAACCAGAAAATACCCTTTGTTTGGAAAGAATTTGTGAATCATGTATGAGATAGCTGAATATGCAACAGGCATATTGGGTTTGAAGGGTTAATCCTTTGTTAGCGAGGTATGCTTTTGTGGCTTAGTGCCCAAGAGCATACGGATGTCTGTTATTCTTTGCTTTTTATTGTCTTTTGTTGTCCTAACTTTGATTCTCCAAATTCTTATTGTCCTGTTTTTATTACTATTCTTTACTATTAAACTTCTAAAATTTTAACACAAGTGATTGGCGTTTTTCACAGGTGTAATACAGTATGCTGAGTACCGAGTTTCTTATAAATACCCTTTTAACCCCTTTTACCATAACCAAACTAACAGCACCTGCTTAACAATTATCAACTATTTTACAACCCTTTCTAACCTATTGTTAACAATTCCCCCCTCTAATCTATTTGATCAGGCTTCTAGCCTGCATCAACCTTTTAAAGTTCCACTTTGACTTTTCTCAGTTGCTTGTGGAAAATGAGATGTTCAAGCATATCTCTGGCATTCTGATCACTCTGTTCTTTTATTACGGTTACTTTTTCACCATTTTTCCCTTCCACGTTACCTTGCAGCATGATGCTGCTTTGGACAATGCTGGTTACTATCTGGACTAGACATGGAATTACACATGGTAGAAATATTACACTTGCTAGTGCACACACCACAAAGAAGACCAATTTCTTCCACAATTTGCCATTCCAGGTGAACGAGTTGTCCCACTAATCAGATTCTCCAAACAAGTGTTCCAACACAGGTTAGTTTTCTAATATTTTGAGTAACGTTTTTAATTACATGACTGTGGTCATCGATCTCTAGGCAGCATTCTGAAGTATTAAATTTTCCACAGATCCCTCCTTCCTCTGCGAGGAGGTAGTCTACTGCCAATCCAATCTGGTAAATTACTGATCGCGTTTGCTGTTGCTGCTGTTTAAGAGATCCATGGTCAGAGTTTGATTTGACATTATTTCAAGCACTGCTTGTAAATGGATTCGACTGAGCACTCACACTGGGCTGTTCCACTCGCTGATCACCACATGTCGCTGTCGAGGTGGTCACGACACAAAGCAGAGACCACACGCAGTCTCAGATGGCAACTCTTTATTATCGACAGTGGCTGACCTTTTATATACTTTCTAATTGTTTATACTTCTTCTGCCCCAACTATTGGTCACAATAAATCAACATAACACCACTGGTGAAAAGTAACAGTGACTTCAGATAACTTTCTAAAACTACGTTGTCCAGCTACGAAGTTCTCTCCTTATCTTTCCTCAATTCCTCTCTTCTCTCGGTCTCCTTGGTAACAGCCTTGGAGAGAGCTCCTTATCAGCTTCTTGCTTCTCAGCTTCTCCTCGCTCCTTTAGCTGACAGGCCCGCCGTTAGCCCCTTCTGCAGTAATTCATCCATGAGGGGCAGAAAACAAGTAGAACAGAATAGGATTAAAAAGTCTGGTGATTAATTAGACTTGGTTTAAGTCTGACACACCTTGAGATGACACCAAAATTAATCATCCTAGAGTGCAGCCTACAGCCCACTACCCGCATTTCTGCATTCAGGAAACATAGTTTCTTCCTTTTACACTGTCTTTATTGAAAAGCTGAAAGATTCAAAAGGAATTACTAAATCCTCCAATGAGTCCATGAAGTTTCCTCTCAATGATTTCTTTAGTACTACTGCAGTCTACTATTCAAGTATACAGGGACAACTACCACAATACTCTCATTAAAAATGCGTGCTTTGTTAAAATAACCATCACCAAAACCCCAATCAGTCATAGTAAGGCAGATAAGACAGAATCAGTATTGATACTGAAAATCTATTAGAGAAGCCAAGAAAGGCAGAATCCAAAAACTTCAGGTGTGTGTATAATATACTCATGTAGTTGGAAAAAACAAATACACGTTTATTAGAACAAGTTTTGTTTTAAAATCTCATTTTTTCTACTTTGCATAGCTTTACCTCAGCAGTCCACAAATTATTTTTGCTGTATTAAACTAGTGAAACAAGGATATTTAGTCTAGATTTTAAGTTCCAGAAGGAAGTATTATGCAGCTGTTATAAATGGAAAGTTAAGTTAGGTTCCTAATTTATCAGTAAAATACCTAATTGCAGAATGAGATCAGCAAGAAATTCTATTACTTTGGAAGAGCAGGGTGATATGTTAGAGAACTCTACCTTTCCAGACACTGGAGAAGGAGGACTAGCACAGGGGCTGGAACAGCTACTGCTCTCTGCAGGCTTCACTGAGGACTGAGCTGGTTTGTCAGCTGAGGATCGTTTGGAGAGCAAAATGTCTTTTTCTTTGTACTTCTTTGGCTGGCGGAGTGCAGGAGAAGCAGATTTCACTGAAACCCTAAAAAGGACATACCTTGAGTTTCACAAGCAGTCACTGAACATTTTACATCGACCTGTCAGCTACTGCATGACCACACGTATTACAGCAACTACAAAATCTATTAAACCCTAACTAAAAATCCCATACTGATCATGCATTGCTTTTTAATGTTACTGTTAAACCTCTTCTGCTACTTCTCAAGCATCACAATTCACGGACAATATTCCTGACAGCTCTCTCAAACAGCAGGCCCAGGTATGAAACACTTCTTTATGGGATTACAAAGCAGCACACAACAGTATAACACCTTTCAACTGTATTTCCATGGTTTCCACCTCCTATGACTAGCAGAAATTTAAGTGGAGCTTGTATACATCAATTGCAACCTACAGTGAGAGGAAGACCTCAACATCTTACTTTTCAGCATGAGAGGAGGCAGACAATTCAGTTTCTGTTGAGCTTTTTCTGCTGTTGGTTGACTTCCATGTAGATGCCAAAGGAAGCTCTTCACAAGTCACAGGTCTTGGTCTCTGGCCAATTCCTGAAGGCTGCTGCAGACCTGCAGACTGTTCTTCAGCACTCAGAACAGCTGTAATTGCTCTTACAGTTGTTTCATCAGCCTGAGACCACGGCTTAGAAGGAGCTCGCATACGACGCAGGAACAAGCTGTGCCACTTCTGCCTGAGTTGCAGCAGCATACCAGCAGCCTGCAGTGAATTCCAGTTCTGTTAAATACTGATGAAAATTAGATCACACAGGTAAGAGGACCCTGTCTTTTTCACAGCAGGCAGCACCTGGCATTCTAATATAAACAGGGCCCACAATGAAAGGCAAGACTAAGGTCTTGGGGAAGGGGAATAATCCATATTTAAACTAAGATGCTAATTTACTTTCTTTGCCTTGGGTGCAAGGTAATTTTTGAAACATTTCATTTAGCTCTGTACTAAACTTAGCTTTGTACTGTAAACCCACAGACTTTTTTTTTCCTTTTTATCTTCTGAGAAAACCCAATCCTTTCATGCTTTATGCCCTTCCTCTCAAATCAGTCTCTACTCATGCACTCTTCAGTCATACTTGAGGGAAAAGAGCTCTAAGTGACATTTTTCTTACAGAGACACCTGCTCAAGTGTGATGACTAAGTTCAGAAGACTGTAGTCTAATTCCCATTATCAGAAGTGCTTCCATTGAAATCAGTTTTTAAAAATTACTCTTTTGGACACATCTAGGAGAGACAGTGTTATTATTAGAGCTGGTAAAGCTGTATGTTTCATGACCCATAAACTACCTCCTACCATCGCCACAGCTCCTCAATGACATAAAGACTTCTATTTCAAAGAGGTTTTGAAATTTCTCCTTCCAAAATCTGACAGCAACTTTCTTTCAGCAACTCCAGCTTCAAGTGCTCCTTTTTTGATCTGATTTTGGTTATTCTCTCAGAGAAAGAAGAGCACAATATGCCAATGTGGCTGTTCTCTCAGCTCTTGTTCAGATTTTGGCTATCCCAGCTCATGCTATGGCCTGATGGAGCACCATGCAGGCAGGACAGGAGGCCAGAAGGAGCAGAAGGGCCCTTACGCAGCCACTGTCACCTGCAGCTTGCTGTCCCTTGCAGCCATTATCTTTTGTCTGGCAGAATCTCTTCAGAATCTGCTGACCTATGGAAAGGGACAAATCTGCCAAGCTCAGACATTTAAAACAGCGCACTGCCCAGAAAGTTTGTGAAGCAGATCCAACAGCATCTGGACTGCAGAGGCTTTCCTGCTCCCTTGTGTGAGAGACAGGACACCCACACCAAGAGGGAGGAAGAGGGGTGAGCATTCTCACTGTTGACTTAGGTGACTAATTATTTTCTTTCTTTTTGCTCACAGGTAAAAGAACAGAAAGGTATGGGTGATAGGTGATGAAGCATTGCAGCCCGGATGTTGAATACACGAATTCACGTGACAGACAACTCTGTGCCAAAGGGGATTGAAGCCCTTCAATTCCTGACGAGCTCGTCAAGTAAAGGTTAAATCACAGAGTACATGGTTTGAGAGACCCAAATGGACCATGACGTTCTTGGAGAAAATTCTGGGCTACTCAAATGTTACAAACACCTTTTCACATCTTTTTACAATTCTTCTACATGAAGCAAGCCCAGGACTAATTTCTTTCTTACTTCAGGGTCCAGTTTGAGATGGAGCCATTCATCCAGCTTCAGCAGTGGCAGATCAGCAGCTGTTTTGTCCTCCATCTCACTGTCACTGCTATCATTAGATACCCATCCCCCTGAATTAAAGACAAAAGGTGCATTAGCATCTCTATATTATTTCTGCTTACACACAAAAACCTGCATACTACTGTGTTACCAGCAATAATATTTTTCCTTCTAAAATTGACTTTTAAATGTAACCATTTGTAAAACTACCTCTTCTTTTCTGCAAATACACTGGAAAGTCTTTGCTCCAGATAGCAGCAATCAAGTAGCCAGACCTGCTGAAAGTCCTGCTATGTAAAAACCTGTACTGATATGATGTGACTCAACTCATGTACCTTCCCCAGTATTCACAGGCCACTATCCAACTTTTGCCTAAAGCTGTTTGCAAAACCTCACGTGGCTCTATTTCCTAGTAAAGCAGCAGATTTAAAGACCTAGTAAGGAAATATATATATACAGATATGGCTATTAATTAGGATTCCTGATTTTTCTAAAATGCAATTCAATCAGCATGAAACCAGTATGATCATTCGACATTGTGGCTGCATTCTTTCCTTATGAACTATACTGCAGTTTCTGATACCCTGGAACTGTGTCATTTATGGACTTGAATATGTAAGGAATCCCAAAACGGAGAGATTTCTTACAGAACCAACAAACTCTTCCTGAATAACTACAGGAATTATAAGAGCGCTGTTTCCAGAATCAGCCAATATATGTATTAAATATTACTGAAAAGTAAGCTTTCCATGTCACACACTGATGGACACCAACGGAAACATTCCAAATCCAGACTCCGGTGTACCTCGAAAGGATGAAGATGCCTGCAAGGCATTACTTGGCAGTCTGGCTGGTCCACAGAAGAGGGACACGGTGACAGGTGTCACAACAGAGCAGCACCTGATGTTTGCTGTCCTGTGAGCTGCCGTCATTTCATCGTATATAAGCCAGTCTGTAGGGAGGGCCTGGATGGCTGCAGCTTGTCCATTTGCTGGGGCAATCTGTGCAAGAGCAGGTAAGACCAGGCTATTATACCCTCTACCTGTAATGAATGTAAATTTGAACGTATCTCTCATTTTATCCACAGACATTGTGCATGCCTCAACCTGGCAGTGTTCACGGCCAGGCTGGGGGGGCTCTGAGCAACCTGGACTAGTGGAAGGTGTCCCTGCCCGTGGCAGGGGTTGGAATGAGATGAGCTTTACGGCCCCTTCCAACCCAAACCATTCTATGATTCTGTACTTTGAGAAATAAATACATGTATAATTAGATACATATAAAAATATACATGCAAATAAAAAAGCGTGAGAGAATTCAACCAGATTCACAAATTATCCTATCATGAAAAAACAAAATATTTTGCTTTAAAAAGAAATGTTAAAAAAAAAGTTTCAGAGAAAAACTTGCTTTTAAGAGTAGGGATCATTATATCTTTAAAACAATTTTATAACTGGGGCGGTTTGTTTACCATTTTGCCTTGTTCCATCTAGAGAAAGGACTAATTGAAACAATGGAAAAATGAAACAACTCCAATTCTCTCAGCTGAGTAGAACAGTATTTTCTAAAGCTGTAGTGTTAAATGCCCATAGTGCTTTTAATGTACTGACAACTAGGAAAAGACATTTCTAAAACATGGGAGAGATTTTAGTGCCGTGTTTTTTGAACTATGAATTCCAAGTGATTTTACCTTTTTACACTGAGACTGGCCAAGAACAGAGGTAGGATGAAATCGCACTTTCTTCTCCTTTGGTTCAGTCAACAGCAGGCTTTCTCTGTCTACATGCACCAGATTGGGATACATCCCGGCCACTAAGGCAGCTTTAATCACAGCCCAGTTCTCAGAGTTAGCATTAACATCTCTAATATCAGCTCCTCCTCTGGCTCTCACAAAACCTGACAAATGAAAAAGACAAAACAGCGCCACGTTAGCTTCTCTTTGGTTTTCAAAAGGAGTTAGAAACTAAAGGTGAAATAAACGACTTATTTGTTTCATTTTTCACCACTGCCAACCTTAACAGCAGCAAGAAGAAACCATTACACTGAAAGCCTTCCTGATAAGGGGTTTCATACTAACACAGAATATCACTATTTTCTACAATTTAAAGACATTTCCGATGGGAATAATTTATTAAAACATGAAATGCAGTGGCATGTGGAGATGAGGGTGCCTTCAGTTAGATCAGCCACACTTCCTCATCTACACCATACCCTGCATGAATGTGTACATGGAGGTGTATTTCAAATTAAGTAAGGAAAATTACACCAGTGAACATGACTTTTGTTACAATTTCTAAATGCCTGACTTTAAAACAAGGTTAAAATTGTTTCCAACTTCTTTACCTGAGGCTCTAAGCTGGCCAAGCAACTGTGTTCTCATTCCTGCAATGATTTCCATTGTGGCTTGGGATACAAAGTTCTTTTCACAGAAGGCTCTCTCCCAGCCGTCACTGCGGGCCTTCTGCCATGCCTGACAACGTTTTTACATTTGCCTATTAATTTGAAGGGCTTAAACTAAAACTGCATTTTTTCAAAAAGATTACATTTATGTCAATAAAATGCAAAACCCACTCCAAAAGTTAATGTATCAAACGAGATACCTTTTTCTGCTCAAGAATTAGATTCTCTTTATGTTTTCCCTAGAATGATGATTATGTCAAGTTAAAACAAGAAATAAAGATCATTACATTAAGATCATGATTTGAAGTTCAGTGTAGTAGGATATAAAGAGGCACATGGTTAGAACATTTAGAATTTTATAAGGTTTGAAAATATCAACAAAACATACTACAGAAAGGGTTCCCTCACAAATTTATGAGTCCAATACCCAGGAAAGCCACTAGGCAAAAAGAAAGTCTTCTCCGAGGACTTAAGCACAGTCCACCACTCTACGTCCAAGTGGCTTGGTACATTTGCATTGCTTGGCTGGTGTGCTGTGATCAGAACTCTCTGAAATGAAATTCTACCTGGAAAGCCCTGAGCAGGGCCATGTGGTCACTGAACGTCCCGGCAGCAAAACGCTTCCTGCACAGCACGGCTGCTCGCTTTTGGGAGGCCAGCGTGGGCAGCACAAAAGGGTCTTGGCAGGCAAGAGCACAGGCAATGGTCAGAACGGGGTCCAGGCACTTCAGAACTACAGCATACAACACCATTTTACCGAGGTGTGGCTCTACAGGCAATTCAGTGAGGTGATAACCAAGCTCAGTGAGATCTTCCCAAGGGTCCATGGCATCTATGGTCTGTTTATATACAAACAAACAAACAAAGGAGAGGGGGACGGGTACGGTGGACAAAATCACTTTACAGAGAAAGCAGAAAGGATGTGAATACTGGACATTAACTAGACTTGTTTCCAAACACTAAAAAAGCAAGTGAAACTATTAACAGAGACAAGATTTCAAAACACTCTCTTCCCTTGACATGGAAAACCACATCCCCACACACAAAATGAAAACAGACAATAAACAAAAACTCAGAACATCCTTAGGTAATTAAAAACGGCTTCAGTACAAACTGAAGTCAGTAAGACAGACTGCTACACCACAAATTTGGGATCAAACACAATTACCATCTAAACCTATTCCTTCTCTGACCTTAAGCATATGCACAGCATTTCTCACAGTTACAGCAGGCGGCGGATCTGGAGCTTTCATAAGAAAGTCTACAACTGGACAATTAATTGGAGTCAGAAGTTTTGTGTACAAACAAATCTCCTGCAAGGTAAAAGGCAGAACAAAAAAGATTACCAAGATTTGGAAACAACCCCAAACCCATGATTTGTTGCAATTAATAGTATGGTTTGAGGACATTGTATTTTTTAAAGTTACAGTTTCTAACTGAACATGCACCTGAAGCGGCATTCTTAGAAGTTCTGGAGATTGAAATTCCAACATATTCTGAAATCGCAGCCTGCTGAAGAGACGAAAGCAGACTCCAGGCTGACAGCGCCCAGCCCTTGAAAATAAAATATGGGAAGTGGTGAAAATGAGGATTTCTTTCTAAAAACAAAACCTAAAGCCAACAAAGAGACACAGAAACTCAGAATGGAAAAGAAGAAGCAGTTCTATGAAGACAGTGTTGTCAGTCACATGCAAAGTGAGAGTTTTCCAATCGTGAGTTATCTTTGAGAGTGTGGCAATTTTTTACGGTAATTTTAACCCAACACTGAGAAATCTGGAGAAAGAAAAACAAGGCTTATCTAATGTAAAGTGCTGTGGGGTTTTTGCTAACTTAAGACCAGTCCAAATCTCAATCATCCTTTGTTATAAGGAATCAGTTGCAAACTTTATTGTTTCCTCTCACATCCCCCAAACAGAAGTGATGCTTGGAGTAAAAGGCAGAATAAAGATTAAATAACTTGTGAGTGAATGAGAGACAGCAAATGTGCAGCTTAATGCCAGTATGACTGATTAAACAGGCATTTGTTGCTACATAAACTTCTGAGCCCTCACCCACAGTGTTGGGAAGAATATAATCATGGCCTGTTAAGTCATGGATAGCTTGGAGAAAGTGAAACAGGCAGTCCTCTGCCCACAGACAAGATGTGAAAAGACCCCACTGGACACTGTGACTGCTGGTGCTACATGGGAGAAAGAGGAAGGAGAACAAATTAATGGGGGGAAAACAACCCAGACCTTTGGGAAATGCCTGAGCATCACTCTTCTACAACTTGGGAAATTATTCCAAGGAAATACATACTGACCCTACACACTGGACTAGGCTAGAAACAGTTACTACATTGTGTGCTTTATTCGAAACACAGATTGTGGATATCTGCAAAATGGAAACCAGTATGAGGCATTTATTACCTGCCTTTTCTCTGGACAGCACTGGCTTTTGAAATCCAGCCCATTTTTAGCACTGGAACACGACTCTGCACATCAAAAGACTTCTAGAAAAACAAAGAAAGGAATATAAACTGAAAACTCAATAGGGTACATGAAATAAAAGTTACTAGTTATTTAGATTACCAACAGAAGTTTCCTAAAAAGAATGAAACACTAATAGAGATACAGTAGCTTCTGCAACAAAGGTACCTTCTCAGTTTCAAGTGAATTTATGATGGTATCTCCTTTGTAGTACCTTAATGCTCCACAGTTTGTGAAAGTCACCATTTTCTAGTCAATAGGTAATTGCAAGTCAGTAAAAGCTATGTCAAATCTGTGTTCTGAGATATCACAAAGCAGGTAAAACTACATTATTATACCAAATAAAGTTTTCCTTTTTATCTCACTTGGAAATTACCTACTTGTTTTCTTAAGACTGATGTACAATTACAAAAAAAAACACTTTATGAGAACCTCAGAAATTTGGTGTGCATATCACCTATGAAATCCAATTTCATTTTCAAAGCTGTACACTAGGTCTTAAATTGCCTCATTGTGTGTTCTCACTTTTCTTGAACAAGTAATTAGGAATGGGCACTGAACACAGCAAAAAAAAACTGCTTAAAAACTTCATGGATTATTTTTGGACTTGATACAATAGTAGGACAAAAGGAACTCCCAGTGCTCCCTAAGTCTCAGGAAGGTGGTGGTCTAAACTGAGGACTTGTTTTAAAAATCCAGCAGAAATACTAAATTGTGAAAGATCCATTAATACATCAACCTAGATTAGCTTTTACAAGGTTTTTTAGACAGCTAGCTATTTACAGTATTTCTCTTCAAACAAATGGATGTTGAAACTTTTCAGCGAGGACTGTTGCCTGACAGGCAGTAGATCTCAGCTAGTAAAAGCTTTTTTTCATTTTCATGTAAAGTAAAAAAAAACAACAACCAAGTTCTCCAAAGTTTACGCACTGTGTGTTTTAGAATTGCACTAGGAAAATTTAAGGCAATCCTACCTCTTTCACCTTGCCTGAGTCAATGACAAACACCACATCATTGACTGTTATGCTGGTTTCTGCAATATTAGTAGAAAGACTCTGCAAAGCAAAAAAACCAAAACCACCGGAACTAGAGTCACTGTAAAAGCAAAGGCAAAACAGATCATTGTAGCATCGGACAAAGTCCTCTAATACTTGCAATTTTGCGGATGCCAAAAGGTGGAGTTTCAAGCACTTTCTTCTGATCCAAAGTCTGCACACTTGAATGAAGCATGAAAACTTGGTATCTAATGCAAGACAAAAGGAACATTTTAAGGATCCTTAAAAGAAGCAATGAAAAGCCACAGCAACTAAAGGTTTTACCTGTGAGCATTAGCAGCAAATCTCTTGTCATCCAAAAGAATGCGGTCCCTGAGGCTCACTATCTCATCATACCCAGGAAGAAATATTAAAATTGCTCCTAAAAAAGGAAGTGGGTTTGCAAACTTAAACAGAAAATTCAAATACATGTCGACTAGCACTCAGAAGGTTTTAACGTTTGGAGATTGCTGAAAGAAGAGCACGATTCATCAGAAGCCAAAGCCACAACAGCTGGTTGGGTATTTACCTACCTGCATCACAACTATGACAGATGCTGTGAAGTAAGTGCATTATCAGATCCAGATCCACTTTTTCATCATCAAAACTGTGATGATAAGCTGCCAGTAGTTCTCTGTCCTCTGCACTAAGGTCACTACCACTATTTTGGACCAGGGAACTTTCATCCAGATTTCCAAATGCAAATGAAGCGCTGTAACAGAAAAATACACCAGAGTCAAGGCTGCCCCTTCGGGTTTGCATTGAGCCATCAGCTCAAACTTAGATCAGGACCAACACGACTATTGGTCTTGAATTCTAATGCTGAAGTGTAGCAGAAGGGAACCACCATACTATTGCTGTTCACTGATTTCAATGTTAACCCAACAAAGGATGCCCCTTCATTTATTAGTGCTAACTTTAGGTTTCTTCAACTTCATTGAAACAGAACCATAAGCAAATGAAAGTGTAAAGATACTTCTCATTTATCTGTTCAAGGAAAAATATTTAAGAGATACGTATTCTCCAAAAATTTCCCACTAGCAGAAACTGCACTAAGAGAAATTATAATAAATATAATCTTTACAAAACACTACCTCAACTATGATAACTGTAAGTTAATCAGAAAAGCATTCTTGAATGGCCTAGTGTACACATTACTTCTGTCAATTTTCTTTAACATGCCTATTGCATATAAAAAATATACAGATAAAAACACATGACAGATTTGTTTGCAAAGTAAGCATGTGAAAAGAAAATGGCACATAGCATACAATTAGCAAGTTGTGCAAACATAAACAATACGATACTGAGTACAAACTTGTTTGGTTTTGAAATTCTTATTCTTAAAAAAATAGGTATTGCTATTCAGTCCAGATTTTACAGCATGAAAAGCTAAAACCTGTTCTGATTCAAAGAACACAAACCTCAAATTCCCCATCACTATCATATACAACTCCTTCTGCAAAATAGCTACAGCTTACCTGTAGGATTCCAACAGATCAACAACCTCTGTCTGTCCAAAGTGCCTAGCCCAGTCCACAGCCATCCTGAAAGAGTTGCACAAGTAGTTCTATTAGATTTTTCACTTCAAAAGATGAAGATGAAGAGCACATCAGGTGAGGCAATTGATACCAGACTTTTGTACCCATTTCTCTCAGTTATCTCTCAGTTATTGCTGGATCTTCAACTTCCCATTTGAAATAGGTGTTAACAGCTATCTGACTTTTAGGTAACTACAGTTCTTTACCACAGAAGAATGTCCTTGCACACAGGAGCACCGGCAAACATGCACAAGGAAATGAGGAGGAAGGAGGTGCCATTCCTTTAAAAAGCCCACAACAACGTGCAGAGATCAGACCTGACTGTTTGCAGTACCCTTGAAGTCATCTCCAAAAGTCACACCCCAGGCTTAACATTTGGCTATTTCAGGTCTTTCAGAAGCTGTCCTCCTCACAATGCACTTCACTGTTTTACACCTTTAAACTGCATTTCTTCCCAAGTTTTTCAAATGTTAGTACCAGATATCAGACCCCTGGAATCCTAATTCTTATCATTCCATACTACAGTTACAAACTGTACTTCCCTGCTTAGATGAAGACATACTCCATGACCACAGAACTTGAGTTTCTACAGATTCACAAATGTTTTTACATGCTACAACATATTTAGAAACATAACAGAAAGATCTTCTGATATAGGTAACTCCATGAAAATACAAACTGCCAAACATTTTGGTCCAATTCAGTAGATTACAGTTGTTCTGCTAAGCAGTGTCTTAAATAAGACCTCCTGAAACAAAGTTTATAGCTCATAATCAAGACCATGTAATTAAGAATTCAATTTAGAATTTACAGAAAACAATGTGATTAACAGGAGTTAGAGACTGTTTAGGCTGTCAAAATCTACAGTTCTTACAGCAGTGTCATAAGTTAGCAAATTAATTTAGATGTTAAAGAATTTTCTTTCTTTCTCCTGTATTGACAAATAAATCTATCTTTTGGTTTCTCTGTTTTTACCAGCCATTAGATGATTTGCAGTGGATACTTGCTCCCATGCTGATCAACTGTTCTACTTGACTCAAAAAGCCTCTCCCTGAAGAAATCATCAGAGCAGTCGCACCAGTTTCACTGTGCCTATAATCAACTGAGAAGTAAAACAAAAAAATCCAGCAAACCCCATAGAAATCTTATTTCTTCATCTAAATATAGTACAAATATTGCTTTCAAATTCCAGCCCAAAGAGAATTTGTTTCCTCACTTTATCTCTGCAGTCACTTCATGTCAATTCCACACTCTTTTAGAAACACACTTCTGTCAATACTTGAAAACAACATCATCAACTAACTAAACAACTCATTAATTCTGCTAGCCCTATCCATTTTTTCAGTAGGCATCAGAATGTAAAGGTAACAACATTTGAAACTGGAGAGAAAAGTAGCCATAAAAATCAAAGTAAAGTTGAGGTTGCTTTTTTCTTATGTAATAGCACATGAAACTTACCACTGACATTTTCAGTTAAAATAAGATTTAACACCTGAGCAAACGAATCAGTATCTTTATGCAACCAGATGTCAGAAAGACAGGAATCCATTTCTTTTACTATCCACGGTTCAAGGCAATTCACATCTTTTTCAGTCTGAAGATAAAAAACAATACTGAAAGATTAGTCTCTTCCAAGAGTTGTCTTCATTCTCATACATTACCCACAAAGAATTTGAATGGTAATTTTTCCCAGCAGCAACCAGAAATCCAGCACTCAGGTATCAATGCATTGATTTTGTCATATGCAAGTACTAACGCAATGGCAGTCGAGCCATTTGATCTGAGGAAAAGCTGTGTACAACCACCCTAACTGAAGAGCACACTTCAGCTACAGCAGTTCACCCCAATCAAGTAATCTTTAAAATAGGTTAATATCCCCAAAGACTCTACAGAACTACCTGTAGAAAACAGATTTTAAATGGCTAGTAATACAACACAAATACAAATGTCTCTTCCAACTAAAGAAAAAAATTACCAGTTGATTAAATACTGTGTCACCACCATCACCCAACCATTTGTACTCCTCATTTGCCCTTGGAACCGATTTTTGTCTCCGAGATGTCCTTTTGTTACTGTTGCCTTGAGCTGAACACCACTCAGCAAGAGTGTACTTCTGTTTCTCTTCTAGAATGCAAAATATTCCCCAAGAAAGTTTGAGTCATCTTTATTATCCATTGTTTTCTACTAAAAAAGACAGTTCCAGCAGGTCCAAGTTTTACCTATTCAACCTCTCTTATTTAATCTAGAATGCTACTACCAGTCCAACATAAATGACATGTTTAAGGGTACCCGAAGTGCACACTGCAAACAAGGGCTATAAGAACGAGGTAAAACCCACCACTTTGGTGTTGAACCCCCCAAGCCTCCATTATTTCAAACTACTGCATTCAAAGGGTCTTCCTTAAGTAATCACCTTCCACACAATCTCAGCCCAGATCTTTTTCCAGAAATGGAATGCTGAAGACAAGCGAGACAGTCCCTGCACGTAACAACTTATTTTTCTACACAAGTGGAAGAAACATTAGAAAACACCAGTGTCTTAAGTGAACCTTTCTGCCCCCAGTGATCAGAGATGAGCACTGTGATAAATATCCAGTTAGGACTGTATGTTATAGCTTTGGGGTTTGCTTTTTTTTTTTTTTTTAATTTCTTTAAATAATCACTGGGATCATTACTTTCGGGTGCCAGGAAAACTTCTGAAGCAGTATCTACTTAATCAACTGAAAACCAATGATGTTTAGCTCAAGAGTGTTAACACAAAAAATACATCCATGCCTGAAGAAAGCAGTGAAAAATATTACTGAAGGGAACAACTTGTCCATTTAGTGCAAGACTGTACAAAATCCTGCCTGCTTTAATAGCTGCACTTTAGTTTGCACCCAAAGGTACAGAGCATCCTATGCTTCTTTAGTATTCATGTGGGCACAGCCCCCAGTTCTCTACAACTCTACAGCATAATAATTAGAAAACAGATGACATTTATCAACTGAAAGAAAAAAGAATGCAACCACTAAATCAAAGTGATTTTTTTCATTAATTGCATAAACTATTTCAGTGATGTAAATACTGAGAGCTTAAAAATACTTGCTGTCATCTAATCACATCTCATTTAATCTCCTGACTTTGGAATTTTAACAGAAAAGTATCCTGTTAATTGTTTGTTCAATCAACCAATGATTCTCATTGCCAACCCTTACAATTAACAAGTCCACCGACCTTGCTGCTTCTCTTCTTTGTACTTCACCATCTCTTTGTTTGTATACCCAGTGCTTCGTAAAATGTCCTCCAGAAACAACTCTTTAACTTCAAAAGGCCTGCCTTTGACTAAAATAGAAAAAAATCCATAAAAGATTATATATTCACTAGCTTCACTTACAGCATTCATTTTTTCAAAAACTATCTTCACTGGAGTTTATTTTTCTCAGAATTATACAAAACAAAACATTTCCAAAGTAAAATGCCACCTTGTTTCTCCTCAACCTCTTCAATTTTATCAAGTGTTACAGCAAGAGATGTTCATAAGACTGACAGTTATTAATTTGTTTTTAATGAGAAAAAGAGAACAGCCGTTTTTTTTTAGGGTTACAAACAAGAACTCGCCATGTAAGTCTGCCACCTGGATTTAAAATTTCATTAATTAATAAGCAATTAATACAGCTTTTTGCAAGGTTCCACACGGAGACAGTACATCTTTGTACTGAACTACTTTCTTTTCATCAGAAGTATGTGAGAAGGGAGCCTTATCTCCATGTCCTCAACTTATTCAGCAAAGCTGAGCTTTCTTTACTGAATACTTCTTGACAGATGAGACATCCCAGTGGCCTTTACCTTCTCATAATTTATCCTGATTTCTTTTTCAACATGACTGTTTTCTAGACCTTATCTGTGGACATTAAAGGATGCTTTTTGCATGAAGAATTCAAATCTCTGCATTTTGATTTCTTGTCCCTTAAGCTGACTCAGGATCACTCTGGATTTTCCTTCAGAAGGAACAATCCACAATTCACACACTTTTAGAAGCTGTCACAGAGGAAGCCTTCCAACACTGAGCACAAGCTCTGTGTACTACAGCAATCCACAGCTACAAAATGTTGGTTTCTGTGGTCAGAATTTTGTCCGCCATAATGCTGAAGGAGAATCAAACCTTTTACATTACATGAACAGACAAAGATGCTTCTTTTAGTTCTTAAATTCTCAAAAAAAGGAAAAAAAAAACAAAAAAAAAAGGGGGGAAACCATCTTTTCAATTGTTATTGGCCTGTTACATAACCAGCACAAGCACTGTGGTAAACTGGAGAGATTGCCATCAGAATTTCCAACACAAATTGACCGATCTGAAAGAACAGGAAGCTGCAAAAAGAGTAAACTGGAAAGCCACACAACAATCACAACTGAGGCTCTTGCTTGCAAAAAAAATTCAGAAAACATGAAAGCATGTATAATTTCCAGATTCCTGTCTCCAACAAGTTGCAAGTCTTATTTTACTAGGCAGAAATTCAAAACTGGGAACTAAACACTTCCATCTGTAAAAAAAAAAAATTAGGAAAAAGAGGTTTCCTCTCACAAACATTTGTTAAAATAAACCAGTAAGCAATCCCACTTCCTAAAACTGTTGAGATTTTTTTTAAAAAGGCTGACATGCAGAGAGTCTACCTGATTGTCAAATAAAGCATTTCTCTTAAAAGCTACTTTACATTAAGTAAAGTAATGTAAGCTTAACAGCTTACATTAAACTTGGACATTATTGTTGAAAAAGTAAGAGGATTGCAAGGTGCCAGAGCAGGTCGCCCATGCAGAAAAACCTTCAAGCCAGGAGCGTGGGGAAAAAAACGCAAACCCACAAAACACCCCCATCTCCCACACATTTATATTTTGCCTCTACTAAAGATCAGTCACATGAAGTTAAAACAGCAATAATGGTAACTTTTCTTTGCATTTGAATGTAATCTAACTGCAGGTAACTGAGTCTGAACACAAACGAAGAGAAACTGGATGCCTTTTCGGAATATTCACCTAGATGAAGGGCTACTAATTTTCTTTAAATCAAAGAATCATGTCATTCTTTTTTCATGTGAAACCCGATCTGCCTGAGCCTGTATTTCTGAACTGAACAGCTACAGTTAGCTGTGTTTCATCCAGTAACCAGTAACAACCTTCACCAAGCCTGAAGAGTGAGATTCTACTGGAATGTATTAATATGTATCACACTCATGTAGCTCCTAAGTCCTGTATCAGCATGAAGACAGCACTTCAATAACCTCTTCCTACTTCTTCAGTTAACAGTGGAGGGGGGCAGGATGTACCTGCATGTACAGAACTCCCAGTGACTAAAACACTTCACTCTGAACGAGGTGCAAATAGTCAAGAAACAAGAAACCTGAATACACAAAGAACAAGGATTCCTGGAACTCTCAGTGTATTCAGCACCTGCCTTTACTCAGAATAGTTTGCTACAGTTTACTAAGATCTCTCAGTCTCAGGGCAGGTATACTCAGATTTAAGAGTTAAGATCAAGACTTACTATGTATTACTGGGCAGCTTCCAAAATACCTAATAAAGAGATTTGTATCTACAGCAGCACCAGAAAGAATTAGTTTTAAATGATGCTGGTTTTGCAGCACATCTCTCAGTTTTATTAGCAAGAAGTCGCTGAACCTATCCCTCTCATGTACTTCATCCTGCAACAAAAGGAAAAAAAAAGAGATAAAAAGCCATCATAGATTCAGGATCACAACTTCTGACAAAAACAAACTTTTCTAAAAAAATAAAATACATGATTTGGTGGCACATTACAGAGGCCTTAAAATGTGTAAGTCTAGTTTAAGTAATAGGGTTTTATTTAAAAACTATCCATAAGCAAAAAAAAAACCACTTCAAAAAGTTTTTATCAGCGCTGAGTGCGTTGCCATGCTGAAGCTGTACGCACCTTAACTTTAGAGGCTAAAGTGAATATCTGAGACCTCTCTGATTTTGTATTTAAAGCCAAATTTCAAGAAAACGCCACAAACCACAAATCCTACAAATCTTATTTTCATAAATTCTCACTTCACCACTGATGAGCATTTAAAGAAATGGATGACACCACATAATCAGAAAAACAGATTGCTTAGACAAGTCAAAGCCACACAAAGCCTATAAATTAAGGCACCTAACTGATTCATCATCTTTGTCATTCTTCTGTTTTGATTTCTATTATGAATGAAGGAAACAAGGACTCAAAATACAAGGCTTGTAGGCTGACATCAAGAATGTATAGATCATTCTCATGCCTTTTTAACTTTGATAAACAGGCAGGCACCTAAACTTACCTTTTAATCTTCAGGACTTCAATCTTGCCATAAGCATTCTAATTCCCCTTCCTTATTAAATTCCACAATAGGAATATTAGCATACTCATAAATGAACACATCTGAATAATTTGTTAGCCATTAGACTCCACATTATCTAGAAAACTCTGGGCAAACAAATGGACTGAAAACCTGGTAATGCTAAAACAAATGATAACAGGAATTCTGAGACAATCACATTGAACCACATCCATGTAAGCCTCCCTAAGGATTTGCTGCTGACAGGGGAAGTTCCGAAAAATTTACACTTCTGTCTTTCTCCACTCCTCCTGATTCCACAATTAATCATTGGCATGAAAATAAACTATTTTTACAGGAAAAACCACACACACGCAGAAAAACACCAAACTCCACAAAACAATCATGCTACTCTAAGGACTCAGAAAGTCTCTAAAGCTGATTCATCTTCTACCAAACAAAAACACCTGAAGAGCTCAGCAAATCTAAATAAAACAAATGAGGACCTCATTTTCCAAGGCAATACATATTGCCCCACCCCACATGAAAGACCACAGGATGCTCACCACAATAACATGGGTCACGGTGGAGAGGGTGCTGTCTCCTGCCATCAGCGTGCCAAGGAGCATGTCATTAGTGCAGAATGTTACCAGTGTCTTTGGAGAAACCCTATGGAACACATCACACAGACAGCTCAGGGGCTTTGCACCATTTAAAGGCAGCTAGCTTTCCAGGGATCAAAAATTAAAGCAGCTGCTGACCACAAGAGGAATTACAGTTCTCTCCCCAAAAGACTCCTGCACACCACTTGTTTTTAACCTATGCCTTTTCCCACACATTTCCTAACAATTTGTAGTGCTTGCGCCCCAAAACTTTGGACAACAGATTAATTGAAAAAATAAGATTCAGATTTTAATAAATAAGGAAGTAAAAGAGAAGCATGAAGAAATTCTGCATGCTCTCACTGCTCTTCTTGAACTGCTGCCTCTGTTGTGCAGGTTTTCCTCCCCTGTTCCCCACTGTCCCAGAGGCACTGCCACCATCACAGATGGGCTCAGCCTCGGCCACAGGCAGGTCTGTCTTGGCTGGCACCGGCTCTGTCACACACGGGAGAGGCTTCTGGCACCTCCTCACAGAAGCCTCCCCACAGCTCCCAAAGCCTTGCCTTGAGGACACAATACAGTACAGCTGACTAAATCACAAAGTCATCTGCTTCATCCTCTGCTCCTTCAGAAGCTCAAACTACTGAAATGTTACAATTCTATACCTGGGGAAGCTGTCCCAATAGAAACAGCAATTGTCACTACGCCCTCTGGTACTGCCATCCTAAAAGAAAACCTTAGAAATTATACTTCTGTCTTACTATAAACACCTCTAAACATCTCCATTCCAGATTTTTTTTTTTGTCCACACCTCAAAATATTGTTATTTCTCCCTTTTAGTGTTTCTCTGCAGCAATTGTAGTGATTCCTCTCAAGATGGATTTCCTGCACTGCTTCCAGCAATTCTTCCATTTTCACCTGACTTTGCTCTTCTTCTGCCAGCATAGTACTTCCATATATTAATTATCCAGCTTATTTGTGATACATCTTCACCAGCTCTTCTAATCTCTTTATATCCTTGTGAGCTTTCGTACACACATTTGAATTCTTACTGCGGCTTTGTTGTTCAAGCGCATTCATTTTCATCAGCTGTGTGTTATCTTTGTTCACTCAAGCAACACAACCTTTTGCCATCTTCTGGTCACTCATATCCCAACTGCTGGCCCTTCCCTGAAATGTCATTTGGCTACACGGTGCAAAGATGTAAAAACCCCACACAATCCATTCATGCTCTGCTTTACAGACAAATTCATCAAGTGATACTGAAATCTCTACTTTTACTTCACTTCATGTTTTAAACACAGAAGCTGAAGAAGAGTAAATTTAGCCCAAACTAGACTAATAAATAATGCTCATCTCCATCAGTCACTTTCCAATTTTGTTGTTTTCCCTTTTATGACTCCTATCAACTCACACTACATAACATTTCTTACAGCATGCTGGTCTTCACACCTACCTTCAAAGCTTGCAGAACTTTTGGATCCACACTTGTTACAAGTAGAGAGGGGGGAAAAAATAAAAAAAAAAAAGAAAGTGTAGACTTGATCTGAAAATCAGACAAAGATTTCCTTGCATACACTCCGCAGAAGAAGTCAACAGAAAATACCTGAGATTCAGTTCTATAAGACAACCTACTACATGAAACTGCAAAACACAGCAAGAAAGCCATCCTTTTCCCTCTTATGTATTCCTTACCTGCAGTAACATATCCCACCTGGGAGGCTGCAACCCAAACACACTGCAGTTTACCTGTGCACAAGATGCACAAGATCAACACAAGATCAACTGGCACTCAGAAATACCATTAGTACCTGCTTTCTAACCGGATCTGGTAACCAATTGTCTGGCCAATCTTCTCTCTTCTTTCTGCTGCCACTCTTTCAGCCACAGCAACAGCTGCTAAACGTCTGGGCTGAGTACAGAACACACGACAGGCAGTTCCATTCTTGTAGCAGTCATCAAGGATAAATTGAGGAATCTGTAAAGAAGTGGTTCAAATTTACTTTTTGAGAAAGTCACAGCTTAGTTAGCACAGGGAAACAATTTAACTGCATCTCAGTATTACACATTGCAAAAGACTTTTCATTAGGATTATCATGGCAAGCATACCTGAAGCAGTGGAAAATAAATTTCTAAGTATAACCTCTTTAGGTTTTTTTTAAGAAAAAACTCGCAGTGTCTCCCTCCTGCTTCAGAGAAATCTGAAAAAAAAAGTCCTGTAGATTATCTCTCATTTTAACACAAAAAATACTCTGGGTACTAAGAACAGAACTACCTTAGAAGAAAAAGGCCTATACAAACATCACAGCTACTTTCCCTTCAATATTTTGTATTGTTTTAAGGAAAAAATTGTATCTACCAGAAAAAATTGTGAGGAATCATTTTTGCTTTTAGTACCTATCTACTGGCTTAGTGTTTCAAAAGCAAGAAAGTGAATTGGAACAAGATTTTCAATCATACAGGAAAAGAAAAGCCTTAAAATAGCATCAAAATATCCCATATCACAAATATTACACAATTGTCATAAATACTGTTCTAGTTTTTATTTAATTGAAGAAACATACTTGTGTAGTTTTTCCTGATCCAGTCTCTCCTATGATCAAAACAATTTTATTGTCCTTTATTATTTGGACAATTTCTTCCTGTTTCTCAAGAACTGGTAGTGACTGCCTGAAGGAATCAAACTCTGATTCCCCTCTTTTCACTGGGACCTGGGGGATACCATCATTAAGTCGAAAAGTTATCTTGTTTACTTCTTTGTTTTCTGTGAAGACAAGGTAAAAGTTTATTTATGCAGGTACAGAGGAACGTCACAGAAAAACACTGCTCAAAAACTGTACTGAAAAATTAACATTGCTGACTTTTGATGCATCCCTGTGGGTAAAGTGACAAACCCATCACACATTTAGAAGTCATATTTATAGCAACATGTCCTCCTGCAGTGCTTGAAATAAATATCTTTCAAAACAGTTATTACTTTCATAGCTATTTTGAACAAAACCAGACTCTTCCAGAGCATTGCTCCAAGTCAAAGAAGCCCACAAAGAGCAAAAGGAGAAACAGAAACTAAACCAGAGAACACAGCCCGGTGGATTTTGGTGGCCCTTGTATCTGTGCCCACATTTCACACCTGCAGTTCTCCCTAGAAATACACACTTCCAGGGGTAAGCCTTGAAGCTATTCCACGCCTTTGCCTGAAATCATACTAATGCAAGCATGCTGTATCAAGAGTCCTGGCCCCCACACAGCAGTGTGATGTGTTACAAAGCAGTGCATAAGTAGCCAACAAACGGGCACATCTTCTGAGGCAGCTACTTCACATCCATCATTGCAAGTGCTACTCTCTAATTCCTTGAGAATTATCTTCCAGAAGAATGAAAAGCTTGCTGTAAAGTCAATTATACATATGTAATGTCAGTAACAGATTCATATACTAAATTTCAACCTCTGTTGTACCAAGACAAACACAGACTAAGAGATCGGGAGAACTAAAAATACATTCTTGAGATGCGGAGAAAGGCAAATATTAGACTGCTCATTAACTTATCCCTTACATTCCTAAGACATTGCATTTCAGTCCTTGCATTATAGGTTGCCTCTGTTCATTAAACAATCCTATTAAACAACTGAAACAATTGGAAATAACAGCAAAGGAAGCACTTCAAGAACAGACACCACCTATCAGAACCATGCCATTAAACAAGGCATATTGGTACAAGTGTTTTCTGTTCACTACACCCATCTCTGCACACAGAAACACACTGTAACTCTTCCACTTGTAGCTGCTAAAGCAATAATCTAGATTAAAACCTTGCTTTTTTTTTAAAAAAAAAAACCAACATTTTATCAGAAGTTTGTCTTTCAGTGAACTCTTCCATATTCAAGAAATCAAGAAGTCTGGACAGTAGTCTCTTAAGGACCAAATCTATTTTGTAGAGATGAAGAAATAAAAATTAAAATTCTTCATTTATCAAGGACATTAATTTCTACAAGCAGAACAGACAACTTCATTTTCTCATATGGGTGTTCTTACAGCAGCAGGGGAACACTGACTCTTCAATCCCACCTCACAGAACTTTTATGGAGCCACATTTCAAAATGTGCTTCCAAAAAGGTTTGGCTGGAACTGCCTCAAAGATTCTAAAGTAACACAACACAAGGTGGACATCACCATGTGCATGATATGACTTCCCAAGTTCCTCACAGCACCAGTTCCAAAAGACCTTAAAAGTAAGGAAAATTAATGCGTTTGCAAGAAGGTGTCTGTTAGGACACGAGAGGGGACAGAACAGAAAGAGGTTTCTTTTGTCTTTGGGCTGCAGGTGGTTTTTCCAAGTGGTGGCGATGGACAAGTCCAAAGCAGAACACACGCCCAACGTACCAGATTCAACAGCACAGGCATTTCCTCGCTCTGTCCTTGGCAGGAGTTCCGTGCCTTCCTTATTTGTGACGGGAAAGCGCTGAATCAGACTCCGAACAGCGTGTTTTGTACGGAGAGCCAAGCCACAAGTCATGCCTGCGTGTGCCTCTGATACATCCTTCTTCCTTACAGTCAGGTAGCGATTGGCTCCTTTTCTGTCGGCGGGAGAAGAAAACATACTTTAGGAAAAAGGAACCTACTCTAGGTTGACTTTGATCTGTCAAGGTAGGAGATGCTATGCAAAATCTTTGGGAAAAAAAAAACCAGAAATCACAGTGAGAAGCTTTTTTAATGGAGCCATTAAATCCACAAAGTATAAAAGCAAGCTGTCCCAAAAGGCATGTCACAAGCTTTTCCAAGCATGCATACAGCAATGAACACAGATGCTCATTTCTCTTTTACACTTTTTTCTCTAATACTATTCCTTGCAACACAGTTGAGTATGTTGAAAACATCAGTCAGGTTATCATTAGTCTTGAAATTCTATTGGTCTGCACCAAAAAACTGAAAATTGTACCCTGACTCACCCTTTGCTTTTAGATACCAGTCCAAGAGACTGACAGAGCCGGTGAACAAATGCTCTTTCAGTACTAGTGAAGCTAGAAGGAAATTCCATCTCTAGAAGAATGATAAATAATAATGAGAAAACAGTAACAATGCAACAGGCACTAATCTTGACAACTCAGTGTTACAGAACCACAGAATTGCTAGGATTGGAAGGGAGACCAGCCAGTGCAACCCCCTGCAGGGTCACCTGGAGCAGCTGACAGAGGAACACATCTAGGGTTTGGGATGTCTCCAGAGGGGCAAACTCAGCACTTTCCCTGGGCAGCAGTTTCAGTGCTCTGCCACTCTCAAAGGAAAGAAGTTCTCCCTCATGTTCAGGTGGAACTTCTTGTGTTTTAAGTTATGGCCACTGCTCCTTGTCCTGCCACCAAAAAGTCTGCACCGCCTTCCTGGGACTCATCTTGAAGATCTTCGTATGCATTAGTGAGATCCCCTCTCGGTCTCCTCTAGGCTTAACAGGACCAACTCCCACACCTCTCCTGATAAGAGATGCTCCAGACCTCTCATCTCATCTCGGTGGTCTCTGCCGGACCCCTGCAGTGGCTCCCTGTCTCTGTGCTGGGGAGCCCAGAGCCGGACACAGCACCCCAGCCGTGCCTCACTAGGGCCGGGCAGAGGGGCAGGATCCCCTCCCTGACCCGCTGCCAGCGCCCTCCCAACAGCCGCAGGCTGCCCCCGGGCCGGGCTGTGCCGCGCACCCGCCTCGTCCCCGCTCCGGAACCGCTCCAGGGCGAGCTGCACCGCCATTTCCACCACCTCGTCCACGCCGACCTCCCTGAGGGCCTCGGCCCGGGCGCGCCCCGCGGCGCCGGCAGCCCAGTCCCCCGCAGCCCCGCCGGGCTGCCGCCGCAGAACCCGCCTGTGTCGCGACATGGCCCCGACACGGCCCCACACGGCCCCACACGGATCGGGGGCCGCAGCTGCTCGGCCCGAGGGGCGGCGCTGGCGGCGGGCGGGGCCTGCGTGGAGTCACCCACAGCCCCGTCGGGCCGAAGGGAAGGAAATTGGCTCTTTTCCCGACGGTAGGGCCAAGCCTGCCTAGTACCGAGGTATGTGTATGGCTCTGGCCAAAACGTGGCACTGGTGCCCTGTCCGGTCATAAATTACGTGCTTTAATTCATGGTATTAAACGTAGCTGTGGCGAGGGTCATCTCGGCCCTCAGCCTCCTCACTCTGTAAAGTGTTACTTGCCCTTGGTTTTGGATCGTCTTTTCCTGCTGTCCTTTGACTCCACGCTGAGGACACGAGGTAGAAACTAAACCCAATCCTCTTGGGCTTGACGCAGGGCTCGGGATTGAAGGCTGCTGCTTTGGAAACATCATCGGTCAGAAGGAGAGTACTTGGAAGAAGAACAAACTACTCCTCCGTTTGAACAAACATCCTCAGTTGTGAACTGAAGTGAGCAATTAAATAAATAGAAGATAAACACTCACTGTCTGATGCAGCTGACTGAAAAACAGCTCTTAAGCCACCTCTACCAAAGCTTTTACAAGACTAACTTCAGCATAATTCTGCACTGAGAGATCACACTGGAGCGGAACAATTGATCTGTTCTAAGGTTATTTTTAAATTTTTTTTCAGTTTTCAGTTCAGCTATCTGACTGTGTATCTTCAATCAAAGTACATAATGCTAGGTCCTCATAGCTGTTTTTGTGACATTCAGTACTGCCACCGCAAAGCACATCACAGTTATTATGGAAAATTAAACACTTCAGCTGAATAAGATGAGCATTCCTCTTATCATCCTTGGTATCAACAGTAAAAAATGAGAGTTCATAACTAATTTGAAAGAGTCACATCAGAAATCTTTAATTATGAACCCAGATCTCTTAACAGTTTTTGCCTCTTAACAGCATCATCTTGCCTTTCTATAGACAAAAAGCCCCATGATTCTGAAAAATGATTCCTCAGGTTCAATTCTGCTCTCAGTTTGCAATCCTGTAAATACAGCAGGGCACAGAGATAACTAACTGTTGGGTTAAGTCTCATCTACATGGCTGAGACTGGCGTCAAGCCTGAGTGCATCCTGCATAACAAATTCCTTAATACATGCCCTTCTTCTTTCACTGCTTTTTTGACTGTCCAATGCTATTAGAAGGGTGAAAAAAGAGGAGAGTGTGGTCAGGCATGCACTGCCTGCTGCAGCCCTGCTAAATACTGAGTTGCAGTCTGCACTCAGAATATGAATAAGCAAAGCATTGTGCTTACCCAGGCTCTTAGACATGGAGGTTTTATTCTTTATACGTATTCTCTTAATAAAAATCACTAGCTGTGGTTTTTCATATTAAAAATAACAATCTGTAAGGATTTAAAAATTCCGTTTTCATGATTGGCCTCAGAAATACCTTCTGGCTAATGTTGACTCAAAACAAATAACCCCTGGAATAAGAATGATTTCCTCGTATTAACGTATGTCCAAATACCCATGTATTTTTTATAAGAGGAATTAAGAAGCAGCACAGTTTTATGCAAAAATACATCTGCATGTTTAAATACAATTAGGTATTCTTATTTTACCCTCCCTAGAGGCACTTCTGCTGACTTCTTTTCAGTTTGCAGAACATTTTCTCTCTTGTAAACACTCTTATGTTCCACAAAAGATGCCAGTTCTACCAGAAAAAGAACTGCAAAGGAAGTTAGTGAAACAGTATTATCAATTCTGTACTGTGTTAGATTTTGTCAGGTTTGGCTGCAAAATAATTAGTCTTTCTGGTTTTTGTTTGTTTGGGATTTTTTAAAGATTTTAAGTGCTGTAAGACTTCTTAGCTGTTGAAATATGATGCAAGGATCACTGGTGAGCCAATTCTTCAAGACCAAGTTAATGAAAGAGCACAAGATTTAGTTCTCTTTTCAGTTCCTTGATTATTTGAAAAAAAAAAAAAAGGAATTCCAGTATGTAGGGGTTTAAGCATTATAGTAAATTTGTAAGCAGACAGCTGTTGGCTGCTGTGATCATTAATGTTGCCATGAAGTAAGTTATGTATTTATACACATTTAGGGAAGTAAGACTGATGTCAAATTCTATTGAGAGATATTTGTTTAATAAATTAACTGCAGTGAAAATGGGCATTTCTTGCTCTACTGCACACTCCTGGATACACTGATCCATTGATAGTTCCCCAGACCTTTGGCTGCTGATGCGGGTGATTGCCTCTGCCCCATTTCTGGAACCTCTCCTATCATCTACTGACACATCATTCCTTACTTCTCTGTCTTTTCCACTTCCCTTACTTCAGTTCTTATTGATTTTTGAGACATCAAGGAAAAAGCCTTTTGATCAGTTCTGTCCTTGTAAAACAACCTCTCTCAGGTGCTCACTTGCCACAGTGCAGAACTTGGTCTTTGTCTCTACAAATCCATTTCCCACATCACTGCTGAACTGAACTGAGCCGCAACCCTTCAGTGCCCTCAAGGCATCCAGAGAGTTCAGCAACGACTCCAGGACGAAGGCTGGGAAGAGCGTGATTCCCAACAGGGTCAGATATGCCCCAGGTCTTCCCACAGCTTTCTCCACTACTCCTCACTCCTAAATTGAGAAACTCTAGTTTCCAGGGTGAGCAAATGACAGAGGACAGGAGGGAGAGTTGAATGATCCTGTGCTAGCAGATCTTTCTGTGTCTACAACATGTTATCAAGGCAGCATGAAAACTGCAGGGATCCCATGTCTTGTGAGCTTAGGAGTAGACTGAAGGCAGAAGGATTTCATCCCCGTCATTCATGTGCTTGTGTCTTTGCTGAAACGGGAACTGATGTGCTCCCTAGGGAGATTAATTTATCCAGAATGCAATTTCCTACTAGAATACTGTTTCACTGAAATATTTTGATGAAAATAAAACCTATGTTGCAGAAATTTTCTGGAGCACAGAACAGATTTACCTATCGCAGTCATCAGTAGCTTGCAGCAAAAGGTTTTGAGGTTACTTCCTAGTCACAGTCTACAAAAAGACCATTTATCTTGACATGTGCCCCCACTTTTTTTGACCAAAGTGGTATTTTGTTAACAGAAATACAGCTTCAAATAACATACTTTGGCAAAAAAATAGTGGGACTATTCAATATCTTTGTTTACATGTATATACAAGAAATGAGGAAATGAACTTCTAACTTTCTGTATCCAAAATGTGGATCCTTATCTAAGATCCAGGAATAGGAACCTGTCTGCATAGGAGAGCAGTTTAGGATATTTTTGGAAAAAGGGGCAAATTGTTCTCATTTCTATTAATCATCATCATCACAAAAAAGTACACTTTTCAGAACAGTTTTACAAGGTGGTTGAGCATTTATAAAGGTGAAAAATTATTAAGAAGCTTCTCAAAAGAGGCATTAATATTCTATCTAAAAACTAATATTCTCTCTAATGTATTTTTATTCCTCGATTAAAAAAAAATATTTTGAATATACTGTTGTAAGAGTTTTCAAACAGCTCTACTTGCTAAGAATTCCACAGCAAAGGCTGCACAAGACTTATATTTCTAGATGGAGCTTTAAATCATAGATCTGTGATGAGAAGTGGATCTAAACAAACTAATGTGAAGAGGGTAATACACTGACTTCAGACACAAGATTTTGATGAGAATTTAACCTAGCAATTTCCTAGCTAAACCATTACTCTGTTGGCAGCAGATGCAGTTTGCTGTACACAGTGATGTTCTATATAACATTAATTTGAACTCACATTATATGTCTGTTACTTAAAATCTTAAAAATCTTTTTACAATGAAGGTCAGTAAACAAAGATGGTCTTTATCTGAAGCCAACTGAAACACGGTATAATCTCTCCTTTGACACCATCAGGCATTGCTTTTGATCATAGTGTACATAAAGATCTTCAGTCTGAATACCTAAGCAGTGGCAGCAATTAGAATACCTAACTCTCCCATCTATCTTACAGCAACATCAAAAAATATGTGGTTTGTAAGTTGCATTATAGAAAATAAATTATATTTTTAATTTCATTTCCCTAAAAAAAAAAAGAAAAGAAAAAAAAAAGAAAAAGTAGGTTTACATAGGAAATTACTTCTATTTAGCCCTTATATTACCTGGGCATGCTTTATATAGGCTAGGCACAGATTCAGATCTGAGCATACCTGCATCTTAGTAGCTTGGTATACGTGTGCAGAGTCACGTTATGTGAGTGCCTGGTGGCCAAGCCAGCTCCACCCTGGTCCCGTGTCCCAGCCTGCCCTTTGTTGTCCCAGGGAAGTGTCTGATACCCTGGGCTGATCTGGCTGCCATGGCTGGGTGGTCCTGGCTGCCAGGCCCTGCTCTGACTTCCCAGGCAGCCCCTGCAACTTCTGGCTCCCCAGCCCCTCGAGATTGTCATTGTAATACTGATACAGCAAACCATGGATTGGGATCTGACCTGAGCTGCAGAGATTCAGGTGATGAGAAATTATAAGTTAAATTGTATTATAAATTCCCTACCGTGCTAGTTACAGATTGTACTATGTTGACTCTGCTTGTAGAAATCCTGTGCCATTTAATAATAAATTCTCTTCTGTATCAATCATAACATCCTGTTAAGAAAACAAAGTTTGAATTGTACCTATGGTTTAGTGCTATCCTCACTCTGCCAATATCCCCAAGAGAACCCATCTGTGCTGGGTGACAGTGTCACTCGGATAACCCTGACATGTCTATTAACCAGAACCTCATGGAGCAACAGGGAACTTTTTAGCAAGTGTGTGAAAAGGGCTGGATGTAGTATTTAGGAAATTGAAAGAGATGGTATTCTGGACAGTTGGGCTCTGGATGCTGAGAAAGTTCTGCATTGCACACCCTGGCTACCTTGCTCAAAGGAATGTTACTAAATTAAAACTTCTGCTTGCAAATTAACTTACTGTTTTGTTAGTGGGTTTTGAAAGAGGTTAATTGAAAATGCTAGGGCTGAATGTTATCTAGAAGGAAGTTCTTCCATTTTTTTGGTCAGTTGATTTTGGTCATTTGGCATCTTTTTATGCAGTGACTTCAGCTGTTTTCTACTGCAAAACCACTTCTAGGTAAATTTGGAGAGGTTTACAGTGCTTTTCTTTTTCTATTGTTCAACATCTGATTTGAGGTAGACTTGACTTTCAGAGATCACAAGAACTTAGGTGTCCTGTTGATTTGGTGAAAACTCTGAAAAGTCCGGCATCTCTGGAAATCAGGTGTCTCCTGCTCATCTTTCAGAGATGTCTGATTTTGGGTATATCAATGTTGGAGATTAAGTGCAGCTAGTAGTGCTACAGCATTGTTATTAACGTTGGCATTGACTGTCTTGTATATGCTTATTTGAATTTAGAAATCAGGGCATTATGGAAAAATTTATATTGTTCATTATAAATTATATTGAAAAACGAAAGATTTATTTAACTTGCATAAGAAGAGAAATACCCAACGGATTGACAGTTAAAGCCCCCAGTCTTAAACAGAAAATATACAAACTTTTTTAAAATTTCTTTTGAGAAATATCAAATCTATTTTGCTACTCACAGCAGTACAGAACTCTCACTCCTTGCCCTCCTTCCTTGTTCTCTTCACAACTTTCTAGGCACCACATACCCCTCACACCAGGGATGCTTCAAGTGGAATTGTACTTTCTGCTGCACAGCATAGTTTGTCTTTTAAATGTGGGGGTTTTGCCATCTGCAATTCACATTCTTTGCTTTGTTATCAGGGAAAGTCAGAAACCACTGCACCAGGTTTTCTTGGGACTGGTACAAATGCAAAAAAAGTTAACTACAGCTGATGCCCAGAAGGAAAAGATAGCAGGAAAAATTCAATTCAACCAAACCAAAAATTGTTCACAATGAGCAGGGAGAAGATAAGGAATGGGTGAATTTCTGATCCAGAAAGAAAGCTAGTGTGTGAAGCATGCATCTAAGATGAGAACAAAAGATAAAGTGTTATCTAGATTAGACTAGAAGTGGGAGATTAATTTAAAAATTGTGAGAACTGGCCAACTGTGAGGCTTAGTTTAAAAATTGTGAGAACTGGCCAACTGTGAGGCTTAGCAGACAGCATCTGAAAGGATAGGTGCAATATTTTCTGCTTTAAATGCCTTGGAAGAGTATGGAAGTGTGTTGGCTCCATACTACAGTGCCCTGGTCATCCAGCAAGAACTAATGTGAGCGATGTAATTTGGAAATCTGCAGAGACTGAGACCATATGAGACCAGTGAGTGTATGCATGCTTAACTTGCAAGCAGTTTCAGTTAATAAAATGCCAGAGGAACTCTTTACCTTGTAATGACTTACGTAATCAAGGTACAATAAATATTAACAATTAGAACTGTTGCCATCAGTTAATGTACTTTAAAGGCACTGTGCAACAAGTGTGATAACTTTGCTGGATTTATATATTCATTAATCCCTGACAGCAACAAGGAAGATCAAGATGTTTTGTGGCATGAACTGGATATCTTCAAAGACTTCATTAATAGGAAAGGAGTAATACCTGATGCTATGAGGGAAACTCATATGTCCTTAATAACAAGGTCTTTTTTTTTCAAACACAGAAATAGGTTAGGAAAAAACTTAGTTCACCCAAATTAATCATGTGACATGATGGAGTAAGAAACATAATGTGTTATGTAAACTGAAATGCTGTTGTAGACTGTTTCAGAATAGCTGTTTCCAGTTAGAGATAACACAGATTGGTGCTGGTGCTGTATCACTTCTTTTCACAGGGGACATGAGGCCATAATGAGCCAAGCAAGATCCTGCACAGCATGGCAGCAAAGACATTTCCTCACCGTGGCCTTGGCACTCCAGGGCAGCCCAAAAAGGGCCGAGGAGTCCTGTGTGTAACCAGGAGGGATGGCTGACATCACTGTGGGTCCCAGCATTCCCCAGTCCCTTGCTGGCCATTCAGTGCACACTGGGGATGCTGGGCATGGGTGGAACATGGGGATGGGGTGCACACAATTAAAGGGGGGCCCCAAAGTGGAAGGAGTGGAAGCCAAAATCGTTGGGTGGAGACCCCCAAAACGGAGGTGCGATATCCCAAAATGGAGGGAGGAACCCACAAAATTGGAGCAACACCCCAAAAAAACCACATGAAGCTGTTCTCTCCCTCCATTGTTTACCATCAAGAACTATCTACCAACTCTGATTTCAGCAAATAGTTTCAAGTGTTTTAGCTGAAAGTCATTCTGAGCAAACTTTGTAGAAGTGATCACAGAATCACAGAGCGTTCTGTGTTGGAAGGGATCCACCGAGTCCAATTCTGAAGGGAATGGCTTGCTGGCAGGGTCAGCACCAAAGACACCCACACCAACTTAAGGAAGAAGTGTCATTTCCTGTAGGGCAAAGCAGCAAAGAAGTACAGAAGGATAAGCTAAGCAATGCACCCGATTATTGCTACAAAAGATTGCCTGTAGGGATGAAGAAAGACACATCACCAGTTACCCTAATACTTGACCATTGTCCTGACACACACGTCAGCTGGGGATGCCCTGTCACACCAAAGGATTGGAGAAGCACTCCCAGTAACGGGGAATTCCTATGTGGTTCGCCCACCCTCAGGCCAGGCTGCCAACTTTGCTGTGAGAGGGCCCAGATTTTATACTGTTGAATAAACAAGCTACCATAACTTCTAGTGCAGGCACATCTGGTTTCATCCTCCTCTTGGGCAGGGCTCAGGGAGGAACCAAGGGAGTTTGCTTTGACCCTCTACCTTCAAACACAGCCAGATGGAGATGTGATAAATGAAGATGATTTGTGCTAATAATTGTAACTATATTGATATTTTAGAAAATATTTGTTAAAAAGTAATAGGGGAAAGGGATATGTCATTAGCATCACAAAACAGATGTTCGCAGATGTTCATAAGATCCAGGATAGAGTATTGAGATATTTTAGCACAAACGGCCTTGGGAAGGACAAAGTTGGGAAAACCTCCAAGAGTGGAATCGACATTGAGACAAATAAAAGTCTAGGCAACTTCTTCTTAGGCAAGAACAGCCTTGAAGACAAAGCAGTTGATATAATTCCAGATAGAGAACCCAAAACACGAACATAATGCTTACTTATGTAACACCAAGCTCCATGTGCATGCGCAACCTGCCAGGTTATTCAGAGGACAGCCAGGAAGACCATCGGCCTTCATCCAAGAAGACCCCTGAAGAGTCCAGAAGACCCCCCAGCAACAACGGGAACATGCGCTGTGTAATATGGTGACTTAGACTTCAAGAATCAAAACTGGGAGGAGATTTACAGGAACTATTGATGAATATGTATTAGCATACAGTATAAAAGTTGTCCTTGGATTCTTTTGCCTTTTGTACGTGCGGCAGGGTGAGAGGTCCTCCCTGTCCCCCGGTTGGTTTTGCTTATGCTTTATCAGAACCACTGCCAAATTTCTCTTTGAAACTACTTCATTATATTTGATTTTATTATTATTTTATATTTTTTTATACCTCAATTAAAATTGCTGCTAAAGTTTAAATCTTGCAGTTTATTGAACTTGACATATGGCACCTCATTCATGACACCAGGAAGAGGCACGCAGGGCCGGGCTGCTGCCTCCTGCAGCTACAAGGGCCTCCTGGCAGCCTGCCTCTGCCGAGGCTCAGGCTGCTCCGGGCTCTGCCGGGGCTCTGCTGCGGCTCCAGCCCGGGCAAGGCCGGGCCCGCTCTCACCTCACAGTCGCTGACAGCTCTGCACCGCAGGAGACCTTTCAGAGCACCCTCTCTGATCTTGCTGCTTTCTCAGCTGAGCAAGGCTCTCCTCCAGCCAGAGACATTGCACTTAGGGATACAAATCCAAGTGGCAAGCGCCCAAGTGCTCTGGAGTCACAGCTGAAGGCCTGCATCAGCACAGGATGGTTTGGCTTCCCCACTCCCCCTTTGGTTTTTCCTGCAGATGCCATTGCCCTTTCTGCCTCAAATAGAAGTACCACAGCTGGGCAAAAACAGACCAGTGGGCCGTATTCCAAAGGCAGCGTGGTCTGGAGAAGATGAATGAAGAAGAGCCTTCCCCACTTTCACACTGTGCCAAAGACTCCATAAGTGTCACTTTCCACCTTTTGGAAACAACTGACAATTCATATGGAAATCTCGAGGTTATTCACAGAGTGAGGAAGAAGGGACTTCAAGGTGAGGTGTGGTTTCAGAAACTTTATTCATTTCCAATCCTATTGTTCCAAGTCCGATTAGACAATCCTACCCTAACTTTACCCTAACCCTAACCCTAACTCTAATCGTAACCCTAAACCTAACCCTAATCATAACCCTAACCCTAACCCTAATCATAACCCTAATCATAACCCTAACCCTAACCCTAACCCTAACCCTAACCCTAATCATAACCCTAACCCTAATCATAACCCTAATCATAACCCTAATCATAACCCTAATCCTAACCCTAACCCTAACCCTAACCCTAACCCTAACCCTAACTCTAATCGTAACCCTAAACCTAACCCTAATCATAACCCTAACCCTAACCCTAATCCTAACCCTAAACCTAACCCTAATCATAACCCTAATCATAACCCTAATCATAACCCTAACCCTAACCCTAACCCTAACCCTAACCCTAATCATAACCCTAACCCTAACCCTAACCTACAATCCTACTCTAAGTCAATGGTAATGGTCCTGATGTGATTATCACATTCTTGTCTCCTTCCTCTTCTTCACTGAAACAATCAGTGGCACCAGGCAGGACGCAGGCTCAGCAAGTGTTACAAATGGATGCTGCCCAAAGAAAAAAAAACAACAAAAACCAATGAACCGTGACTTTCCAAGCTCAGTATTTCAGAGGATTCCTCTGGCTCCTAGAAAGATGCAGAAAGAGGACCAATGGGACCATCTGCACCTCCATCTTTTATGTGCAGGACCTTGCCATCACAGGCAAACCTGGCCCAGAATCCCATTCATCTCTTTATTGTGTTGTCTTCATCTAGCTGGGATTTTTGCCCTGCCAGTGCTCTAGAAATGGTGCTTTCTGTCCCTGGGGTTTCTTCCTTTCAGGAAACTCCAATGACCCACATAGGTCCCTGTCTTTGAGAGACAGGCACCATGCTAATTTCCACAGGGAGACAGAGCAGTGTCTACCTTTCCATGCCCTGCCCCTCCTGTGCTGGATGGCACCTTCCTTCCCAGCAGGGCCAGCCGAGTGGCGCTGGCTGCTGCAGTTCCCTCTCTGCCACACAGCCTGGCAGTAAGCCTGGGCCAGTTCCCCTCTGCCTGAGCGTGCCAGGCAGCAGATGGGGCTGGGACAAGTCCCTCTCAGCTGCCCCTGTCTGCGTGCCAGAAACCTCTAAGGGTGGGGTGGGGGGCAGAAACCAGGGCCCCTCAGAGGCTCACAGTGAGCCCCCCACAGCCCCTCCTGCCCACAGCCAAATCTCTCCAGACTGCTCTGCCAGGACTGGCTTCCTTGGGTTCCTCCACCACCATTTCATGGCTGTGTACCCTGCATTGCTCTACTTCAGTTCTTTTGCCATTCGATAAAATGGAACACCCCACCAAATTACAAAACAGGGTGACAGAAACAGCCAGAAAACAGAGCACCTGTCTTCTCAGGAAATGCGGAGAGAGGTGGAGTTATTCAGCTTTGTGAAGAACAGGCCCCAGGGAGACCTTATTGCCACTTTCCAAGACTTCAGAGTGGCTTTGAAGAAAATGGGGGACATCTTTTTTAACATGGCCAATTACAATAGAATGTGGGCAAATATTTTTAAACAAAATGGGGATCAAGTGTAGGTCTAAGGAAGAACTTGTTTACTCGGAGCATGGTGCAACACCAGCACAGATTGTCCCAAGAGCTTGTAGGTGCCCCATACCTGCAGGTATTCCAGGTCAGGTGGGAAAGGGCTCTGAGCAATCTGATCTCTTTGAAGATGTCCCTGCTCATTGCAGGACACTTGGACCAGATGATCTTCACAGGGCCCTGCCAGCCCAGCCCAGTCTAGGATTCTTCACTGTTTTCATTTGAACAGCACCAAGAGTGGAGGTGAGGAGGAACGGGGGCTCATCTGATGCCTTGGACCTCACTGGAGGAGGAGCCCATCCCTCAGACACTCTTTCACCTGCAGCCCCTTTGCATTTTACCTGCAGGAGCTCCTTGGCAGACCAGCGCCATGCCTCATCTGTCTGCAGGCAGCAGCTCAGGAAGCCACGCAGGCAAGGCGAGAATCGGTTGGGCTGCCGCAGCTTTGGTCTCCCTCCTGTGGCTATCAGGAGTTGAGCCTGCAGGAAAAGGAAACATAAGGCTCCAGCTGCTTCTTTCCCATCTGTAACTGCTCTCTCAGATCCCATTGTTTAAGCTCCATTGTGCAGGGCAGTTTCTGCCCTGGCAGAGACCCAGAGATGACTTTCCTTAACCAACCAAAAACCCAAACCCCGATGCAGCCACAGCTTTTCCAACATTCAGCAGATCTTGCCTTGGCAGCTGATTTCATTGACTGACCTAGTTAGTGGGAACTACATCAGCAAAGCATGTTTCCTTTTCAGAGGATTTGCACCAGCTTGACATCTTTTGAGAAGAAGGACTCTGCTACACTAACTTTGCTATTTCCAAGGATTAGTACATGAAAGTCATCTCTGCAGTGCTTGTTGGTCCCTTTAAGCACAGTGGTCATAAACCAAAACTCATCGAGCTTCTTGTCCTCTTCTAGAAAACAGCGGTACGTGGAAGGCAAGAAAGGAAATCTGCCAGGTATTCCTCGGGTAAGGAAACAAACATTTGCAATCTCATATTCAACACAGACAGTTTAAGATGCCTGCACAAATGTACTGGGATGAAAATGCCTGCTTGGGCACACAGGAGCCACCTGCAGCTCTGTCTCTCAGCTGCAAGTTTCAGCTTCTTTATGTGGCAAAAGGAAAACTTTTCAAGGTCAAATCAGAAGAAGTGCCATCCCTATGGTCACCCTCTGCTCATTTGGATACTCAATCAATGCATTAATTGTGTCCCCATCGCAGAAAGTGTCGGGTAAGAAATGGGAGGTTTTGGCTGGCTCTCCATGGCACCAGGCTGTGGCCTGGTCTCCATAAAAATGCCCATCACAATACTAACAGCTCTGTGCTGGTGGCACTGAAATAGATGGTGACCAAAAAGACTTTGTTATTATCCTCTTCAAGCCAGAGGAAAATTTCCAAGCCTGAAACAGCAAACACACTCCCCTTGAGTATAAATAATTATGGCAGCTTTCTTTCCTTTTCCCACACCATCAGATGTTAGAAAGAGGGTTTTATCCTGTTTCTCTGCAGCTGTGCTCAGCCACTGGACATGGTGGGGAGCTGGAGTCCTCACTGTCCTTAGAGCTGTGCAAGCCAGGGGTGGCCCTGCTCCTGTGGTAAAGGAACACAGCACCGGCGTCAACCGCCCACGTTGGATCCCAGCCCCGGGCACCTGGCTGCAAGCTCATCAACTTGTTAAAGTACCCAGAAACAGCCAAGAGTTTAGTGTACAATTCTAACTGCAGTCGGAGAAAAACACATCCTAAACTTATCCAGGCCACCCACACGCAAGACTGAACAATGTACAGATGATTTGAAAGCCTGAAAGTTTTGAAGACCCACAGGATTGGGAAAAGATGGTATAGTTTGGAGAAAATGGATGTGCTGTGGTTAAAAAAAGAACAAGAAAGCAAAACTGTTGGGGAAGATGAAACAGGAAAACCTTCTAAATATGATTGCCTGTCAAAAGATTTTTAGAATATGGAAACTATAAGCGAGATTGAAATGAAAGTAAGCTTTGAGATAGTTACTAGCCTTAGTTACTGAGCAACTGGAAAACAATGGTATGGCTGGCTGAAGGTAATCCCCTTTTGATTAAACAATACCCTCTGCTTGCAGACAGGTCCAAAGGTCAGAGCAGGCCCTACTAGCTTGGCAGAAGGGGTGCAAAGAGTAGTTTTTAGGGTTTAAAATGTAACACAGTATGGTAATGTAATGATTCCTATAGGCTGTAAGTAAATGCTATAGGATCTGTACCTTGTACTAGAGTGGTTAGTGACAATTAGAATATTCAGCATAGAAGAAGATTTATTGGGTTGTAACGAGAACTTCCTCGCTCTTTCAGGTCTCTCTTTTGGGCTCCTCTTTTGGGCCTGCTCCGAGCTGTGGCTGGCAGCTCCAAACAGGGCCCCTGCAGCCACGCCCTTTGCAATAAACCAAAAGTTCCAAGACCTGGCTTCAAAGATCTCTCGTTTCTGTCCACCCTGACTGTCCTACCCACCGTCGCTCCTACACAAAACTACTTGGGCATAGCTTTGGTGGTTGTTTCTCTTTCTTTTTCTTTTTCTTTTTCTTTTTCTTTTTCTTTTTCTTTTTCTTTTTCTTTTTCTTTTTCTTTTTCTTTTTCTTTTTCTTTTTCTTTTTCTTTTTCTTTCTTTTTTTTTTTCTATTTCTTTTTTTCTTTTTCTTTTTCTATAAAATTGAAACTGGGAAGGTCTAACCTCCATTTCTCAGGCTATTTATCACATGTCTAAACTCTCCACTGAAAATTTCTTGTCCTTCAGCAACAGAAGCTGGGATCAAAAAGCAAATGAGAAATGTCAGGCATGCCTGGAGGCCAAAATGGCAGGTTTCTGAACTGGTTAGGTTTCTGAACTGCCACTTCCCTTCTGATGCAACCAAATCAACAGCAGATGCTGATGTGCTGCAGGGACATTTTCAGAAGGGGACCTTGGTGGAAGTGGTGCCAGCAGATGGCAATGGGATTTTGTCCAATGGCACACTGACCATGGGACAGGTGAGAAAGACAAGCAGGATCAGTGAGTATTTGCACCTTACCGAAACAGGAGTTTCATTCCAGTAAGGAACTTCTCCTTCCGCCATTTCGATGCCCATGATTCCAAAAGACCATATGTCCACTTTGGGGCCACATGGTTGACCTGTCACCACTTCAGGCGCCATCCACCCAGAAGTGCTGGCCACTGAGCTCCGTCGACTCTGCTCAGGGGTGAGCTGAGCAAAGGGGCCAGAGTCAGCTGTGGAGAAAACAACAAACCATGAAAGCCAGCTCAAGTTAGGAAATCAAGCAAAAGAATTCCCCACTCTCAGTCTAAGAATGTGCTGATGAGTCTCCTGGAGAACTGTCCACGCTTGGTTTCCTTGGGGCTTTAGCCAAGGAAGAATGGAATTGGCTACTTCCAAAATATCCCAGGTTTTTTTTAAGGCTGCTCACAGCAGTGGCCTGCATTCCCCTGAAGCTTTACATTGTAGCTCCCTCCCTCTGGAAGGGACACACACAGAGCAATGCCACTCTTGACTTCTCGTGGTTCCTTATACCTCTGTGCACGTTGCAACTGTGTCATCAGCTCACAGTGGGGGGCCCTGCACTGCCACCAACACCAATTTTTCGAACCTGGAAATCACTCAAAGCAGCCCCACAGCCCACGTCCCTGGAATGCTGCACCTGACCAAGAATACACTGACCCAGCTTGACAGAGCCGTCGGTTCTGAGAAGGATGTTGCTGCTCTTCACATCTCGGTGGATCACATGGTTCGAGTGAAGAAAATCCAGGCCTTGCAGGCACTGAGAGAGAAAACAGAAACAGGAGGGCAAAAATTAATGATGTGATTTCATTATACAAGAAAGGAAACAGCTCTAAAAGATTCCCTCTGCAGGGGAATGGTGAGTAATGGCAGAACAGAGTGCCATTGCGAGGAAGAGCTTGCTGCTCCACCACTTGCAGAGCAGGATCTTTCTAAGGAAAGGCATGTCAGCTTTTGAAAGAGCAACAGCAGCTGCTGTTGTTGTAGACTGTCCCCTGCAAACCAGCCAGCATGGCTGCTGCTGCTGTGGATGTGCTTTCTCCATGCAGAGGACAAGTGAGGGGTTTTGCCAAGAAAGAAAAAGTCCCTCCCTTTGGTGTGAAGTGGATCACTTTGGGGTGGGAGGCTGCATGACAAAGGTTTTGTTGCTGGCCTCAGCACAGACTTGGAAGAATCACAACAGTCACCTTCCTGAAGCAAAGAGCATTTTGGCTGCACTAGTGTCCTTTTCAGTTGAGGACTGAGAGAAATGAGTCTCTCTTTTTTCTTTGCTGATCATTTCAAATGCTGCCACAAGCACATTTGCTTCTACAGGCAAGGAATGCAGTGCAGACAGGCTCGAGATGAAAGTTTAGGGAAGCAAGGTGGAGAACAGCAAATACAAATACAAGAGACAGAGCGAGAATACAACAGTAGGAGATATGAGTACAAGAACTAACTGCTGTGAGTGCAGGGGCACTGGCAGGCATTTCACTTGAGAGGCTTTTACTTGCCCATAGCATACCAGCAACACAGAAACAAAGCTTGGCACATGAAATCACTCCAGGTCGGAGCCCTGTTTCCCAGACAATCCTGCCCAAGCCCTGGGCAGCACAGGTGGGATTGCTGACCTCCCGACTGATGGCTGCCATCTCGTCTTCAGACAGGTAGGTCTCGCTGATGACATCGCTCAGAGTGCCTCCGTCCATGTACTCCATGACCAGCCAGCGCTGCCCATCCACAAGGTAGCTGAAAGAAGGAAACAAGAGCATGGAGATAGACATGCATGGCTAGGTTGTTTTCTTGATTGACTATTGTTTCCAAGTCCCTTTGTGACAAGGATAGAATAAAAGGAATAGACATTCCCTCTAGGCTGTGCATTGTTTGCAATCTGTCTCAAGAAGAAAGGCACAGCTGTGAAAAAAGGAGATGTCTTCAATAGCCAGCAAGTAAAAACTGCAGGTTAGGAACAGATCAAAAACCTGTCAAACTGCGTGTTTCTGGAAATAAGCACCTAGTCTTCCTGGCACGCAAAGCAATGGAAAAGAGGGGACACAATCCAAGGGAAATCCATGTTAGTTTATCTGGACGTAAGAGGACTCTTGAAAAAAATCAAGCCCCAAAACAATGTGGTGGCTGTGAATTTACAGGCTATTGATTCAGTAAGATATGAGTGATGCAGGTTTTTGAATCATTTTAGAACTCTGTGTACCGGGGAAGACTCATGCAGACAAGATGCACTCTCTTCCCATCCACTGGAGATGAGCAGAGCAATAATAATTAACCAATAATTACAGCTCTATTTTCTGCCAGTGAAGAAAGTGGAATTTTACCATGCATGTTTGCAATATGTAAACAAACATTCACAACAACTCACCTGTCTAAATAGTTGACCAGATTGGAATTCATATTTGGCTTCATGAGCATGAGTTCATTGACTCTTAGTTCCTTCTTCCTCAGTTCTTGGAGATTTATTTTCTTTATGGCCACCTAAAATGACATTGAAAATCAGTAACTTGAGAAGTTGGCAGCACAAGACCGCAAGGCACATGGAGCGAGTGCTTTTGCAATGCCACAGCCGAGCTGTGCCAAACTGCCTTGTGACTGGGCATTGCAGTAATTAGGAACTGACATTGCAACAGCCCATTTCTCTGCTCCCTTGGAGGCCACTTACAGGACACGTGGCCACTGAGGTTTTGCCTTGTCCACTTGGTAACTGTGGTGTCTCAACTATCACCCACAAAGCTCTGAGCACACTCCCTGCTGCTTTGTCTGGGATTCAGAAGAAGTTATCCATGCCTTAATACTCTGTGGATACATCTCGGGCTATGGGCAGGACTTAGGGCTTTTAGGGACGCCGTGCAGATCTCTCCCTACGTGCAGTTCTCCAGTGCAGCACTGCAGGTGGCTAAGGAACTACCAGTAACTTTCAGATGCATTTGCTGGTACGCAGAAATGAGAATTCAGGACTCTGAAGCCGTAGCCCCAAAGAGCAGTGAGATGCTCAAAGGCACCACCTTTGTTTTAGCAATGGAGAGCGAATGAGCACATCCTTCTGTGAAAGGAACTGCTGCCCTCCTTGCCTTCCTTCTGGCAGCTGAGAAGGACAAAGACTGTCCCAAATGTATTTTGCAGGCTGGTAGCAGTCTGTGCTTCTTGTGCCTTTTCAGCACAGCTCTACTCAAACTCCAGCCACAGCTGCTCACACCAGAGGACCTGCGGGAGATGTTGACATTTACCTGCTCTCCCGTGGCATTGTCAAGTGCTCTGCAAACATCTCCAAAAGTCCTAGAAACAAAAAAGCAGCAAAGAAAGGAGAAGACATTCAGATCTTGCAGTGAAAGCCAGTCCACAGAGGAGATCTCAGCTGCAAATGCCTAAAACCTGCCGGATGCAGGCGGCTCTGCCCGAAGGCAGATGATGCATTTTCCTCTCAAGTGCATGGGCACTGGGCCTGTCCCTGAAGTGTTGCTGTTTACTGCCTCAGCTCCTAAGGAGAGCTCCTTCTTTCATCTTGGGTTTCAGGTTCTAAACTGTGCAGTTTTTATCCTGACCATGGAGTATTTCCTTCAGCAATCTTTTGGAAAGAAATGTTCCTGAGAACTGTTATCTGACAGCTATCAGGGAGTAGGTTGCTCTTTCAGGCAAGCACGTTTCTTCCCCTTTTATTAGTGTGGCTGTATGATTTGGAGATATACAAAAATGCTCAGGAAATTAACACAGAACTGTCCCACACTTGAGAGACAAGGAGATCTACCAGGTCCTGTTCCTTGCTGCAGGCAAGAACTTGGCAGCATGGAGGTGTCTCTGCCAATGCCTTCTGGGCACACTCACGAATTCGGAGCAGCACTGAGAGATGGGACAATCTATCCCCAGTGTCTGAACATGGGGATAGATGTCTGTTTGCAGCTGTTCTGACTTCACACTGCATAGATATTCCACCAGAAAAACACCTGGCCCATGGTTATGTAGAAGTGACTGTGGTTGGACTCACCCTCTGCCAATATATTCCAGTTCCGTGTATTTCATCACGGGATTTTCCATGTTCACTATTTTCCCTGAGGGAAACAAAATGCAAGATGCTCACTTTAAAGCAGAGATCCCAGCTTCCAGGAGATTCAAATGGCAGACCCAGAGCCTGGAGCTTTGAACCCTTTGTGTTCGGCTGGGTAACAACAACAACGAGGCAGACAGCTCTGCGGCACAGGTGGCCAGCACAGAGACTGCTTTTCTACAGCAGTTCCTGTGGGGAAATGTCTCTAAATGTCCCTGGGACACCAAACTCAGGAAAAACATTTGGTACAGCTATGCTGGCACCTGCACACAATAGACTGTCCCTCAGACAAGAAATACAGCAGACGTACTCCGTAGCTCCAGGGAGTCATCCTTGATCTCCTGTTGCTGAGCAGCAGCTGGGTCAGCACTGGAGATGAACAAACCGCCCCGGCTCCACTTCTCAGGTTGGGGAGCAAAGGCTCCTTTAGACCATGCTGCTGCAGCAGCAGGTTTGGTGACAAAGCCCTTATAGATCTGGGACAAGAAATGAGTTTATGTCAGAAAGGTGGCTGGCAGAGATTAGCCTGAGATTCCATTTCAAATGCAAGCCCTTAGGAAGGTGCTGTCAGCAACATGCAGGGCTCTTAAGTGGGTTTTTTCTGATGTCCACTTCTCAAACTGGATGGGTCAAAACCAAAGGCTAGTTCTACTCGAGTGGATGGCCAGATTCATGGTCCATTTTCATGGATTTTCTGAAGGATCACTGCCACAATGACCATTCTACTTCCACTCAAGGATTCCTTTCCCCCTCCAAGGGCTTCAGATACACTTGCAGCTCCTTGTTCAAGTGTTCGGCCTCCCCCCACTGTGTCCTCTTTTCCTGCACCATCTTCAGGTCATGCCCAACCTGTAGCACCTTTGGTGGGGACACTTCCTGTGCCTCACGCCAGCCTCGGGGCTCTTCAGTGCCACTCATTTGCCGGAAGTCTTTGCCGGCTGCCCGGTGAGATGTCAACACTTGCACCTCGAGTCAAACAGAACAAAGCAGTCAGAGACTACAGCTTGTCCCTGTCAGTCAGGAGTCACTGACTGTGAGGAAAGAACAGATTTACAAGGGATACAGACAGCTTGTTTCAATCCTCCATCTGGGTCACCATATTCCCCTGTAAAAACACCTCAAGAAACAAGGAGAGCAGGAACAGGCCAGCAGGAATCAATTTGGATGACTGCTGGCCAAAAGGCCAAAGGACAAGTCCCACTGTCCAGGGCAGCAGTTGAGATTCAGCACACCAGGAAATGTCCTTCTGAGTGACTGTGATACACACTAGAGCAGGATGGCACTCAGAGGCATCACCCCGCTCCCTGCTGCTCTGCACTGGGAAGGCCAGAAGGGCAGAAACCACCAGTTTGGTGACTGCCGTGGCTATCCCTCTTTCACTCACTTGCTTTTGTAGAGCCTGAGGGAGGGGATTAAGTTTTTCTCTGATGATTTTCATTTCTTCCTCCTGCCTCTTCTCCCTTGCCATGATCTTAGCGTGAGCTTTCTGAAAGTCTGTGTCCAGCTGTTCCTTCAAGTTCTGTAAAATACAAGAGAGAGGATCTTTCACAAGTGGAGTGACTGCCACTCTTTCAGTCACCTGGTTTTGTTGATCACCCCTCTGCTGATGGAGATTCATCTCCTTTTGAATTCTTCTCGTCTCTTCCTGGTTCCTCTTCTTCACTTCTGTGATGGCACTCTGAGCTTCGGGCAGCTCTGCTTGTGGCTCTGCCTTGATATTCTGTACACACAAATGCAGAGCAAGTGACTGGGAGCTGCCATAAGGCTCAGCTTTTTCCTCTTGCAGCCTCAAAATCACATTTATTCAGCCACTTCTTTCTCCTTCCCTACCCACACCTGCTTCCAATGGAACCCTCTTGTCCCAGTGCTGATCCCTGCAGATTCCAAGGCTCTGTGCTTTCAGTGCCTCTGGGACTCCTGGCCTCCTCACTCCCAAGAGCTCTGTTTTATGCCCCTCTTCCTGCCCTTTCCCTCTGACACCTGGCGAGTCAGGCTTACCTGGCCATTCTCCTGTGGCTCTTCCACCTGCTGCCTGAGCTGCTCTTCCTGCTCTCGGGCTCTCAGCTCTCCCTGAGTCCGGCATGGCATCTCTGATAACACAATCTGCTCCTGCTCTTTCTCTGGAAGGATCTGCACAGAAAGCAAGAGAAGATGGGTTTCAACTTTCCATAGGACATTTGTGGGCTAAGACTCAAGGACTGATGGGCTCACACGTTCCCAGAGCACTGTGCTGCTGCTCTCCTGGGTCATTCTCTGCCCGTGGGGAGGCACAGATTCCAAAGTGACCCTGGCACTACAATCAGGGGCCATCTGGGGCTGAAGCTCCAACAGCCTCTCAGGCAGCTGACAGGGAAGGTGTGGCATTTCTCAGGGGTCTGGTGAGGGCCTCCCTCTGCTCCTGCCATGTCCTGTTTGTCTTTCAGTAGTGACTGACACCCAGCCCAGTCCCACAGCTCCATCCTGCCTCTGCAGGTGGCTTCCTGGGTGAGCTCACCCTTTATGAGAGACACTTCTGGAGTTCATGTTCTCTTCACCACCTAAAACATGGAATACTTCCACCTCTCTGGGACAGGCAGAAAATTAAAAAATTAACTGGGGGCTTCAGGAAGAAGAGGCTGGAGGTGGAAAACAGCTCTGAGGGGAAAAAAAACCCCACCATATCTGGAGGGGAAAACAGCTCTGCCTGCTCAGAATCGGTCAACAGAACGTGTCTCTAATCCTCTCCTGAAAGGGATGCTTTAAGTGAACTTTGCACCTCCAACTACTTTGGACCAGAGCCAAGAAGATTCAATTATGCAAATGATAGATAGATTAGATAGATAGATAGATAGATAGATAGATAGATAGATAGATAGATAGATAGATAGAACTCACTCTTATAATCTCTCTTTCCTATCGTTTCTGTTGCTACACACACTTGGTAGCCATTGCCCTGATCAGCAGCACTCCTGAGATTGCTCTCCTATTGCTTCAATAAACCACACTCCCGGGGAATCTGGAGCATTTAGGTCCTTATGGAATGCAACCAGATCCAGAGCATTGCACTGGGAATGGCATTCTTGCAGCATTTGTGCTCGGCCAAGTGCTTCTCTTGGACTTGACAACACTGAGAGTGCTAAAGGGGCTATAAGCAGAAATAAAGCCCAGCTCCTTCCAGCTCCTCTGATCTCTGAGGACCAGCTGGAACGCAAGAGCAATGATTTCCTGCTCAATTCCCAAACACCACATTTACTGATTCCCTGGGCTGCAAAAAGGCAGAGGTACTGTCAATATGAACGCGAAGTGCAAGGCCCTATTGACTGGCCTGGCACCAGAACAGCTCCTTCTGCACCAAGCTCGCTGTCCCAAACAAAGTGATCTCATGCAAAAATACTGCATCCTCCAGAAATGTCACCTTACAAAAGAAAAAGCTAGCAGAATATCGACAAGAGCTGGAAAAGGACGGGAAACATGGAGGAAAATAGCTTTCCCTTCCTAAAAAATGAGAAACTGAACAGGACATGTCCAACTAACAAAGGAAGAAACCAAAAGATGAAAGAGTGACCAAATCAAGTGTCAAAAGCACTTGAATGCTGTGAGAAGATATTTCCAGAAAAAAAAGCATTTGTATTGAACACTATTATGCAGGGATTTATGGAAGTGTGCCTGAAGGGCCCTGACGAGCCTCCCGTTGTCCAGGCTAAAGCTCCCTCAGCACCTCCTCCTTGGCCTTGCACTCCACAGCCTTCCCCAGCTCCCGTGTCCTCCTCTGCACACGCTCCAGCCCCTCAAGGACTTTCTGCTCACAGGGGCCCACAACTGGGCACAGCACTCCCAGCTGTGGCCGCAGCGCTGCCCAGCCCAGGGGGACGCTCACTGCCCTGCTCCTGCTGCCCCACTCTTGCTGACACAGGCCAGGACACCCTTGGCCTTCTTGGCTCCCTGGCCACGCGCTGGCCCACCTTCAGCTGCTCTTGACCGGCACCCCTGGGTCCTTTGGGCCCACGCAGCTCCCCCACCACAAACTTGCCCCTTTGACTTCAAATACAGCAGCCACAATTCCAAGATGTCCTTCCTCTTCTCAGCAACACAAGACAGCAGTCAAGGACTTGCAGCTTCACCCCCACCTGAGCCACTAATGCCATTCCCAAAGCTGCAGGCTTCATCCCAAAATTCTCCACAGAAACTTGCCATTTCTGTTTTTGCCTGACAAGAAGCCTTCCCAACGAGGCACTTGCTTTCTTTGGCCACACCTCACAAGAATGGCCTACCCCAGCTTCATGGACAATGCAATCATCTCCTTGCAGCTTATCAAAAGCCAAAAGACCACCGGGTCATAAGAGACTGTACAAGTGAAGGACTGCTGCAGAAAACTGCAGAACACTTCCACAAGCCAAACACACTTTTCCAAAAAGGGAAAACAACCAAAGAAAGCCCTGTGACCTCCAGCACGAGCACCTGTGCCCTTGGCCACGGCCCTGCAGAAGCCCAGAGACAGAGCTTCACTGAGCCAAGCAGGCAGAAGCTGAGCTACAGGCCCCAGCTCTTGGGTGCCTCAAGGTGACAGGCCAAAGGCCAATTTCTAGCTGTCCCTGCCTGCAGGAAATGGCCGTGTCCTGCGGGATTCCAGCACTCAGCATCCTCAGCCAGCAACAGCAAGTGCTGGCTGCTCAGAAACTTGCAGCTCTGCCTTGCACTAAAGACAGCACCACCCACAACTGGCACTTACTCTCTCGGAAGCATCAGGCTCTGCTGTGACCACAGCTGCAGGCTTGTGGTCGTCTTGCTCATTTTGCTCCTCTTTGGCTTCTTCTCCAGGAGCAGAGGGAGCCGGGGCAGAGACTGCTGCTGCTTCTGTCATCTGTGGCAAGAGAGAAACATGAGGGACAGGCCGTTACCTATCGTTTAGAACCTCCTTTCTCCTGGCATCTACAACCACCTCTTGGAAGGAGAAATCATCAGCATTCTTAGCAATGGCATTCTAAGGCACTCCGGCCAGATTAAAATGGGCTAATTCAACAGAACTCTGTTTGCCTAGGAATTTGATAGTCCTCCATGGCTGCTATCTGCAAGGCACAGTGCCTCTGCACAAGGGAGCTTTTAGCTCTTGAAAGCTGTGAAATGGAAAAGTAGGAAATAGCCAGCAAGGCCTTTGCTATTGCTGCGGCAGACATGAAAAACTAAAAGTGGATCAGAATCCCATTCGGTGCAGGAAAAGGGCAGGAAAGCTTGTGCAGAAGCATCTTTGCTTGCTGGGAAGAGAGAAAATCAGCAGGGCTTCTCCTCCTAGCAAGCCAAGAAACCACAAATTGGAAGTGTCACCTCCTCAGATGGCTAAAGCCCTTGCATGCAGAGCGGGGATGTTTGGCAGGGAAGCATGCCTTGGGGTGAGCGCTGTCCTCTATGGATCTATGGAAGTGTGCCTGAAGGGCCCTGACGAGCCTCCCGTTGTCCAGGCTAAAGCTCCCTCAGCACCTCCTCCTTGGCCTTGCGCTCCACAGCCTTCCCCAGCTCCCGTGTCCTCCTCTGCACACGCTCCAGCCCCTCAAGGACTTTCTGCTTCACAGGGGCCCACAACTGGGCACAGCACTCCCAGCTGTGCCTGCAGCGCTGCCCAGCCCAGGGGGACGCTCCCTGCCCTGCTCCTGCTGCCCCACTCTTGCTGACACAGGCCAGGACGCCCTTGGCCTTCTTGGCTCCCTGGCCACGCGCTGGCCCACCTTCAGCTGCTCTTGACCGGCACCCCTGGGTCCTTTGGGCCCACGCAGCTCCCCCACCACAAACTTGCCCCTTTGACTTCAAATACTGTATTCACAATTTTAAATTGTCCTTCTTGTTGTACAACCACATCTTCTTAGGAAGTGTCCTGATGTTTGAGTGGAATGAAAGTGTAAGTCACTATGGCTTTATTAAAATGCACTAATTGAACTTTATAGGAAATTGCTGTTTATTAAGTATTCTTCCGTGTTTGGTTTTAACAAGCAATATTCTCTCTGCAAATCTTAGTTTTAAGTCTTCAAGGCTCTGAGATGGAAATTAGGAAATACCCAGATTTGCCTAAGTGTTTGTTGTTGAAGGAATGAAATTGGTTTTTCTTTCGGCCTGTATGGCTGGCCCTGTACAGTCTACTTGTTCTGGCTAAGCTCACAGCATACTCTACAATACTTAAACACCACCAACATGAAATGTTCCTTGCTCACTCACCTTAGCATCAGCACCACTGAATACATGCTTCACGTGACCTGTAGTGGGCAAGAGAAAATGAAGCAGATGCTGTCAGAAAACTGCCTGGGCTGGTGAATCCCACAGAACAAGAATCGCAAACAGAGAGTATTTTCTGCTTCATAACATCCCTCCAGGAGACACATTTCATTCACACAACCAGCAAGAGATCAGGACCATATTCTTGGTCGTGCTTACACTTTGGCCTGTTTAGCCAGTAAATTAATATAAACATGATCAAGAAAATGTAAATTGTTCTTTCACACTCAATGCTCCTGTTCTACCAAACGCATAACACATCTTTTAAAATCCTCTCCTTCCAGTACCTTTTTTTTTTTTTTTTTTAATCAGTTGTATGCACTAATTCTCATTAACTTGCTGGAAACAGTTGCCCAGAAAAGCTTCCCCAAAATTCCACTGAGCTGTGGCAGCTCTATTGTGACGCAGCACAGCAGCAGCTCCAGGGTTCAGGAGCAGATACTCACTGCTTTGGAGTTAGCATTTCATTGCAAAGGGAATCACTATTTTAGCACTCAGACAAGGGTCAAGTTAGGCACTCAAATCCTTTCATGACAAAATGTAGAAAGAAAGAAGCTTTCCCTGAATTCTGGGAACAACTGCAGAGTTTTTAGAAGGCCTTCCAAGGAGTTCTCCAGTTTACATTTTCAAAGCTATCTTGCTTGTCCCAGCAATCTGAGGAAATGACAGACTCTGCTGCCTCAGACTCTCCCGTGGAGGGAACAGAACCCCTGCAGGTTCCCTTGCAAATGCTGCCCCTGTGCCTACAGACACCCCCTTTTTAGTTGAACCTCTTGACAGGAGCTTTCCCAAACCAGTGGCACCCTAATGCTCCTTCTGTTTCAAAATAACTCAGTCACTAAGAGCAGGAAGACATACAAAAGCCAGGTTTGGTTACACCCAGGGAAAACCTCTACTTACGTGCCAGGTTAGTCAGGTAATAGGCGGAATAAGAAACGCCGTAAACAGTGACAAATGCAGCAGCAAATTGCTCAATCATTGTAGCACTGCTGCGCAGATTCACTCCAACACGAGAAAAAACAAGGCTCTTGTCAGTGTGCAGCTGCCCACTGACACGTGCCTCAACCAGGAGGATGCACTGAGCATCCTGCACTGAGCAAGGCCTAGGGCTGCTCTGACACTGAGGCCTTTTGTGCACCACAGCAACCTTCTGATGCCACCATGACCGCATGGCAACCATGCCCTGACATCACAATGCAAACCCTCTATATTGGCCTGTGAATTGATGCAAAGCAATAACCAACCATCTGTACAGCAAACGCTAAATAGCCTGGGGAGTTCTCCTCTGTCACAAAGAAGCACAAATTCCCTTTGTGGGCCAAACCCTGCTGTTCAAGGGATCCAAGAGTAACTCCAAGAGCGCACCAGGCACCTACAGCCTGTACCCCAACAAAGCACTCAGATGGAACTCAAGCAAAGGAAACCTGACTAATATAATAGCCCAAAGCACTGCACATCTGAGAAATGACCCTCACTTTTAAAATGTTAAAGGTTTAATAAACCTTAACAGAGGACTGAATAAGGAAAAATTGCAGCACTGGGAGTCTCTATGACCATTACGAGCAGCTCATCTACAAAACAGATGCTCTGCCTTTTATACCCTTAGCCCCTCCAAAGTTTTATCAGTCAGCTCTTTCTCTGCTGTCCACTGGTGGAGATTACTTTCTTACATCTTGATTGGAGGTCAGGTGTTGTTACACCGCGCCTCCTGGTCACAAGCCGGCCCTCCCCAAAAGCCCTGACTACCAAGGCTGTTACAAGGGGGAGGGCAAATAAGGCTATGGGAGGATATATTACAATAACATCACTATACATTTTAACATCCACATACTATCTACCTCTTAATTGGGAGAGCCAACTGTTACATTACTCATCTAGAACACACAGAACCAGGAGAGAAGGCACTGTTGGCATAACAGCTGAAATAATTCCTCACAAATCTCCCACATATTTACACGTTTCCTGGATATGCCCAGGGCTCCTGAGCACGTACATCGCTGCCTTTATTCCCCTGTGGAAGCAGTCAAACTGGCAGCATCTGCCTGCCCGCAGGAGCTGCTCCAAGCTGGAATGCGACTGGCGATGCTGATTTCCAGAGGCTTCTGTGTCCCAGGAGAAGCCAAGGCAGGAGTGGGTTGAAAGGCGCTGGAGCTGCTGCTGCTGCTCTGTGCCAGAGAGCCCTGGCTGGGCAGGGCACGGTGCCCACTGCGCTGCGGGCTCTTTCTCCTGGCAGAGCTGGGCACACCTGGGAACAAGGCATGGCAGCTTGTGGGGAAATCAAGGGGTTTGTGGGGGCTGCATTGCTCTGCACACAGCCAGGCCACCTGTGGCACAGAGTTCTGGCGCCTAAAAAGATGAAGCAGAGGGGAATAACTGGAAAAGGTTTCATTTTGACCTTTCTTACCTGTTCACAGAAGTTGCCAAAATGAAAGTTACCAAGCAGGGCCTGATCCCTGCTGCCAGCTCAGGCTTAGAAAGGAGGCATTTGTTTATTTCAGTACTCGGTGCATAGGGAATCACTTCCCTAACACCTGCACACCCAGCAATCTCACTTACTAGTTTGTATCCATGCAACTAAGACAGAGTCAATACTTTGCTGAAACTCACAGGCTAAACATTACTCCCAATTCTTTGACATATTTAAATCATTTCTCAGAATTGATTGACAGCAGAGTAGGAGTATCCTGTAGGTCCCTGGTGGTCATTGCCACGGGTTCAGGAGGAGACTCATGCACAAAATAATCTAAGACACAACTGGGCTTGCAAAGCAAATTTATTCCATTAGTTCCAGTGGCAAATAATACATACCAACCCCTGGTTTCCCAAAAATCCGCTGAGCAGGAGAGGGAGATGGAGCGTGGTGCTTGGTGTGGGGGGGGGCAGGTAGGCAGTGCACTTCCAGGACCTCCCCTGGATCAAAAGGATGTGCATCTCGTCCTTCTCACCCCTCCAGCCCAGAACTAGGCCTTATATCTCCTGCGCAGGAGCGGAATTTTCCCAGTTACAGCATCAGCTCACACATGGCCGGCGCGTGAGATGAAGCCGCGGTGGCTCACGATACCGACCCCATGCCAACAACAGCTCCCTTGTGCATTGTTCCCCTTTCAAACCTTAACTGCCCACCCATTGACCAATACATTGCTTCTCCTTCAAGGATCATGTTCCCACCTGTAATAAATAAAAAGGTCTTCCTTCATCAAAACGAGCATTGAAGGAGATAAGAATTTGAACTGAGTAGGGAATGTCAAGATGTGTGAGGAGAAGGGGGGGGCCCGAGGGAACAGCAAGTATCCTGCTTAAGAATTGTGCAGATGCAAGTAGCATAGAAGACTGTGTAACTAATTATATGCAAGTTAACTTTTAGGCCAAGGACAATCTGCAAGGAAGATGAGGAGCCTTCATCCCTACGACCACCAAGGGCAGAAAGAAAAAGACCCCCTAGCAACCAATTCCAGAGGTGCAGAGTGCATTGAGAGAAAATACATCAACCGGAAAGAAGAAAAAAAAAAAAAAAGATTATAAAAACAAAAAGGGCAAAGGGAGAGGGTGTGCCATGGTAGAGCAGAGACTCTCTGGACGCCCAGCGCTGTCTTTTGCTCACTCCGCTTGCTGAATAAATTCTTGTTAATCGATTTATCTATAAATGGCCTCCCCAACTGAATTTGTCCATAACAAATTTGGTGCAGTGACTCGGATGAGGGCGACCGGGTGGGAATTCCTCATCAGGGAGGCGCCCCGCTGCCTCTGCAGCAGCCCTGGTGCAGGCTTTGCCTTCCCGGACCCTTACCAATGAACCTAAATTTTGTATTAAGCAAAAGGGATACTGGTAACCCCATAATCTTTGTGCACAAAGCCTGGGTGAAGACGCAGAACAGCGTGAGTATAAAAGTGGGAATCCTCTCAGTTGGGTTTGGGATCCCAGGACATAACCTATGAGACGTCCTTTTAGGACGAGGCAAGTGTGGGCCTCTAAGTAGTGCGGTTTCCAGACCCCGAGAGGGGCTGGGCCACAAACGGGGCCGCGAGTGTGTGTGTGCATGAAGGTGTCCTGGAAGATGGGACGGAGGAAAAGCAAGCCCTCTGATTCCATGGGGACGGGGACCCTGGTAAAGCTTCCCCAGATACCACCTGACAGTCCGTTAGGTCTAATGATAAAATCTTGGGGTGAATATCCTTCAAGAAAAGGGAAGGATAGGGCAAAAATGGTACATTATTGTATGGAAGTATGGGGAGGGAAACAGATCCGTGGTGATAATTCATTTTGGCCAGTGTTTGGAAGCTTTGAGGACTGGATTTGCCAGACATTAAACATTTATGGAAACTCTAAAGAACCTTTTGATATGGAAGAGAGCAAGTATGCTGCTCTCTGGATAGTGGGGCAAACAAGAGCAAAACTTCTTGCCTTAAGCACCCAGGGAGGGAAAAAGAAAAATAAAAAGCCTGAGGAAGTTCCAACTGCACCCCCTCTACCATACATACCTCCCCCTCCTCCACCCCCACCAGTACCACCCGTAGTCTACCCCGATTTGGATCAAGGGGGAGATTTTGATAACCAAGAGGTAGAAATCCCGGAGCCGGTCTCTGAGGAAAATCGCCGCGTTACTCGTAGCCTAACACGGGGGGAAAGAGAAGGGGAAGGGCAAGCTCTATATCCACTAAGGGAAGTAGCTTTGGGAATGATCCCTAACCCCAATGCTGGTCAGCAGGGACAACCAGCCCAAATTCCAGGAATAGGTTATGTGGAGGTACCTCTCAACTCAGGAGATGGGAGGGAGTTCAAGAAAGAAATGGGACACCTATTGGAAGACCCCCTCGGAGTTGCAGAGCATGTGGATCAGTTTCTGGGGCTCAACGTGTGTACGTGGGACGAAATGCAGTCAATACTGGGGATTCTATTCACATCTGAGGAGCGAGGGATGATCAGGATGGCCGGTATGAGGATTTGGGAGAGAGACCATCAGGCAGGACCCCAAGCAGATGCTAAGTGGCCTTTACAGCGTCCTAATTGGGATAAACAGGATCCCCTGCATAGGACACATATGGCAGACTGAAGAACAATTCCTATCCAAGGCATCAGAGACTCAGTCCCTAAGGGGCAGAACATGAATAAAGCTTTTTGTGAGAGTCAAAAGAAAGATGAGGATCCCACGGAATGGTTAGGACGGCTCCGGAGATCTTTTCAGCTGTACTCCGGAGTAAACCCTGACACTCCGGAAGGACAGATGTTGTTAAAGACCCAATTCGTGGCCAGAGCCTGGCCTGACATTAGGAGAAAGTTGGAAAAGATTGAGGATTGGCATGGTAGAGGCCTGGAAGAGTTGTTGCGGGAAGGTCAGAAAGTGTATGTCCGGAGAGAGGAAGAAGGACAGAGGAAAGGAGCGAGAGTAACGATGGCTGTGGTACGTGAAGGGCAGAAGGGAACGCCTCATCAGTTCCAGGGAAGTAAGCCGAGCGGCCAGAGGGTGGAAGGAGGGAGAAGAGAAAAGGAGGGTGGACAGGGAAGCTGCTTTTATTGTGGTAAGAGAGGGCATTTTCGGCGGGAATGCAGAAAAAGGTTGGCAGATGAAAAGCAATTCAAGGAAGACTGAGGAAGTCAGGGGCTCTATTTGCTGGGGACCCAGGAAAGAACAGAGCCCCTGGTAAAACTGAGAATTGGTCCCCAGCAGCAAGAATAGGAGTTCCTTGTGGACTCAGGAGCCAAGAGATCAACGGTTCAAACCCTTCCCTCAGGGTGTAAATTATCAAGAGAAACAATACAGGTAGCTGGGGCAAAAGGGGAAGCCTTTAAAGTGCCTGTAATTAAAGATGTGATTTTTGAAACCAGCTCCAAAATAGGTATAGGGTCACTGCTATTCGTTCCAGAGGCTGACTATAACTTACTGGGACGAGATTTGATGATTGAATTAGGAATTGGAATCGACATAAACGACAAAAAGCTACTATTAAATTATGTTCTCTTTGGGTAGAGGACGAACAGAAAATTAACCCTGAAGTATGGTATACCCCAGAAACGGCGGGCCGACTGGACATAAAGCCCTTTGAAGTAATGTTAAGGAATCCTGAAGTCCCAGTTTGAGTTAAGCAATACCCAATTCCAAATGAAGGAAGGAAAGGGGTCAAACCTGAAACCGAATGATTAAAAGCACAAGGGTTATTAGAACCCTGCATGTCCCCTTTTAATACTCCTATCCTTCCTGTTAAAAAACCCAATGGGAAATACCGTTTGGTACATGATTTAGGAGAAATGAACAAAAGGACGGTAGAAAGATTCCCGGTAGTAGCTAACCCTTATACTTTATTAAGTCAGTTAGGCCCCGAATATCAGTGGTATAGTGTTATAGATTTAAAGGATGCATTCTGGGCATGTCCCCTCCAAGAGAGTTGTAGGGACTATTTTGCCTTTGAATGGGAAGACCCAGACACCCACAGGGTACTCCCACAAGGGTTTACAGAGTCCCCTAATTTATTTGGCCAGGCACTGGAGCAGTTACTTACAGGTTTTCAATTGAGAGAAGGGGCTGTCCTGATTCAGAATGTAGATGACTTGTTAATAGCTGGAAAAGAAGAGGAAGTTGCCAGGGAAGAGAGTATGAGATTACTCAATTTTCTAAGCCTGAAAGGACTCAAAGTGTCAAAATCCAAACTACAATTTGTGGAAAAAGAGGTGAAGTATCTTGGACATAGACTGAGTCAAGGAATGAAGACATTAGACCCGGAAAGGGTTAAGGGAATCTTGGCTATGCCAGGGCCAAGGACGAAGCGGGAGGTTAGACAGCTGTTAGGATCATCTGGGTACTGTAGACAATGGATAGAGGGATTTAGCAGGAAAGTAAAATTCCTATATGAGAAACTAACAAAAGAAGGCTTGCTTAGGTGGACTCAGGAAGATGAGGAAAAACTACAGGACCTTAAGGCAGAATTAGTAAATGCACCGGTTCTCAGTCTTCCTGATTTAAAAAGGCCCTTTTATCTTTCTGTAAACATTGAGGATGGAACAGCATACGGAGTATTAGCTCAAGATTGGGCAGGGAGGAAAAAAACCAGTGGCTTCTTTATCAAAACTGCTAGACCCAGTATCTGGGGGTTGGCCCACTTGTTTACAAACAATAGTTGCAGCAGCACTGTTAGTAGAGGAAACAGTAAAAATAACCTTTGGAGGGGAATTACATGTACTATCTCCCCACAACATTCGAGGAGTGTTACAGCAAAAAGCAGAGAAATGGATCACAGATGCTAGGCTCCTAAAATATGAGGGAATCCTGATTTCTTCACCAAAATTAAGCTTAGAAACCACTTCCCTCCAAAACCCTACTCAATTTCTGTACGGAGAACCTAGCAAAAACTTGACACACGATTGCCTAAAAGTTCTTGAAGAACAGACAAAGATAAGGCCTGATTTGGAGGAAGAAGAACTAGAAGATTGCGAGAAATTATTTGTGGATGGATCGTCTCGAGTAATAGATGGAAAAAGAAAATCAGGTTACGCTGTAATTGATGGAAAAACCTTGAAGGTAATAGAATCAGGGCCATTAAGCTCAGGGTGGTCGGCACAGGCTTGTGAGTTATATGCAGTATTATGGGCCTTAGAGCTGTTAAAAGGAAAGGTTGGAACCATTTATACAGACTCAAAATATGCTTATAATACAGACATTTGGAAAGGGTAATACATACATTTGGAAAGATATGGGAAGAAAGGGGCTTGATTAATTCACAGGGAAAGGGATTAATTCGTGAGGCTTTAATTAGGAGAGTACTGAGAGCTTTAAGGTTGCCTGAAGGAATCGCTGTAGTTCATGTAAAAGGCCACCCGAGGGGGATATGTAACCAAATAAGGGGAAACAATGTCGCTGATCAAGAGGCCAAAAATGCGGCTCTTAGAGCGTTAAAAGAAACTGTCATTACCAAAAGGGTTAGGGAAGACTGCCCCGATTGTGCAGCTGATTTAGAGGGCAAACGTTGTCATGACTGTTGGAAAGATTTTGGGATGTGTGGAATAAATTGTGCTTGCGAGAATCCCAACAAGAAGTATTGTATACTACACGGACCAATCCAGATATTGGTGTTCACCGAAAAGGAGCAGGAAAAACTAAGAGAAATGGGGATCATAGAGAAGGGAAATAGAAAAGAATTACCAGATGGCCGTGAGGTACTCCCAAAGTCAGTGGCTTGAAAAATCCTGGAAGCAATTCACACAAAAACACATTGGGGTACCCAGGCATTAATAGACCAAATTGCAATTAAATGCACTTGTATGGGGATGCACACCTTAGCTAAACAAATAACACAACAGTGCCTAACCTGTCAAGGGGTCAACAAGAGGCAATGGAGACAAAGGGAAATGGGGAGACGGGAATTGGCACATAGAGCGTTTTCCCACATTCAAATTGATTTTACTGATTTGCCTAAAGTAGGAAGGTATAAACACTTATTGGTGATAATAGATCACTTGACTCACTTTGTAGAGGCATTCCCTACCTCCAACTACACAAACAGTAGTAAAAATACTATTAGAAGAGATAATCCCCTGCTACGGACTAGCAGAAGTAATAGACTCAGACAGAGGGCCACACTTTGCCTCCAAAATAATTAAAGAAGTAGGAACAAAGCGGCAATATCATACTCCCTGGCATCCACAAAGCTCGGGTAAAGTGGAAAGGGTAAATGGAAGTCTAGATGTAAATGGTAGAATGAAGACCCTAACATGTGTGAACGAAGGAACAGAGACAGCAAATGCTCACAGTTCATGCTCAGAAACCTGGAGGATAATGACAACATTACAGGCAGTTGCTGCTATCTACACATGTAACTTCTCAGCCCTCACAGCGCTGACAGGAGTATGATCCTGAGCATCCTGATGAATATGCAAAGTCTGAATATCTATGAGTACTTTGGAGATGGTCAATAAGGAATCACTGCTCAGTGTCACTTCTAAAGAAGGGACGCCAGGGTATCGATTAAAAACTAGCAGCAGGCAGTCCTTTACCCACGGACAAACAACTTTGCATGCTGGTGCTACGTGGCAGAAAGAGCAATTCAGTTCATGGGGGAACAACAACCTGGACCTAATGTAAGTTCTGGGACATTCTTGAGGGCCGCTTTTCTGTATCTTGGGAAATTACTCCAAGAAAATACATGCTGACTCTTTATTTACTGCAGAGAAGAAGTATTAGCCATTGTTCAAGATGATACTGGACTAGCCTAGAAATATTACCCAGTTGTTTTGGCTGGGGAATAGTTGGCTGCTATGGGTTTGCACTTCACTCTTAACATACAGGACGGCTGAAATGTGCAAAATAAAAACAAATCTCAAGCATTTATCACCTACCTTTTCTCTAGATAGCACTGGCTTTTGAAATCCACACCATTTTCAGCATTGTAACACAACTCAGTGCATCAAAAGACTTCTATAAAAGCAGAGCAAGGAACATAAAACCATGATTAACCATGATACATGAAATAAAGAAGTTATTCATAAGCTTTTAACAGAAATTCTTTAAAAAATAGAAAAAATAATTTTAACAAACACCAGCAGCTTCTGGCACAGAGGTATGCCCTGAAGTACCTCCTTTCAATTGAATTTATAATACACGTTTTGCATTATCTTTGTGCTACGGTTTCCTAACTTGAAGTTTTCTTTGTAGTCTCAGTAGGTAATTTTGAGTCAATAAAATAGATGGACTGTATTTTGAATTATCACAAACCAGGAAAAAACATGTTCTTGTGTTGATTAAGGTCTTCTTTCTTTGTCTCACTTAGAAAACACATCCTTATTTTCTTACATTTGATGCAAAGTCACAGAAAAAGACAGGAACTTTAGAAATTTGGCATGTATCTGCCCTATGAAATCCAACTTCATTTTCAAAGACATAGGTCTTAAACTGCCTCATCATACTATCTCTCCTTTCCTTCACACGTCATTTGGGAATGGGCATTCAACACAACATAAGCAATACTTAAAAACTTAATGGATTTGATTTCGACTTGACACAACAGTAGGACAAAGGGAATTCCCAGTGCTCTCTTAAGTCTCAGGAATATGGCAGTCTAAACAGATGGACTCATTTTAAAACACCTAACAGAAACTGTAAAATGCATCAACATTTCAATCTACAATAGCTTTTACAAGGTTTATTAACAGCTAATTTTTTACAGTATTTGTCATAAAAAGAATGTCAAAACTTCTGTGATCTTTGTTACTTGACATGCACTAGCTGTCAGCCTACTATAAGAAAATAGTACTCTAAAATTTACCTATTACATATGTTAGAATAACACTAGGAAGTTTACTTGTCACAGAAGCTTTTAACCACTCATACCTCTTTCACCTTGCCTGAGCCAATAACAAATACCACATCATTGACTGTTATGCTGGTTTCTGCTGTATTTGTAGAAAGAATCTGCAATTAAAACAACCAGAACTATAGTTAAAAGCAAAGACAAAAGAGATTAATACAATATCTGACAAAGTCCTCTAAATCGTACTATCTTGCACACAGCAGGAGGTGACTTTCTTCTGATCCAAAGTCGGAGTATTTGAATGAAGCATGAAAACCTGATATCTAATGCACATTTAAGTGTTTTTGAAAGACACAGTGAAAACCTCAACCATAGAGGCTTTACCTGTGCGCATGGTCAGCAAATCTCCTGTCATCAAAAAGAATGCGGTCCCTCAAGCTATCTCATCATATCCAGGAAGAAATATTAAAATCGCTCCTGAAAGAGAAGCAGGTTTGCAGAGTTAAGCAGCAAATTCGCTTAAAATATCCATCAGTACTGTGCAGAGTAGCATTTGGAAGGTTTTACCTATGTAGTGTTTCCAAAAGAAGGGCAGGATTCATCAAAGGCTCAAAGTACAATCATTGGCTGGGAGTGTGTGTTTATACTTACCGGTCTCACAACTATGACAGATGTTATGAAGTGAGTGCATAATGAGGTCCAGATCCACCTTTTCATCAAAACTGTGATGATAAGCTGTCAGTAGTTCTCTGTCCTCTGCGCTAAGCTCACTAGCACTTGCTCAGACCAGGGAGCTTTCATCCAGATTTCCAAAACCTGCTGAAGCAAATAGCAAAATGCACAGACCAGACCAGAATCAAGGCTGTTTGTTTCAGGTTTGCATTCAGCCACCAACTAAGCTTAGATCAACACCAACAAGACTACTCCTTTCCAATTTTAATTTTCAAGTGTAGCAGAACAGCACCTCCAAAATACTCTTACTGTTCACTGGTTTAAGTGCAATCCAACAAAGCATGAAACTTCAATTTTTAGCATAACTTTCAGTTCTTACTCTTTATTGAAACACAGCCATAAGCAAAGTGTCAGAACTCAAAGTATAAAGACACTACTTGTTTACCTGTTAAATAAAAAGTATTTCAAAGCAATGTTTTCCCAAATGTTTTCCTCCCATAAGTAGGTACTATGCAAGTGGAAACTACACTAAAAAGTGTTCTAAAAATACTAGTCTCTGCAAAATGACAACTGAACTGTAACTGTACGTTAATCAGAAACCAATTCTTGAATGACCTAGTATAAATGTCACTTCTACTGAATTTCTTTCATATGGCTACTATGTATAGACAACAATGTATAGACAAAAACACAACAGGTTTGTTTCCTAAATAAGCATCTGAAATTAAAATGGTACATAGTAGAATCATTATCTCTATTTATCTAAGTCACTAGACTCATTTCCTGCCTAGACATATAATCATGATAGCAATGCCCACATCAAAATGATAAAAAAAAAAATAATATGAAAGAAGTCTATACCACTGTAACTATACTTATCCTAGGATTTGCATATAATCAAGTGCAAATCAATAATCAAACATAATCAAAGAAATACACTGACTACAAACACCAGTTTTTTAAAAAGCATGGTTTTGAAACATTCCTGGTCTCAAATAAATCCTGCTATTTAGGTCAGACTTAAAGGCACAAAAAGCTAAAAATTGTTCTGATTAGAAGCCAAAATGCAAATTTCCCTTCAACATTTCCCTTCAGCTGTTTCTACAAAGTTGTTTTAGCTTACCTGTAGGATTCCCACAAGTCAACCACCTCTGTCTCTCCCAAGTGCTTAGCCCAGTCCACAGCCATCCTGAAAGAGTACACAGAAATCCTTTTTGAACTTCTCGCTTCAAAAGACACACAGCCTAAGACTCTGAATTCAATTTATAATTTCAGGAATACAATGTGATAAACAGAAGTTCAAATATGTTTCGAATGTCAAAATTTACTATTGCTTACAGTAGTCTGTTAAGTTAGCAATTAGTTTAAATGTTAAAGAAAATTCTTTCTCATTTGTATACTGACAAATCTATGCTTTGGTTTGCCTGTTTGTTTTTTACCAGCCATTAGAGGATTTGCAGTGGATACTTGCTCCCATACTGATCAGCTGCTCTACTTGACTCAAAAAGCCTCTCCCTGAAGCAATCATTAGTGCAGTTGCACTGGTTTCACTGTGCCTATTATCAGCTGAGAATTACAAATGAATAAGTAAATGAACAAATAAACCAGCAAACCAAAGAAAAACATTCTTTCTTTTTCACCTAAAGGTGCTGTGAATGTGGCTTACATGATTTTTAAAATCCAGGCCAGACAGAATTTGTTTTCTGACTTCATCCCACCACTCAGTTCATATGAATTTAACACTACTTTAGACACACCGCAGCATCTGCTAATACTTCAAAACAAGCACAAACCAAAAAATAACTAAACAATGCATTAATTCTGCTAATTCTATTCACTTTTCCAACAGGCATCAGAATTCAAACCTAACAACGTTTGAACCTGGAGACAAAGCAGCCACAGAAGTTAAAGTCATTTTGTTATTGTTTTTTTTCTAATGTAATAAGATGATAGACTTACCACTGACATTTTCAGTTAAATTGATATGGAACACCTGAGCAAAGGCATCAATGACACTATTTGCCCCTTACCTTCATGTCCCAGACCTTGCTATTGTATGCCAACGTAGCTCACATTTGTATTCACCCTTTATCCAGGTGTCATCAGCTTGCTGGGATTTTCCCCCTGAGAGCAGCCTGGGAATGCTGCTTGCTGTCACAGGGCTTTGTTCCTCCCAGGAAACTCCACAGACTCACTTAGCTTCATCCTTTCTAACACATGGCCTGGGTTAACTGCCAAGAGGATGAGCAGTGTAGGCCGTTCCTCAGCAAATGCCAATCCCTCTAAGAAATGCTGATTCCAGTGGGATTTAGGCCCAAGTGCTGTTCTCAGGAGCACTGAAGTTCAGGGTTTCAGCAGCAAGACAAGAGCAGGCAGCTTGGCAGGCCTCCATCAGCTCCAGCACTCACCTGCCTTGCAAATTCCTCTGCTTCCTGTAGCCATTGGCTGAACTCCTGTTCTTGACCTGCGGCCTTCTCCTGTTACCCGTGAGACTGGAAACCTGAGGTACTGAGGCACGTTATGAGGAAGTCTAGAATGAAATGACGGAGGAGAATTCTTCAGAAGCTGCACTTTGGATCGTTTGCCCTGCTTGGTGCTTGCAACTGTCCGCAGTAGATGTGAAGTTTGTGGTTCAGTGAGCTATATGGCCCCAAAAAGAAAAGACTAAGTTAGCTCAGGAAAACCAGGATCTATTTACTCAGCTCCTGCAGGCCGGAAATGAGAGAGCAGCAAATGACTGAAAAATGCAGTACTATGCAGCACGTACCCATCGTGGGCATGACAGAGATTTCAAACCCACATCCATGGAGAATCTGACCTTGCAGGTTTCCCACAAGCCAACGGGAGTGGGTTTTGGCAAAGGCACAAGGAGCTCAGTGTTGGACGGAGAAGTTTGTCAAGAGAAGGGCTGACTTGGGAGCTGGTGGAAGTGGAGAGAATGGGCAAATGCCTCCATGGGTGCACCCTCACTGTGTGAGGGTTGCTCCAAGGGCACCCCCTGCCATGCACAGGACGTGGGCACTGCCCCGTGCAGAGGACGTGTCCCTGCCATATTGCCAACATAAACGCTGCTCCAGTGTCATGCAAACACATATGGGTGATTTGTTAGTCGGCATCTTTTCCCCGCTAAAAAATCGTTCTTCCTTCAGTGAGCCCTACAATTTGCTGGTTGATGTTAGCCACGCAGTGAACGGGCGGGAATGACAGGCATTCCAATTTAGGGAACTGGTTTTAGTCAGAAGCATTGGTGGCCAAAGGACAGGGTATGTGGGCTTGGTGCCTGTTCTGCGTTCCTCTTGGATCCTTTGAGCTATGGGTTATGCACTTCAAGCGGGTTTTGTGCTGCTTTGGGACAGTGTGTGCCTTGTCAAAGGAGCCCTTTTTGTCGCCTGATGCCATAAAGTCTGTGGACAAATGCAGGCATCCTTTTATTTTCAGCTGCAATTCTAGGGTCTGCAGACATGTGCAGGTGTCTTTTATTTTTGCCTTCTTCTTATACAGTCAGCTGATGGCTGCATGTGTCCCTTTTTCCCCTTTTCCTTGCACAGTCTGGGGCAAATGGGTTCCTTTTCCTTCTTTGTTTCCTGGCCTGCAGGCTCGAGCAGCACTGATCAAATGGTGGAGTGGATCCACAGAGCAGTTGGCAGGGCATTCTTGTTGGTGTCATCCTGCAAAGTTTTTAATGGTCTGACAGGTAAGTAAAAGTTTTTTGCTGGGGCAGCAAATTGAAACAAAACTGGCATAAAGATGGCATATGTTTGGTAAAACTCCCGCCAACAGCTTCAGCTAAAAAGGGGGTGTCTCTTGCCCAGCAGGGTGTCTGAAGGCATCCTTTTTTTTTCTCTGTGCTCATAGGGTCTGCAGACACATGCAGGTGTCCTTACACTCTGTGGATTTGTGCAGGTGTCCTTCTTTTCTTTTTTTCCCCTGTTTTGCTGTGCAGTCCGAGAATTCATGCAAGTGTCCTTTTATCCTCCTTTTTTGGCACAGTCTCCAAACTCATGTAAGCGTCCTTATTTTACCATTTTAGTTGCATGATCTGGAGACTTTTGCAAGAGTCCTTTTTTTTAATCTTTTCACGGCACGCTCTGGGCATTCTTGCAAGTGGGTGATTTTTCCCTTTCTGTTTCATGGTCTGTGGACTGGAGCAGCATTGCTCAAATGATGGAGCAAGTCCATAGAGCAGTCGGCAGCGCTTTCTCCTTGGTGGCCCTCGCCGTACTGCCCGTGGTGCTGCCGGGCAGGCCTCAGTAGCTGTGTCTTGGGCAGCATTGCCACCCCTCAGCTCCGTCTGTCACGACTCCGGCCCCGACTCCGCTTGTGGCTCCTCTCGGGGCCCGCGGAGGACACGCGCGGCAGGGCCTCACTCCCGCCTCCGCTGCAGGTTCCCCGGACTGAGCTCTGCCACTCGGCAGCGTGGCCGCCCAGCCCGATGCCAGTGCCCTGTTCAGATGGGGATGCCCAGCCCGAGGTGCCTGGGGGGCCGTAGCGGGGAGGTCGGGAACCGTTCCCAGCCCTGGCCCGAACGCCAACAGCCACACCTCGCCTGCAGGGAAGGCCCTCCAGGAGCGATTCCGCTGGGTTACCTGCAGGGCCGCGGCGCCTTGGGCACCGTCTGCTTGGGGACGTGCCTGGCGGACAACGCCCCGGTGGGTGGTGGGGCTGGCAAGGGGCGGAGTAGGGGGAGGGCAGAGGAGAGGGAAGGCGGGGCTGGGCAGGGTGGGATCTGAGCTCAGCCCGCTGCTCCCATTGGCTCGCAGGTGGCCATCAAATGTGTGTCGCGGGATTGCATCCGTCATTAGGGCGAGCTGGTGAATGACTTGGGCCAGCGGCAGAAAACAGCACATGATGGGTGGGGTAAGCTGAGGCCCGGGAGAGTGGAAGCTGCCAGGACGCCTCAGGAGAGAGCTGACGTGAGCTCAGTGGAGGGCTCAGAGCATCCTGGGCTGGGTGAGGGCTTCCAGACCCCTGGCACGGCATCAGCCCCACTGACGGCATTGTGGTCTTCTTGCAGCCCAATGGAATCCGCGTGCCCGTGGAGATCGAGCTGCTGGACAAGGTGTCCACTGGGTTCCATGGTGTTGTTCAGCTCTTGGATTGGTGTCAGCTCCCTAACAACTTCGTGTTGGTGATGGAGCGCCCTGAGCAGTCTTAGAACCTCTTTGATTTCCTTCTGCCATGGGGGCTCCATGTCGGAGGAGGTGGTGCAGGGGCTGTTCCTCCTGGTGCTGAAGGCCATGCAATACTGCAGCAGCTGTGGGGTCCTGCACCAGGACATCAAACCAGAGAACATCCTCCTCGACCTGGCCACCGGACAGGCAAAACTGATGGACTTTGCCTGTGGCACCGACCTCCAAGACACAGTCTGCCCACACTTTGCAGGTGAGCCCACCCAGGGCTGTGCTCCCAGTTGGAGCCGGCATCTCATGGCCCAACCTGGCTATGGCTCCAAGGATTCCCCCGTTTACTGCCAGTCAGGGGCACACCTATGAGCCACAGAGATCTGCCCGTACGAGGCAGAAGGAAAGATCAGAAGAACCATTCCACCTTCTCTTGCTGCTAAGCCAGTTCTTCTCTTCCTCATAAAGACAAAATGCAGTTTTTCTGCGCACCAATGGCAGCTTACCGCACCTGCAGAGCTGAGAGGCTTTTCCCCCTGCTGCTGTGCTACAGGCAGATTTAGCAGCATTACCTAACATGGATACCCACAGAGGGACCACAAGCAATTGACTTTGTGCCACTTGATCTCAAAGATCACCACTCTCAGCAGACACAGATGGAAGAGACTTGCACGCTCCCTGTTTGCCCTGTAGACGCACACCTGGCCGGCACAGCTTTCCCTGATGGAGAAAAACAACAAGGAACAGCTCCCTCACAGCCGTGCAGCCCAGAGATCTGCAGGGCGCCATCAGCAGCCGGCTTCATAAGTGACCAGTTCTGCTGGGATGGAAACCAACCACCAAATCCTCGCTGACTTCAGTGGCAGCAGCAGCAGCGCCTGCGTCTGATCCCTAGGTCTGGGGCTGGGCTGGACTAAGGACACACATGGCACACCGCCCCTGAAGGATGTGACTTTGGAAACAACCACCTGCCACTGTCTCCTGTTGTTCTGCGGCAGGGTCACAGCAGCCTGAGGCACTGGGCAGCCCTCAATGCCACCTGAGACTACAGATGACAGGCCCTGGCCTCTGAGACCAAACACAGGGGGGAAATCACTCTCCAGATGGAGCTTGCAGATTGAAAAGGCTGCCGTGAGCAGCCATATCAAAGGGCAGACAAATGAGGCCCTCCTGCTCTTTAGCTGTGCCATGCAGCTACACAGCCCTGGGTAGACACCGCAGAGCACAGGGACAACAGAAAGCACAGAAAGAGGAACAAACCCAGCCAAGCACAGAGACTTGTCATGATTGCTGAACCCCAGACAACCCCAAGCGTGCCATCACCCACCAGTCCTTTTCTGTTGACAAAGAGCAGGTCCAGCGGGTGCCTTGCCTTGCTGGCCAGGGTCCTGCCAGGCTGTTTCCTCTCTGCTCTCCTGTACTGCCAGCAGATGTGCCCACCTTCTTCGATCCACTTGCAGAGCCTTGTACCTATTAGCCATGGCCACGTGGGAGGCAGGAGCAGTCCACAGAGGAGACGTGCCGGCTACACCGAGCAGGAACCAAAAGCCTCTATGTGCCCAGTTGAAAGCCTGTATCTCCACAGGATGTTTTGGCTGCCCTGCTCTTCACTGGGTTTTGGCTGGAAATGCAATTGCCCTTTCTTCCTCATCCAGAAATCCATGGTTGGGGAAAAAGCTAGCCAATGGACAGCATTCCAAAGGCAGTGTAGGTTGGAGCTGATAAATGGAGGAGATTGTTGCCAAATCCAAAACACACCAGAATGCCCTTTAGAGGGACTTTCCATTTTTAAGAAAGAATGGCCAATTCAGAAGGGAACGTAGAGCCTTATTCCATGGCTGACAAGGAAGGCAATCGTCCAGCAGGCTTGGGAGTGTATAGGACTTTTATTGTGAGTCCAGCTCCAAGCTGCCTTTGGAGGAAGTAATCCTGAAGTGGTCCTGGTCATCTCTTCTGCTTCCTCGATTGCTTCACTGCAACTTTCCTTCCTTTTCATTTGAAAAGCCCTTAGAGTTGGGATTTAGATGGCAGGGGCCCATGTGATCTGGAGAAGGAATAATAGAAGTACAAACAGTCATAGAAACAATAGCAGTATGAAACCAGCCCTACAGCCAATCAATTTCTCTGAAGTATTTTGTCTCCAAAGACTGGTGACAAGTCTGGAGTCTAAAGGGAATCTAGGAAGCCAAGTGTTCTGATCAGTGTGGCCAGACTAGCACACACACCTTCTCTGAGTCATTGGCTAGGTCACAGCCATCTGCTGCTCCCAAAACAATCCCTGCTTTTGTCTTTACTGTAGAGGGAAGCTCAGGCAAAGCCCACCCACTGCCAGCTGCCCTCAAAGGCAAAGGGAATGCCCCAAGTGCTCCCTGCCTGCATCCAAGCACCACAGTGGCTTCTGTAGGGAGTCCAAAATGTCTCTCCCAACACCAAACGAGGAGGAACGTGTGTTACAGGCCATGCTGAGGCACACACACTATAATACACTGCTCGACTGGACAAAGAATGCACAGGACGTACTCAGCAGCTTCAGGCACCTCCTCAGCAGCCTGACAGCCAGCCCTCTCCCACGGCTCCAGCCTGGCTCTGCAGGGGCTTCCCGTGGCACCTCCCTCCTTCTGAGGGGAAGCTCTGGGCTTCCCTTTCTCTTTGGGCCTGCAGCGCCATTCCTGCCTTCCTCAAACCTGCGCTCTGGTAGCCTCTCACTAGACCGCTCCCTGAAGACACAAAAATCTCTCCAGCACTGTTTACCAAGGGCCAGCTAAGAGACAATGCCACCCAGACAGACAGTGTCCAGAGAAACAGTGCCCATAAGGGGCCCAGAGGAGTCCAAAACAACACACAAACTCTCTTTTCACACTCTGTGCCTCTTGACTCTCTCTGGTTCTTATCTTTTCTCGCCCAGGCTGCATGATGGCAATTTACTGCGTCATCTCAAGCAGCCTGTTCTCTTGCTCCTTCTGTACCTCTGCCAGGAAATTTTCCCCTTGTGCCAGCAGCTGCTGTGCCTCCAGACGCTGCCCTTCCGACTCCTGGTGAGGGGAGGAAGACACTTCCACATGAAGTGCCAGCCAAACTCCCCAAATAATCAGTGGAAGGTTCATGCCTCACACCACCCCCCACCTGAAAAGTGCACGTCAGTAGTGACTTTGTGCCCTCCAGCAATGCTGTCCCAGGCAGAAATTCAAAAGCAGGATCAGCAGGTGCGAGGAAAAGGAGATGCCACCTTCCTTTCCTGCTCTGATGGCTGCCTGTTTCCTGGCCCCTCTCCCCTCAGGATTTCTACCTGTTCTCACAGGTTCAGTTCTCCAAGTGCTCAAGTGGTCCTTGTCATCTCCTTTGCTTCCTGCATGACTTGGCTACAGGGATGACAGCAATCAGGCTGTCAGAAGAGGTTTAAGAGAGGCTCCGCTGACTGGAGAAATGGATGCTGTCCAAAGGGGAAAAGGAACAAACCAAATTAAAAGAGACAAAGGAAAAAGGAACCATTCTTTTCCAAACTGACTTCCTAACAGGGTCAAGCTGGATTCCTCTAGCCCCCAGAAATACACAAACATAGGCGGCCTGAGGTCACCATCAGCACATGAGCCTTCATGTCCAGGATGCTGCTAGCACAGGCAAACATGGCCCAGAACTGCACTAGTCCGTTCCTCAAGGTGTCATCACTTGCTGGCATTTTTGTCCTGACAGCACTGTGGGATTGCTGCTTGCTGTCCAAAGATTTTGTTCCTTTCAGGAAACTCAACACACTTATTCCAGCTCCTCTTTTCTACTGACATGGGCTATTTGAGTGCCCAAAGGAGATGTGGGGCATTGGGCAGTCCTCAAGAGACTCCCAAGGGCTCTGAAATTATTGACCGCACGTGTTGTTCTCAGGAGTGCTGGACACGCAGGTTTTCAGCAGCAAGCCAGGAGCAAGGACACAAGCAGCAGGGCACAGATGGGCTGAGCTCTGGCTTGCAGAAGAGCAGTGTCTGCCTTGGCATGCCCCCTGCTCCTGTGCTGGCTGGCATCTTCCTTCTCAGCAGGAACAGCCAAGGAAATGGCCTGGTCACCAGCTCCTTGTCTGCCACAAAACCTGGCAGCAAAGCCACAGCAATTCTCATCTACTTGAGCGGGCCAGGCAGCACATGGGGCTGGCACAACTCCTGCTCAGCTGTCCCCGTCTGCCTGGCAGAAACCTCTAAGGCTGGGGCAGGAGGGACAAGCTGAGTGGCCTCGGATGCTCACAGTGAGCTCCCCCACAGCCCCTGCCTTCCCATGGACCAATCTAGAACCGCTTGGTTCTAGACTGCTTTTGTTGTGTTCTTCAAGCCCCCGTCCCTGGCATTGCAATACTTCAGTTCCTTTGCTACCAGGTAAACATGAATACACCACCTGAGAACAAAAGAGGGTCACAGAAATGACCAGAAGCTGGGAGCTCTCCTCTGAGGAACGGCTGGGAGAGTTGTGCTTGTTTAGCCTGGAGAAGAGCAAGCCCCAAGGAGACCTTTCAATATTTGTAGGGCCTTCTAAGAAAGATGGGGACAAATCTTTTAGTAAGGCCAATTGTAAGAGGACAAGGGTGAATGGTTTTAAGCTACAAGACACTCGATTGGCTCTAAGGAAGAAAGTGTTTACGAGGAGAGTGCTGAAACACTGGCACAGGCTGCCCAGAGAGCTGGGAGGAGCCCCAGACCTGGCAACATTCAAGGTCAGCTTGAATGGGACCCTGAGCAACCTGATCCACTTGAAGATGTCTTTGCCAGTGACTGGGGTTTTGGACTAGATGACCTTCACCGGTCCCTTCTAATCTCAACCAGTCTTGGATCCTGCTTGGTTTTCATTGGAAAAGCACCCAGAGTGGATATTGCTATGTGGGGGGGCCCATCGGAAGCCCTGGAGTTTGGCCGAGGAACAAACCCTGACAGGGAACAGCTCTTTGGGCTGCAGCCGCATTGCCTTGTACCTGCAGAAGTTCCTTGGCAGAGCCTCGCCTGTCCACATCCATCTGCAGGCAGCAGCCCAGAAATTCACACAAGCCAGAGGGCAGCCTGAGCTTGTGCAGGTCTGGTACGCCTTGCTTGCCTATCAGGTAGTTAGCCTGAAGCCAAAGGAAACATGAGACTCTACGTGATTCTTCCATATCCGTCAGTGCTCACCTAGACCCCATCTTTTAAGCTCCAGGCTGCAGTGGCAATTTCTTGCCTAGCAGATGGTTAGAGATGAGCCTTCCCTCCCAAAGGAAAAAAGGCTCCAGTGCAGCCCCAGCTCTTCCAAGCTGCAACAGGTCTTGCCTTGACAGCTGATGCCAGCCCCAAGGACGTTTTTACAAGTGGGCCTTGGTGGAAGCACTTTAAGCTGTGGGCATGGGATTTTGTCTAATGGACACAGAGGAGAAGGACACCGCTCTCTGAGCGTATTTGCACCTTACCCTCTCACTGGTTTCCCGAATATAAGGAGCCTCTCCTTTGGCCATTTCTATTCCCACGATGCCAAGGGACCAGATGTCCACTTTGGGGCCGTATGGCTCTCTTCTCACCACCTCGGGTGCCATCCAGCAAGTGGTCCCGACCATCGACCTCCGTTTACTCTGCTCAGGGCTGAACGGAGCACAGAGGCCAAAATCAGCTGAGGAGAAAAACAAACACTGCTTCAAGTAGGGAACCAAGGAAAAGGCTTCCTCACTCTACGTCTCAGAATGCAGTGCTGAATCGAGCTGGAAAAGCAGCTGGGCTCTCATTCCTCAGGGCTGCAGCCAAGGACATGTGCAATTGTCCACTTAGCAACCCCGCCACCCCAGGATTCCCACCCTGGCTTTTCCTCAGGCACCGGAACGTTTACACTGTAACTCTCTCCCTTTGGAAGGAACACACACACAAACCAAAGTTACTCTTGCTACCTTCTTGCTCTCTAGACCACTCAGCCCCTTACAGCTGCGCCCTGCGCTGGGAGAATGCTCCCTGCCCTCTCACCAGCACCACTGCTGGGCACCCGGCAGCCGCTCAAAAGCAGCCCCACACCGCCTCCCCGGAGCGCTGCGCCTGACCCAGAACACCCACCCAGCTTGACGGAGCCATCCCGGCCCAGAAGGATGTTGTCACTTTTGATGTCTCTGTGGATCACCTGGTTGGCATGAAGGAAAGCCAGGCCTTGCAGGCACTGGGAGAGAAAAAAGAAACAGGAGGCCAACAGTTAGCCTGATCTGATTTCATCACACACAAAAGGACACTGCTCCTGAAGATTCACAGATCTCAAAGGAGCAGTGAGCGCTGGCAAGAGGAAGTGCTTGCTGCTGCAACACTAGGAGGAGAGCAGGGTCTTTCCAAGGCAAGGCATATTAGCGCTTGAGAGGGAAACATCAGTCCTTGCTCAAGACTGTCCCCTGCAAAGCCAGTCAGAGTGATCCCTGCTGCACTGGATGCGCTCTCCCTGTCTGGAGGACAAGCAATGGTTTGCCAAAAGAGAAAAAGTTCCTGCCTTGGGTACCAAGGGGATCACTGTCGGGTGGGAGGCTGGAGGACAAGGGTTATAGGGCTTCCTCGACAACAGACTTGGAAGGAGCTCATTTGTCAGTTTTCAGTAGCAAGCAGCATGGTGGGTGCCGTGCCATCCTTTGAAGTTGGGAATGTGACAGATGAGTCTCTCTTTGGCTTTGCTGCTGGTTTAAAACTTGGACACCAGCACCTTTGTGCTTACAGGCAAAGAAGGCAATGCAGAAAGGTTTTGGGCAAAGGCTTGGAGAGGCAAAGTGCAGAACAGAAAATACAAATGAAAACGAGACAGGGAGTTCAACAATGGTCTAGAAGAGTAAAGAACAGACTATAGTAAGGGCAGGGACACTGGCAGGCAGTTCACTCCCAATGCTCTTTCTTCTCCAAAGCATAAGAGCAACACAGAAAGAAAGCTCTGAACATGGAATCACTCGCTTTGCAGCGCTTTTGAGGGACGAGCCTGTCCAAGCCATTCCAAGCACAAGCAGGACCCCTTACCTCCCGACACACTGTTGCTATGTGTCCTACAGCCATCCTTTTCATGCTGACCACATCAGCTAAGGAGCCTCCATCCATATACTCCAACACCACCAGGACATCCTCACTGACAAGGTAGCTGCAAGATGAACGCAACAGAGTGGAGCTGAATGTGAGCAGCTGAATTGCCGGATGAAGGAAAGACTGCAGCTGAGTTTTGTTTCCAGGTCACTGGTAAATGAAGACGGAATCAAATGAAGACACACTCCACCCAGGCTATCCACTGCTTGCCATCTGTGCCGTCTGAATGAGGAAGGCACATCCGTGGAAAAGGAGGCTGTGGGTATTCTCAGCTCAGTCAGAGAGAAAGAGAAAGGTTTTCTAATCAGGCAAGAGCCTGGGAAACATGCTGCTGGCTTAGTAAGAGAGCCAGGTTTCTGAGATCGATCTCCAAGCTATTTCTGCCAGGAAGCATTCATGGGGACAAAATGCAATCTCCTCCCATGCCTTGTGCAGGACTAGATTGATGTTGAAAGATCCATTTTCTGCCAGAATATTTACCTTTCTAGGTAGGTGACAATATTGGGGTTCTTATATTCCTTCATGACCAGGATTTCCTTCAACACATCCTCGCAGCCCTGCTGCTGGAGATTAACTTGCTTTACGGCCACCTACAATGACATTGAAAAGCCATCAGGAGCGGACATTACGAGAGCCTCTTTCTCCGTGCACTCACGGGCCTGGATGCCTTGTCACCTCGGCAGAAATGGACACTAAACCATCAACCACAAAGCGCTAACAGCACTCTCTGTACCTGCAGACTTCTCAAACAGACTTTGTTTATCACTACTATTATCATTCACACATGTTTTGCAAGCCAAAAGTAATTTTACTCCTGTGAAGGTAAATTGAAACCACTGGAAATACGTTAGCATTTCTAGGGGCTTTCACCAGCCTTTTGGAGATGGCTGCCATTCTTGACTGGGTGCCAAAGGAAACACACACCTACATGACAGGGACCATGCTGTCCAAGAAAGAACTCCAAGGCGACTCAAAGTAAAGTTGCAATCCTAGCACATCCTAACTTCTTCAGTTTGGGCTTCGCAACTCTGAAGAACAATCTTGAACACGGTTTACACCGTGGAATTATTGTCATTTGTAATTCTTTAGTGGCTTTAAGAATGAATAACCCTTTATGTGGTACCCTATGGATGCACGGCAGGTCATAAGCAGGGCTTCGGGCTTTCGGACGCCTCCTCCACCTCCCTCCAAGTGCAGTTCCTGAGCGCAGCACTGCAGGTGGATAATGAACTACCAGAAAGATGCAGTTGTATTTGCCGAGAGCCAAAAAAAAGAATCAAGGACTATGAACTTATTGTCCCAAAGAGCAGCGGCACTCTCCAAGACACCATGTCTTCAACACAGGATCAACACAAGGTTGTATTATTTAAGGCTCTTCATCAATTTTTTCTCATTGATCTGTACGCGCATGTGTGTGTGTATGTGTGTGTGTGTGTGTGAACTAGGTTCCCTAGGACTGAAAGGCAAAACTGTGCTCCAAACAAGATCTCTCCTTCTTTAGGACTTGCATTATATTTTCAAACTGAACCACGTGATGGAAAACAATGGGAAATCCTATCTGTGTCTGAACCTGGGCTTAAGAGGAATTGGGCTGGAATGATGGCTCTTGCCATCTGCTAATCTATGCATGTTTATCCAGGAAGTCCAAGCCAGCGTGTCCTTCTCTGAAAGGCACCACCGCCATCCTTGCATTCATTCAGGTAGGGAGGGAGGACAAAGTCTGTCCCAAATGCATTTTGCAGCCTGCCTCTGGACAGGCTGCTTCTGTGGGACAGCCTTTGCAGCAAAGAGTCAGGCGGCCCAAAGCTTTGGCCACGGATCACATCACAAGGGAAAGCACTCAAGGGCTGCAAAATCTGAATGGGCTGTTGGCACTTACCGCTCGTCCTGTGGCAGCGTTGAAGGCCTTATAAACGGTTCCAAACCCCCTGGAAACAGAACAGTGGCAAGAACAGAGAAGTTGGTCAGTGCTGAGAAGCAAAAGGCAGCCCAGGCAGGAGCTCTCTGCTGCCTGCAGTGTCTCAAAACCACCAGGCTTTGTCTACTCTTCAGCCAAAGGCACAGCAGCCCAGCAGCCCTCTGCCACGCAGAGTGTCCAAGGGAAAAGCTGGGTGCAACCAGAAGAGAAAGGGCTGCTACAAATCTCAAATGTACACACTAGACTGTGCATGCGGGTGTTTTCTTCGCCTTTTCCTTCTGGCATCTGTGCCTGTGGCGTGCCTTTCCAGGCAATGAAACATACAGTCCTGCTGGGCCTTCTCACCACTCTCTTTTCATCCTACCTGCCAAACTCAGGCAACACCACACAGCCTTCCTTATTTTCCTGACCACGGAATGTTGTTTTCAGCAAAATGCTACTAAGAAATGCTACTGACAGCTGCTATCTGACAGCTATCAGGTGGGACGTTGCTCTCTCAGGTTCTTCTTCCTTCATGAGTGTGGCCAAATTACTTTGAATCATACAAAACCATGTCTCCTGGGAAAATAGGCAAACTGGCGCCACATGTTTGAGGGACAGGAAGGCTTCCAGGTCCTGCTCCTTGAGGCAGGCAAGATGTCGTCAGCATCCAGTGATCTTTCATGATGCCTTGTACTGCCTCAGCACTGAGACAGGGACAGACTAAAGCCAGGGCCTGAAGATGCTTGCAGCTTGCCTGACTTCCCACGTGATATTGCAGCACCAAAAAATACCTGGCCCATGGTTCTGTAGAAGTAAGCGTGGCTGCACTCACCCACTGCCAATAGGTTTCCATCCAGTGTACTTCTTCTCTGGATCTCCCAAACTCACCACACGCCCTGAAAAACAAAATGCAAGAAGCACACTTCAAAACAGAGATCCTGACTTCCAGGAGATATGAAACTCAGTTCCACTCACATCAACAAGAACAACAACAGCAGCCCCAGCAAGACAGGTAGCTCTGTAGCACACCTGGCCTGTACAGAGCCTGATTCTCCACACTCCATTGAAGGGTTACCTTGAGAGGAAACTAAGCCCATGGAAAAAGCATCAGAGCAGACAGAGACCAGAAAAGGACAGGCACCAAGGCAGAAAGAATATTGCAAAGTGAATTCCGGGAGAGGAGGGCACCTTCTCTACCTCTCAGCAGTTTGCCTAAAGAATGCCTTGACATTTTTAGAGAGCAGCAGCTCATGCTATAACCAAGAACAGTGGCTCTAAGAATTAGGACCCTCTTCATTGATGAGCAGGCTAAGTTCTGAAGATGACTTTGCCCATTCCCCATGTAGTGAAGAACTACAAGTCCTTGTCTTCAGCCTGGCGTGCAGCAGTCACTGGCACTGGACTCAGCCCCTTGAACACCACCCACGTGCCCCATCTTCCCAAATGGGCACAGCCCAGACGGGGAACAAGGACAGCGCCGCTCCTCAGGCGCTGCCGTGACACAGACACCTGCACAAATGAGATGCTGATCCTTTCATCAGTCCAGGCAAAGCTGCAGCAACAGGAGGGCAGCTGCAACCTCACAGCTAAGGAAGGCTCTAGCCTCTGCAGTCACACCAGCTGTCAGTGGCAGGGCAGGTATGACAAAAAGCTCGGCAAAGCCCACAAATGGCCACTGACAGCCACTGTGAAGAAGCCAGAGCCAGACTGAGCCCCGTTACAAGCTGCTGACCTCACTCAAGACAGAACATGATTGTCTTTGACTTCAGACCCACGGAGCAGTAGATCAATCCACCTTTTGTCCCAACAGCTGGTGGCAGACACTGAGTAAACTGGGCTCTGTTCTGTACCTGACCGCTTATTCTCTGACAGCACTGCACTGGCAGCTATTACCAGTGGCAAGAAGCAACTCAGTTGTACTGCAGGATCAGCAAGGCCTTGGTGTGCTTTCCTAGAGTACGATCTGTGCAGGGATTGAGGCCAATGCTTAGTATTCCAGGAGTATTTACCAGCGGGCAGTAGCAGTACAGCGTGCCTGGTACCAGAGGAACATGCAGCAGAGGCTTCCTTCTTTGATGCATCTTCCTAAGCATACAACTAAGATATCAAAGAGGGACTGTAAAAAGAGTATCCTGTTTTGCTTCTTTTGGGGCACTTTGAAAAGAACTCTTCCTCTCTGATTCCTCAAGATTCTTCTAAGAATATCATTTTTTAACTTTTAGGGCGTACTGAAAAGACCTCTTCCTCTCTTAATTGTGCTGTCACCTGATGTTCATTTCAAGGAGGTCAGGCTAACCAAAATGGAGGATTCTTATCAAAAACAACTGTAGAAGGAATAGGAGAAGTACTAGGAGTCATAAAAACAACACCAGCATTAAAAAAGCCCCACAGCCAATCAAATTCACTGATGTATTCTGTCTCCAATGACTGCTGACAAGTCAGGAGTCTAAAGGGAATCTAGGAAGCCAACTGTTCTGATCCGTTTGGCCAGACTAGCACACACATGTTCACTCGGTCACTGCATAGGTTGCAGGCTACTGCGGCTCAGGACACAATCCCTGCTTTTGTCTTTATTGCACAGGGAAGCTCAGGCAAAGCCCACCCACGCCCAGCTGCCCTCAAAGGCAAAAGGAACGCCCCAAATGCTCCCTGGCTGCCTCCGAGCACAACAATGGCTTCTGTAGGGAGTCCAAAAGGTCTGTCTGACACCAAAGCGAGGAAGAACATGTGCTACAGCTCATGCTAAGGCACACACTATAATGCGCTGCTCGATGGCACAAGAAATCCCCAGGACGTACTCAGCAGCCTCAGGAACTGCTTCTCTTTCTCCCGGCTTGAGAGGGCCGAACTGCTCACACTCGGGTTTTCGGGCTGCGGAGAGGAGGCTTCTTCGGAGGATGCTGCTGCAGAGGCAGCTTTGATGGCAGATCCTGCGTCCATCTGGGACAAGAAATTTGTGTGTGTCAGAAAGGTGCCTGGCAGAGATGCCCCAGACAGAGCATTTCAAAGGCAAGCCCTTAGGAACAGCACTGGTGCTGTTAGGCTGCAAGCTGAGCTGCCAGCTCTTCCACCTCCAGTCAAACCCAAACGAGCAGTCAGAGACCACAGCTTGTCACAGTCAGCCGTAGTAGAGAGTGCAAAAGGGAAAGAACAACTTCACACTTCACCCCGTTCTGAGGACTGCATTCACCATGGACAGGGACAACTTGCTCAGAATCTGTGTGGGTCACCATGCTCGCCTGAGCAAACCCCTCAAACAACAAAGCGAGCACTAAGAGGCCAGCAGAAATACATTCAGAGGATTGCTGGCCCACCAGCCATAGCACTAGCCCTGCTGCCCAGGGCAGCAGCTGAGATTCAGAGGCCCAGTAAGTGTCCTTCTGACCAGCTGCCATGGAGACCACAGAGCATGGCGGTCAGAGACATTGCCCCCATCCACCTGCTGCTCTGCAGGGGAAAGGCAGCAAGGGCAGACACCACTTGTTGCACCACTGCAGTGCCTCCTGCTCTTTCACTCACCTGCTTTTCTTCAGCTGGGCTGTACTGCAGCAGGACCTTATGCATCCTTTCCATTTCTTCTTTGTGCCTCTTCTCCATGGCCTTCATCTTCCCCTGAGCTTCCTGCAGCTCTGCCTGCAGCTTGATATTCTGTCAAGAGGAATCTTACTGGCATCTGCAATCTCGCTCAGGTCTCCTCTTTTGCACTCTCAAAAGCACTTGTGTTCAGCCACTTCCTTCTGCTTCTCTACCCAGCTCTAACCCTTCCATCCTAGCTCTTCTGCCTGCTGCTCAGCACTGGAGCCTGCCAGGCTCTGTGCTTCCAGTGCCTGATGAGGGGAAGACACACTTCCAGATGAAGTCCCAGCAATGCGCCCCAAAGAAAAAAATGGAAGCTTCATCCCTCCAACAACCCCCGTACCTGAAGAGTGCACACTAGTGACTTTGTGCCCTCCAGCACTCCTGCCCTAACAATCAACGTAGGAGGAGGCCCAACACGTGTAAGGAAAGGAGAGGTCACCTGCCTTCCCTGCTCTGATGGCTGCCTGTTTCCTGGCCCCCCTCTCTTCAGGATTTCTGTCTGTTCTCAGAGACTCTGTTCTCAAATTCCCCCTGCCCTTTAATCAAGGAAAAGCTGCAGATGGACTGCAGGACGAGGACGAGGCCAGCACCTCGATGACCCAGTCACAAGACAGGCCACCAGCTGAAATACCAGCAACACGGGGCCTGTTGCAACTGCTTCAGGCTCAAAGGGAAGACTTCTGTCCACTGTGGAAGGACAGAAAGCAAGGAAGCCAGTTGCTGGCACTGCACTTGGCAGCAAGGTCAGCAGCACTCTGCTGCATGGCACGAGGCTGTGGGGAAGACGCTGCCCCTTCGCTGCCATGCTTTGGGTGGCGACCACCCAGCCTCCTGGGGAACTTGGCTTATGCCCGTGCTCAACCTGTGGCTGCATATACTGTCCCAGCATTGTCCTCTGGGTCTTCACAGGCCTTCAAGTAGGAGCCCTTGAAGCCCTCTGCTGCCCGGCCCAGCAACGTGTAGCCTACAGCAGATGCTTGCGACCATGTCACTGACTCAGGCTGCTCTTCTGCTAAGCCAGCCCTCCAAACTTGCCTGAAAACTTCAGGGATGTATTGTTCTTACCAGTTCTTCCTTCGCTTCCTCAGCAGATTGCCAGAGTCTCAGAGCCTTGCTGCACTGCTCTTCTGCCCAGCGGAGCTGTTGAGCCATGTCTTCACATTGCTGCTTGCTGAGAGATCTTACAGCCAGCAGCTCACGACGAAGGCCCCTCACATCCTCTGCAAACATGACACACGGCAACAGTCAGAGACTACACAAGCAGAGGAATCTGCTGACCTTAAGCCCTTTCAGTTTCAGACCAGGAGGAACCTGCCCTCAGCTCCTTCACTCCTCAGAAGCCCTGCAGACAGAGCTGGCTTCGCAGCAGCTGCACTAGGCAGGGCGATCCCCAGAAACAAAGCGCACGAGCCTCTCACCCAGTATCGCCTCCTTGGCCTGCGTGGCTGTGCGCACTTGGGCTTCCACACGGCTCCTGGCTATCTCCAGCTCTGATACGTGCTGCTGAGCCTCCAGCAGGCTGCTTTGCAGGCTCTCCTTCTCTGACCTACAAGTTGTGAAGATGAAGAGCAATTGTTCCTGGCACACAGGGGCAGTTTCCCCAGTATGATGTGCCTTAAGAACCCTACACCTTAGTATGGAAAACAGCTTGCATGGAAACTCAGGTACAGCAGGACAATTTTACCACTTCAAATAGCAAAGCAAGCCCCTCCAGGTGACTGGGCAGCCTTTCCTCATGATCTAGCCCAGCACAGAAAGCCCAGCTGAGTTTGAGCTCAGCGGACAAAGCTCAGATTGCCGTTGCCTGACTTATCACACACGGGTGGCTGTGCCCACAAAGTCTCTGCCAACGAGCAAAAGCCCAGCCTCTGCTCACAGCCCTCAGCTCATCAGCACTTCCAAGTCCCTCTGCAGGGGGACAGAACAGTGTTCTCCTGCCTGACCCGTCAATGTTTCATGCTATCCACGGTGTACGTATAGGTACTTTGTTTGCCAGGCACTCTCTAAGTAAAAGGGACTGAAGGAATTCACCAAACGATATTATTGGAGTGAAACCTCCAGCTTCTAGCAACATGAGTAGGAAACCAGAACCAGGTTTTTATCTGAACAAGAACTGTATAGGAAAGGGAGAGATGGACAGGTATCCTACCATTTAAATCACTGGAAGTTTGTGAACAAGAACACTTGCTACCTTTATTTATGGCTAATTAAGCCAGTAGTGCCCAAATGACTTGGCACTCTTTAAAAAGGAAGAGGGACCAGCCAAAGGGACCTTGACAGAGGTTACAGAGGTGGGTGGACAAGTGGGCTCAGTGCTCAGCAAGAATCCCTAGAGACTGTTGAGAAGTCACAAGACCTTTCCCTGCTGCTGCTGCTGCTGCTGCTAATAAGCTACTCTAGGTCCTGCATCATACTCCACAAGAGTGAGCTCTGAAGAGTCTCAAGATTTTTTTTCCTTCCATCTTCAGCTGAAGCATCAGCACCCTACTCACAACATTCCCATGTAAGAGCCTTGAATTCTGAAAATCCCATGTCAAACTACTTGGCAAAGAAAAAATAATGTTTAGATGCACCGAAGGAGAAAGCAAAACCAGAGGGAAACTTCTGGTTTCAGGAAACATCTGCATGGTTTCCTTGGTACTCAATTCAGTGCCAAGTTGGTTTGCTTTGCACTTTTCACGGGAATGTGCAAGAGGTCCCAAGCAGGCACCCAGAAGAGCTTGGAGAGCTTGAGTTGGCAGAAAAATAACATTCAGATCACAGTATCCTTTACTTTTTTCTCATGTCTCTTTGCCTCCCTGTCTGAGAAACATCAGGAGAGCACACAGGAGGCAGTAAATCCTGACATAATGCTCACCACCTTTGTAATTCCAGACCTTCAATCATGTCCCCTCCCTGCCTTTACCTGGCCTCTGCCAGCTGCTCTGAAACGCCTCGTAGGTCCCGCTCCGTGGCTGCCAGTCGGGCTTCCAGGGCAGCGTTCTCTTGCGCCAGCACCGCCTTCTCTCTGCACACCTGGGACAGTGCGTGCCCTTGGCGAGAGAACTCCTGGAGCAGCTTCTCCAGACCCCTGTGGGCTGGCCGCTGCGGGCGGCAAACCTGCAAGTGGGGGGGCACCATTTTCCAAGAGGAACAACAACAACAACAACAACACAGTCTCGCTCTTAGCTTGCTGCCAGAAGCAGCATTCAGGGGGGCCTGGCTAGGACCAATCCCTCTCCCACAGGTGCTGCCTAGGATTAAGATGAGCGTACCTTTGGCGCTGCCAGAGGAACTGCTTCCTTCAGCAGATCCCTCTGAGGCTGTGATTCCTCCGCTGTCTGTGCCGCCACTTCAAACACCCTCTCTAGTGAGGAGTGGTGCTTTCCCTCAAATGCAGACAACTGCTTCCATCTACAACAAGGGGACGGACAAACAAGCCTTTAATTGCAACACAGTCTCCTTGCAAAACCAGCACTACGTACCATGCCCCACATAAGGCAGTCTCGGGGCCTTCCAACAGCCCTCTACTTCCACCTCAAGAGAATGTTGCAATTCCCTCTCTAGACCAGCATCTCTCTTTGTCATTCGTGCAGGTGAAAGAGTCGTCACTGAGGAAGTCAAACAAGCTTCCAGAAGCCACAGAACATTTGCAGAAAGCTCTGGTACTCTCAGTGTAACAGCTTCCTGCCTGCTAGGTCTAATGCTCCTTTCCCATACAGTGGATACCGAACTTGCAAAAGCTTTTCTTTGGCTAAGACCCTCTTGGTAAGTCCAAATGAGTAGTCCCACAATTACTCTTGCTTTCCCTAGTGAAACAAGGAAAGAGCCTGCATGTTGCAGCTTGGGGAGGTGGTGGGTACGATTTTCCAATTCAATAATCACAGGATCCCAAGATGGTTTAGGCTGGCAGAGACCCCAGGAAGCCTCTAGCCTAGTCTTCAGCTCCAAGCAATTGGGGTCAGAATCTGGACAGGCTGCTCAAGGCTCTATGCACCTGGGGCTTCCAAATTTCAAGGGGTGGAATCTGTACATGCTCTCTGAGGCACTTGTTCTGCTGCATGATTGTCTTTCCAGGTCAATGCTTTGCTTTCCTTAAGCTCAGCCTGAACCTCCCTTGTTTTAACTCTCGTCTAGTTCAGAATGCTTTTAGTCAAGGTTTGAGAAGTGAGTCCCAGGAGGCAGCTATGCTCTAGATCAGTCGGCATCCAGACCTGACCTGGGCTGCCTTCTCCTGGCTGTGCTGAGCAAGTCAAACTATGAGAAAGCCAAATTTGTTCTTCGACCCTGGGCCTCCAAAGGCCCAGCAACGCTCACCCCTGCTCAGAGGAAGCGAGAAAGCTTAACACATACCTGAACTCCTGAGCGCTGCGCACTCTATCCGTGCTCTCCTGCCGCTCCACCTCTCCTGCCTGGACCGAGGAGTCCTGACTGGCGAGGACCTCTCCTTGAGGGACCTGTAAGGAATGGGCAGGGAAAACCACAAAGCAGCAATAAGGAGCAGGGAAGTTGGCTCCTGAGAGCTGGCAGAAGCAGCAAGCAGAGACACAGCTCATGTGAAGGCAAAATCTGTTGTGTGTGGGGCTGTTGAGGTGGTGTTTAGGTGCTGTTTATGTCCCAACTAACCCTTGAGTTGCTCTGGAAGTGTCTGAGTAGAAGCAGGGAATACTTCCCTGCTCAGCTCTGGTCAGCTGGCTTCCCCTCAGGATTTCAGGCCTTGGAGAGCAGCCAATAGGAACTGCATTCCAGCCCTTCACAGACAGACCTTGTCTCTGCCATGCAGAGCAGCTCAGGATTCTTCTCAACAAACTTGGCTCATGTCACAGTTAAGGGTGTAGTCGAAGCAGTGACTGTAGCTACCTAGACAGGGCATGGAGAGGGGTAGGTCCCTGCAGGCAGCAGTGGCTCCTCCGTAGCCCACAAGGCGGTGAACTGCGCCTTGGGACCTCTCCCTCTGCTGACAACAGGGAGCCTGCACAGGCTCTGTGCACAAAGGGGCTGACTTTTGCACCAGTAGCACTAAGGGACATCATGCTACCGCTTATCTCACAGCAAGGGAAGTTCCCAGTCCCTGTGAGAATGCCAGGAAAATGGTGCCTGCATGGGAAAGTTCAGATCCCATTTCCCACGGGTCAGTGGCTGGGCTGAAGAGCTAGGTCATGGCAGGACTCCAGCCCACAGCATCTTCAGCCACAAAGGGCAAGTGCTGCCTGCTCACAACCTTGCAGCTCTGCACTGCACCAAAGCTTTGCACTGAACCAACCAAAGCTGCCACTCCTTGGTGCAGGATGCTCAGGCCCTGCACTGACGACACGTGGAGGTTTGTTGTCCTTTGACAGGACACCTCCCCTTTAGCCTCCAGAGGAAGAGAGAGAGCCAGAGGAGGTGCTCTGCAGACAGGCAGCAGCGTGAGGGACAGGGAGTAACCTGTCATTTAGAACCTTATGTCTCCTGAGCTCTATCCTCAGCTCTCTTCAGCAGAAGTCATGAATTTGGAGACAAGTGGGATGCTCAGTCATTCAAACTCAATTCAAGTGCACTAATGAGACTAATGTTTGGACAGGATTGCATATGCTTCTGAAGGAGATGTTTCAGCCTGCCTACAATCAGCATGCAGCCTCCTGTCTGCAAAGCTTGACTTTCATTAATTATAACCTCTTCCGTGGAGAGGAGGAAACGGATGGAATCCTTTTGGTAGTGTTCATGCACACATCGACTTAGTGGACTTTCTTTCGGCCTGCCAGGCTGGCACTCTACTGCAACAGGCCAAGGCCACAGCTTTCTGCACAATCCTCAGACACCAGGAATGTCAAGGGTGCCCGTCCCACTCACCGAAACGTGCCCTTGATTCCTTCCACGTCTGAGGCGACCTGCCGGGGACAAGGGAAAATGAACCAGGTGCTGTTAGAAATCTGTTTGTGCTGAGGAATCCCACAGAACAAGTCCACCCAAGCAGAGAGCATTTTCCTTTCACAACCAATCCCTCCAGGAGCAACACTTCTTTAGCACAGCAAGCGAGACTGCAGGCCAATACCCTAGGCTGTGTCTACCTTTTGCTCGGCTTTGCCACTAAGGACCTAGAAACTTGGCTGAGAAGATGCAAATTGTTCCTTAGCAGTCAGTGCCTACATTGAAGCTCATTGTGCAGCCTGCAGCTAAAGCAGCTTTTTTCTCCTCTCTTTCCTGGACTTGCTCTTTCTTTTTGTAAATTGCATGCAGCATGTCCCACACGCTTGCTGTAAACAATTCCCCACAAAAGCTCCCACCAAGCCCCTCTTAGCGCTTGCACTTCTGTTGGGACACAGCACAGGCCCAGCTCCGGGGTTCAGGAGCACACACAAACTGCTCGGCACTTTGCCCTTCAGCGCAAAGCCAGTGGCTCTGGTAGCACACACAGGGGGTCCACTTAGACAGGCACGTCCTTGAAGGATGGTATGCAGAAAAAAGATGCTTTTCCTCAGCTCTGGAGAGAACCAAACAGTTTCTAGAAGGACACCTGCAAAGCTCCCCCAGTCTGCATTTGGGAGGTTCCCACACCCTGCTGGGCAAGAGACACCCCCTTTTTAGGTGAAGCTGTTGACAGGAGCTTTACCAAACACATGGCATCTTTATGCCATTTTTGTTTCAACGTGCTGCCCCAAGGAAAAACTTCTATTTACCAGTCAAACGATGAAAAGCTTTCCGAGAAGCCGCCAATGAAAAGGCGCTGCTGACTGCTCTACGGACTCGCTCCATCGTTTGAGCAGTGCTGCTCGAGTCCGTAGGCCAGGAAAAAAAATAGAAAAAACCCCCCTCTTGCACAAGTCCCCAGACTGTGCAAGGAAAAAGGGGAGCAACAGGACACTTGCACGACTCTACGGACTGTGCAAGAAAATACAGAAGCAAAAGGACACCCGCTGTAATCTGAGAACAGCACAGTCGAGGTGATCCTCCTGCCACGAGCGTGCCAAGGGCTGCTCTGGACGCTGAGGCCTTGCGGGCACCAGGAAACCTCCTGCTGACAGCGCTGTGACGTGGCAGCCCTCTGCTGACATCACAATAGCAGCTGCTCTGGGTTGGTCTGTGAATTCATGCATGGCAACCCAACCTTCTCAGCAGCTAAGACAGAAGAAAAGCCCGGAAAGTTCTCCTCTGCCCCAAAGCAGCACAAAACCCCCTTGCAGTCCAAAACCCACAGCTCAAAGGAACCAAGAGTAACACAAAACAGGCACCAAGCCCATACACACACCCTGTACACCAAGCTGAACACTGAGAGACAACCAGGATGTGAGGAAACCAAAGGCCCCGTGCCCTTTTGGCCAGCAGTGCTTCTGACTAAAGCCAGTTTTAAATTTGCTTTTAAATTCTGTGGGTGAAATCGTGCTTTGCTAATATCCCAGAGAGTTCCCTACATTGGAATGCCTGCCATTCCTGCCCATTTACTGCATGGCTGACATCAACCAGCAAATTGTAGGGCTCGCTGAAGGAAGAATGACACCTAAGTGGGGAGAAAAAGCCAAGTAACCAACCTGCTGCACACACAGCACACTGCTGCTGCACAATCACAGCACCTCAAAGAAGCCTTTGGGGCCTGTGACTCACTTCTGGCAGCTTTCTTGGGCACACATCTGGGAGTCACAGAGATCTGACTCTAATGGACACACAGAAAGAAGGAACAGGAAATCAAATCCCAGTGCGGGACACCGGAGAAGCTGGTGGGGGGAGGAAACCAATGTGGCAAAATGGGCAAGTCCCACCGAAAAAGGAGGAGACCCTGAGGCAGAGACCAAATAGCTCAGCTGGTGGGCACACCTTAGGAAGGCAGGCTCAGAAAAACAGAGCAACCACAAGCCTTCCAAAGTTCAGAAGCTTCCTTCCAGGCTGCATATTGTCCTGATGCAAATTCCCTCTGTGTGTCAGACTGGAAGTCAGGACAATTCTCAAGAAATGACTGATTCGATGACGAATGCCTTTGCATCTACAGACACCACATTTGCACCGTCCTAGTGTCCTAATCCCAAAGCTTTAAAATGTTGGTGGGTGACCCTCATTTCCTCAGGGCTAGAGATCAGGGAGTAGTTTCAAGCATGCACTGCTTACAAAACAGTCCACAGAGCTATGCATACCATTTTCTGCCCCCCAGTCACAAAACACTGCTGTTTCCTCAAATGAAAGCAACAGAAAGCTCTGGCAGCCTGCCCCCACCCCAAGAGTTTCCAGCCAATTTTTTCCTCTACTTTCTACGTCCTACGTCTTAGCAAAAGTGCTTTCTGCCAGCACAGTGAACTGGAGACAGACCATTTGTTCACGTGCAACAGCACGGGTTGGTGCTCCAGCCTGAGAGCTGGAACACAGGAGCTTGGGCAACTGAGCTTTGAGATGCAACAGAGCCAGAGAACGAAGCTGGCGGTGACTGCTTGGGGAGGAAAGTGGCCCAGCAATGGTACTGCACACAAGCTGTGGAGGAGGCACTCACTATCAGCATGACAGCCCTCATAATAGCACACAAACCCCCATAGTTTTACACATGTATTGGACGCTGGTTGCTCTGCATGTATGTCTATACTGCTGCCTTTATAACCTTTTGGAAGCAGTCAGAGCTAGCAGGATTCACCCAGCATCAGGAGCCAATGCAGCCTGGGAACCTGCTGATTTATGGAGGCTTCTGGCTTCCCAGGTGAAGCCAAGGCAAGTCCTGCTGCTGCTGCTGCTGCTGCTGCTCTGCCAGAGAGCTCCGGCTGGGCAGGGATGGCACCACTGTGCCGCGGGCTGTTTCTCCTTCCAGAGCTGGGCGCTGCTTTTGAGCCAGTAGTGGCAGCTGGTGGGAGAACAAATGGGCCTTTTCCTGCGTCAGCACTTATGGACGCACTAGGCCCACCTTCAGGGGAGACTTTCGGCCCCCTCAAAGGAAAGCAGAGGGACACAGTTGGAAAAGGCTTCCTTTCAAGCCGCGCTCGCTCTTGGAAAAGGGAGCCGAGCGCCAGGACGAGCAGCAGGGCCCGATCCCGCCCCCGTGCCTGCAGTGAGGGGCGGCTGCCGCTGGGGGGCGCCATGGGAAGGGAGCGCCCCTGCGCGGGCCGGGCGGGGCGGGGCAGCCGCCAGGGGGCGCCTGGGGCGGGGCGGGGCCCCTCTGTGAGGGGGGAGAGCCTCGGGCAGCTGCGAAGCAGCGCGGAGCCGCAAACGGGACTGACCGTCCGCAAGGACAGCGCCAGGGCAATGGACAGCGCCCGGGCACAGCACAGCTTAAGCGCAGGCTGACCGGGAAGGCAATCTTCCCATGCACTGCAGGATTTAGGCGTTTTGATGCCACAGCCCTGCCATGAGCTGGCTGGGCACAAAGCCGCCCCGAGCACCGGTGCCTCCTCTCCACGCTTGCCAAGGTACGAAGTGTTCTTGTTCACAAATTTCCAATTATTTAAATGGCAGGATACCTGTCCATCTCTCCTTTTCCTACACAGTTCTTGTTCAGATAAAAACCTGGTTCTGGTTTCCTACTCATGTTGCTAGAAGCTGGAGGTTTCACTCCAATAATATCGTTTGGTGAATTCCTTCAGTCCCTTTTACTTAGAGAGTGCCTGGCAAACAAAGTACCTATACGTACACCGTGGATAGCATGAAACATTGACGGGTCGGCCTGGAGAACACTGTTCTGTCCCCCTGCAGAGGGACTTGGAAGTGCTGATGAGCTGAGGGCTGTGAGCAGAGGCTGGGCTTTTGCTCGTTGGCAGAGACTTTGTGGGCACAGCCACCCGTGTGTGATAAGTCAGGCAACGGCAATCTGAGCTTTGTCCGCTGAGCTCAAACTCAGCTGGGCTTTCTGTGCTGGGCTAGATCATGAGGAAAGGCTGCCCAGTCACCTGGAGGGGCTTGCTTTGCTATTTGAAGTGGTAAAATTGTCCTGCTGTACCTGAGTTTCCATGCAAGCTGTTTTCCATACTAAGGTGTCGGGTTCTTAAGGCACATCATACTGGAGAAACTGCCCCTGTGTGCCAGGAACAATTGCTCTTCGTCTTCACAACTTGTAGGTCAGAGAAGGAGAGCCTGCAAAGCAGCCTGCTGGAGGCTCAGCAGCACGTATCAGAGCTGGAGATAGCCAGGAGCCGTGTGGAAGCCCAAGTGCGCACAGCCACGCAGGCCAAGGAGGCGATACTGGGTGAGAGGCTCGTGCGCTTTGTTTCTGGGGATCGCCCTGCCTAGTGCAGCTGCTGCGAAGCCAGCTCTGTCTGCAGGGCTTCTGAGGAGTGAAGGAGCTGAGGGCAGGTTCCTCCTGGTCTGAAACTGAAAGGGCTTAAGGTCAGCAGATTCCTCTGCTTGTGTAGTCTCTGACTGTTGCCGTGTGTCATGTTTGCAGAGGATGTGAGGGGCCTTCGTCGTGAGCTGCTGGCTGTAAGATCTCTCAGCAAGCAGCAATGTGAAGACATGGCTCAACAGCTCCGCTGGGCAGAAGAGCAGTGCAGCAAGGCTGTGAGACTCTGGCAATCTGCTGAGAAAGTGAAGGAAAGAAAGATCATGCAAAAACTGGTAAGAAACAATACATCCCTGAAGTTTTCAGGCAAGTTTGGAGGGCTGGCTTAGCAGAAGAGCAGCCTGAGTCAGTGACATGGTCGCAAGCATCTGCTGTAGGCTACACATTGCTGGGCCGGGCAGCAGAGGGCTTCAAGGGCTCCTACTTGAAGGCCTGTGAAGACCCAGAGGACAATGCTGGGACAGTATATGCAGCCACAGGTTGAGCACGGGCATAAGCCAAGTTCCCCAGGAGGCTGGGTGGTCGCCACCCAAAGCATGGCAGCGAAGGGGCAGCGTCTTCCCCACAGCCTCGTGCCATGCAGCAGAGTGCTGCTGACCTTGCTGCCAAGTGCAGTGCCAGCAACTGGCTTCCTTGCTTTCTGTCCTTCCACAGTGGACAGAAGTCTTCCCTTTGAGCCTGAAGCAGTTGCAACAGGCCCCGTGTTGCTGGTATTTCAGCTGGTGGCCTGTCTTGTGACTGGGTCATCGAGGTGCTGGCCTCGTCCTCGTCCTGCAGTCCATCTGCAGCTTTTCCTTGATTAAAGGGCAGGGGGAATTTGAGAACAGAGTCTCTGAGAACAGACAGAAATCCTGAAGAGAGGGGGGCCAGGAAACAGGCAGCCATCAGAGCAGGGAAGGCAGGTGACCTCTCCTTTCCTTGCACGTGTTGGGCCTCCTCCTACGTTGATTGTTAGGGCAGGAGTGCTGGAGGGCACAAAGTCACTAGTGTGCACTCTTCAGGTACGGGGGTTGTTGGAGGGATGAAGCTTCCATTTTTTTCTTTGGGGCGCATTGCTGGGACTTCATCTGGAAGTGTGTCTTCCCCTCATCAGGCACTGGAAGCACAGAGCCTGGCAGGCTCCAGTGCTGAGCAGCAGGCAGAAGAGCTAGGATGGAAGGGTTAGAGCTGGGTAGAGAAGCAGAAGGAAGTGGCTGAACACAAGTGCTTTTGAGAGTGCAAAAGAGGAGACCTGAGCGAGATTGCAGATGCCAGTAAGATTCCTCTTGACAGAATATCAAGCTGCAGGCAGAGCTGCAGGAAGCTCAGGGGAAGATGAAGGCCATGGAGAAGAGGCACAAAGAAGAAATGGAAAGGATGCATAAGGTCCTGCTGCAGTACAGCCCAGCTGAAGAAAAGCAGGTGAGTGAAAGAGCAGGAGGCACTGCAGTGGTGCAACAAGTGGTGTCTGCCCTTGCTGCCTTTCCCCTGCAGAGCAGCAGGTGGATGGGGGCAATGTCTCTGACCGCCATGCTCTGTGGTCTCCATGGCAGCTGGTCAGAAGGACACTTACTGGGCCGCTGAATCTCAGCTGCTGCCCTGGGCAGCAGGGCTAGTGCTTTGGCCGGTGGGCCAGCAATCCTCTGAATGTATTTCTGCTGGCCTCTTAGTGCTCGCTTTGTTTTTTGAGGGGTTTGCTCAGGCGAGCATGGTGACCCACACAGATTCTGAGCAAGTTGTCCCTGTCCATGGTGAATGCAGTCCTCAGAACGGGGTGAAGTGTGAAGTTGTTCTTTCCCTTTTGCACTCTCTACTACGGCTGACTGTGACAAGCTGTGGTCTCTGACTGCTCGTTTGGGTTTGACTGGAGGTGGAAGAGTTGGCAGCTCAGCTTGCAGCCTAACAGCACCAGTGCTGTTCCTAAGGGCTTGCCTTTGAAATGCTCTGTCTGGGGCATCTCTGCCAGGCACCTTTCTGACACACACAAATTTCTTGTCCCAGATGGACGCAGGATCTGCCATCAAAGCTGCCGCTGCAGCAGCATCCTCCGAAGAAGCCTCCTCTCCGCAGCCCGAAAACCCGAGCGTGAGCAGTTCGGCCCTCTCAAGCCGGGAGAAAGAGAAGCAGTTCCTGAGGCTGCTGAGTACGTCCTGGGGATTTCTTGTGCCATTGAGCAGCGTATTATAGTGTGTGCCTCAGCATGAGCTGTAGCACATGTTCTTCCTCGCTTTGGTGTCAGATAGACCTTTTGCACTCCCTACAGAAGCCATTGTTGTGCTCGGAGGCAGCCAGGGAGCATTTGGGGCGTTCCTTTTGCCTTTGAGGGCAGCTGGGCGTGGGTGGGCTTTGCCTGAGCTTCCCTGTGCAATAAAGACAAAAGCAGGGATTGTGTCCTGAGCCGCAGTAGCCTGCAACCTATGCAGTGACCGAGTGAACATGTGTGTGCTAGTCTGGCCAAACGGATCAGAGCAGTTGGCTTCCTAGATTCCCTTTAGACTCCTGACTTGTCAGCAGTCATTGGAGACAGAATACATCAGTGAATTTGATTGGCTGTGCAGCTTGTTTAGTGCTGGTGTTGTTTTTATGACTCTTAGTACTTCTCCTATTCCTTCTACAGTTGTTTTTGATAAGAATCCTCCATTTTGGTTAGCCTGACCTCCTTGAAATGAACATCAGGCACAATTAAGAGGGGAAGACGTCTTTTCAGTACGCCCTAAAAGTTAAAAAATGATATTCTTAGAAGAATCTTGAGGAATCAGAGAGGAAGAGTTCTTTTCAAAGTGCCCCAAAAGAAGCAAAACAGGATACTCTTTTTACAGTCCCTCTTTGATATCTTAGTTGTATGCTTAGGAAGATGCATCAAAGAAGGAAGCCTCTGCTGCATGTTCCTCTGGTACCAGGCATGCTGTACTGCTACTGCCCGCTGGTAAATACTCCTGGAATACTAAGCATTGGCCTCAATCCCTGCACAGATCGTACTCTAGGAAAGCACACCAAGGCCTTGCTGATTCTGCAGTACAACTGAGTTGCTTCTTGCCACTGGTAATAGCTGCCAGTGCAGTGCTGTCAGAGAATAACCAGTCAGGTACAGAACAGAGCCCGGTTTACTCAGCGTCTGCCACCAGCTGTTGGGACAAAAGGTGGATTGATCTACTGCTCCAGGGTCTGAAGTCAAAGACAATCATGTTCTGTCTTGAGTGAGGTCAGCAGCTTGTAACGGGGCTCAGTCTGGCTCTGGCTTCTTCACAGTGGCTGTCAGTGGCCATTTGTGGGCTTTGCCGAGCTTTTTGTCATACCTGCCCTGCCACTGACAGCTGGTGTGACTGCAGAGGCTGGAGCCTTCCTTAGCTGTGAGGTTGCAGCTGCCGTCCCGTTGCTGCAGCTTTGCCTGGACTGATGAAAGGATCAGCATCTCATTTGTGCAGGTGTCTGTGTCACGGCAGGGCCTGAGGAGCAGCGCTGTCCTTGTTTCCCATCTGGGCTGTGCCCATTTGGGAAGATGGGGCATGTGGGTGGTGTTCAAGGGGCTGAGTCCAGTGCCAGTGACTGCTGCACGCCAGGCTGAAGACAAGGACTTGTAGTTCTTCACTAAAGGGGGAATGGGCAAAGTCATCTTCAGAACTTAGCCTGCTCATCAATGAAGAGGGTCCTAATTCTTAGAGCCACTGTTCTTGGTTATAGCATGAGCTGCTGCTCTCCAAAAATGTCAAGGCATTCTTTAGGCAAAATGCCGAGAGGTCGAGAAGTTGCCCTCCTCTCCCGGAATTCACTTTGCAATATTCTTTCTGCCTTGGTGCCTGTTCTTTTCTGGTCTCTGTCTGCTCTGATGCTTTTTCCATGGGCTTAGTTTCCTCTCAAGGCAACCCTTCAATGGAGTGTGGAGAATCAGGCTCTGTACAGGCCAGGTGTGCTGCAGAACTGCCTGTCTTGCTGGGGCTGCTGTTGTTGTTCTTGTTGATGTGAGTGGAGCTGGGTTTCAGATCTCCCGGAAGTCAGGATCTCTGTTTTGAAGTGTGCTTCTTGCATTTTTTTTTTTTCAGGGCGTGTGGTGAGTGTGGGAGATCCAGAGAAGAAGTACACTGGATGGAAACCTATTGGCAGTGGGTGAGTGCACGCTTACTTCTACAGAACCATGGGCCAGGTATTTTGGTGCTGCAATATCACATGGGAAGTCAGGCAAGCTGCAAGCATCTTCAGGCCCTGGCTTTAGTCTGTCCCTGTCTCAGTGCTGAGGCAGTTCAAGGCATCATGAAAGATCACTGGATGGTGACGACATCTTGCCTGCCTCAAGGAGCAGGACCTGGAAGCCTTCCTGTCCCTCAAACATGTGGCGCCAGTTTGCCTATTTTCCCAGGAGACATGGTTTTGTACGATTCAAAGTAATTTGGCCACACTCATGAAGGAAGAAGAACCTGAGAGAGCAATGTCCCACCTGATAGCTGTCAGATAGCAGCTGTCAGTAGCATTTCTTAGTAGTATTTTGCTGAAAACAACATTCCGTGGTCAGGAAAATAAGGAAGGCTGTGTGGTGTTGGCCTGAGTTTGGCAGGTAGGATGAAAAGAGAGTGGTGAGAAGGCCCAGCAGGACTGTATGTTTCATTGCCTGGAAAGGCACGCCACAAGCACAGATGCCAGAAGGAAAAGGCGAAGAAAACACCCGCATGCACAGTCTAGTGTGTACATTTGAGATTTGTAGCAGCCCTTTCTCTTCTGGTTGCACCCAGCTTTTCCCTTGGACACTCTGCGTGGCAGAGGGCTGCTGGGCTGCTGTGCCTTTGGCTGAAGAGTAGACAAAGCCTGGTGGTTTTGAGACACTGCAGGCAGCAGAGAGCTCCTGCCTGGGCTGCCTTTTGCTTCTCAGCACTGACCAACTTCTCTGTTCTTGCCACTGTTCTGTTTCCAGGGGGTTTGGAACCGTTTATAAGGCCTTCAATGCTGCCACAGGACGAGCAGTAAGTGCCAACAGCCCATTCAGATTTTGCAGCCCTTGAGTGCTTTCCCTTGTGATGTGATCCGTGGCCAAAGCTTTGGGCCGCCTGACTCTTTGCTGCAAAGGCTGTCCCACAGAAGCAGCCTGTCCAGAGGCAGGCTGCAAAATGCATTTGGGACAGACTTTGTCCTCCCTCCTTACCTGAATGAATGCAAGGATGGCAGTGGTGCCTTTCAGAGAAGGACACGCTGGCTTGGACTTCCTGGATAAACATGCATAGATTAGCAGATGGCAAGAGCCGTCATTCCAGCCCAACTCCTCTTAAGCCCAGGTTCAGACACAGATAGGATTTCCCATTGTTTTCCATCATGTGGTTCAGTTTGAAAATATAATGCAAGTCCTAAAGAAGGAGAGATCTTGCCTAGAGCAGAGTTTTGCCTTTCAGTCCTAGGGAACCTAGTTCACACACACACACACACACACACACACACACACATGCACAGATCAATGAGAAGAAATCGATGAAGAGCCTTAAATAATACAACCTTGTGTTGATCCTGTGTTGAAGACATGGTGTCTTGGAGAGTGCCACTGCTCTTTGGGACGATAAGTTCATAGTCCTTAATTCTTGTTTTTGGCTCTCGGCAAATACAACTGCATCTTTCTGGTAGTTCATTATCCACCTGCAGTGCTGCGCTCAGGAACTGCACTTGGAGGGAGGTGGAGGAGGCGTCCGAAAGCCCGAAGCCCTGCTTATGACCTGCCGTCCATCCATAGGGTACCACATAAAGGGTTATTCATTCTTAAAGCCACTAACGAATTACAAATGACAATAATTCCACAGTGTAAACCATGTTCAAGATTGTTCTTCAGAGTTGCAAAACCCAAACTGAAGAAGTTAGGATGTGCTAGGATTGTAACTTTACTCTGAGTCGCCTTGGAGTTCTTTTTTGGACAGCATGGTCCCCATCATGTAGGTGTGTGTTTCCTTTGGCACCCAGTCAAGAATGGCAGCCATCTCCAAAAGACTGGTGAAAGCCCCTAGAAATGCTAACGTATTTCCAGTGGTTTCAATTTACCTTCACAGGAGCAAAATTACTTTTGGCTTGCAAAACATGTGTAAATGATAATAGTAGTGATAAACAAAGTCGGTTTGAGAAGTCTGCAGGTGCAGAGAGTGCTGTTAGCGCTTTGTGGTTGATGGTTTAGTGTCCATTTCTACCGAGGTGACAAGGCATCCAGGCCCGTGAGTGCACGGAGTAAGAGGCTGTCGTAATGTCCACTCCTGAGGGCTTTTCAATGTCATTGTAGGTGGCCGTAAAGCAAGTTAATCTCCAGCAGCAGGGCTGCGAGGATGTGTTGAAGGAAATCCTGGTCATGAAGGAATATAAGAACCCCAATATTGTCACCTACCTAGAAAGGTAAATATTCTGGCAGAAAATGGATCTTTCAATTAACATCAATCTAGTCCTGCACAAGGCATGGGAGGAGATTGCATTTTGTCCCCATGAATGCTTCCTGGCAGAAATAGCTTGGAGATCGATCTCAGAAACCTGGCTCTCTTACTAAGCCATCAGCATGTTTCCCAGGCTCTTGCCTGATTAGAAAACCTTTCTCTTTCTCTCTGACTGAGCTGAGAATACCCACAGCCTCCTTTTCCACGGATGTGCCTTCCTCGTTCAGACGGCACAGATGGCAAGCAGTGGATAGCCTGGGTGGAGTGTGTCTTCATTTGATTCCATCTTCATTTACCAGTGACCTGGAAACAAAACTCAGCTGCAGTCTTTCCTTCATCCGGCAATTCTGCTGCTCACATTCAGCTCAATTCTGTTGCGTTCATCTTGCAGCTACCTTGTCAATGAGGATGTCCTGGTGGTGTTGGAGTATATGGATGGAGGCTCCTTAGCTGATGTGGTCAGCATGAAAAGGATGGCTGTAGGACACATAGCAACAGTGTGTCGGGAGGTAAGGGGTCCTGCTTGTGCTTGGGATGGCTTGGACAGGCTCGTCCCTCAAAAGCACTGCAAAGCGAGTGATTCCATGTTCAGAGCTTTCTTTCTGTGTTGCTCTTATGCTTTGGAGAAGAAAGAGCATCTGGAGTGAACTGCCTGCCAGTGTCCCTGCCCTTACTATAGTCTGTTCTTTACTCTTCTAGACCATTGTTGAACTCCCTGTCTCGTTTTCATTTCTATTTTCTGTTCTGCACTTTGCCTCTCCAAGCCTTTGCCCAAACCCTTTCTGCATTGCCTTCTTTGCCTGTAAGTGCAAAGGTGCTGGTGTCCAAGTTTTAAACCAGCGGCAAAGCCAAAGAGAGACTCATCTGTCACAGTCCCAACTTCAAAGGATGGCACGGCACCCACCATGCTGCTTGCTACTGAAAACTGACAAATGAGCTCCTTCCAAGTCTGCTGTCGAGGAAGCCCTATAACCCTTGTCCTCCAGCCTCCCACCCGACAGTGATCCCCTTGTACCCAAGGCAGGAACTTTTTCTCTTTTGGCAAACCATTGCTTGTCCTCCAGACAGGGAGAGCACATCCAGTGCAGCAGGGATCATTCTAATTGGCTTTGCAGGGGACAGTCTTGAGCAAGGACTGATGTTTCCCTCTCAAGCGCTAATATGCCTTCCCTTGGAAAGATCCTGCTCTCCTCCTCGTGTTGCAGCAGCAAGCACTTCCTCTTGCCAGTGGTCACTGCTCCTTTGAGATCTGTGAATCTTCAGGAGCAGTGTCCTTTTGGGTGTGATGAAATCAGATCAGGCTAACTTTTGGCCTCCTGTTTCTTTTTTCTCTCCCAGTGCCTGCAAGGCCTGGCTTTCCTTCATGCCAACCAGGTGATCCACAGAGACATCAAAAGTGACAACATCCTTCTGGGCCGGGATGGCTCCGTCAAGCTGGGTGGGTGTTCTGGGTCAGGCGCAGCGCTCCGGGGAGGCGGTGTGGGGCTGCTTTTGAGCGGCTGCCGGGTGCCCAGCAGTGGCGCTGGTGAGAGGGCAGGGAGCACTCTGCGAGCCCAGGGCGCAGCTGTAAGGGGCTGAGTGGTCTAGAGAGCAAGAAGGTAGCAAGAGTAACTTTGGTTTGTGTGTGTGTTCATTCCAAAGGGAGAGAGTTACAGTGTAAACGTTCCAGTGCCTGAGGAAAAGCCAGGGTGGGAATCCTGGGGGGGGGTTGCTAAGTGGACAATTGCCCATGTCCTTGGCTGCAGCCCTGAGGAATGAGAGCCCAGCTGCTTTTCCAGCTCGATTCAGCACTGCATTCTGAGACGTAGAGTGAGGAAGCCTTTTCCTTGGTTCCCTACTTGAAGCAGTGTTTGTTTTTCTCCTCAGCCGATTTTGGCCTCTGTGCTCCGTTCAGCCCTGAGCAGAGTAAACGGAGGTCGATGGTCGGGACCACTTGCTGGATGGCACCCGAGGTGGTGAGAAGAGAGCCATACGGCCCCAAAGTGGACATCTGGTCCCTTGGCATCATGGGAATAGAAATGGCCAAAGGAGAGGCTCCTTATATTCGGGAAACCAGTGAGAGGGTAAGGTGCAAATACGCTCAGAGAGCGGTGTCCTTCTCCTGTGTGTCCATTAGACAAAATCCCATGCCCACAGCTTAAAGTGCTTCCACCAAGGCCCACTTGTAAAACCATCCTTGGGGCTCGCATCAGCTGTCAAGGCAAGACCTGTTGCAGCTTGGAAGAGCTGGGGCTGCACTGGAGCCTTTTTTCCTTTGGGAGGGAAGGCTCATCTCTAAGCGTCTGCTAGGCAAGAAATTGCCACTGCAGGCTGGAGCTTAAAAGATGGGGTCTAGGTGAGCACTGAAGGATATGGAAGAATCACGTAGAGTCTCATGTTTCCTTTGGCTTCAGGCTAACTACCTGATAGGCAAGCAAGGGGTACCAGACCTGCACATGCTCAGGCTGCCCTCTGGCTTGTGTGAATTTCTGGGCTGCTGCCTGCAGATGGATGTGGACAGGCGAGGCTCTGCCAAGGAACTTCTGCAGGTACAAGGCAAAGCGGCTGCAGCCCAAAGAGCTGTTCCCTGTCAGGGTTTGTTCCTCGGCCAAACTCCAGGGCTTCCGATGGGCCCCCCCACATAGTAATATCCACTCTGGGTGCTTTTCCAATGAAAACCAAGCAGGATCCAAGACTGGTTGAGATTAGAAGGGACCGGTGAAGGTCATCTAGTCCAAAACCCCAGTCACTGGCAAAGACATCTTCAAGTGGATCAGGTTGCTCAGGGTCCCATTCAAGCTGACCTTGAATGTTGCTGGGCTTGGGGCTCCTCCCAGCTCTCTGGGCAGCCTGTGCCAGTGTTTCAGCACTCTCCTCGTAAAAGCTTTCTTCCTTAGAGCCAATCGAGTGTCTTGTAGCTTAAAACCATTTACACTTGTCCTCTTACAATTGGCCCTACTAAAAGATTTGTCCCCATTCTTCTTAGAAGGCCCTACAAATATTGAAAGGTCTCCTTGGGGCTTGCTCTTCTCCAGGCTAAACAAGCACAACTCTCCCAGCCGTTCCTCAGAGGAGAGCTCCCAGCTTCTGGTCATTTCTGTGACCCTCTTTTGTTCTCAGGTGGTGTATTCATGTTTACCTGGTAGCAAAGGAACTGAAGTATTGCAATGCCAGGGATGGGGGCTTGAAGAACACAACAAAAGCAGTCTAGAACCAAGCGGTTCTAGATTGGTCCGTGGGAAGGCAGGGGCTGTGGGGGAGCTCACTGTGAGCATCCGAGGGCACTCAGCTTGTCCCTCCTGCCCCAGCCTTAGAGGTTTCTGCCAGCCAGACGGGGACAGCTGAGCAGGAGTTGTGCCAGCCCCATGTGCTGCCTGGCCCGCTCAAGTAGATGAGAATTGCTGCGGCTTTGCTGCCAGGTTTTGTGGCAGACAAGGAGCTGGTGACCAGGCCATTTCCTTGGCTGTTCCTGCTGAGAAGGAAGATGCCAGCCAGCACAGGAGCGGGGGGCATGCCAAGGCAGACACTGCTCTTCCTGCAAGCCAGAGCTCAGCCCATCTGTGCCCTGCTGCTTGTGTCCTTGCTCCTGGCTTGCTGCTGAAAACCTGCGTGTCCAGCACTCCTGAGAACAACACGTGCGGTCAATAATTTCAGAGCCCTTGGGAATCTCTTGAGGACTGCCCAATGCCCCACATCTCCTTTGGGCACTCAAATAGCCCATGTCTGTAGAAAAGAGGAGCTGGAATAAGTCTGTTGAGTTCTTGAGAGGAACAAAACCTTTGGACAGCAAGCAGCAATCCCACAGTGCTGTCAGGACAAAAATGCCAGCAAGTGATGACACCTTGAGGAACGGACTAGTGCAGTTCTGGGCCATGTTTGCCTGTGCTAGCAGCATCCTGGACATGAAGGCTCATGTGCTGATGGTGACCTCAGGCCGCCTATGTTTGTGTATTTCTGGGGGCTAGAGGAATCCAGCTTGACCCTGTTAGGAAGTCAGTTTGGAAAAGAATGGTTCCTTTTCCTTTGTCTCTTTTAATTTGGTTTGTTCCTTTTCCCCTTTGGGCAGCATCCATTTCTCCAGTCAGCGGAGCCTCTCTTAAGCCTCTTCTGACAGCCTGATCGCTGTCATCCCTGCAGCCAAGTCATGCAGGAAGCAAAGGAGATGACAAGGAGCACTTGAGCACTTGGAGAACTGCACCTGTGAGAACAGGTAGAAATCCTGATGGGAGAGGAGCCAGGAAACAGGCAGCCATCAGAGCAGGAAAGGAAGGTGGCATCTCCTTTTCCTCGCACCTGCTGATCCTGCTTTTGAATTGCTGCTTGGGACAGCATTGCTGGAGGGCACAAAGTCACTACTGACGTGCACTTTTCAGGTGGGGGGTGGTGTGAGGCATGAAGCTTCCACTGATTATTTGGGGAGCTTGGCTGGCACTTCATGTGGAAGTGTCTCTCACCAGGAGTCAGAAGGGCAGCGTCTGGAGGCACAACAGCTGCTGGCACAAGGGGAAAATTTCCTGGCAGAGGTACAGAAGGAGCAGGAGAACAGGCTGCTTGAGATGAAGCAGTAAATTGCCATCATGCAGCCTGGGCGAGAAAAGATAAGAACCAGAGAGAGTCAAGAGGCACAGAGTGTGAAAAGAGAGTTTGTGTGTTGTTTTGGACTCCTCTGGGCTCCTTCTGGGCACTGTTTCTCTGGACACTGTCTGTCTGGGTGGCATTGTCTCTTAGCTGGCCCTTGGTAAACAGTGCTGGAGAGATTTTTGTGTCTTCAGGGAGCGGTCTGGTGAGAGGCTACCAGAGCGCAGGTTTGAGGAAGGCAGGAATGGCGCTGCAGGCCCAAAGAGAAAGGGAAGCCCAGAGCTTCCCCTCAGAAGGAGGGAGGTGCCACGGGAAGCCCCTGCAGAGCCAGGCTGGAGCTGTGGGAGAGGGCTGGCTGTCAGGCTGCTGAGGAGGTGCCTGAAGCTGCTGAGTACGTCCTGTGCATTCCTTGTCCAGTCGAGCAGTGTATTATAGTGTGTGTGCCTCAGCACGGGCTGTAACACACGTTCCTCCTCCTTTGGTGTTGGGAGAGACATTTTGGACTCCCTACAGAAGCCACTGTGGCCCTTGGATGCAGGCAGGGAGCATTTGGGGCATTCCTTTTGCCTTTGAGGGCAGCTGGCAGTGGGTGGGCTTTGCCTGAGCTTCCCTCTACAGTAAAGACAAAAGCAGGGATTGTTTTGGGAGCAGCAGATGGCTGTGACCTAGCCAATGACTCAGAGAAGGTGTGTGTGCTAGTCTGGCCACACTGATCAGAACAGTTGGCTTCCTGGATTCCCTTTAGACTCCAGACTTGTCACCAGTCTTTGGAGACAAAATATTTCAGAGAAATTGGCTGTAGGGCTGGTTTCATACTGCTGTTGTTTCTATGACTGTTTGTACTTCTATTATTCCTTCTACAGATCACATGGGCCCCTGCCATCTAAATCCCAACTCTAAGGGCTTTTCAAATGAAAAGGAAGGAAACTTGCAGCGAAACAATCGAGGAAGCAGAAGAGATGACCAGGACCACTTCAGGATTACTTCCTCCAAAGGCAGCTTGGAGCTGGACTCACAATAAAAGTCCTATACACCCTCAGGCCTTATTTTAAATGATGTTAATATCAGCACAGTGATGGCTTGGTTTGCTGTTTGGGTTTTTTTTTTACTTTAAAAATATACTAACATTCCCAAATGACCTTAAACTGCTAAGGGTGTTAAACTACTGAAAGAATCCATTAAATGGTACAAGAAAAAAAATTAGAAGTTCCCAGCACCATACCTGTGCTCTTGCATGAACTTCTACAAGGATATTTGAGTACTGCTCTTCAAGATATTGCTTTTCTTTCTGCCTGCAATGTTCCTGTGCTTTTAACTGTTCAGACATTTTCTCAAAAGCCTCCCCCTGCTTCTGCTGAAGGTTGTTCATAGTGTCAGTCTTGTGCTTGCAAATATATTCTAGGTGAAATATCTGTGTGACAAGAATTTAAGAAGAAATTATTATTTACCTTTTCACTTTGAGTCAAGCACAGACTATTCCAGCATAAAATCTAAACTGTAATTTCTTCAAAATTATCATTAAAACTAAGTAAAACCCTTGTTTTGTTTTTTTTTTTTGTTGAAAACCCAAGACATTCCAGATTAAGTTTTTAAACAATTTCAGGGAATTCTAGCATGTTTCAGGGAATTCTAGAATGTTTTCCTTACAAGTAGCTCCTAAGTTTACGATGTGTTTTCAACAAGCATGAAGGGATTCACTCTTGTGGTTTAACACTGCACCTCCCATGCAAATTAAATGGAGGAATGAACCAAGCCAACAATGATCTCCAAATGCACACACCTGCACTTTGTTACTAGAAAATATCGGCAAGACACTTCCAGATAGATCACGCTGAGCTGTAGGAAAAACGTTTGGTGCAACACAGTCTAAAATCCCAGAAAAGCTGCTAAGTACATGAGAAGATCCCTAGAGACCTCACAATCAGTCTCAGTAACAAGGCTTAATCAAAAAGCAAGAACAGTAAGACACAATCCCCACAAACACTGCCAACAATATCCATCTCCTTCCCTTCCCATGTCTTTCCTTCTCCCTTTCCTCTTTTACTTCAAAAGAGAAATAAACCAGAAAACAAAGTGGAACCCTGAAGAGTGGCTTAGCCACTCTTAGCTTAGTCTCAGGACCCAGCTGATCTATTTAGAAAGGGTTGGTATTTTTTTTCCTAAAAATACAAGGTTTTCTGGGAAGAAAGGCCACGTAAGCTCACTTGCATTAATATCACTCAGAAAAGTACAGCTCCTCCTTCACACAAATACTGACATGTTTTAGAATAGGTATTTCTATTGTGTTTCTGAATAAAAATGCCATAATCCGAAAGTTGCAATTAAACAGAAAACCCCAGACTGGCAATCTTTCAAATAGTGCATCTGAGTCATAAACACATAATTTAAAGATGGTATTCCTGGAGAAAGTGTATTTTGCCTATGGATTATGGTAAAATAAAGACTTGCTTTATGACTGGAAATGACTACATTCTGTGAGTTTCTTCATCAGTAAAATGAATTTATTATCCTTGAATTAGGTGCCTGTGGCGGGTATCAGACAGTCCTTTCAGAATGTCCTGCACAGAAAGTGGAGCTGAGAGACTTGATGCACACTCCAGTCCCATCTAAATGCTCACAGCAACAGCATCAAACTGAGCAGTGGACCAGCCATAATTAATGGTGTTCATTTGTTAATGTCCAAATCCTCTTGGGGGGATGAATACCACTCCTTCTTCTCCTTTGTAACGAGACTGCAGTGTGCACAAATGTCCCTGAGCTCAGCAGAGGCAGCTGATGCCTGGGGACACTCAGCCTCTCGTTAGCCTTGTGGAAGTTCAAGATCAGGGCTTCAACATTCTCACGCAAGAGTGCACAAAGCCCTGTCCAAGGTAACTCTTCCAGGGCGACGTCTGAATGTTTGGCAGGCACATGGGCGTTTGCCATGCTCTGGTATAAGTTTAGGAGGATGGACAGCTCCCTCTGGAACACAAAGAAAAATTAATTGCTGTAGCTGGGCAATGTTAAAATCAAAAGAGATGCATCATATGTGCAGTAGCGGTGCAGCTGAAAACAAGCCCTCAAAGTTCATTCTCACAGCTTTACAAAATTCCTCAGTTCATTTCTAATGATTGCAGCCATAAAATTGCATAATCTTACAGCAGAGTAAGAAAAGAGATTTCACAAAATTTATCTAATTAGACACAGTATGTCTATAAAGTATGTGAATAAATCCCAGTGCTGTCAGGGCCACAGCCGTGACCTGGCACAGATAAAAATTTCCGTGCTCTTAGTGGATGCAATTCATTCTCCCTTGTTAATACTGTGAGGTGCATTCAAACTGTGCCCCCACACAACTGCACAGCACACAGAAAACTGTCCCGTTGGCTGGGCAGCACAACACACTCTAAATTTGTTTAAAAATTGGCTTTGCATGCATTATATACGATTAAATAGCTGGCCAAAACAGGCCTACAGCTCCATCAGTCAAACTCCACAAGCCATGCCTCATTGCTTTACAGTGATTTTAATCAGTGGCAGAATAAATGGATTCAGGTTATAAATAAATTTCAGCTACAACAGCACGCAGTAGAAATTCAATTCTTCATAATTTTAGAACATACAAGTGACTTAGAAACTTTGATTAAGCTAATAGAAAGCTGTTTCTCAAATGCCATGAGGACAAAGTATGTAAACCACCGTATCAGTACAGTCAGAGATCAAGATAAGATTCTCAGACTAGAGTGGAAAGAACATATTCAGGGAGCATAAAAGTGGTATACAAGATGAAAAAATACTGTATAGGTCAGGAAAGCAGGAAGTGAAAATGAAGGGAAGAGAACACACTGACATTTTCACACAATTTTGGCACGGGTATAGCAAAGACCAACAGCAATATATTAAAAGTTATCTATACTTAGTTCCTGCTACAGTCTTCTGCTTTTTCATTTTGGGAAGCAAAATCAAAGCTGTCTCAATGGAGTAAACAGGATCACATACAGGCACTCCTGCTTCCCAAACAAATACAAACAGCTTTGGGAAAAATACAAACCCATCGAAGGCAATAAATACCTGATTTCATAAGGGAACCACTAAAAATGGGGGAGGTGGATGGTGGGCACTGCTGCCCTTGGAGTCGTGAGGGGAACCCTGCCCACACTCCATCCCCACAGATAAGAAACACTCCCCTGGGGAGCACTCTGGGGTATGGAGAGGACGTAGACAATATGGGACTGGTGTAATTGCACCAGTTGGCCGAATTATGTTCTTTTCAAATTGGTGTCACATCTCTTCTAGGAATTAATTGGGCCTGCGTGGCTTCAGACCATAGCTGATTAGATTGCTTATAGTAAAACTGAACACACAATGTTGCTTTGGAAGACCCCAGTTCTTGGGCTTCTTGTGGTGCATGTGGTAAAATCTCTGTCCACTCATCCCAGGTGCCCACAGGGTTGGGCCTCTTACCTGTATAGGGATAATCTTTGGATGCCAAAGGGATTCCCAGCAGGCATGGGGATAAAGGCTCTTCCACGCTGCCCATGGCCATGCAGAAACTGTCCTGTTGTAAAGACTTCACAAGAGTGACCCATATATTTTGCTTGGGCTGTTGGATGATCCAGGCAGTGCTGGTGCCGACAATGATCCAGGGCAGCCTCACAATCATGCTGGAGAGCATCTTGATGTTTGTCCGGGTACTGGGCTGTAACCTAAAAATTGTTACAATAAATAAGGCACCTTATTTATTGTAACAATTACATGAATCCCTCTCTCTCCCCTTTTCTATGTGCATGCCTCTATTCCACTTTCCCCTGTTCCCCCTTCCTCCACTCCGCTTTCCCCGTTTTATTAGTTTAAGAAAACAAGGAAGGGGTCGGGGAAAACATATGGAAGGCTAAAACTGAGTGAAACTAGGAGAAAAGGGAAAAGGAGATCAGGCAAAGTAAGGTATTGGTATGAATGTAAGTAAAGAAATTAGTAAAAATATCATCTTTGATATTTTACAATTAGTAGACGGGCAACAATATATCCAACCCATGAGGGAAGAGGGAAAGGAGAAACCAGGGGTCAAAGAGCCAGAAGTCCATGGGGGAATCTGTCTTTTACTCCCAGGAGGACTACTCTATGCTAGCTAGTCACTGCCATGGCCAGGGCAGAAGACTTGGGAATTGACTGAGAGAGGAGAGTTGATGGGATGCTACAGCTTTGTCCCAGACAGATGCCTGAGGCATTTGCAGGCTGCAGCAGTTTCTGGCGGGCCCGTTTTTTTATAATTTTCTGATGTCACTGCTATCCTGCAAACCCCAGAGACACGTCTGTGGAGGCATGGCCAGTCATGACTTCTAGTTGTTACTGAACCTTGACACAGCTGGCACCTCTCTACTTAATCAACTGAAAACCAATGATGTTTAGCTCAAGAGTGTTAACACAAAAAATACATCCATGCCTGAAGAAAGCAGTGAAAAATGTTACTGAAGGCAACAACTTGTCCATTTAGTGCAAGATTGTACAAAATCCTGCCTGCTTTAATTGCTGCACTTTAATTTGCACCCAAAGGTACAGAGCATCCTATGATTCTTTAGTATTCATGTGGGCACAGCCCCCAGTTCTCTATAACTCTACAGCGTAATAATTAGAAAACAGATGACATTTATCAACTGAAAGAAAAAAGAATGCAACCACCAAAGGATTAATGATCTGGATGACATAATAAGGGGGAAACTTTCGTAAATCTGAGATGACATCAAGCTAGGGAAAATTGGAGGCTTGCTGTGGGATAAGAGTCACAATTGGTGCTGACAGATGAAGCTGTTGCTTGAAAAAAATCAAGTGACATAAAGTAGGGATAAGCAGACATTAGCACATTTGGTGGTAGACATACATGATGTGAGCTGGATGAAAAACTTTATGAGATTTATCGTGGTTCTCAAGTTAAACTTGAATTAACAGAATTGTGCTGTTGCAGAGCGGGACTTCTGCTTTTGCCTTCCAGTCTCTTTTCAGTGACGCTTTAAGCTGGTGTCTAGTTCTGTGTGCTGTCATCCATTCAGTTGGTGGATCATTTAGAGAAAGACAAGAGCAGCTTATGATGATTGGAGATACAAAACATGGGGTTCTTTACTCAAAAGAAGGTGGAACATCTCATTCTGGGCTTTAAATATGTAAAGACTGTTTTTCTTACCCACTCTAATGGCAGAAATCAGTGTGTTAACTTCCTTTTTGAAGTAGCAATTCAAATTGTATCTGGGAAAATTGAAATTAGGAAACTTGCAGAAGAGAACAGTGAAGTGCTAGGACAGAGCCCACGTGGAGGTTGTGGCATTCTTAAAAAGTAGCTTAGACACCTATGCATGAGGGATGACACTTTTTTGAGTCTGGTATGTTTTCTACACTGGTAGGACTTCCTTGCCTGTCTTCCTCTGTTTAAGAGTTTGTCTGCTGAGTTACACAATTTGTCTCTTGTGCTGATAATCAGGCAAACGTGCAAGATCCCATATAGTGCCGTAGAGACTTCCATTATACAGAACTCAGTGGTCACAGAGTAAATATCTGTGAAAAATGCGTATTTTATAATTGGCTCTTGGCAAATATTGAATTGAATGCTCTATGTATTATGGAGGGTTATTTTGTAATACTGTATTAATCCTTTCTAAGTAGTGTGTTAAATATAGTCTTAGGTTACAACATAATGGTAAAATAGAAACTCTGCAATGTAAGATATTTTTTACTAGCTCAAGAAAGGGATAAGATAATCAAGAAGCTCTTCGCACAGAGATAACAGCAACAGGACACCTAATGAGTTACTGCCTCCTTATGGGAAAAGACAAACATTCTTCCACCTTCTCTCCATCTTTATGGAGCCACCAGGATTAAGGGGAAGGAGTTGACAAAAACCAGAAAAATTCTTAATTTGCAAGGAATTTCTGCATCATGTATGAGATATATGAATATGCAACAGGCTGTTGCTTTTAAGGGCTATTCCTTTGTTCACAAGGCATGTTTTTGGCAGTTTAGTGTCCAAAAAGATCTGGACATCCGTAGTTCTTTGCTTTTTATTTTTTATTTTTTATTTTTATTTTTTAATTTTAATTTAATTAATTTAATTTAATTTAATTTTTAATATTTTATTTTATTGTCTTGTAGTGTCCTAATCCTCATTGTCCAAATTTTTATTACTCTAATTTTATTACTATTTATTTATAACTATTTTATTGCTAATAAACTTTTAAGATTTTAAAAAACAAGTGATTGGTGTTTTTCACAATATCCCCTTGTAGGACTGCAGTCTGGTCTAGAGAACCTTTTTCCCCCATTTCTTTCAACTTTATTGTTATAAATAAAATTGGCTTTCGTAGGTGGGGTTATAAATTGTTAATGATGTCATGTTGTTATGAATTGTTAATGAATGTAATGAATTGTTAGGCCTAATTAATGCAGTAAGTTCTGAAGTTAAATGTACTGTAGCATGAGCATGTGCCCGCTAGAGGAGGGTGGTAAGAACTTTCCAGAAGGTTACCTCACGGCCTGATGACAGCAGCCCGGACTGTAATCGGACAACGAGCCAGCCAGTGACATCGAAGCATCCCAGAATGACTGGCCAGGAACGCACCGCAAATTGGACACACCAGTGACCGGAAAAAGGCCAATCTATGAAAGGATCAAGAGCGCACCAATCCGGCAGCTTTAAGAGACTTTAAAACCCCCGGGTGCTGAGCGCCTGGGTCTTTCTGCGCAGCCAGTGTCCAAGGAAGCACCCTGTGCTGCCTACAGGCTGACACTTGTATCTCTGACTTGCTGCGTAGGCCACAGGCTTACCCTGGGCTCCCGTCTTCAGTTGCTTTGATTTTTAATAAACAGGCCGGAGCTTTTTAAAAGATCCTAGCCTCATTTTGCCTGTTTTTAACATTTATGTTTACGCTTTGGTTTAATCCCTTCATAAATGGGGACAAACATAGAAAAAGTCCCATAAAACAATCAAAAACTGGCCTGGCCAGGGCGGAGCCGATGAGGCGACCGGCGGGTGGCCGGGGAGGGGGAAAGGGGCCTGGCTCGCGGCAGGACCGCCCGGCCCGGCCTGGCCGAGACGGGGGCCAGGGCCCTCCACCTCCTCACCCATCGCAAGAGACAGTTCCCGGGTTTTTTTGTCTTTAACATGCGTGTTTCACAGAGCCGTGTCCAGCTTCTCAGTGGTTCAACAGACTGTCACTTACAAAAAAGCTTTGCATCACGTCCCTGAATTTCCTCCCATTCCCAACCAGGACGCCCATCCAAGTCCACTGCCTTCCCAGTCCCATATTCAGAAAACATTTGTTAACTGATTGTTATGAATAATTGATGTAGTTATTGACTTTCACTATTATTGGCTTTAGTAAATTCTTCTGATATAGTACAGTTAAAAATGGGACCCCACTCCCGGTACTAAAAGTGATTTCAGCATTTATTATAATAAAAAGGCCTAAAGCAAGGGGGCCCGCAGGCCGAGCAGGAGCGTTCCCGTTGAGGATGCCGCGGCGCTGGCACTGGGTCTTCTTGAACAGCCATGTCCTCAATGTTCCAGGTGGAGCGAATTCAGTGGGTCAGATGCCCCTTTTTATCCTGTTTCTTGTCCCTTTGGATTTGTTTCTTTTTGGATCCTTCATTTGCATGAAAGTTTAAGGGGCTTCATTGGCCCATTACAGTTCTGTCCAGGCTGGCTGGTTTCACTTGGGGGGTGGTGCACTTTACTTAGGTGTGTGAAAAATGCATATTATGTGATTGTCTTTTCACAAATATCAAAATGAATACTATACATGTTATGTTGGAAAGTTATGTTAATTAACTTATTAATTTTGTATTAATTTTTGTAGTGCTGTATTAATCCTTTTAAGTAGTGTGGTAAATATAGTTTTAGGCTCTAAGATAATATTAAAATAGAAACTATGCGATGTAAGATACTTTTTTTAACTAGCTCAAGGAACGGATAAGATCATCATGAAATTCTTTGCACAGAAATAACAGCAACAAGACACCAAAATTTCAAAAGAAGAATTATTGCCTCCTTATCAGGAAGAACCAGACTTCTTCCAGACTTCTTGGAGCCAAAACACTGATTTACAAGATGAGGGGGGAAGTTGACAATAACCAGAAAATACCCTTTGTTTGGAAAGAATTTGTGAATAATGTATGAGATAGATAAATATGCAACAGGCATATTGGGTTTGAAGGGTTAATCCTTTGTTAGCGAGGTATGCTTTTGTGGCTTAGTGCCCAAGAGCATACGGATGTCTGTTATTCTTTGCTTTTTATTGTCTTTTGTTGTCCTAACTTTGATTCTCCAAATTCTTATTGTCCTGTTTTTATTACTATTCTTTACTATTAAACTTCTAAAATTTTAACACAAGTGATTGGCGTTTTTCACAGGTGTAATACAGTATGCTGAGTACCGAGTTTCTTATAAATACCCTTTTAACCCCTTTTACCATAACCAAACTAACAGCACCTGCTTAACAATTATCAACTATTTTACAACCCTTTCTAACCTATTGTTAACAATTCCCCCCTCTAACTATTTGATCAGGCTTCTAGCCTGCATCAACCTTTTAAAGTTCCACTTCTACTTTTCTCAGTTGCTTGTGGAAAATGAGATGTTCAAGCATATCTCTGGCATTCTGATCACTCTGTTCTTTTATTACGGTTACTTCTTCACCATTTTTCCCTTCCACGTTACCTTGCAGCATGATGCTGCTTTGGACAATGCTGGTTACTATCTGGACTAGACATGGAATTACACATGGTAGAAATATTACACTTGCTAGTGCACACACCACAAAGAAGACCAATTTCTTCCACAATTTGCCATTCCAGGTGAACGAGTTGTCCCACTAATCAGATTCTCCAAACAAGCGTTCCAACACAGGTTAGTTTTCTAATATTTTGAGTAACGTTTTTAATTACATGACTGTGGTCATCGATCTCTAGGCAGCATTCTGAAGTATTAAATTTTCCACAGATCCCTCCTTCCTCTGCGAGGAGGTAGTCTACTGCCAATCGAATCTGGTAAATTACTGATCGTGTTTGCTGTTACTGCTGTTTAAGAGATCCATGGTCAGAGTTTGATTTGACATTATTTCAAGCACTGCTTGTAAATGGATTCGACTGAGCACTCACACTGGGCTGTTCCACTCGCTGATCACCACATGTCGCTGTCGAGGTGGTCGCGACACAAAGCAGAGACCACACGCAGTCTCTGATGGCAACTCTTTATTATCGACAGTGGCTGACCTTTTATATACTTTCTAATTGTTTATACTTCTTCTGCCCCAACTATTGGCATCAATAAATCAACATAACACCACTGGTGAAAAGTAACAGTGACTTCAGCTAACTTTCTAAAACTACGTTGTCCAGCTACGAAGTTCTCTCCTTATCTTTCCTCAATTCCTCTCTTCTCTTGGTCTCCTTGGTAACAGCCTTGGAGAGAGCTCCTTATCAGCTTCTTGCTTCTCAGCTTCTCCTCGCTCCTTTAGCTGACAGGCCCGCCGTTAGCCCCTTCCGCAGTAATTCATCCATGAGGGGCAGAAAACAAGTAGAACAGAATAGGATTAAAAAGTCTGGTGATTAATTAGACTTGGTTTAAGTCTGACACACCTTGAGATGACACCAAAATTAATCATCCTAGAGTGCAGCCTACAGCCCACTACCCGCATTTCTGCATTCAGGAAACATAGTTTCTTCCTTTTACACTGTCTATTGAAAAGCTGAAAGATTCAAAAGGAATTACTAAATCCTCCAACGAGTCCATGAAGTTTCCTCTCAATGATCTCTTTAGTACTACTGCAGTCTACTATTCAAGTATACAGGGACAACTACCACAATACTCTCATTAAAAATGCGTGCGTTGTTAAAATAACCATCACCAAAACCCCAATCAGTCATAGTAAGGCAGATAAGACAGAATCAGTATTGATACTGAAAATCTATTAGAGAAGCCGAGAAAGGCAGAATCCAAAAACTTCAGGTGTGCGTATAATATACTCATGTAGTTGGAAAAAACTAATACACGTTTATTAGAACAAGTTTTGTTTTAAAATCTCATTTTTTCTACTTTGCATAGCTTTACCTCAGCAGTCCACAAATTATTTTTGCTGTATTAAACTAGTGAAACAAGGATATTTAGTCTAGATTTTAAGTTCCAGAAGGAAGTATTATGCAGCTGTTATAAATGGAAAGTTAAGTTAGGTTCCTAATTTATCAGTAAAATACCTAATTGCAGAATGAGATCAGCAAGAAATTCTATTACTTTGGAAGAGCAGGGTGATATGTTAGAGAACTCTACCTTTCCAGACACTGGAGAAGGAGGACTAGCACAGGGGCTGGAACAGCTACTGCTCTCTGCAGGCTTCACTGAGGACTGAGCTGGTTTGTCAGCTGAGGATCGTTTGGAGAGCAAAATGTCTTTTTCTTTGTACTTCTTTGGCTGGCGGAGTGCAGGAGAAGCAGATTTCACTGAAACCCTAAAAAGGACATACCTTGAGTTTCACAAGCAGTCACTGAACATTTTACATCGACCTGTCAGCTACTGCATGACCACACGTATTACAGCAACTACAAAATCTATTAAACCCTAACTAAAAATCCCATACTGATCATGCATTGCTTTTTAATGCTACTGGTAAACCTCTTCTGCTACTTCTCAAGCATCACAATTCACGGACAATATTCCTGACAGCTCTCTCAAACAGCAGGCCCAGGTATGAAACACTTCTTTATGGGATTACAAAGCAGCACACAACAGTATAACACCTTTCAACTGTATTTCCATGGTTTCCACCTCCTATGACTAGCAGAAATTTAAGTGAAGCTTGTATACATCAATTGCAACCTACAGTGAGCGGAAGACCTCAACATCTTACTTTTCAGCATGAGAGGAGGCAGACAATTCAGTTTCTGTTGAGCTTTTTCTGCTGTTGGTTGACTTCCATGTAGATGCCAAAGGAAGCTCTTCACAAGTCACAGGTCTTGGTCTCTGGCCAATTCCTGAAGGCTGCTGCAGACCTGCAGACTGTTCTTCAGCACTCAGAACAGCTGTAATTGCTCTTACAGTTGTTTCATCAACCTGAGACCACGGCTTAGAAGGAGCTCGCATACGACGCAGGAACAAGCTGTGCCACTTCTGCCTGAGTTGCAGCAGCATACCAGCAGCCTGCAGTGAATTCCAGTTCTGTTAAATACTGATGAAAATTAGATCACACAGGTAAGAGGACCCTGTCTTTTTCACAGCAGGCAGCACCTGGCATTCTAATATAAACAGGGCCCACAATGAAAGGCAAGACTAAGGTCTTGGGGAAGGGGAATAATCCATATTTAAACTAAGATGCTGATTTACTTTCTTTTCCTTGGGTGCAAGGTAATTTTTGAAACATTTCATTTAGCTCTGTATTAATCTTAGCTTTGTACTGTAAACCCACAGACTTTTTTTTTCCTTTTTATCTTCTGAGAAAACCCAATCCTTTCATGCTTTATGCCCTTCCTCTCCAATCAGTCTCTACTCATGCACTCTTCAGTCATACTTGAGGGAAAAGAGCTCTAAGTGACATTTTTCTTAAAGAGACACCTGCTCAAGTGTGATGACTAAGTTCAGAAGACTGTAGTCTAATTCCCATGTTATCCGAAATGCTTCCATTGAAATCAGTTTTCAAAAATTACTCTTTTGGACACGTCTAGGAGAGACAGTGTTATTATTAGAGCTGGTAAAGCTGTATGTTTCATGACCCATAAACTACCTCCTACCATCGCCACAGCTCCTCAATGACATAAAGACTTCTATTTCAAAGAGGTTTTGAAATTTCTCCTTCCAAAATCTGACAGCAACTTTCTTTCAGCAACTCCAGCTTCAAGTGCTCCTTTTTTGATCTGATTTTGGTTATTCTCTCAGAGAAAGAAGAGCACAATATGCCAATGTGGCTGTTCTCTCAGCTCTTGTTCAGATTTTGGCTATCCCAGCTCATGCTATGGCCTGATGGAGCACCATGCAGGCAGGACAGGAGGCCAGAAGGAGCAGAAGGGCCCTTACGCAGCCACTGTCACCTGCAGCTTGCTGTCCCTTGCAGCCATTATCTTTTGTCTGGCAGAATCTCTTCAGAATCTGCTGACCTATGGAAAGGGACAAATCTGCCAAGCTCAGACATTTAAAACAGCGCACTGCCCAGAAAGTTTGTGAAGCAGATCCAACAGCACCTGGACTGCAGAGGCTTTCCTGCTCCCTTGTGTGAGAGACAGGACACCCACACCAAGAGGGAGGAAGAGGGGTGAGCACTCTCACTGTTGACTTAGGTGACTAATTATTTTCTTTCTTTTTGCTCACAGGTAAAAGAACAGAAAGGTATGGGTGATAGGTGATGAAGCATTGCAGCCCGGATGTTGAATACACGAATTCACGTGACAGACAACTCTGTGCCAAAGGGGATTGAAGCCCTTCAATTCCTGACGAGCTCGTCAAGTAAAGGTTAAATCACAGAGCACATGGTTTGAGAGACCCAAATGGACCATGACGTTCTTGGAGAAAATTCTGGGCTACTCAAATGTTACAAACACCTTTTCACATCTTTTTACAATTCTTCTACATGAAGCAAGCCCAGGACTAATTTCTTTCTTACTTCAGGGTCCAGTTTGAGATGGAGCCATTCATCCAGCTTCAGCAGTGGCAGATCAGCAGCTGTTTTGTCCTCCATCTCACTGTCACTGCTATCATTAGATACCCATCCCCCTGAATTAAAGACAAAAGGTGCATTAGCATCTCTATATTATTTCTGCTTACACACAAAAACCTGCATACTACTGTGTTACCAGCAATAATATTTTTCCTTCTAAAATTGACTTTTAAATGTAACCATTTGTAAAACTACCTCTTCTTTTCTGCAAATACACTGGAAAGTCTTTGCTCCAGATAGCAGCAATCAAGTAGCCAGACCTGCTGAAAGTCCTGCTATGTAAAAACCTGTACTGATATGATGTGACTCAACTCATGTACCTTCCCCAGTATTCACAGGCCACTATCCAACTTTTGCCTAAAGCTGTTTGCAAAACCTCACGTGGCTCTATTTCCTAGTAAAGCAGCAGATTTAAAGACCTAGTAAGGAAATATATATATACAGATATGGCTATTAATTAGGATTCCTGATTTTTCTAAAATGCAATTCAATCAGCATGAAACCAGTATGATCATTCGACATTGTGGCTGCATTCTTTCCTTATGAACTATACTGCAGTTTCTGATACCCTGGAACTGTGTCATTTATGGACTTGAATATGTAAGGAATCCCAAAACGGAGAGATTTCTTACAGAACCAACAAACTCTTCCTGAATAACTACAGGAATTATAAGAGCGCTGTTTCCAGAATCAGCCAATATATGTATTAAATATTACTGAAAAGTAAGCTTTCCTTGTCACACACTGATGGACACCAACGGAAACATTCCAAATCCAGACTCCGGTGTACCTCGAAAGGATGAAGATGCCTGCAAGGCATTACTTGGCAGTCTGGCTGGTCCACAGAAGAGGGACACGGTGACAGGTGTCACAACAGAGCAGCACCTGATGTTTGCTGTCCTGTGAGCTGCCGTCATTTCATCGTATATAAGCCAGTCTGTAGGGAGGGCCTGGATGGCTGCAGCTTGTCCATTTGCTGGGGCAATCTGTGCAAGAGCAGGTAAGACCAGGCTATTATACCCTCTACCTGTAATGAATGTAAATTTGAACGTATCTCTCATTTTATCCACAGACATTGTGCATGCCTCAACCTGGCAGTGTTCACGGCCAGGCTGGGGGGGCTCTGAGCAACCTGGACTAGTGGAAGGTGTCCCTGCCCGTGGCAGGGGTTGGAATGAGATGAGCTTTACGGTCCCTTCCAACCCAAACCATTCTATGATTCTGTATTTTGAGAAATAAATACATGTATAATTAGATACATATAAAAATATACATGCAATTAAAAAAGCGTGAGAGAATTCAACCAGATTCACAAATTATCCTATCATGAAAAAACAAAATATTTTGCTTTAAAAAGAAATGTTAAAAAAAAAGTTTCAGAGAAAAACTTGCTTTTAAGAGTAGGGATCATTATATCTTTAAAACAATTTTATAACTGGGGCGGTTTGTTTACCATTTTGCCTTGTTCCATCTAGAGAAAGGACTAATTGAAACAATGGAAAAATGAAACAACTCCAATTCTCTCAGCTGAGTAGAACAGTATTTTCTAAAGCTGTAGTGTTAAATGCCCATAGTGCTTTTAATGTACTGACAACTAGGAAAAGACATTTCTAAAACATGGGAGAGATTTTAGTGCCGTGTTTTTTGAACTATGAATTCCAAGTGATTTTACCTTTTTACACTGAGACTGGCCAAGAACAGAGGTAGGATGAAATCGCACTTTCTTCTCCTTTGGTTCAGTCAACAGCAGGCTTTCTCTGTCTACATGCACCAGATTGGGATACATCCCGGCCACTAAGGCAGCTTTAATCACAGCCCAGTTCTCAGAGTTAGCATTAACATCTCTAATATCAGCTCCTCCTCTGGCTCTCACAAAACCTGACAAATGAAAAAGACAAAACAGCGCCACGTTAGCTTCTCTTTGGTTTTCAAAAGGAGTTAGAAACTAAAGGTGAAATAAACAACTTATTTGTTTCATTTTTCACCACTGCCAACCTTAACAGCAGCAAGAAGAAACCATTACACTGAAAGCCTTCCTGATAAGGGGTTTCATACTAACACAGAATATCACTATTTTCTACAATTTAAAGACATTTCCGATGGGAATAATTTATTAAAACATGAAATGCAGTGGCATGTGGAGATGAGGGTGCCTTCAGTTAGATCAGCCACACTTCCTCATCTACACCATACCCTGCATGAATGTGTACATGGAGGTGTATTTCAAATTAAGTAAGGAAAATTACACCAGTGAACATGACTTTTGTTACAATTTCTAAATGCCTGACTTTAAAACAAGGTTAAAATTGTTTCCAACTTCTTTACCTGAGGCTCTAAGCTGGCCAAGCAACTGTGTTCTCATTCCTGCAATGATTTCCATTGTGGCTTGGGATACGAAGTTCTTTTCACAGAAGGCTCTCTCCCAGCCGTCACTGCGGGCCTTCTGCCATGCCTGACAACGTTTTTACATTTGCCTATTAATTTGAAGGGCTTAAACTAAAACTGCATTTTTTCAAAAAGATTACATTTATGTCAATAAAATGCAAAACCCACTCCAAAAGTTAATGTATCAAACGAGATACCTTTTTCTGCTCAAGAATTAGATTCTCTTTATGTTTTCCCTAGAATGATGATTATGTCAAGTTAAAAGAAGAAATAAAGATCATTACATTAAGATCATGATTTGAAGCTCAGTGTAGTAGGATATAAAGAGGCACATGGTTAGAACATTTAGAATTTTATAAGGTTTGAAAATATCAACAAAACATACTACAAAAAGGGTTCCCTCACAAATTTATGAGTCCAATACCCAGGAAAGCCACTAGGCAAAAAGAAAGTCTTCTCCGAGGACTTAAGCACAGTCCACCACTCTACATCCAAGTGGCTTGGTACATTTGCATTGCTTGGCTGGTGTGCTGTGATCAGAACTCTCTGAAATGAAATTCTACCTGGAAAGCCCTGAGCAGGGCCATGTGGTCACTGAACGTCCCGGCAGCAAAACGCTTCCTGCACAGCACGGCTGCTCGCTTTTGGGAGGCCAGCGTGGGCAGCACAAAAGGGTCTTGGCAGGCAAGAGCACAGGCAATGGTCAGAACGGGGTCCAGGCACTTCAGAACTACAGCATACAACACCATTTTACCGAGGTGTGGCTCTACAGGCAATTCAGTGAGGTGATAACCAAGCTCAGTGAGATCTTCCCAAGGGTCCATGGCATCTATGGTCTGTTTATAAACAAACAAACAAACAAAGGAGAGGGGGACGGGTAGGGTGGACAAAATCACTTTACAGAGAAAGCAGAAAGGATGTGAATACTGGACATTAACTAGACTTGTTTCCAAACACTAAAAAAGCAAGTGAAACTATTAACAGAGACAAGACTTCAAAGCACTCTCTTCCCTTGACATGGAAAACCACATCCCCACACACAAAATGAAAACAGACAATAAACAAAAACTCAGAATATCCTTAGGTAATTAAAAATGGCTTCAGTACAAACTGAAGTCAGTAAGACAGACTGCTACACCACAAATTTGGGATCAAACACAATTACCATCTAAACCTATTCCTTCTCTGACCTTAAGCATATGCACAGCATTTCTCACAGTTACAGCAGGCGGCGGATCAGGAGCTTTCATAAGAAAGTCTACAACTGGACAATTAATTGGAGTCAGACGTTTTGTGAACAAACAAATCTCCTGCAAGGTAAAAGGCAGAACAAAAAAGATTACCAAGATTTGGAAACAACCCCAAACCCATGATTTGTTGCAATTAATAGTATGGTTTGAGGACATTGTATTTTTTAAAGTTACAGTTTCTAACTGAACATGCACCTGAAGTGGCATTCTTAGAAGTTCTGGAGACTGAAATTCCAACATATTCTGAAATCGCAGCCTGCTGAAGAGACGAAAGCAGACTCCAGGCTGACAGCGCCCAGCCCTTGAAAATAAAATATGGGAAGTGGTGAAAATGAGGATTTCTTTCTAAAAACAAAACCTAAAGCCAACAAACAGACACAGAAACTCAGAATGGAAAAGAAGAAGCAGTTCTATGAAGACAGTGTTGTCAGTCACATGCAAAGTGAGAGTTTTCCAATCGTGAGTTATCTTTGAGAGTGTGGCAATTTTTTATGGTAATTTTAACCCAACACTGAGAAATCTGGAGAAAGAAAAACAAGGCTTATCTAATGTAAAGTGCTGTGGGGTTTTTGCTAACTTAAGACCAGTCCAAATCTCAATCATCCTTTGTTGTAAGGAATCAGTTGCAAACTTTGTTTCCTCTCACATCCCCCAAACAGAAGTGATGCTTGGAGTAAAAGGCAGAATAAAGATTAAGTAACTTGTGAGTGAATGAGAGACAGCCAGTTCTCTCATTCATATACATCTATGTGCAAATGTGCAGCTTAATACCAGTATGACTGATTAAACAGGCATTTGTTGCTACATAAACTTCTGAGCCCTCACCCACAGTGTTGGGAAGAATATAATCATGGCCTGTTAAGTCATGGATAGCTTGGAGAAAGTGAAACAGGCAGTCCTCTGCCCACAGACAAGATATGAAAACACCCCACTGGACACTGTGACTGCTGGTGCTACATGGGAGAAAGAGGAAGGAGAACAAATTAATGGGGGGAAAACAACCCAGACCTTTGGGAAATGCCTGAGCATCACTCTTCTACAACTTGGGAAATTATTCCAAGGAAATACATACTGACCCTACACACTGGACTAGGCTAGAAACAGTTACTACATTCTGTGCTTTATTCGAAACACAGATTGTGGATATCTGCAAAATGGAAACCAGTATGAGGCATTTATTACCTGCCTTTTCTCTGGACAGCACTGGCTTTTGAAATCCAGCCCATTTTTAGCACTGTAACATGACTCTGCACATCAAAAGACTTCTAGAAAAACAAAGAAAGGAATATAAACTGAAAACTCAATAGGGTACATGAAATAAAAGTTACTAGTTATTTAGATTACCAACAGAAGTTTCCTAAAAAGTATGAAACACTAATAGAGATACAGTAGCTTCTGCAACAAAGGTACCTTCTCAGTTTCAAGTGAATTTATGATGGTATCTCCTTTGTAGTACCTTAATGCTCCACAGTTTGTGAAAGTCACCATTTTCTAGTCAATAGGTAATTGCAAGTCAGTAAAAGCTATGTCAAATCTGTGTTCTGAGATATCACAAAGCAGGTAAAACTACATTATTATACCAAATAAAGTTTTCCTTTTTATCTCACTTGGAAATTACCTACTTGTTTTCTTAAGACTGATGTACAATTACAAAAAAAACACTTTATGAGAACCTCAGAAATTTGGTGTGCATATCACCTATGAAATCCAATTTCATTTTCAAAGCTGTACACTAGGTCTTAAATTGCCTCATTGTGTGTTCTCACTTTTCTTGAACAAGTAATTAGGAATGGGCACTGAACACAGCAAAAAAAACTGCTTAAAAACTTCATGGATTATTTTTGGACTTGATACAATAGTAGGACAAAAGGAACTCCCAGTGCTCTCTAAGTCTCAGGAAGGTGGTGGTCTAAACTGAGGACTTGTTTTAAAAATCCAGCAGAAATACTAAATTGCAAAAGAGAAAGATCCATTAATACATCAACCTAGATTAGCTTTTACAAGGTTTTTTTAGACAGCTAGCTATTTACAGTATTTGTCTTCAAACAAATGGATGTTGAAACTTTTCAGCGAGGACTGTTGCCTGACAGGCAGTAGCTCTCAGCTAGTAAAAGCTTTTTTTCATTTTCATGTAAAGTAAAAAGGAAAAAAAAACCAAGTTCCCCAAAGTTTACGCACTGTGTGTTTTAGAATTGCACTAGGAAAATTTAAGGCAATCCTACCTCTTTCACCTTGCCTGAGTCAATGACAAACACCACATCATTGACTGTTATGCTGGTTTCTGCAATATTAGTAGAAAGAATCTGCAAAGCAAAAAAACCAAAACCACCAAAACTAGAGTCACTGTAAAAGCAAAGGTAAAACAGATCATTGTAGCATCGGACAAAGTCCTCTAATACTTGCAATTTTGCGGATGCCAAAAGGTGGAGTTTCAAGCACTTTCTTCTGATCCAAAGTCTGCACACTTGAATGAAGCATGAAAACTTGGTATCTAATGCAAGACAAAAGGAACATTTTAAGGATCCTTAAAAGAAGCAATGAAAAGCCACAGCAACTAAAGGTTTTACCTGTGAGCATTAGCAGCAAATCTCTTGTCATCCAAAAGAATGCGGTCCCTGAGGCTCACTATCTCATCATACCCAGGAAGAAATATTAAAATTGCTCCTAAAAAAGGAAGTGGGTTTGCAAAGTTAAACAGAAAATTCAAATACGTGTCGACTAGCACTCAGAAGGTTTTAACGTTTGGGGATTGCTGAAAAAAGAGCACGATTCATCAGAAGCCAAAGCCACAACAGCTGGTTGGGTATTTACCTACCTGCATCACAACTATGACAGATGCTGTGAAGTAAGTGCATTATCAGATCCAGATCCACTTTTTCATCATCAAAACTGTGATGATAAGCTGCCAGTAGTTCTCTGTCCTCTGCACTAAGGTCACTACCACTATTTTGGACCAGGGAACTTTCATCCAGATTTCCAAATGCAAATGAAGCGCTGTAACAGAAAAATACACCAGAGTCAAGGCTGCCCCTTTGGGTTTGCATTGAGCCATCAATTCAAAGTTAGATCACGACCAACACGACTATTGGTCTTGAATTCTAATGCTGAAGTGTAGCAGAAGGGAACCACCATACTATTGCTGTTCACTGATTTCAATGTTAACCCAACAAAGGATGCCCCTTCATTTATTAGTGCTAACTTTAGGTTTCTTCAACTTCATTGAAACAGAACCATAAGCAAATGAAAGTGTAAAGATACTTCTCATTTATCTGTTCAAGGAAAAATATTTAAGAGATACGTATTCTCCAAAAATTTCCCACTAGCAGAAACTGCACTAAGAGAAATTATAATAAATATAATCTTTACAAAACACTACCTCAACTATGATAACTGTAAGTTAATCAGAAAAGCATTCTTGAATGGCCTAGTGTACACATTACTTCTGTCAATTTTCTTTAACATGCCTATTGCATATAAAAAATATACAGATAAAAACACATGACAGATTTGTTTGCAAAGTAAGCATGTGAAAAGAAAATGGCACATAGCATACAATTAGCAAGTTGTGCAAACATAAACAATACGATACTGAGTACAAACTTGTTTGGTTTTGAAATTCTTATTCTTAAAAAAATAGGTATTGCTATTCAGTCCAGATTTTACAGCATGAAAAGCTAAAACCTGTTCTGATTCAAAGAACACAAACCTCAAATTCCCCATCACTATCATATACAACTCCTTCTGCAAAATAGCTACAGCTTACCTGTAGGATTCCAACAGATCAACAACCTCTGTCTGTCCAAAGTGCCTAGCCCAGTCCACAGCCATCCTGAAAGAGTTGCACAAGTCGTTTCATTAGATTTTTCACTTCAAAAGATGAAGATGAAGAGCACATCAGGTGAGGCAATTGACACCAGACTTTTGTACCCATTTCTCTCAGTTATCTCTCAGTTATTGCTGGATCTTCGACTTCCCATTTGAAATAGGTGTTAACAGCTATCTGACTTTTAGGTAACTACAGTTCTTTACCACAAAAGAATGTCCTTGTACACAGGAGCACCGGCAAACATGCACAAGGAAATGAGGAGGAAGGAGGTGCCATTCCTTTAAAAAGCCCACAACAAAGTGCAGAGATCAGACCTGCCTGTTTGCAGTACCCTTGAAGTCATCTCCAAAAGTCACACCCCAGGCTTAACATTTGGCTATTTCAGGTCTTTCAGAAGCTGTCCTCCTCACAATGCACTTCACTGTTTTACACCTTTAAACTGCATTTCTTCCCAAGTTTTTCAAATGTTAGTACCAGATATCAGACCCCTGGAATCCTAATTCTTATCATTCCATACTACAGTTACAAACTGTACTTCCCTGCTTAGATGAAGACATACTCCATGACCACAGAACTTGAGCTTCTACAGATTCACAAATATTTTTACATGCTACAACATATTTAGAAACATAACAGAAAGATCTTCTGATATAGGTAACTCCATGAAAATACGAACTGCCAAACATTTTGGTCCAATTCAGTAGATTACAGTTGTTCTGCTAAGCAGTGTCTTAAATAAGACCTCCTGAAACAAAGTTTATAGCTCATAATCAAGACCATGTAATTAAGAATTCAATTTAGAATTTACAGAAAACAATGTGATTAACAGGAGTTAGAAACTGTTTAGGCTGTCAAAATCTACAGTTCTTACAGCAGTGTGATAAGTTAGCAAATTAATTTAGATGTTAAAGAATTTTCTTTCTTTCTCCTGTATTGACAAATAAATCTATCTTTTGGTTTCTCTGTTTTTACCAGCCATTAGATGATTTGCAGTGGATACTTGCTCCCATGCTGATCAACTCTTCTACTTGACTCAAAAAGCCTCTCCCTGAAGAAATCATCAGAGCAGTCGCACCAGTTTCACTGTGCCTATAATCAACTGAGAAGTAAAACAAAAAAATCCAGCAAACCCCATAGAAATCTTATTTCTTCATCTAAATATAGTACAAATATTGCTTTCAAATTCCAGCCCAAAGAGAATTTGTTTCCTCACTTTATCTCTGCAGTCACTTCATGTCAATTCCACACTCTTTTAGAAACACACTTCTGTCAATACTTGAAAACAACATCATCAACTAACTAAACAACTCATTAATTCTGCTAGCCCTATCCATTTTTTCAGTAGGCATCAGAATGTAAAGGTAACAACATTTGAAACTGGAGAGAAAAGTAGCCATAAAAATCAAAGTAAAGTTGAGGTTGCTTTTTTCTTATGTAATAGCACATGAAACTTACCACTGACATTTTCAGTTAAAATAAGATTTAACACCTGAGCAAAGGAATCAGTATCTTTATGCAACCAGATGTCAGAAAGACAGGAATCCATTTCTTTTACTATCCACGGTTCAAGGCAATTCACATCTTTTTCAGTCTGAAGATAAAAAACAATACTGAAAGATTAGTCTCTTCCAAGAGTTGTCTTCATTCTCATACATTACCCACAAAGAATTTGAATGGTAATTTTTCCCAGCAGCAACCAGAAATCCAGCACTCAGGTATCAATGCATTGATTTTGTCAGATGCAAGTACTAACACAATGGCAGTCGAGCCATTTGATCTGAGGAAAAGCTGTGTACAACCACCCTAACTGAAGAGCACACTTCAGCTACAGCAGTTCACCCCAATCAAGTAATCTTTAAAATAGGTTAATATCCCCAAAGACTCTACAGAACTACCTGTAGAAAACAGATTTTAAATGGCTAGTAATACAACACAAATATAAATGTCTCTTCCAACTAAAGAAGAAACTTACCAGTTGATTAAATACTGTGTCACCACCATCATCCAACCATTTGTACTCCTCATTTGCCCTTGGAACCGATTTTTGTCTCCGAGATGTCCTTTTGTTACTGTTGCCTTGAGCTGAACACCACTCAGCAAGAGTGTACTTCTGTTTCTCTTCTAGAATGCAAAATATTCCCCAAGAAAGTTTGAGTCATCTTTATTATCCATTGTTTTCTACTAAAAAAGACAGTTCCAGCAGGTCCAAGTTTTACCTATTCAACCTCTCTTATTTAATCTAGAATGCTACTACCAGTCCAACATAAATGACATGTTTAAGGGTACCCAAAGTGCACACTGCAAACAAGGGCTATAAGAACGAGGTAAAACCCACCACTTTGGTGTTGAACCCCCCAAGCCTCCATTATTTCAAACTACTGCATTCAAAGGGTCTTCCTTAAGTAATCACCTTCCACACAATCTCAGCCCAGATCTTTTTCCAGAAATGGAATGCTGAAGACAAGTGAGACAGTCCCTGCACATAACAACTTATTTTTCTACACAAGTGGAAGAAACATTAGAAAACACCAGTGTCTTAACTGAACTTTTCTGCCCCCAGTGATCAGAGATGAGCACTGTGATAAATATCCAGTTAGGACTGTATGTTATAGCTTTGGGGTTTGCATTTTTTTTTTTTTTTTTAATTTCTTTAAATAATCACTGGGATCATTACTTTCAGGTGCCAGGAAAACTTCTGAAGCAGTATCTACTTAATCAACTGAAAACCAATGATGTTTAGCTCAAGAGTGTTAACACAAAAAATACATCCATGCCTGAAGAAAGCAGTGAAAAATGTTACTGAAGGCAACAACTTGTCCATTTAGTGCAAGATGTACAAAATCCTGCCTGCTTTAATAGCTGCACTTTAGTTTGCACCCAAAGGTACAGAGCATCCTATGCTTCTTTAGTATTCATGTGGGCACAGCCCCCAGTTCTCTATAACTCTACAGCGTAATAATTAGAAAACAGATGACATTTATCAACTGAAAGAAAAAAGAATGCAACCACCAAATCAAAGTGATTTTTTTTCATTAATTGCATAAACTATTTCAGTAATGTAAATACTGAGAGCTTAAAAATACTTGCTGTCATCTAATCACATCTCATTTAATCTCCTGACTTTGGAATTTTAACAGAAAAGAATCCTGTTAATTGTTTGTTCAATCAACCAATGATTCTCATGGCCAACCCTTACAATTAACAAGTCCACCGACCTTGCTGCTTCTTTGTACTTCACCATCTCTTTGTTTGTATACCCAGTGCTTCGTAAAATGTCCTCCAGAAACAACTCTTTAACTTCAAAAGGCCTCCCTTGGACTAAAATAGAAAAAAATCCATAAAAGATTATATATTCACTAGCTTCACTTACAGCATTCATTTTTTCAAAAACTATCTTCACTGGAGTTTATTTTTCTCAGAATTATACAAAACAAAACATTTCCAAAGTAAAATGCCACCTTGTTTCTCCTCAACCTCTTCAATTTTATCAAGTGTTACAGCAAGAGATGTTCATAAGAGTGACAGTTATTAATTTGTTTTTAATGAGAAAAAGAGAACAGCCGTTTTTTTTTAGGGTTACAAACAAGAACTCGCCATGTAAGCCTGCCACCTGGATTTAAAATTTCATGAATTAATAAGCAATTAATACAGCTTTTTGCAAGGTTCCACACGGAGACAGTACATCTTTGTACTGAACTACTTTCTTTTCATCAGAAGTATGTGAGAAGAGATTCTTATCTCCATGTCCTCAACTTATTCAGCAAAGCTGAGCTTTCTTTACTGAATACTTCTTGCCAGATGAGACATCCCAGTGGCCTTTACCTTCTCAAAATTTATCCTGATTTCTTTTTCAACATGACTGTTTTCTAGACCTTATCTGTGGACATTAAAGGATGCTTTTTGCATGAAGAATTCAAATCTCTGCATTTTGATTTCTTGTCCCTTAAGCTGACTCAGGATCACTCTGGATTTTCCTTCAGAAAGAGCAATCCACAATTCACACACTTTTAGAAGCTGTCACAGAGGAAGCCTTCCAACACTGAGCACAAGCTCTGTGTACTACAGCAATCCACAGCTACAAAATGTTGGTTTCTGTGGTCAGAATTTTGTCAGCCATAATGCTGAAGGAGAATCAAACCTTTTACATTACATGAACAGACAAAGACTCTTCTTTTAGTTCTTAAATTCTCAAAAAAAGGAAAAAAAAAACAAAAAAAAAAAAGGGGGGAAACCATCTTTTCAATTGTTATTGGCCTGTTACATAACCAGCACAAGCACTGTGGCAAACTGGAGAGATTGCCACCAGAATTTCCAACACAAATTGACTGATCTGAAAGAACAGGAAGCTGCAAAAAGAGTAAACTGGAAAGCCACACAACAATCACAACTGAGGCTCTTGCTTGCAAAAAAAATTCAGAAAACATGAAAGCATGTATAATTTCCAGATTCCTGTCTCCAACAAGTTGCAAGTCTTATTTTACTAGGCAGAAATTCAAAACTGGGAACTAAACACTTCCATCTGTAAAAAAAAAAAACCTAGGAAAAAGAGGTTTCCTCTCACAAACATTTGTTAAAATAAACCAGTAAGCAATCCCACTTCCTAAAACTGTTGAGATTTTTTTAAAAAAGGCTGACATGCAGAGAGTCTACCTGATTGTCAAATAAAGCATTTCTCTTAAAAGCTACTTTACATTAAGTAAAGTAATGTAAGCTTAACAGCTTACATTAAACTTGGACATTATTGTTGAAAAAGTAAGAGGATTGCAAGGTGCCAGAGAAGGTCACCCATGCAGAACAACCTTCAAGCCAGGAGTGTGGGGAAAAAAACGCAAACCCACAAAACCCCCCCATCTCCCACACATTTATATTTTGCCTCTACTAAAGATCAGTCACATGAAATTAAAACAGCAATAATGGTAACTTTTCTTTGCATTTGAATGTAATCTAACTGCAGGTAACTGAGTCTGAACACAAACTAAGAGAAACTGGATGCCTTTTCTGAATATTCACCTACATGAAGGGCTACTAATTTTCTTTAAATCAAAGAATCATGTCATTCTTTTTTCATGTGAAACCCAATCTGCCTGAGCCTGTATTTCTGAGCTGAACAGCTACAGTTAGCTGTGTTTCATCCAGCAACCAGTAACAACCTTCACCAAGCCTGAAGAGTGAGATTCTACTGGAATGTATTCATATGTATCACACTCATGTAGCTCCTAAGTCCTGTATCAGCATGAAGACAGCACTTCAATAACCTCTTCCTACTTCTTCAGTTAACAGTGGAGGGGGGCAGGATGTACCTGCATGTACAGAACTCCCAGTGACTAAAACACTTCACTCTGAACGAGGTGCAAATAGTCAAGAAACAAGAAACCTGAATACACAAAGAACAAGGATTCCTGGAACTCTCAGTGTATTCAGCACCTGCCTTTACTCAGAATAGTTTGCTACAGTTTACTAAGATCTCTGAGTCTCAGGGCAGGCATACTCAGATTTAAGAGTTAAGATCAAGACTTACTATGTATTACTGGGCAGCTTCCAAAATACCTAATAAAGAGATTTGTATCTACAGCAGCACCAGAAAGAATTAGTTTTAAATGATGCTGGTTTTGCAGCACATCTCTCAGTTTTATTAGCAAGAAGTCGCTGAACCTATCCCTCTCATGTACTTCATCCTGCAACAAAAGGAAAAAAAAAGAGATAAAAAGCCATCATAGATTCAGGATCACAACTTCTGACAAAAACAAACTTTTCTAAAAAAATTAAATACATGATCTGGTGGCACATTACAGAGGCCTTAAAATGTGTAAGTCTAGTTTAAGTAATAGGGTTTTATTTAAAAACTATCCATAAGCGAAAAAAAAAACCACTTCAAAAAGTTTTTATCAGCACTGAGTGCGTTGCCATGCTGAAGCTGTACGCACCTTAACTTTAGAGGCTAAAGTGAATATCTGAGACCTCTCTGATTTTGTATTTGAAGCCAAATTTCAAGAAAACGCCACAAACCACAAATCCTACAAATCTTATTTTCATAAATTCTCACTTCACCACTGATGAGCATTTAAAGAAATGGATGACACCACATAATCAGAAAAAACAGACAGATTGCTTAGACAAGTCAAAGCCACACAAAGCCTATAAATTAAGGCACCTAACTGATTCATCATCTTTGTCATTCTTCTGTTTTGATTTCTATTATGAATGAAGGAAACAAGGACTCAAAATACAAGGCTTGTAGGCTGACATCAAGAATGCATAGATCATTCTCATGCCTTTTTGACTTTGATAAACAGGCAGGCACCTAAACTTATCTTTTAATCTTCAGGACTTCAATCTTGCCATAAGCATTCTAGTTCCCCTTCCTTATTAAATTCCACAATAGGAATATTAGCATACTCATAAATGAACACATCTGAATAATTTGTTAGCCATTAGACTCCACATTATCTAGAACACTCTGGGCAAACAAATGGACTGAAAACCTGCTATTGCTAAAACAAATGATAACAGGAATTCTGAGACAATCACATTGAACCACATCCATGTAAGCCTCCCTAAGGATTTGCTGCTGACAGGGGAAGTTCAGAAAAATTTACACTTCTGTCTTTCTCCACTCCTCCTGATTCCACAATTAATCATTGGCATGAAAATAAACTATTTTTACAGGAAAAAACACAAACACGCAGAAAAACACCAAACTCCACAAAACAATCATGCTACTCTAAGGACTCAGAAAGTCTCTAAAGCTGATTCATCTTCTACCAAACAAAAACACCTGAAGAGCTCAGCAAATCTAAATAAAACAAATGAGGACCTCATTTTCCAAGGCAATACATATTGCCCCACCCCACATGAAAGACCACAGGATGCTCACCACAATAACATGGGTCACGGTGGAGAGGGTGCTGTCTCCTGCCATCAGCGTGCCAAGGAGCATGTCATTAGTGCAGAATGTTACCAGTGTCTTTGGAGAAACCCTATGGAACACATCACACAGACAGCTCAGGGGCTTTGCACCATTTAAAGGCAGCTAGCTTTCCAGGGATCAAAAATTAAAGCAGCTGCTGACCACAAGAGGAATTACAGTTCTCTCCCCAAAAGACTCCTGCACACCACTTGTTTTTAACCGGTGCCTTTTCCCGCACATTTCCTAACAATTTGTAGTGCTTGCACCCCAAAACTTTGGACAACAGATTACTTGAAAAAGTAAGATTCAGATTTTAATAAATAAGGAAGTAAAAGAGAAGCATGAAGAAATTCTGCATGCTCTCACTGCTCTTCTTGAACTGCTGCCTCTGTTGTGCAGGTTTTCCTCCCCTGTTCCCCACTGTCCCAGAGGCACTGCCACCATCACAGATGGGCTCAGCCTCGGCCACAGGCAGGTCTGTCTTGGCTGGCACCGGCTCTGTCACACACGGGAGAGGCTTCTGGCACCTCCTCACAGAAGCCTCCCCACAGCTCCCAAAGCCTTGCCTTGAGGACACAATACAGTACAGCTGACTAAATCACAAAGTCATCTGCTTCATCCTCTGCTCCTTCAGAAGCTCAAACTACTGAAATGTTACAATTCTATACCTGGGGAAGCTGTCCCAATAAAAACAGCAATTGTCACTACGCCCTCTGGTACTGCCATCCTAAAAGAAAACCTTAAAAATTATACTTCTGTCTTACTATAAACACCTCTAAACATCTCCATTCCAGATTTTTTTTTGTCCACAGCTCAAAATATTGTTATTTCTCCCTTTTAGTGTTTCTCTGCAGCAATTGTATTGATTCCTCTCAAGCTGGATTTCCTGCACTGCTTCCAGCAATTCTTCCATTTTCACCTGACTTTGCTCTTCTTCTGCCAGCATAGTACTTCCATATATTAATTATCCAGCTGATTTGTGATACATCTTCACCAGCTCTTCTAATCTCTTTATATCCTTGTGAGCTTTCGTACACACATTTGAATTCTTACTGTGGCTTTGTTGTTCAAGCACATTCATTTTCATCAGCTGTGTGTTATCTTTGTTCACTCAAGCAACACAACCTTTTGCCATCTTCTGGTCACTCATATCCCAACTGCTGGCCCTTCCCTGAAATGTCATTTGGCTACACGGTGCAAAGATGTAAAAACCCCACACAATCCATTCATGCTCTGCTTTACAGACAAATTCATCAAGTGATACTGAAATCTCTACTTTTACTTCACTTCATGTTTTAAACACAGAAGCTGAAGAAGAGTAAATTTAGCCCAAACTAGACTGATCAATAATGCTCATCTTCATCAGTCGCTTTCCAATTTTGTTGTTTTCCCTTTTATGACTCCTATCAACTCACACTACATAACATTTCTTACAGCATGCTGGTCTTCACACCTACCTTCAAAGCTTGCAGAACTTTTGGATCCACACTTGTTACAAGTAGAGAGGGGGGAAGAAAAAAAAATAAAAAAGAAAGTGTAGACTTGATCTGAAAATCAGACAAAGATTTCCTTGCATACACTCCGCAGAAGAAGTCAACAGAAAATACCTGAGATTCAGTTCTATAAGACAACCTACTACATGAAACTGCAAAACACAGCAAGAAAGCCATCCTTTTCCCTCTTACGTATTCCTTACCTGCAGTAACATATCCCACCTGGGAGGCTGCAACCCAAACACACTGCAGTTTACCTGTGCACAAGATGCACAAGACCAACACAAGATCAACTGGCACTCAGAAATACCATTAGTACCTGCTTTCTAACCGGATCTGGTAACCAATTGTCTGGCCAATCTTCTCTCTTCTTTCTGCTGCCACTCTTTCAGCCACAGCAACAGCTGCTAAACGTCTGGGCTGAGTACAGAACACACGACAGGCAGTTCCATTCTTGTAGCAGTCATCAAGGATAAATTGAGGAATCTGTAAAGAAGTGGTTCAAATTTACTTTTTGAGAAAGTCACAGCTTAGTTAGCACAGGGAAACAATTTAACTGCATCTCAGTATTACACATTGCAAAAGACTTTTCATTAGGATTATCATGGCAAGCATACCTGAAGCAGTGGAAAATAAATTTCTACGTATAAACTCTTTAGGCTTTTTTTAAAGAAAAAACTTGCAGTGTCTCCCTCCTGCTTCAGAGAAATCTAAAATAAAACTCCGGTAGATAATCTCTCATTTTAACACAAAAAATACTCTGGGTACTAAGAACAGAACTACCTTAGAAGAAAAAGGGCTATACAAACATCACAGCTACTTTCCCTTCAATATTTTGTATTGTTTTAAGGAAAAAATTGTATCAACCAGAAAATTGTGAGGAATCATTTTTGCTTTTAGTACCTATCTACTGGCTTAGTGTTTCAAAAGCAAGAAAGTGAATTGGAACAAGATTTTCAATCATACAGGAAAAGAAAAGCCTTAAAATAGCATCAAAATATCCTGTATCACAAATATTACACAATTGTCATAAATACTGTTCTAGTTTTTATTTAATTGAAGAAACATACTTGCGTAGTTTTTCCTGATCCAGTCTCTCCTATGATCAAAACAATTTTATTGTCCTTTATTATTTGGACAATTTCTTCCTGTTTTTCAAGAACTGGTAGTGACTGCCTGAAGGAATCAAACTCTGATTCCCCTCTTTTCACTGGGACCTGGGGGATACCATCATTAAGTCGAAAAGTTATCTTGTTTACTTCTTTGTTTTCTGTGAAGACAAGGTAAAAGTTTATTTATGCAGATACAGAGGAAGGTCACAGAAAAACACTGCTCAAAAACTGTACTGAAAAATTAACATTGCTGACTTTTGATGCATCCCTGTGGGTAAAGTGACAAACCCATCACACATTTAGAAGTCATATTTATAGCAACATGTCCTCCTGCAGTGCTTGAAATAAATATCTTTCAAAACAGTTATTACTTTCATAGCTATTTTGAACAAAACCAGACTCTTCCAGAGCATTGCTCCAAGTCAAAGAAGCCCACAAAGAGCAAAAGGAGAAACAGAAACTAAACCAGAGAACACAGCCCGGTGTATTTTGGTGGCCCTTGTATCTGCACCCACATTTCACACCTGCAGTTCTCCCTAGAAATACACACTTCCAGGGGTAAGCCTTGAAGCTATTCCACGCCTTTGCCTGAAATCATACTAATGCAAGCATGCTGTATCAAGAGTCCTGGCCCCCACACAGCAGTGTGATGTGTTACAAAGCAGTGCATAAGTAGCCAACAAACGGGCACATCTTCTGAGGCAGCTACTTCACATCCATCATTGCAAGTGCTACTCTCTAATTCCTTGAGAATTATCTTCCAGAAGAATGAAAAGCTTGCTGTAAAGTCAATGATACATATTTAATGTCAGTAACAGATTCATATACTAAATTTCAACCTCTGCTGTACCAAGACAAACACAGACTAAGAGATCGGGAGAACTAAAAATACATTCTTGAGATGCGGAGAAAGGCAAATATTACACTGCTCATTAACTTATCCCTTACATTCCTAAGACATTGCATTTCAGTCCTTGCATTACAGCTTCCCTCTGTTCATTAAACAATCCTATTAAACAACTGAAACAATTGGAAAGAACAGCAAAGGAAGCACTTCAAGAACAGACACCACCTATCAGAACCATGCCATTAAACAAGGCATATTGGTACAAGTGTTTTCTGTTCACTACACCCATCTCTGCACACAGAAACACACTGTAACTCTTCCACTTGTAGCTGCTAAAGCAATAATCTAGATTAAAACCTTGCTTTTTAAAAAAAAAAAACCAACATTTTATCAGAAGTTTGTCTTTCAGTGAACTCTTCCATATTCAAGAAATCAAGAAGTCTGGACAGTAGTCTCTTAAGGACCAAATCTATTTTGTAGAGATGAAGAAATAAAAATTAAAATTCTTCACTTATCAAGGACATTAATTTCTACAAGCAGAACAGACAACTTCATTTTCTCATATGGGTGTTCTTACAGCAGCAGGGGAACACTGACTCTTCAATCCCACCTCACAGAACTTTTATGGAGCCACATTTCAAACTGTGCTTCCAAAAAGGTTTGGCTGGAACTGCCTCAAAGATTCTAAAGTAACACAACACAAGGTGGACATCACCATGTGCATGATATGACTTCCCAAGTTCCTCACAGCACCAGTTCTAAAAGACCTTAAAAGTAAGGAAAATTAATGCGTTTGCAAGAAGGTGTCTGTTAGGACACGAGAGGGGACAGAACAGAAAGAGGTTTCTTTTGTCTTTGGGCTGCAGGTGGTTTTTCCAAGTGGTGGCGATGGACAAGTCCAAAGCAGAACACACGCCCAACGTACCAGATTCAACAGCACAGGCATTTCCTCGCTCTGTCCTTGGCAGGAGTTCCGTGCCTTCCTTATTTGTGACGGGAAAGCGCTGAATCAGACTCCGAACAGCGTGTTTCGTACGGAGAGCCAAGCCACAAGTCATGCCTGCGTGTGCCTCTGATACATCCTTCTTCCTTACAGTCAGGTAGCGATTGGCTCCTTTTCTGTCAGCGGGAGAAGAAAACATATTTTAGGAAAAAGGAACCTACTCTAGGTTGACTTTGATCTGTCAAGGTAGGAGATGCTATGCAAAATCTTTGGGAAAAAAAAAAAACAGAAATCACAGTGAGAAGCTTTTTTAATGGAGCCATTAAATCCACAAAGTATAAAAGCAAGCTGTCCCAAAAGGCATGTCACAAGCTTTTCCAAGCATGCATACAGCAATGAACACAGATGCTCATTTCTCTTTTACACTTTTTTCTCTAATACTATTCCTTGCAACACAGTTGAGTATGTTGAAAACATCATCAGGTTATCATTAGTCTTGAAATTCTATTGGTCTGCACCAAGAAACTGAAAATTGTACCCTGACTCACCCTTTGCTTTTAGATACCAGTCCAAGAGACTGACAGAGACGGTGAACAAATGCTCTTTCAGTACTAGTGAAACTAGAAGGAAATTCCATCTCTAGAATGATAAATAATAATGAGAAAACAGTAACAATGCAACAGGCACTAATCTTGACAACTCAGTGTTACAGAACCACAGAATTGCTAGGATTGGAAGGGAGACCAGCCAGTGCAACCCCCTGCAGGGTCACCTGGAGCAGCTGACAGAGGAACACATCTAGGGTTTGGGATGTCTCCAGAGGGGCAAACTCAGCACTTTCCCTGGGCAGCAGTTTCAGTGATCTGCCACTCGCAAAGGAAAGAAGTTCTCCCTCATGTTCAGGTGGAACTTCTTGTGTTTTAAGTTATGGCCACTGCTCCTTGTCCTGTCACCAAAAAGTCTGCACCGCCTTCCTGGGACTCATCTTGAAGATCTTCGTATGCATTAGTGAGATCCCCTCTCGGTCTCCTCTAGGCTTAACAGGACCAACTCCCACACCTCTCCTGATAAGAGATGCTCCAGACCTCTCATCTCATCTCGGTGGTCTCTGCCGGACCCCTGCAGTGGCTCCCTGTCTCTGTGCTGGGGAGCCCAGAGCCGGACACAGCACCCCAGCCGTGCCTCACTAGGGCCGGGCAGAGGGGCAGGATCCCCTCCCTGACCCGCTGCCAGCGCCCTCCCAACAGCCGCAGGCTGCCCCCGGGCCGGGCTGTGCCGCGCACCCGCCTCGTCCCCGCTCCGGAACCGCTCCAGGGCGAGCTGCACCGCCATTTCCACCACCTCGTCCACGCCGACCTCCCTGAGGGCCTCGGCCCGGGCGCGCCCCGCGGCGCCGGCAGCCCAGTCCCCCGCAGCCCCGCCGGGCTGCCGCCGCAGAACCCGCCTGTGTCGCGACATGGCCCCGACACGGCCCCACACGGCCCCACACGGATCGGGGGCCGCAGCTGCTCGGCCCGAGGGGCGGCGCTGGCGGCGGGCGGGGCCTGCGTGGAGTCACCCACAGCCCCGTCGGGCCGAAGGGAAGGAAATTGGCTCTTTTCCCGACGGTAGGGCCAAGCCTGCCTAGTACCGAGGTATGTGTATGGCTCTGGCCAAAACGTGGCACTGGTGCCCTGTCCGGTCATAAATTACGTGCTTTAATTCATGGTATTAAACGTAGCTGTGGCGAGGGTCATCTCGGCCCTCAGCCTCCTCACTCTGTAAAGTGTTACTTGCCCTTGGTTTTGGATCGTCTTTTCCTGCTGTCCTTTGACTCCACGCTGAGGACACGAGGTAGAAACTAAACCCAATCCTCTTGGGCTTGACACAGGGCTCGGGATTGAAGGCTGCTGCTTTGGAAACATCATCGGTCAGAAGGAGAGTACTTGGAAGAAGAACAAACTACTCCTCCGTTTGAACAAACATCCTCAGTTGTGAACTGAAGTGAGCAATTAAATAAATAGAAGATAAGCACTCACTGTCTGATGCAGCTGACTGAAAAACAGCTCTTAAGCCACCTCTACCAAAGCTTTTACAAGACTAACTTCAGCATAATTCTGCACTGAGAGATCACACTGGAGCGGAACAATTGATCTGTTCTAAGGTTATTTTTAAATTTTTTTTCAGTTTTCAGTTCAGCTATCTGACTGTGTATCTTCAATCAAAGTACATAATGCTAGGTCCTCATAGCTGTTTTTGTGACATTCAGTACTGCCACCGCAAAGCAGATCACAGTTATTATGGAAAATTAAACACTTCAGCTGAATAAGATGAGCATTCCTCTTATCATCCTTGGTATCAACAGTAAAAAATGAGAGTTCATAACTAATTTGAAAGAGCCACATCAGAAATCTTTAATTATGAACCCAGATCTCTTAACAGTTTTTGCCTCTTAACAGCATCATCTTGCCTTCCTATAGACAAAAAGCTCCATGATTCTGAAAAATGATTCCTCAGGTTCAATTCTGCTCTCAGTTTGCAATCCTGTAAATACAGCAGGGCACAGAGATAACTAACTGTTGGGTTAAGTCTCATCTACATGGCTGAGACTGGCGTCAAGCCTGAGTGCATCCTGCATAACAAATTCCTTAATACATGCCTTTCTTCTTCACTGCTTTTTTGACTGTCCAATGCTATTAGAAGGGTGAAAAAAGAGGAGAGTGTGGTCAGGCACGCACTGCCTCCTGCAGCCCTGCTAAATACTGAGTTGCAGTCTGCACTCAGCATATGAATAAGCAAAGAATTGTGCTTACCCAGGCTCTTAGACATGGAGGTTTTATTCTTTATACGTATTCTCTTAATAAAAATCACTAGCTGTGGTTTTTCATATTAAAAATAACAATCTGTAAGGATTTAAAAATTCCGTTTTCATGATTGGCCTCAGAAATACCTTCTGGCTAATGTTGACTCAAAACAAATAACCCCTGGAATAAGAATGATTTCCTCGTATTAACGTATGTCCAAGTACCCATGTATTTTTTATAAGAGGAATTAAGAAGCAGCACAGTTTTATGCAAAAATACATCTGCACGTTTAAATACAATTAGGTATTCTTATTTTACCCTCCCTAGAGGCACTTCTGCTGACTTCTTTTCAGTTTGCAGAACATTTTCTCTCTTGTAAACACTCTTTATGTTCCACAAAAGATGCCAGTTCTACCAGAAAAAGAACTGCAAAGGAAGTTAGTGAAACAGTATTATCAATTCTGTACTGTGTTAGATTGTGTCAGGTTTGGCTGCAAAATAATTAGTCTTTCTGGTTTTTGTTTGTTTGGGATTTTTTAAAGATTTTAAGTGCTGTAAGACTTCGTAGCTGTTGAAATATGATGCAAGGATCACTGGTGAGCCAATTCTTCAAGACCAAGTTAATGAAAGAGCACAAGATTTAGTTCTCTTTTCAGTTCCTTGATTATTTGAAAAAAAAAAAAAAAAAAAGAATTCCAGTATGTAGGGGTTTAAGCATTATAGTAAATTTGTAAGCAGACAGCTGTTGGCTGCTGTGATCATTAATGTTCCCATGAAGTAAGTTATTTATATAAGTATTAACTTATATTAAGTTATTTATATAAGTATTTATACACATTTAGGGAAGTAAGACTGATGTCAAATTCTATTGAGAGATATTTGTTTAATAAATTAACTGCAGTGAAAATGGGCATTTCTTGCTCTACTGCACACTCCTGGATACACTGATCCATTGATAGTTCCCCAGACCTTTGGCTGCTGATGCGGGTGATTGCCTCTGCCCCATTTCTGGAACCTCTCCTATCATCTACTGACACATCATTCCTTACTTCTCTGTCTTTTCCACTTCCCTTACTTCAGTTCTTATTGATTTTTGAGACATCAAGGAAAAAGCCTTTTGATCAGTTCTGTCCTTGTAAAACAACCTCTCTCAGGTGCTCACTTGCCACAGTGCAGAACTTGGTCTTTGTCTCTACAAATCCATTTCCCACATCACTGCTGAACTGAACTGAGCCGCAACCCTTCAGTGCCCTCAAGGCATCCAGAGAGTTCAGCAACGACTCCAGGACGAAGGCTGGGAAGAGCGTGATTCCCAACAGGGTCAGATATGCCCCAGGTCTTCCCACAGCTTTCTCCACTACTCCTCACTCCTAAATTGAGAAACTCTAGTTTCCAGGGTGAGCAAATGACAGAGGACAGGAGGGAGAGTTGAATGATCCTGTGCTAGCAGATCTTTCTGTGTCTACAACATGTTATCAAGGCAGCATGAAAACTGCAGGGATCCCATGTCTTGTGAGCTTAGGAGTCGACTGAAGGCAGAAGGATTTCATCCCCGTCATTCATGTGCTTGTGTCTTTGCTGAAATGGGAACTGATGTGCTCCCTAGGGAGATTAATTTATCCAGAATGTAATTTCCTACTAGAATACTGTTTCACTGAAATATTTTGATGAAAACAAAACCTATGTTGCAGAAATTTTCTGGAGCACAGAACAGATTTACCTATCGCAGTCATCAGTAGCTTGCAGCAAAAGGTTTTGAGGTTACTTCCTAGTCACAGTCTACAAAAAGACCATTTATCTTGACATGTGCCCCCACTTTTTTTGACCAAAGTGGTATTTTGTTAACAGAAATACAGCTTCAAATAACATACTTTGGCAAAAAAATAGTGGGACTATTCAATATCTTTGTTTACATGTATATACAAGAAATGAGGAAATGAACTTCTAACTTTCTGTATCCAAAATGTGGATCCTTATCTAAGATCCAGGAATTGGAACCTGTCTGAGTAGGAGAGCAGTTTAGGATATTTTTGTAAAAAGGGGCAAATCTGTTCTCATTTCTATTAATCATCATCATCACAAAAAAGTACACTTTTCAGAACAGTTTTACAAGGTGGTTGAGCATTTATAAAGGTGAAAAATTATTAAGAAGCTTCTCAAAAGAGGCATTAATATTCTATCTAAAAACTAATATTCTCGCTAATGTATTTTTATTCCTCGATTAAAAAAAAAATCTTTTGAATATACTGTTGTAAGAGTTTTCAAACAGCTCTACTTGCTAAAAATTCCACAGCAAAGGCTGCACAAGACTTATATTTCTAGATGGAGCTTTAAATCATAGATCTGTGATGAGAAGTGGATCTAAACAAACTAATGTGAAGAGGGTAATACACTGACTTCAGACACAAGATTTTGATGAGAATTTAACCTAGCAATTTCCTAGCTAAACCATTACTCTGTTAGCAGCAGATGCAGTTTGCTGTACACAGTGATGTTCTATATAACATTAATTTGAACTCACATTATATGTCTGTTACTTAAAATCTTAAAAATCTTTTTACAATGAAGGTCAGTAAACAAAGATGGTCTTTATCTGAAGCCAGCTGAAACACGGTATAATCTCTCCTTTGACACCATCAGGCATTGCTTTTAATCATAGTGCCCATAAAGATCTTCAGTCTGAATACCTAAGCAGTGGCAGCAATTAGAATACCTAACTCTCCCATCTATCTTATAGCAACATCAACAATATGTGTTTTGTAAGTTGCATTATAGAAAATAAATTATGTTTTTAATTTCAGTTCCCTAAAAAAAAAATTAAAAAAAAAAAAAAAGAAAGAAAAAGTAGGTTTACATAGGAAATTACTTCTATTTAGCCCTTATATTACCTGGGCATGCTTTATATAGGCTAGGCACAGATTCAGATCTGAGCATACCTGCATCTTAGTAGCTTGGTATACGTGTGCAGAGTCACGTTATGTGAGTGCCTGGTGGCCAAGCCAGCTCCACCCTGGTCCCATGTCCCAGCCTGCCCTTTGTTGTCCCAGGGAAGTGTCTGATACCCTGGGCTGATCTGGCTGCCATGGTTGGGTGGTCCTGGCTGCCAGGCCCTGCTCTGACTTCCCAGGCAGCCCCTGCAACTTCTGGCTCCCCAGCCCCTCGAGATTGTCATTGTAATACTGATACAGCAAACCATGGATTGGGATCTGACCTGAGCTGCAGAGATTCAGGTGATGAGAAATTATAAGTTAAATTGTATTATAAATTCCCTACCGTGCTAGTTACAGATTGTACTATGTTGACTCTGCTTGTAAAAATCCTGTGCCATTCTAATAATAAATTCTCTTCTGTATCAATCATAACATCCTGTGAAGAAAACAAAGTTTGAATTGTACCTATGGTTTAGTGCTATCCTCACTCTGCCAATATCCCCAAGAGAACCCATCTGTGCTGGGTGACAGTGTCACTCGGATAACCCTGACATGTCTATTAACCAGAACCTCATGGAGCAACAGGGAACTTTTTAGCAAGTGTGTGAAAAGGGCTGGATGTAGTATTTAGGAAATTGAAAGAGATGGTATTCTGGACAGTTGGGCTCTGGATGCTGAGAAAGTTCTGCATTGCACACCCTGGCTACCTTGCTCAAAGGAATATTACTAAATTAAAACTTCTGCTTGCAAATTAACTTACTGTTTTGTTAGTGGGTTTTGAAAGAGATTAATTGAAAATGCTAGGGCTGAATGTTATCTAGAAGGAAGTTCTTCCATTTTTTTGGTCAGTTGATTTTGGTCATTTGGCATCTTTTTATGCAGTGACTTAAGCAGTTTTCTACTGCAAAACCACTTCTAGGTAAATTTGGAGAGGTTTACAGTGCTTTTCTTTTTCTATTGTTCAACATCTGATTTGAGGTAGACTTGACTTTCAGAGATCACAAGAACTTAGGTGTCCTGTTGATTTGGTGAAAACTCTGAAAAGTCCGGCATCTCTGGAAATCAGGTGTCTCCTGCTCATCTTTCAGAGATGTCTGATTTTAGGTATATCAATGTTGGAGATTAAGTGCAGCTAGTAGTGCTACAGCATTGTTATTAACGTTGGCATTGACTGTCTTGTATATGCTTATTTGAATTTAGAAATCAGGGCATTATGGAAAAATTTATATTGTGCATTATAAATTATATTGAAAAACGAAAGATTTATTTAACTTGCATAAGAAGAGAAATACCCAACGGCTTGACAGTTAAAACCCCCAGTCTTAAACAGAAAATATACAAACTTTTTTAAAATTTCTTTTGAGAAATATCAAATCTATTTTGCTACTCACAGCAGTACAGAACTCTCACTCCTTGCCCTCCTTCCTTGTTCTCTTCACAACTTTCTAGGCACCACATACCCCTCACACCAGGGATGCTTCAAGTGGAATTGTACTTTCTGCTGCACAGCATAGTTTGTCTTTTAAATGTGGGGGTTTTGCCATCTGCAATTCACATTCTTTGCTTTGTTATCAGGGAAAGTCAGAAACCACTGCACCAGGTTTTCTTGGGACTGGTACAAATGCAAAATAAGTTAACTACAGCTGATGCCCAGAAGGAAAAGATAGCAGGAAAAATTCAATTCAACCAAACCAAAAATTGTTCACAATGAGCAGGGAGAAGATAAGGAATGGGTGAATTTCTGATCCAGAAAGAAAGCTAGTGTGTGAAGCATGCATCTAAGATGAGAACAAAAGATAAAGTGTTATCTAGATTAGACTAGAAGTGGGAGATTAATTTAAAAATTGTGAGAACTGGCCAACTGTGAGGCTTAGTTTAAAAATTGTGAGACCTGGCCAACTGTGAGGCTTAGTTTAAAAATTGTGAGAACTGGCCATCTGTGAGGCTTAGTTTAAAAATTGTGAGAACTGGCCAACTGTGAGGCTTAGTTTAAAAATTGTGAGAACTGGCCAACTGTGAGGCTTAGCAGACAGCATCTGAAAGGATAGGTGCAATATTTTCTGCTTTAAATGCCTTGGAAGAGTATGGAAGTGTGTTGGCTCCATACTACAGTGCCCTGGTCATCCGGCAAGAACTAATGTGAGCCATGTAATTTGGAAATCTGCAGAGACTGAGACCATATGAGACCAGTGAGTGTATGCATGCTTAACTTGCAAGCAGTTTCAGTTAATAAAATGCCAGAGGAACTCTTTACCTTGTAATGACTTACGTAATCAAGGTACAATAAATATTAACAATTAGAACTGTTGCCATCAGTTAATGTACTTTAAAGGCACTGTGCAACAAGTGTGATAACTTTGCTGGATTTATATATTCATTAATCCCTGACAGCAACAAGGAAGATCAAGATGTTTTGTGGCATGAACTGGATATCTTCAAAGACTTCATTAATAGGAAAGGAGTAATACCTGATGCTATGAGGGAAACGTATGTCCTTAATAACAAGGTCTTTTTTTCAAACACAGAAATAGGTTAGGAAAAAACTTAGTTCACCCAAATTAATCATGTGACATGATGGAGTAAGAAACATAATGTGTTATGTAAACTGAAATGCTGTTGTAGACTGTTTCAGAATAGCTGTTTCCAGTTAGAGAGAAAACAGATTGGTGCTGGTGCTGTATCACTTCTTTTCACAGGGGACATGAGGCCATAATGAGCCAAGCAAGATCCTGCACAGCATGGCAGCAAAGACATTTCCTCACCGTGGCCTTGGCACTCCAGGGCACCCCAAAAAGGGCCGAGGAGTCCTGTGTGTAACCAGGAGGGATGGCTGACATCACTGTGGGTCCCAGCATTCCCCAGTCCCTTGCTGGCCATTCAGTGCACACTGGGGATGCTGGGCATGTGTGGAACATGGGGATAGGGTGCACACAATTAAAGGGGGGCCCCAAAGTGGAAGGAGTGGAAGCCAAAATCGCTGGGTGGAGACCCCCAAAAGGGAGGTGCGATATCCCAAAATGGAGGGAGGAACCCACAAAATTGGAGCAACGCCCCAAAAAACCACATGAAGCTGTTCTCTCCCTCCATTGTTTACCAACAAGAACTATCTACCAACTCTGATTTCAGCAAATAGTTTCAAGTGTTTTAGCTGAAAGTCATTCTGAGCAAACTTTGTAGAAGTGATCACAGAATCACAGAGCGTTCTGTGTTGGAAGGGATCCACCGAGTCCAATTCTGAAGGGAATGGCTTGCTGGCAGGGTCAGCACCAAAGACACCCACACCAACTTAAGGAAGAAGTGTCATTTCCTGTAGGGCAAAGCAGCAAAGAAGTAGAGAAGGATAAGCTAAGCAATGCACCCGATTATTGCTACAAAAGATTGCCTGTAGGGATGAAGAAAGACACATCACCAGTTACCCTAATACTTGACCATTGTCCTGACACACACGTCAGCTGGGGATGCCCTGTCACACCAAAGGATTGGAGAAGCACTCCCAGTAACGGGGAATTCCTATGTGGTTCGCCCACCCTCAGGCCAGGCTGCCAACTTTGCTGTGAGAGGGCCCAGATTTTATACTGTTGGATAAACAAGCTACCATAACTTCTAGTGCAGGCACATCTGGTTTCATCCTCCTCTTGGGCAGGGCTCAGGGAGGAACCAAGGGAGTTTGCTTTGACCCTCTACCTTCAAACACAGCCAGATGGAGATGTGATAAATGAAGATGATTTGTGCTAATAATTGTAACTATATTGATATTTTAGAAAATATTTGTTAAAAAGTAATAGGGGAAAGTGATATGTCATTAGCATCACAAAACAGATGTTCGCAGATGTTCATATGATCCAGGATGGAGTATTGAGATATTTTAGCACAAACGGCCTTGGGAAAAACAAAGCTGGGAAAACCTCCAAGAGTGGAATCGACATTGAGACAAATAAAAGTCCAGGCAACTTCTTCTTAGGCAAGAACAGCCTTGAAGACAAAGCAGTTGATATAATTCCAGATAGAGAACCCAAAACAGGAACATAATGCTTACTTATGTAACACCAAGCTCCATGTGCATGTGCAACCTGCCAGGTTATTCAGAGGACAGCCAGGAAGACCATCGGCCTTCATCCAAGAAGATCCCTGAAGAGTCCAGAAGACCCCCACGAACAACGGGAACGTGCGCTGTGTAATATGGTGACTTAGACTTCAAGAATCAAAACTGGGAGGAGATTTACAGGAACTATTGATGAATATGTATTAGCATACAGTATAAAAGTTGTGCTTGGATTCTTTTGCCTTTTGTACGTGCGGCAGGGTGAGAGGTCCTCCCCGTCCCCCGCTTGGTTTTGCTTATGCTTTATCAGAACCACTGCCAAATTTCTATTTGTAACTACTTCATTATATTTGATTTTATTATTATTTTATATTTTTTTATACCTCAATTAAAATTGCTGCTAAAGTTTAAATCTTGCAGGTTTTTGAACTTGACATATGGCACCTCATTCATGACACCAGGAAGAGGCACGCAGGGCCGGGCTGCTGCCTCCTGCAGCTACAAGGGCCTCCTGGCAGCCTGCCTCTGCCGAGGCTCAGGCTGCTCCGGGCTCTGCCGGGGCTCTGCTGCGGCTCCAGCCCGGGCAAGGCCGGGCCCGCTCTCACCTCACAGTCGCTGACAGCTCTGCACCGCAGGAGACCTTTCAGAGCACCCTCTCTGATCTTGCTGCTTTCTCAGCTGAGCAAGGCTCTCCTCCAGCCAAAGACATTGCACTTAGGGATACAAATCCAAGTGGCAGGCGCCCAAATGCTCTCGAGTCACAGCTGAAGGCCTGCATCAGCACAGGATGGTTTGGCTTCCCCTCTCCCCCTTTGGTTTTTCCTGCTAATGCCATTGCCATTTCTGCCTCAACTAGAAGTGCCCCAGATGTGCCAAAAGGGACCAGTGGGCCGTATTCCAAAGGCAGTGTGGTCTGGAGAGGATGAATGAAGAAGAGCCTTCTCCACTTACAAACCATACCAAAGAAGCCATAAGCGTGTCTTAGCACCAATCAAAAACACCTGGCAATTCAGAAGGAAATGTTGAGTTTTCTGAAGGGGTCAGAAGGAGGGGAATCTGCCAAATGAGTTGATGCTTCAGAAACTTTATTTAATTCCAATCCTACTCTATAAACCTATACTACAAAACAACTCAATAATCCTACTTTAGAGTCCTACTCTACAATCCTACTCTAACTTGGTTATGGAGATAATATCTTGACTGTTAGATTCTTGTCTTCTTCTTCTTCTCCTTCTTCACTGAGTTGATGAGTGGTACCAGGGTGGACGCTGGCTTGGCTGATGTTACAAATGGATGCTGTCCATAGGGAGAAAAAAAAAAAAAGAACAGTGAACCATGACTTTCCAAGCTCAGTGCTTCACAGACTCAATCAGGATTCCTCTGGTACTTAGAAAGACCCAGAAAGAGGAGTGACGGGGACATCTGCTCCCCTGTCATCCTGTGCAGGACCTTGCCATCACAGGCAAACCTGGCCCAGAATCCCACTTATCCCTTTATTCTGGTTTCTCCATCTAGCTGGGATTTTTGCCCTGCCAGTGCTCTAGAAATGGTGCTTTCTGTCCCTGGGGTTTCTTCCTTTCAGGAAACTCCAGTGACCCACATAGGTCCCTGTCTTTGAGAGACAGGCACCGTGCTAATTTCCACAGGGAGACAGAGCAGTGTCTACCTTTCCATGCCCTGCCCCTCCTGTGCTGGATGGCACCTTCCTTCCCAGCAGGGCCAGCCGAGTGGCGCTGGCTGCTGCAGTTCCCTCTCTGCCACACAGGCTGGCAGTAAGCCTGGGCCAGTTCCCCTCTGCCTGAGCGTGCCAGGCAGCAGATGGGGCTGGGACAAGTCCCTCTCAGCTGCCCCTGTCTGCGTGCCAGAAACCTCTAAGGGTGGGGTGGGGGGCAGAAACCAGGGCCCCTCAGAGGCTCACAGTGAGCCCCCCACAGCCCCTCCTGCCCACAGCCAAATCTCTCCAGACTGCTCTGCCAGGACTGGCTTCCTTGGGTTCCTCCACCACCATTTCATGGCTCTGTACCCTGCATTGCTCTACTTCAGTTCTTTTGCCATTCGATAAAACGGAGCACCCCACCAAATTACAAAACAGGGTGACAGAAACAGCCAGAAAACAGAGCACCTGTCTTCTCAGGAAATGCGGAGAGAGGTGGAGTTATTCAGCTTTGTGAAGAACAGGCCCCAGGGAGACCTTATTGCCACTTTCCAAGACTTCAGAGTGGCTTTGAAGAAAGTGGAGGACATCTTTTTTATCAGGGCCAGTTAACAATAGAATGTGGGCAAATATTTTTAAACAAAATGGGGATCAAGTCAGAGTAAGTCTGAGGAAGAACTTGTTTACTCAGAGCATGGTGCAACACCGGCACAGGTTGTCCCAAGAGCTTGTAGGTGCCCCATCCCTGCAGGTATTCCAGGTCAGGTGGGAAAGGGCTCTGAGCAATCTGATCTCTTTGAAGATGTCCCTGCTCATTGCAGGACACTTGGACCAGATGACCTTCACAGGGCCCTGCCAGCCCAGCCCAGTCTAGGATTCTTCACTGTTTTCATTTGAACAGCACCAAGAGTGGAGGTGAGGAGGAACGGGGGCTCATCTGATGCCTTGGACCTCACTGGAGGAGGAGCCCATCCCTCAGACACTCTTTCACCTGCAGCCCCTTTGCATTTTACCTGCAGGAGATCCTTGGCAGACCAGCGCCGTGCCTCGTCTGTCTGCAGGCAGCAGCTCAGGAAGTCACGCAGGCAAGACGAGCATCGGTTGGGCTGCCGCAGCTTTGGTCTCCCTCCTCTGGCTATCAGGAGTTGAGCCTGCAGGAAAAGGAAACATAAGGCTCCAGCTGCTTCTTTCCCATCTGTAAGTGCTCTCTCAGATCCCATTGTTTAAGCTCCACTCTGCAGGGCAGTTTCTGCCCTGGCAGAGACCCAGAGATGACTTTTCTTTACCAACCAAAAACCCAAAGCCCAATGCAGCCACAGCTTTTCCAGCATTCAGCAGATCTTGCCTTGGCAGCTGATTTCATTGACTGACCTAGTTAGTGGGAACTACATCAGCAAAGCATGTTTCCTTCTCAGAGGATTCGCACCAGCTTGACAGGCTTTTGAGAAGACGGACTCTGCTACACTAACTAACTCTATTATTTCCAAGGATTAGTACATGAAAGGCATCTCTGCAGTGCTTGTTGGTCCCTTAAGCACAGTGGTCATAAACCAAAACTCATCGAGCTTCTTGTCCTCTTCTAGAAAACAGCAGTACGTGGAAGGCAAGAAAGGAAACCTGCCAGGTATTCCTCAGGTAAGGAAACAAACATTTGGAATCTCATATTCAACACAGACAGTTTAAGATGCCTGCACAAATGTATTGGGATGAAAATGCCTGCTTGGGCACACAGGAGCCACCTGCAGCTCTGTCTCTCAGCTGCAAGTTTCAGCTTCTTTATGTGGCAAAAGGAAAACTTTTCAAGGTCAAATCAGAAGAAGTGCCATCCCTATGGTCACCCTCTGCTCATTTGGATACTCAATCAATGCATTAATGGTGTCCCCATCGCAGAAAGTGTTGGGTAAGAAATGGGAGGTTTTGGCTGGCTCTCCATGGCACCAGGCTGTGGCCTGGTCTCCATAAAAATGCCTATCACAATACTAACAGCTCTGTGCTGGTGGCACTGAAATAGATGGTGACCAAAAAGACTATCCTCTTCAAGCCAGAGGAAAATTTCCAAGCCTGAAACAGCAAACACACTCCCCTTGAGTATAAATAATTATGGCAGCTTTCTTTCCTTTTCCCACACCCCCAGAGGTCACAAAGAGGGTTTTATCCTGTCTCTCTGCAGCTGTGCTCAGCCACTGGACATGGTGGGGAGCTGGAGTCCTCACTGTCCTTAGAACTGTGCAAGCCAGGGATGGCCCTGCTCCTGTGGTAAAGGAACACAGCACCGGCGTCAACTGCCCACGTTGGATCCCAGCCCTGGGCACCTGGCTGCAAGCTCATCAACTTGTTAAAGTACCCAGAAACAGCCAAGAGTTTAGTGTACAATTCTAACTGCAGTCGGAGAAAAACACATCCTAAACTTATCCAGGCCACCCACACGCAAGACTGAACAATGTACAGATGATTTGAAAGCCTGAAAGTTTTGAAGGCCAACAGGATTGGGAAAAGATGCTACAGTTTGGAGGAAAATTGATGTGCTGTGGTTAAAAAAAGAACAAGAAAGCAAAACTGTTGGGGAAGATGAAACAGGAAAACGTTCTAATCTGGCAAAAGATTTTTAGAATATGGAAACTATAAGCGAGATTGAAATGAAAGTAAGCTTTGAGATAGTTACTAGCCTTAGTTACTGAGCAACTGGAAAACAATGGTATGGCTGGCTGAAGGCAATCCCCTTCAGGGTGCAAAGAGTAGTTTTTAAGGTTTAAAATGTAACACAGTATGGTAATGTAATTATTCCTATAGGCTGTAGGTAAATGCTATAGGATCTGTCTTTTGTACTAGATTGGTTAGTGACAATTAGAATATTCAGCACAGAAGAAGATTTATTGGGCTGTAACCAGAACTTCCTCGCTCTTTCAGGTCTCTCTTTTGGGCTCCTCTTTTGGGCCTGCTCCGAGCTGTGGCTGGCAGCTCCAAACAGGGCCCCTGCAGCCACGCCCTTTGCAATAAACCGAAAGTTCCAAGACCTGGCTTCAAAGATCTCTCGTTTCTGTCCACCCTGACGGTCCTACCCATCATCGCTCCTAGACAAAACTACTTGGGCATAGCTTTGGTGGTTGTTTCTCTTTTTCCTTTCTTTTTCTTTTTCTTTTTCTTTTTCTTTTTCTTTTTCTTTTTCTTTTTCTTTTTCTTTTTCTTTTTCTTTTTCTTTTTCTTTTTCTTTTTCTTTTTCTTTTTCTTTTTCTATAAAATTGAAACTGGGAAGGTCTAACCTCCATTTCTCAGGCTATTTACCACATGTCTAACCTCTCCACTGAAAAATTCTTGTCCTTCAGAGACAGAGCTCCAGCAGGCTTCAAAAAGCAAATGAGAAATTTCAGGCATGGCTGGAGGCCAAAATTCCAGGTTTCTGAACTGGTTAGGTTTCTGAACTGGTTACCTTCCTCTTCCCTTCTGATGCAACCAAATCGACAGCAGATGCTGATGTGCTGCAGGGACATTTTTAGAAGGGGACCTTGGTGGAAGTGGTGCCAGCAGATGGCAATGGGATTTTGTCCAATGGCACACTGACCATGGGACAGGTGAGAAAGACAAGCAGGATCAGTGAGTATTTGCACCTTACCGAAACAGTTTTATTCCGGTAAGGGACTTCTCGTTCCACCATTTCGATGCCCACGATTCCAAAAAACCATATGTCCACTTTGGGGCCATATGGTTGACCTGTCACCACTTCAGGCGCCATCCACCCAGAAATGCTGGCCACTGAGCTCTGTCGACTCTGCTCAGGGGTGAGCTGAGCAAAGGGGCCAGAGTCAACTGTGGAGAAAAAAACATACCATGAAAGCCAGCTCAAGTTAGGAAATCAAGCAAAAGAATTCCCCACTCTCAGTCTAAGAATGTGCTGTTGAGTCTCCTGGAGAACTGTCCACGCTCTGTTTCCTCAGGGCTTTAGACAAGGAAGTATGGAATTGACCACTTCCAAAAAAACCCCAGTTGTTTTAAGCTGCTCACAGCAGTGGCCTTCATTCCCCTGAAGCTTTACATTGTAGCTCCCTCCCTCTGGAAGAGACACACACAGAGCAATGCCACTCTTGACTTCTCGTGGTTCCATATACCTCTGTGCACGTTGCAACTGTGTCATCAGCTCACAGTGGGGGGCCCTGCACTGCCACCAGCACCATTTTTGGGGAGCTGGCAGTCACTCAAAGCAGCCCCACAGCCCACATCCCTGGAATGCTGCACCTGACCAAGAATACACTGACCCAGCTTGACAGAGCCATCGGTTCTGAGAAGGATGTTGCTGCTCTTCACATCTCGGTGGATCACGTGGTTCGAGTGAAGAAAATCCAGGCCTTGCAGGCACTGAGAGAGAAAACAGAAACAGGAGGGCAAAAATTAGTGATGTGATTTCATTACACAAGAAAGGAAACAGCTCTAAAAGATTCCCTCTGCAGGGGAATGGTGAGTAATGGCAGAACACAGTGCCATTGCGAGGAAGAGCTTGCTGCTCCACCACTTGCAGAGCAGGACCTTTCTAAGGAAAAGGCATGTCAGCTTTTGAAAAAGCAACAGCAGCTGCTGTTGTTGTAGACTGTCCCCTGCAAACCAGCCAGCATGGCTGCTGCTGCTGTGGATGTGCTTTCTCCATGCAGAGGACAAGTGAGGGGTTTTGCCAAGGAAGAGAAAGTCCCTCCCTTTGGTGTGAAGTGGATCACTTTGGGGTGGGAGGCTGCATGACAAAGGTTTTGTTGCTGGCCTCAGCACAGACTTGGAAGTATCACAACAGTCACCTTCCTGAAGCAAAGAGCATTTTGGCTGCACTACTGTCCTTTTCCAGTTGAGGACTATGAGAAATGAGTCTCTCTTTTTATTTTGCTGATCATTTCAAATGCTGCCACCAGCACCTTTGCTTTTACAGGCAAGGAATGCAGTGCAGACAGGCTGGAGATGAAAGTTTAGGGAAGCAAGGTGGAGAACAGCAAATACAAATCCAAGAGACAGAGTGAGAATACAACAGTAGGAGATATGAGTACAAGAACTAACTGCTGTGAGTGCAGGGGCACTGGCAGGCATTTCACTTGAGAGGCTTTTACTTGCCCATAGCATACCAGCAACACAGAAACAAAGCTTGGCACATGAAATCACTCCAGGTCGGAGCCCTGTTTCCCAGACAATCCTGCCCAAGCCCTGGGCAGCACAGATGGGATTGCTGACCTCCCGACTGATGGCTGCCATCTCGTCTTCAGACAGGTAGGTCTCGCTGATGACATCGCTCAGAGTGCCTCCGTCCATGTACTCCATGACCAGCCAGAGCTGCCCATCCACAAGGTAGCTGAAAGAAGGAAACAAGAGCATGGAGATAAACATGCATGGCTAGGTTGTTTTCTTGATTGACTATTGTTTCCAAGTCCCTTTGTGACAAGGACAGAATGAAAGGAATAGATATTCCCTCTAGGCTGTGCATTGTTTGCAATCTGTCTCAAGAAGAAAGGCACAGCTGTGAAAAAAGGAGATGTCTTCAATTGCCAGCAAGTAAAAACTGCAGGTTAGGAACAGATCAAAAACCTGTCAAACTGTGTGTTTCTGGAAATAAGCACCTAGTCTTCCTGGCATGCAAAGCAATGGAAAAGAGGGGACGCAATCCAAGGGAAATCCATGTTAGTTTATCTGGACGTAAGAGGACTCTTGAAAAAAACCAAGCCCCAAAACAATGTGGTGGCTGTGAACTTACAGGCTATTGATTCAGTAAGATATGACTGATGCAGGTTTTTGAATAATCTTCAAACTCTGTGTACCAGGGAAGACTCATGCAGACAAGATGCACTCTCTTCCCATCCACTGGAGATGAGCAGAGCAATAATAATTAACCAATAATTACAGCTCTATTTTCTGCCAGTGAACAAAGTGGAATTTTACCATGCATGTTTGCAATATGTAAACAAACATTCACAACAACTCACCTGTCTAAATAGTTGACCAGGTTGGGATTCTTATTTGTCTTCATGAGCATAAGTTCATTGACTTTTAGTTCCTTCTTCCTCGGTCCTTGGAGATTTATTTTCTTTATGGCCACCTAAAATGACATTGAAAATGAGTAACTTGAGAAGTTGGCGGCACAAGACCACAAGGCACATGGAGCGAGTGATTTTGCAATGCCACAGCCGAGCTGTGCCAAACTGCCTTGTGATTGGGCATTGCAGTAATTAGGAACTGACATTGCAACAGCCCATTTCTCTGCTCCCTTGGAGGCCAGTTACAGGACACGTGGCCACTGAGGTTTTGCCTTGTCCACTTGGTAACTGTGGTGTCTCAACTATCACCCACAAAGCTCTGAGCACACTCCCTGCTGCTTTGTCTGGGATTCAGAAGAAGTAATCCATGCCTTAATACTCTGTGGATACATCTCGGGCTATGGGCAGGACTTAGGGCTTTTAGGGATGCTGTGCAGATCTCTCCCTACGTGCAGTTCTCCAGTGCAGCACTGCAGGTGGCTAAGGAACTACCAGTAACTTTCAGATGCATTTGCTGGCAAGCAGAAGTGAGAATTCAGGACTCTGAAGCCGTAGCCCCAAAGAGCAGTGAGATGCTCAAAGGCACCACCTTTGTTTTAGCAATGGAGAGCAAATGAGCACATCCTTCTCTGAAAGGAACTGTTGCCCTCCTTGCCTTCCTTCTGGCAGCTGAGAAGGACAAAGACTGTCCCAAATGTATTTTGCAGGCTGGTAGCAGTCTGTGCTTCTTGTGCCTTTTCTGCACACCTCTACTCAAAGCTCCAGCCACAGCTGCTCACACCAGAGGACCTGCGGGATTTGTTGACATTTACCTGCTCTCCTGTGGCATTGTCAAGTGCTCTGCAAACATCTCCAAAAGTCCTAGAAACAAAAAAGCAGCAAAGAAAGGAGAAGACATTTAGATCTTGCAGTGAAAGCCAGCCCACAGAGGAGATCTCTGCTGCAAATGCCTAAAACCTGCCGGATGCAGGCGGGCTCTGCCCGAAGGCAGATGATGCATTTTCCTCTCAAGTGCATGGGCACTGGGCCTGTCCCTGAAGCGTTGCTGTTTACTGCCTCAGCTCCTAAGGAGAGCTCCTTCTTTCACCTTGGGTTTCAGGTTCTAAACTGTGCAGGTTTTGTCCTGACCATGGAGTATTTCCTTCAGCAATCTCTTGGAAAGAAATGTTCCTGAGAACTGTTATCTGACAGCTATCAGGGAGTATCTTGCTCTTTCAGGCAAGCAAGTTTCTTCCCCTTTTATTAGTGTGGCTGTATGATTTGGAGATATACAAAAATGCTCAGGAAATTAACACAGAACTGTCCCACACTTGAGAGACAAGGAGATTTTCCAGGTCCTGTTCCTTGCTGCCGGCAAGAACTTGGCAGCATGGAGGTGTCTCTGCCAATGCCTTCTGGGCACACTCACAAATTCAGAGCAGCACTGAGAGATGGGACAATCTATCCCCAGTGTCTGAACATGGGGATAGATGTCTGTTTGCAGCTGTTCTGACTTCACACTGCATAGATATTCCACCAGAAAAACACCTGGCCCATGGTTATGTAGAAGTAACTGTGGTTGGACTCACCCTCTGCCAATATATTCCAGTTCAGTGTATTTCATCACAGGATTTTCCATGTTCACTATTTTCCCTGAGGGAAACAAAATGCAAGATGCTCACTTTAAAGCAGATATCTCAGCTTCCAGGAGATTCAAAAGGCAGACCCAGAGCCTGGAGCTTTGAACCCTTTGTGTTCGGCTGGGTAACAACAACAACCAGGCAGACAGCTCTGCAGCACAGGTGGCCAGCACAGAGACTGCTTTTCTACAGCAGTTCCTGTGGGGAAATGTCTCTAAATGTCCCTGGGACACCAAACTCAGGAAAAGCATTTGGTACAGCTATGTTGACACCTGCACACAATAGACTGTCCCTCAGACAAGAAATACAGCAGACGTACTCAGTAGCTCCAGGGAGTCATCCTTGATCTCCTGTTGCTGAGCAGCAGCTGGGTCAGCACTGGAGATGAACAAACCGCCCCGGCTCCGCTTCTCAGGTTGGGGAGCAAAAGCTCCTTTAGACCATGCTGTTGCTGCAGCAGGTTTGGTGACAAAGCCCTTGTAGATCTGGGACAAGAAATGAGTTTATGTCAGAAAGGTGGCTGGCAGAGATTAGCCTGAGATTCCATTTCAAATGCAAGCCCTTAGGAAGGTGCTGTCAGCAACATGAAGCGCTCTTAAGTGGGTTTTTTCTGATGTCCACTTCTCAGACTGGATGGGTCAAAACCAAAGGCTAGTTCTACTCGAGTGGATAGCCAGATTCATGGTCCATTTTCATGGATTTTCTGAAGGATCACTGCCACAATGACCATTCTACTTCCTCTCAAGGATTCCTTTCCCCCTCCAAGGGCTACAGACACACTTGCAGCTCCTTGTTCAAGTGCTCGTCCTCCCCCCACTGTGTCCTCTTTTCCTGCACCATCTTCAGGTCATGCCCAACCTGTAGCACCTTTGGTGGGGACAGTTCCTGTGCCTCACGCCAGCCTCGGGGCTCTTCAGTGCCACTCATTTGCCGGAAGTCTTTGCCGGCTGCCCGGTGAGATGTCAACACTTGCACCTCGAGTCAAACAGAACAAAGCAGTCAGAGACTACAGCTTGTCCCTGTCAGTCAGGAGTCACTGACTGTGAGGAAAGAACAGATTTACAAGGGATACAGACAGCTTGTTTCAATCCTCCATCTGGGTCACCATCTTCCCCTGTAAAAACACCTCAAGAAACAAGGAGAGCAGGAACAGGCCAGCAGGAATCAATTTGGATGACTGCTGGCCAAAAGGCCAAAGGACAAGTCCCACTGTCCAGGGCAGCAGCTGAGATTCAGCACACCAGGAAATGTCCTTCTGAGTGACTGTGATACACACTAGAGCAGGATGGCACTCAGAGGCATCACCCCGCTCCCTGCTGCTCTGCACTGGGAAGGCCAGAAGGGCAGAAACCACCAGTTTGGTGACTGCAGTGGCTATCCCTCTTTCACTCACTTGCTTTTGTAGAGCCTGAGGGAGGGGATTAAGTTTTTCTCTGATGATTTTAATTTCTTCCTCCTGCCTCTTCTCCCTTGCCATGATCTTAGCGTGAGCTTTCTGAAAGTCTGTGTCCAGCTGTTCCTTCAAGTTCTGTAAAATACAAGAGAGAGGATCTTTCATGAGTGGAGTGGCTGCCACTCTTTCACTCACCTGGTTTTGTTGATCGCCCCTCTGCTGATGGAGATTCATCTCCTCTTGAATTCTTCTCGTGTCTTCCTGGTTCTTCTTTACTTCCGTGATGGCACTCTGAGCTTCGGGCTGCTCTGCTTGTGGCTCTGCCTTGATGCTCTGTACACACAAATGCAGAGCAAGTGACTGGGAGCTGCCATAAGGCTCAGCTTTTTCCTCTTGCAGCCTCAAAATCACATTTATTCAGCCACTTCTTTCTGCTTCCCTACCCACACCTGCTTCCAATGGAACCCTCTTGTCCCAGTGCTGATCTCTGCAGATTCCAAGGCTCCGTGCTTTCAGTGCCTCTGGGACTCCTGGCCTCCTCACTCCCAAGAGCTCTGTTTTATGCCCCTCTTCCTGCCCTTTCCCTCTGACACCTGGCGAGTCTGGCTTACCTGGCCATTCTCCTGTGGCTCTTCCACCTGCTGCCTGAGCTGCTCTTCCTGCTCTTGGGCTCTCAGCTCTCCCTGAGTCTGGCATGGCATCTCTGATAAGGCAATCTGCTCCTGCTCTTTCTCTGGAAGGATCTGCACAGAAAGCAAGAGAAGATGGGTTTCAACTTTCCATAGGACATTTGTGGGCTAAGACTCAAGAACTGATGGGCTCACACGTTCCCAAAGCACTGTGCTGCTGCTCTCCTGGGTCATTCTCTGCCCGTGGGGAGGCACAGATTCCAAAGTGACCCTGGCACTACAATCAGGGGCCATCTGGGGCTGAAGCTCCAACAGCCTCTCAGGCAGCTGACAGGGAAGGTGTGGCATTTCTCAGGGGTCTGGTGAGGGCCTCCCTCTGCTCCTGCCATGTCCTGTTTGTCTTTCAGTAGTGACTGACACCCAGCCCAGTCCCACAGCTCCATCCTGCCTCTGCAGGTGGCTTCCTGGGTGAGCTCACCCTTTATGAGAGACACTTCTGGAGTTCATGTTCTCTTCACCACCTAAAACATGGAATTCTTCCACCTCTCTGGGACAGGCAGAAATTAAAGAATTAACTGGGGGCCTCAGGATGAAGAGGCTGGAGGAGGAAAACAGCTCTGAGGGGAAAAAACCACCATATCTGGAGGGGGAAACAGCTCTGCCTGCTCAGAATCGGTCAACAGAACGTGTCTCTAATCCTCTCCTGAAAGGGATGCTTTAAGTGAACTTTGCACCTCCAACTACTTTGGACCAGAGCCAAGAAGATTCAATTATGCAAATGACAGATAGATAGATAGATAGAGAGAGAGAGAGAGAGAGAGAGAGAGAAAGATAGAACTCACTCTTATAATCTCTCTTTCCTATCATTTCTGTTGCTACACACACTTGGTAGACATTGCCCTGATCAGCAGCAATCCTGAGATTGCTCTCCTGTTGCTTCAATAAACCACACTCCCGGGGAATCTGGAGCATTTAGGTCCTTATGGAATGCAATCAGGTCCAGAGCATTGCACTGGGAATGGCACTCTTGCAGCATCTGTGCTTGGCCAAGTGCTTCTCTTGGACTTGATGACACTGAGAGTGCTAAAGGGGCTGTAATCAGAAATAAAGCCCAGCCTCTGCCAGCTCCTCTGATCTCTGAGGACAATCTGGAATGCAAGAGCATTGATTTCCTGCTCAGTTCCCAAACACCACGTTTACTGATTCCCTGGGCTGCAAAAAGGCAGAGGTACTGTCAATATGAATGCGAAGTGCAAGGCCCTGTTGACTGGCCTGGCACCAGAACAGCTCCTTCTGCACCAATCTCGCTGCCCCAAACAATGTGATCTCATGCAAAAATACTGCATCCTCCAAAAATGTCACCTTACAAAAGAAAATGCGAGCAGAATCTCAACAAGTGCTGGACAAAGACAGAAAAGTTTGAGGAAAATAGCCTTGCCTTGCTGAGAAATGAGAAACTGAACAGGACTTCTCCTCCCAACAAAGGAAGAAACCACAACATGAAAGAGTCACCAAATGAAGTGTCAAAAACACTTGGATGCAGTGAGATAATATTTGTAGGAGAAATAGCATTTGTAGTGAGCACTATCTTGCAGGGATTTATGGAACACTGCCTGGAGGTCACTGACGAGCCTCCCGTTGTCCAGGCTAAAGCTCCCTCAGCACCTCCTCCTTGGCCTTGCGCTCCACAGCCTTCCCCAGCTCCCGTGTCCTCCTCTGCACACGCTCCAGCCCCTCAAGGACTTTCTGCTTCACAGGGGCCCACAACTGGGCACAGCACTCCCAGCTGTGGCCGCAGCGCTGCCCAGCCCAGGGGGACGCTCCCTGCCCTGCTCCTGCTGCCCCACTCTTGCTGACACAGGCCAGGACGCCCTTGGCCTTCCTGGCTCCCTGGCCACGCGCTGGCCCACCTTCAGCTGCTCTTGACCGGCACCCCTGGGTCCTTTGGGCCCACGCAGCTCCCCCACCACAAACTTGCCCCTTTGACGTCAAATACAGCAGCCACAATTCCAAGATGTCCTTCCTCTTCTCAGCAACACAAGACAGCAGTCAAGGACTTGCAGCTTCACCCCCACCCGAGCCACTAATGCCATTTCCAAAGCTGCAGGCTTCATCCCAAAACGCATCCACAGAAACTCGCCCCTTCTGCTTTTTGCCTGGCAAGAAGCCTTCCCTACAAGGCACTTGCTTCCTTTGGCCTCACCCCACAAGAATAGCCTACCCCAGCTTCATGGACAACGCAATCATCTCCTTGCAGCTTATCAAAAGCCAAAAGAGACTGTACAAGTGAAGAACTGCTGCAGAAAACTGCAGAACACTTCCACAAGCCAAACACACCTTTGCAGAAAGGGAAAACAACTAAAGAAAGCCCTGTGACCTCCAGCACGAGCACCTGTGCCCTTGGCCACGGCCCTGCAGAAGCCCAGAGACAGAGCTTTCTTGAGCCAAGCAGGCAGAAGCTGAGCCGCAGTCCCCAGCTCTTGGGTGCCTCAAGGTGACAGGCCAAAGGCCAATTTCTAGCTGTCCCTGCCTGCAGGAAATGGCCGCGTCCTGCGGGATTCCAGCACTCAGCATCCTCAGCCAGCAACAGCAAGTGCTGGCTGCTCAGAAACTTGCAGCTCTGCCTTGCACTAAAGACAGCACCACCCACAACTGGCACTTACTCTCTTGGAACCATCAGGCTCTGCTGTGACCACAGCTGCAGGCTCGTGGTCCTCTTGCTCCTTTTGCTCCTCTTTGGCTTCTTCTCCAGGAGCAGAGGGAGCCGGGGCAGAGACTGCTGCTGCTTCTGTCATCTGTGGCAAGAGAGAAACATGAGGGACAGGCCGTTACCTATGGTTTAGCACCTCCTTTCTCCTGGCATCTACAACCACCTCTTTGAAGGAGAAATCATCAGCATTCTTAGCAATGGCATTCTAAGTCACTCCGGCCAGATTAAAATGGGCTAATTCAAGAGAACTCTGTTTGCCTAGGAATTTGATAGTCCTCCATGGCTGCTATCTGCAAGGCACAGTGCCTCTGCACAAGGGAGCTTTTAGCTCTTGAAAGCTGTGAAATGGAAAAGTAGGAAATAGCCAGCAAGGCCTTTGCTATTGCTGCGGCAGACATGGAAAACTAAAAGTGGATCAGAATCCCATTCGGTGCAGGAAAAGGGCAGGAAAGCTTGTGCAGAAGCATCTTTGCTTGCTGGGAAGAGAGAAAATCAGCAGGGCTTCTCCTCCTAGCAAGCCAAGAAACCACAAATTGGAAGTGTCACCTCCTCAGGTGGCTAAAGCACATGGATGCAGAGCGGGGATGTTTGGCAGGGAAGCAGGCCTTGGGGTGAGCGCTGTCCTCTATGGATCTATGGAAGTGTGCCTGAAGGGCCCTGACGAGCCTCCCGTTGTCCAGGCTAAAGCTCCCTCAGCACCTCCTCCTTGGCCTTGCGCTCCACAGCCTTCCCCAGCTCCCGTGTCCTCCTCTGCACACGCTCCAGCCCCTCAAGGACTTTCTGCTTCACAGGGGCCCACAACTGGGCACAGCACTCCCAGCTGTGGCCGCAGCGCTGCCCAGCCCAGGGGGACGCTCACTGCCCTGCTCCTGCTGCCCCACTCTTGCTGACACAGGCCAGGACGCCCTTGGCCTTCCTGGCTCCCTGGCCACGCGCTGGCCCACCTTCAGCTGCTCTTGACCGGCACCCCTGGGTCCTTTGGGCCCACGCAGCTCCCCCACCACAAACTTGCCCCTTTGACGTCAAATACAGCAGCCACAATTCCAAGATGTCCTTCCTCTTCTCAGCAACACAAGACAGCAGTCAAGGACTTGCAGCTTCACCCCCACCCGAGCCACTAATGCCATTTCCAAAGCTGCAGCCTTCATCCCAAAACGCACCCACAGAAACTCGCCCCTTCTGCTTTTTGCCTGGCAAGAAGCCTTCCCTACAAGGCGCTTGCTTCCTTTGGCCTCACCCCACAAGAATGGCCTGCCCCAGCTTCATGGACAACGCAATCATCTCCTTGCAGCTTATCAAAATCCAAAAGAGACTGTACAAGAGAAGAACTGCTGCAGAAAACTGCAGAACACTTCCACAAGCCAAACACACCTTTGCAGAAAGGGAAAACAACTAAAGAAAGCCCTGTGACCTCCAGCACGAGCACCTGTGCCCTTGGCCACGGCCCTGCAGAAGCCCAGAGACAGAGCTTTCTTGAGCCAAGCAGGCAGAAGCTGAGCCGCAGTCCCCAGCTCTTGGGTGCCTCAAGGTGACAGGCCAAAGGCCAATTTCTAGCTGTCCCTGCCTGCAGGAAATGGCCGCGTCCTGCGGGATTCCAGCACTCAGCATCCTCAGCCAGCAACAGCAAGTGCTGGCTGCTCAGAAACTTGCAGCTCTGCCTTGCACTAAAGACAGCACCACCCACAACTGGCACTTACTCTCTTGGAACCATCAGGCTCTGCTGTGACCACAGCTGCAGGCTCGTGGTCCTCTTGCTCCTTTTGCTCCTCTTTGGCTTCTTCTCCAGGAGCAGAGGGAGCCGGGGCAGAGACTGCTGCTGCTTCTGTCATCTGTGGCAAGAGAGAAACATGAGGGACAGGCCGTTACCTATGGTTTAGCACCTCCTTTCTCCTGGCATCTACAACCACCTCTTTGAAGGAGAAATCATCAGCATTCTTAGCAATGGCATTCTAAGTCACTCCGGCCAGATTAAAATGGGCTAATTCAAGAGAACTCTGTTTGCCTAGGAATTTGATAGTCCTCCATGGCTGCTATCTGCAAGGCACAGTGCCTCTGCACAAGGGAGCTTTTAGCTCTTGAAAGCTGTGAAATGGAAAAGTAGGAAATAGCCAGCAAGGCCTTTGCTATTGCTGCGGCAGACATGGAAAAGTAAGAGTGGATCAGAATCCCATTTGGTGCAGGAAAAGGGCAGGAAAGCTTGTGCAGAAGCATCTTTGCTTGCTGGGAAGAGAGAAAATCAGCAGGGCTTCTCCTCCTAGCAAGCCAAGAAACCACAAATTGGAAGTGTCACCTCCTCAGGTGGCTAAAGCACATGGATGCAGAGCGGGGAGGTTTGGCAGGGAAGCAGGCCTTGGGGTGAGCGCTGTCCTCTATGGATCTATGGAAGTGTGCCTGAAGGGCCCTGACGAGCCTCCCGTTGTCCAGGCTAAAGCTCCCTCAGCACCTCCTCCTTGGCCTTGCGCTCCACAGCCTTCCCCAGCTCCCGTGTCCTCCTCTGCACACGCTCCAGCCCCTCAAGGACTTTCTGCTTCACAGGGGCCCACAACTGGGCACAGCACTCCCAGCTGTGGCCGCAGCGCTGCCCAGCCCAGGGGGACGCTCCCTGCCCTGCTCCTGCTGCCCCACTCTTGCTGACACAGGCCAGGACGCCCTTGGCATTCTTGGCTCCCTGGCCACGCGCTGGCCCACCTTCAGCTGCTCTTGACCGGCACCCCTGGGTCCTTTGGGCCCACGCAGCTCCCCCACCACAAACTTGCCCCTTTGACGTCAAATACAGCACCCACAATTCCAAGATGTCCTTCCTCTTCTCAGCAACACAAGACAGCAGTCAAGGACTTGCAGCTTCACCCCCACCCGAGCCACTAATGCCATTTCCAAAGCTGCAGGCTTCATCCCAAAACGCATCCACAAAAACTCGCCCCTTCTGCTTTTTGCCTGGCAAGACGCCTTCCCTACAAGGTGCTTGCTTCCTTTGGCCTCACCCCACAAGAATGGCCTGCCCCAGCTTCATGGACAACGCAATCATCTCCTTGCAGCTTATCAAAAGCCAAAAGAGACTGTACAATCGAAGAACTGCTCCAGAAAACTGCAGAACACTTCCACAAGCCAAACACACCTTTGCACAAAGGGAAAACAGCCAAAGAAAGCCCCGTGACCTCCAGCACGAGCACCTGTGCCCTTGGCCACGGCCCTGCAGAAGCCCAGAGACAGGGCTTCACTGAGCCAAGCAGGCAGAAGCTGAGCCGCAGCCCCCAGCTCTTGGGTGCCTGAAGGTGACAGGCCAAAGGCCAATTTCTAGTTGTCCCTGCCTGCAGGAAATGGCCGCGTCCTGCGGGATTCCAGCACTCAGCATCCTCAGCCAGCAACAGCAAGTGCTGGCTGCTCAGAAACTTGCAGCTCTGCCTTGCACTAAAGACAGCACCACCCACAACTGGCACTTACTCCCTTGGAAGCATCAGGCTCTGCTGTGACCACAGCTGCAGGCTCGTGGTCCTCTTGCTCCTTTTGCTCCTCTTTGGCTTCTTCTCCAGGAGCAGAGGGAGCTGGGGCAGAGACTGCTGCTGCTTCTGTCATCTGTGGCAAGAGAGAAACATGAGGGACAGGCCGTTACCTATCGTTTAGCACCTCCTTTCTCCTGGCATCTACAACCACCTCTTTGAAGGAGAAATCATCAGCATTCTTAGCAACGGCATGCTAAGTCACTCCGGCCAGATTAAAATGGGCTAATTCAAGAGAACTCTGTTTGCCTAGGAATTTGATAGTCCTCCATGGCTGCTATCTGCAAGGCACAGTGCCTCTGCACAAGGGAGCTTTTAGCTCTTGAAAGCTGTGAAATGGAAAAGTAGGAAATAGCCAGCAAGGCCTTTGCTATTACTGCGGCAGACATGGAAAAGTAAAAGTGGATCAGAATCCCATTCGGTGCAGGAAAAGGGCAGGAAAGCTTGTGCAGAAGCATCTTTGCTTGCTGGGAAGAGAGAAAATCAGCAGGGCTTCTCCTCCTAGCAAGCCAAGAAACCACAAATTGGAAGTGTCACCTCCTCAGGTGGCTAAAGCACATGGATGCAGAGCGGGGATGTTTGGCAGGGAAGCAGGCCTTGGGGTGAGCGCTGTCCTCTATGGATCTATGGAAGTGTGCCTGAAGGGCCCTGACGAGCCTCCCGTTGTCCAGGCTAAAGCTCCCTCAGCACCTCCTCCTTGGCCTTGCGCTCCACAGCCTTCCCCAGCTCCCGTGTCCTCCTCTGCACACGCTCCAGCCCCTCAAGGACTTTCTGCTTCACAGGGGCCCTCAACTGGGCACAGCACTCCCAGCTGTGGCCGCAGCGCTGCCCAGCCCAGGGGGACGCTCACTGCCCTGCTCCTGCTGCCCCACTCTTGCTGACACAGGCCAGGACGCCCTTGGCATTCCTGGCTCCCTGGCCACGCGCTGGCCCACCTTCAGCTGCTCTTGACCGGCACCCCTGGGTCCTTTGGGCCCACGCAGCTCCCCCACCACAAACTTGCCCCTTTGACGTCAAATACAGCAGCCACAATTCCAAGATGTCCTTCCTCTTCTCAGCAACACAAGACAGCAGTCAAGGACTTGCAGCTTCACCCCCACCCGAGCCACTAATGCCATTTCCAAAGCTGCAGCCTTCATCCCAAAACGCAACCACAGAAACTCGCCCCTTCTGCTTTTTGCCTGGCAAGAAGCCTTCCCTACAAGGCACTTGCTTCCTTTGGCCTCACCCCACAAGAATGGCCTGCCCCAGCTTCATGGACAATGCAATCATCTCCTTGCAGCTTATCAAAAGCCAAAAGAGACTGTACAAGTGAAGAACTGCTGCAGAAAACTGCAGAACACTTCCACAAGCCAAACACACCTTTGCACAAAGGGAAAACAACCAAAGAAAGCCCTGTGACCTCCAGCACGAGCACCTGTGCCCTTGGCCACGGCCCTGCAGAAGCCCAGAGACAGAGCTTCACTGAGCCAAGCAGGCAGAAGCTGAGCTACAGCCCCCAGCTCTTGGGTGCCTGAAGGTGACAGGCCAAAGGCCAATTTCTAGCTGTCCCTGCCTGCAGGAAATGGCCGCGTCCTGCGGGATTCCAGCACTCAGCATCCTCAGCCAGCAACAGCAAGTGCTGGCTGCTCAGAAACTTGCAGCTCTGCCTTGCACTAAAGACAGCACCACCCACAACTGGCACTTACTCTCTTGGAACCATCAGGCTCTGCTGTGACCACAGCTGCAGGCTCGTGGTCCTCTTGCTCCTTTTGCTCCTCTTTGGCTTCTTCTCCAAGAGCAGAGGGAGCCGGGGCGGAGACAGCTGCTGCTTCTGTCATCTGTGGCAAGAGAGAAACATGAGGGACAGGCCGTTACCTATAGTTTAGAACCTCCTTTCTCCTCGCATCTACAACCACCACTTCGAAGGAGAAATCATCAGCTTTCTTAGCAATGGCATTCTAAGTCACTCCGGCCAGATTAAAATGGGCTAATTCAAGAGAACTCTGTTTGCCTAGGAATTTGATAGTCCTCCATGGCTGCTATCTGCAAGGCACAGTGCCTCTGCACAAGGGAGCTTTTAGCTCTTGAAAGCTGTGAAATGGAAAAGTAGGAAATAGCCAGCAAGGCCTTTGCTATTGCTGCGGCAGACATGGAAAACTAAAAGTGGATCAGAATCCCATTCGGTGCAGGAAAAGGGCAGGAAAGCTTGTGCAGAAGCATCTTTGCTTGCTGGGAAGAGAGAAAATCAGCAGGGCTTCTCCTCCTAGCAAGCCAAGAAACCACAAATTGGAAGTGTCACCTGCTCAGGTGGCTAAAGCCCTTGCATGCAGAGCGGGGAGGTTTGGCAGGGAAGCAGGCCTTGGGGTGAGCGCTGTCCTCTATGGATCTATGGAAGTGTGCCTGAAGGGCCCTGATGAGCCTCCCGTTGTCCAGGCTAAAGCTCCCTCAGCACCTCCTCCTTGGCCTTGCGCTCCACAGCCTTCCCCAGCTCCCGTGTCCTCCTCTGCACACGCTCCAGCCCCTCAAGGACTTTCTGCTTCACAGGGGCCCACAACTGGGCACAGCACTCCCAGCTGTGGCCGCAGCGCTGCCCAGCCCAGGGGGACGCTCACTGCCCTTCTCCTGCTGCCCCACTCTTGCTGACACAGGCCAGGACGTCCTTGGCCTTCTTGGCTCCCTGGCCACGTGCTGGCCCACCTTCAGCTGCTCTTGACCGGCACCCCTGGGTCCTTTGGGCCCACGCAGCTCCCCCACCACAAACTTGCCCCTTTGACTTCAAATACAGCACCCACAATTCCAAGATGTCCTTCCTCTTCTCAGCAACACAAGACAGCAGTCAAGGACTTGCAGCTTCACCCCCACGCGAGGCACTAATGCCACTTCCAAAGCTGCAGGCTTCATCCCAAAACGCATCCACAGCAACTTGCCCCTTCTGCTTTTTGCCTGGCAAGACGCCTTCCCTACAAGGTGCTTGCTTCCTTTGGCCTCACCCCACAAGAATGGCCTGCCCCAGCTTCATGGACAACGCAATCATCTCCTTGCAGCTTATCAAAAGCCAAAAGAGACTGTACAATCGAAGAACTGCTCCAGAAAACTGCAGAACACTTCCACAAGCCAAACACACCTTTGCACAAAGGGAAAACAGCCAAAGAAAGCCCTGTGACCTCCAGCACGAGCACCTGTGCCCTTGGCCACGGCCCTGCAGAAGCCCAGAGACAGGGCTTCACTGAGCCAAGCAGGCAGAAGCTGAGCCGCAGCCCCCAGCTCTTGGGTGCCTGAAGGTGACAGGCCAAAGGCCAATTTCTAGTTGTCCCTGCCTGCAGGAAATGGCCGCGTCCTGCGGGATTCCAGCACTCAGCATCCTCAGCCAGCAACAGCAAGTGCTGGCTGCTCAGAAACTTGCAGCTCTGCCTTGCACTAAAGACAGCACCACCCACAACTGGCACTTACTCCCTTGGAAGCATCAGGCTCTGCTGTGACCACAGCTGCAGGCTCGTGGTCCTCTTGCTCCTTTTGCTCCTCTTTGGCTTCTTCTCCAGGAGCAGAGGGAGCTGGGGCAGAGACTGCTGCTGCTTCTGTCATCTGTGGCAAGAGAGAAACATGAGGGACAGGCCGTTACCTATCGTTTAGCACCTCCTTTCTCCTGGCATCTACAACCACCTCTTTGAAGGAGAAATCATCAGCATTCTTAGCAACGGCATGCTAAGTCACTCCGGCCAGATTAAAATGGGCTAATTCAAGAGAACTCTGTTTGCCTAGGAATTTGATAGTCCTCCATGGCTGCTATCTGCAAGGCACAGTGCCTCTGCACAAGGGAGCTTTTAGCTCTTGAAAGCTGTGAAATGGAAAAGTAGGAAATAGCCAGCAAGGCCTTTGCTATTGCTGCGGCAGACATGGAAAACTAAAAGTGGATCAGAATCTCATTCGGTGCAGGAAAAGGGCAGGAAAGCTTGTGCAGAAGCATCTTTGCTTGCTGGGAAGAGAGAAAATCAGCAGGGCTTCTCCTCCTAGCAAGCCAAGAAACCACAAATTGGAAGTGTCACCTCCTCAGGTGGCTAAAGCACATGGATGCAGAGCGGGGAGGTTTGGCAGGGAAGCAGGCCTTGGGGTGAGTGCTGTCCTCTATGGATCTATGGAAGTGTGCCTGAAGGGCCCTGATGAGCCTCCCGTTGTCCAGGCTAAAGCTCCCTCAGCACCTCCTCCTTGGCCTTGCGCTCCACAGCCTTCCCCAGCTCCCGTGTCCTCCTCTGCACACGCTCCAGCCCCTCAAGGACTTTCTGCTTCACAGGGGCCCACAACAGGGCACAGCACTCCCAGCTGTGGCCGCAGCGCTGCCCAGCCCAGGGGGATGCTCACTGCCCTTCTCCTGCTGCCCCACTCTTGCTGACACAGGCCAGGACGCCCTTGGCCTTCTTGGCTCCCTGACCACGCGCTGGCCCACCTTCAGCTGCTCTTGACCGGCACCCCTGGGTCCTTTGGGCCCACGCAGCTCCCCCACCACAAACTTGCCCCTTTGACGTCAAATACAGCAGCCACAATTCCAAGATGTCCTTCCTCTTCTCAGCAACACAAGACAGCAGTCAAGGACTTGCAGCTTCACCCCCACCCGAGCCACTAATGCCATTTCCAAAGCTGCAGGCTTCATCCCAAAACGCACCCACAGAAACTCGCCCCTTCTGCTTTTTGCCTGGCAAGACGCCTTCCCTACAAGGTGCTTGCTTCCTTTGGCCTCACCCCACAAGAATGGCCTGCCCCAGCTTCATGGACAACGCAATCATCTCCTTGCAGCTTATCAAAAGCCAAAAGAGACTGTACAATCGAAGAACTGCTCCAGAAAACTGCAGAACACTTCCACAAGCCAAACACACCTTTGCACAAAGGGAAAACAGCCAAAGAAAGCCCCGTGACCTCCAGCACGAGCACCTGTGCCCTTGGCCACGGCCCTGCAGAAGCCCAGAGACAGGGCTTCACTGAGCCAAGCAGGCAGAAGCTGAGCCGCAGCCCCCAGCTCTTGGGTGCCTCAAGGTGACAGGCCAAGGGCCAATTTCTAGCTGTCCCTGCCTGCAGGAAATGGCCGCGTCCTGCGGGATTCCAGCACTCAGCATCCTCAGCCAGCAACAGCAAGTGCTGGCTGCTCAGAAACTTGCAGCTCTGCCTTGCACTAAAGACAGCACCACCCACAACTGGCACTTACTCTCTTGGAACCATCAGGCTCTGCTGTGACCACAGCTGCAGGCTCGTGGTCCTCTTGCTCCTTTTGCTCCTCTTTGGCTTCTTCTCCAAGAGCAGAGGGAGCCGGGGCGGAGACAGCTGCTGCTTCTGTCATCTGTGGCAAGAGAGAAACATGAGGGACAGGCCGTTACCTATAGTTTAGAACCTCCTTTCTCCTCGCATCTACAACCACCACTTCGAAGGAGAAATCATCAGCTTTCTTAGCAATGGCATTCTAAGTCACTCCGGCCAGATTAAAATGGGCTAATTCAAGAGAACTCTGTTTGCCTAGGAATTTGATAGTCCTCCATGGCTGCTATCTGCAAGGCACAGTGCCTCTGCACAAGGGAGCTTTTAGCTCTTGAAAGCTGTGAAATGGAAAAGTAGGAAATAGCCAGCAAGGCCTTTGCTATTGCTGCGGCAGACATGGAAAACTAAAAGTGGATCAGAATCCCATTCGGTGCAGGAAAAGGGCAGGAAAGCTTGTGCAGAAGCATCTTTGCTTGCTGGGAAGAGAGAAAATCAGCAGGGCTTCTCCTCCTAGCAAGCCAAGAAACCACAAATTGGAAGTGTCACCTGCTCAGGTGGCTAAAGCCCTTGCATGCAGAGCGGGGATGTTTGGCAGGGAAGCAGGCCTTGGGGTGAGCGCTGTCCTCTATGGATCTATGGAAGTGTGCCTGAAGGGCCCTGACGAGCCTCCCGTTGTCCAGGCTAAAGCTCCCTCAGCACCTCCTCCTTGGCCTTGCGCTCCACAGCCTTCCCCAGCTCCCGTGTCCTCCTCTGCACACGCTCCAGCCCCTCAAGGACTTTCTGTTTCACAGGGGCCCACAACTGGGCACAGCACTCCCAGCTGTGGCCGCAGCGCTGCCCAGCCCAGGGGGACGCTCACTGCCCTTCTCCTGCTGCCCCACTCTTGCTGACACAGGCCAGGACGCCCTTGGCCTTCTTGGCTCCCTGGCCACGCGCTGGCCCACCTTCAGCTGCTCTTGACCGGCACCCCTGGGTCCTTTGGGCCCACGCAGCTCCCCCACCAGAAACTTGCCCCTTTGACGTCAAATACAGCACCCACAATTCCAAGATGTCCTTCCTCTTCTCAGCAACACAAGACAGCAGTCAAGGACTTGCAGCTTCACCCCCACCCGAGGCACTAATGCCATTTCCAAAGCTGCAGCCTTCATCCCAAAACGCAACCACAGAAACTCGCCCCTTCTGCTTTTTGCCTGGCAAGAAGCCTTCCCTACAAGGTACTTGCTTCCTTTGGCCTCACCCCACAAGAATGGCCTGCCCCAGCTTCATGGACAACGCAATCATCTCCTTGCAGCTTATCAAAAGCCAAAAGAGACTGTACAAGCGAAGAACTGCTGCAGAAAACTGCAGAACACTTCCACAAGCCAAACACACCTTTGCACAAAGGGAAAACAGCCAAAGAAAGCCCTGTGACCTCCAGCACGAGCACCTGTGCCCTTGGCCACGGCCCTGCAGAAGCCCAGAGACAGAGCTTCACTGAGCCAAGCAGGCAGAAGCTGAGCCGCAGCCCCCAGCTCTTGGGTGCCTGAAGGTGACAGGCCAAAGGCCAATTTCTAGCTGTCCCTGCCTGCAGGAAATGGCCGCGTCCTGCGGGATTCCAGCACTCAGCATCCTCAGCCAGCAACAGCAAGTGCTGGCTGCTCAGAAACTTGCAGCTCTGCCTTGCACTAAAGACAGCACCACCCACAACTGGCACTTACTCTCTTGGAAGCATCAGGCTCTGCTGTGACCACAGCTGCAGGCTCGTGGTCCTCTTGCTCCTTTTGCTCCTCTTTGGCTTCTTCTCCAAGAGCAGAGGGAGCCGGGGCGGAGACAGCTGCTGCTTCTGTCATCTGTGGCAAGAGAGAAACATGAGGGACAGGCCGTTACCTATAGTTTAGAACCTCCTTTCTCCTCGCATCTACAACCACCACTTCGAAGGAGAAATCATCAGCTTTCTTAGCAATGGCATTCTAAGTCACTCCGGCCAGATTAAAATGGGCTAATTCAAGAGAACTCTGTTTGCCTAGGAATTTGATAGTCCTCCATGGCTGCTATCTGCAAGGCACAGTGCCTCTGCACAAGGGAGCTTTTAGCTCTTGAAAGCTGTGAAATGGAAAAGTAGGAAATAGCCAGCAAGGCCTTTGCTATTGCTGCGGCAGACATGGAAAACTAAAAGTGGATCAGAATCCCATTCGGTGCAGGAAAAGGGCAGGAAAGCTTGTGCAGAAGCATCTTTGCTTGCTGGGAAGAGAGAAAATCAGCAGGGCTTCTCCTCCTAGCAAGCCAAGAAACCACAAATTGGAAGTGTCACCTGCTCAGGTGGCTAAAGCCCTTGCATGCAGAGCGGGGATGTTTGGCAGGGAAGCAGGCCTTGGGGTGAGCGCTGTCCTCTATGGATCTATGGAAGTGTGCCTGAAGGGCCCTGACGAGCCTCCCGTTGTCCAGGCTAAAGCTCCCTCAGCACCTCCTCCTTGGCCTTGCGCTCCACAGCCTTCCCCAGCTCCCGTGTCCTCCTCTGCACACACTCCAGCCCCTCAAGGACTTTCTGCTTCACAGGGGCCCACAACTGGGCACAGCACTCCCAGCTGTGGCCGCAGCGCTGCCCAGCCCAGGGGGACGCTCACTGCCCTTCTCCTGCTGCCCCACTCTTGCTGACACAGGCCAGGACGTCCTTGGCCTTCTTTGCTCCCTGGCCACACGCTGGCCCACCTTCAGCTGCTCTTGACCGGCACCCCTGGGTCCTTTGGGCCCACGCAGCTCCCCCACCACAAACTTGCCCCTTTGACTTCAAATACAGCACCCACAATTCCAAGATGTCCTTCCTCTTCTCAGCAACACAAGACAGCAGTCAAGGACTTGCAGCTTCACCCCCACGCGAGGCACTAATTCCATTTCCAAAGCTGCAGGCTTCATCCCAAAACGCACCCACAGAAACTCGCCCCTTCTGCTTTTTGCCTGGCAAGACGCCTTCCCTACAAGGCACTTGCTTCCTTTGGCCTCACCCCACAAGAATGGCCTGCCCCAGCTTCATGGACAACGCAATCATCTCCTTGCAGCTTATCAAAAGCCAAAAGAGACTGTACAATCGAAGAACTGCTCCAGAAAACTGCAGAACACTTCCACAAGCCAAACACACCTTTGCACAAAGGGAAAACAGCCAAAGAAAGCCCCGTGACCTCCAGCACGAGCACCTGTGCCCTTGGCCACGGCCCTGCAGAAGCCCAGAGACAGGGCTTCACTGAGCCAAGCAGGCAGAAGCTGAGCCGCAGCCCCCAGCTCTTGGGTGCCTGAAGGTGACAGGCCAAAGGCCAATTTCTAGCTGTCCCTGCCTGCAGGAAATGGCCGCGTCCTGCGGGATTCCAGCACTCAGCATCCTCAGCCAGCAACAGCAAGTGCAGGCTGCTCAGAAACTTGCAGCTCTGCCTTGCACTAAAGACAGCACCACCCACAACTGGCACTTACTCCCTTGGAAGCATCAGGCTCTGCTGTGACCACAGCTGCAGGCTCGTGGTCGTCTTGCTCCTTTTGCTCCTCTTTGGCTTCTTCTCCAGGAGCAGAGGGAGCCGGGGCGGAGACTGCTGCTGCTTCTGTCATCTGTGGCAAGAGAGAAACATGAGGGACAGGCCGTTACCTATCGTTTAGCACCTCCTTTCTCCTGGCATCTACAACCACCTCTTTGAAGGAGAAATCATCAGCATTCTTAGCAATGGCATTCTAAGTCACTCCGGCCAGATTAAAATGGGCTAATTCAAGAGAACTCTGTTTGCCTAGGAATTTGATAGTCCTCCATGGCTGCTATCTGCAAGGCACAGTGCCTCTGCACAAGGGAGCTTTTAGCTCTTGAAAGCTGTGAAATGGAAAAGTAGGAAATAGCCAGCAAGGCCTTTGCTCTTGCTGCGGCAGACATGGAAAACTAAAAGTGGATCAGAATCCCATTCGGTGCAGGAAAAGGGCAGGAAAGCTTGTGCAGAAGCATCTTTGCTTGCTGGGAAGAGAGAAAATCAGCAGGGCTTCTCCTCCTAGCAAGCCAAGAAACCACAAATTGGAAGTGTCACCTCCTCAGATGGCTAAAGCACATGGATGCAGAGCGGGGATGTTTGGCAGGGAAGCAGGCCTTGGGGTGAGCGCTGTCCTCTATGGATCTATGGAAGTGTGCCTGAAGGGCCCTGACGAGCCTCCCGTTGTCCAGGCTAAAGCTCCCTCAGCACCTCCTCCTTGGCCTTGCGCTCCACAGCCTTCCCCAGCTCCCGTGTCCTCCTCTGCACACGCTCCAGCCCCTCAAGGACTTTCTGCTTCACAGGGGCCCACAACTGGGCACAGCACTCCCAGCTGTGGCCGCAGCGCTGCCCAGCCCAGGGGGACGCTCACTGCCCTTCTCCTGCTGCCCCACTCTTGCTGACACAGGCCAGGACGCCCTTGGCCTTCTTGGCTCCCTGGCCACGCGCTGGCCCACCTTCAGCTGCTCTTGACCGGCACCCCTGGGTCCTTTGGGCCCACGCAGCTCCCCCGCCACAAACTTGCCCCTTTGACGTCAAAGACAGCAGCCACAATTCCAAGATATCCTTCCTCTTCTCAGCAACACAAGACAGCAGTCAAGGACTTGCAGCTTCACCCCCACCCGAGGCACTAATGCCATTTCCAAAGCTGCAGGCTTCATCCCAAAACGCACCCACAGCAACTCGCCCCTTCTGCTTTTTGCCTGGCAAGAAGCCTTCCCTACAAGGCACTTGCTTCCTTTGGCCTCACCCCACAAGAATGGCCTGCCCCAGCTTCATGGACAACGCAATCATCTCCTTGCCGCTTATCAAAAGCCAAAAGAGACTGTACAAGTGAAGAACTGCTGCAGAAAACTGCAGAACACTTCCACAAGCCAAACGCACCTTTGCACAAAGGGAAAACAACTAAAGAAAGCCCTGTGACCTCCAGCACGAGCACCTGTGCCCTTGGCCACGGCCCTGCAGAAGCCCAGAGACAGAGCTTCACTGAGCCAAGCAGGCAGAAGCTGAGCTGCAGCCCCCAGCTCTTGGGTGCCTCAAGGTGACAGGCCAAGGGCCAATTTCTAGCTGTCCCTGCCTGCAGGAAATGGCCGCGTCCTGCGGGATTCCAGCACTCAGCATCCTCAGCCAGCAACAGCAAGTGCTGGCTGCTCAGAAACTTGCAGCTCTGCCTTGCACTAAAGACAGCACCAGCCACAACTGGCACTTACTCTCTTGGAACCATCAGGCTCTGCTGTGACCACAGCTGCAGGCTCGTGGTCGTCTTGCTCCTTTTGCTCCTCTTTGGCTTCTTCTCCAGGAGCAGAGGGAGCTGGGGCAGAGACTGCTGCTGCTTCTGTCATCTGTGGCAAGAGAGAAACATGAGGGACAGGCCGTTACCTATCGTTTAGCACCTCCTTTCTCCTGGCATCTACAACCACCTCTTTGAAGGAGAAATCATCAGCATTCTTAGCAATGGCATTCTAAGTCACTCTGGCCAGATTAAAATGGGCTAATTCAAGAGAACTCTGTTTGCCTAGGAATTTGATAGTCCTCCATGGCTGCTATCTGCAAGGCACAGTGCCTCTGCACAAGGGAGCTTTTAGCTCTTGAAAGCTGTGAAATGGAAAAGTAGGAAATAGCCAGCAAGGCCTTTGCTATTGCTGCGGTAGACATGGAAAACTAAAAGTGGATCAGAATCCCATTCGGTGCAGGAAAAGGGCAGGAAAGCTTGTGCAGAAGCATCTTTGCTTGCTGGGAAGAGAGAAAATCAGCAGGGCTTCTCCTCCTAGCAAGCCAAGAAACCACAAATTGGAAGTGTCACCTGCTCAGGTGGCTAAAGCCCTTGCATGCAGAGCGGGGATGTTTGGCAGGGAAGCAGACCTTGGGGTGAGTGCTGTCCTCTATGGATCTATGGAAGTGTGCCTGAAGGGCCCTGACGAGCCTCCCGTTGTCCAGGCTAAAGCTCCCTCAGCACCTCCTCCTTGGCCTTGCGCTCCACAGCCTTCCCCAGCTCCCGTGTCCTCCTCTGCACACGCTCCAGCCCCTCAAGGACTTTCTGCTTCACAAGGGCCCACAACTGGGCACAGCACTCCCAGCTGTGGCCGCAGCGCTGCCCAGCCCAGGGGGACGCTCACTGCCCTGCTCCTGCTGCCCCACTCTTGCTGACACAGGCCAGGACGCCCTTGGCCTTCTTGGCTCCCTGGCCACGCGCTGGCCCACCTTCAGCTGCTCTTGACCGGCACCCCTGGGTCCTTTGGGCCCACGCAGCTCCCCCGCCACAAACTTGCCCCTTTGACGTCAAAGACAGCAGCCACAATTCCAAGATATCCTTCCTCTTCTCAGCAACACAAGACAGCAGTCAAGGACTTGCAGCTTCACCCCCACCCGAGGCACTAATGCCATTTCCAAAGCTGCAGGCTTCATCCCAAAACGCACCCACAGCAACTCGCCCCTTCTGCTTTTTGCCTGGCAAGAAGCCTTCCCTACAAGGCACTTGCTTCCTTTGGCCTCACCCCACAAGAATGGCCTGCCCCAGCTTCATGGACAACGCAATCATCTCCTTGCCGCTTATCAAAAGCCAAAAGAGACTGTACAAGTGAAGAACTGCTGCAGAAAACTGCAGAACACTTCCACAAGCCAAACGCACCTTTGCACAAAGGGAAAACAACTAAAGAAAGCCCTGTGACCTCCAGCACGAGCACCTGTGCCCTTGGCCACGGCCCTGCAGAAGCCCAGAGACAGAGCTTCACTGAGCCAAGCAGGCAGAAGCTGAGCTGCAGCCCCCAGCTCTTGGGTGCCTCAAGGTGACAGGCCAAGGGCCAATTTCTAGCTGTCCCTGCCTGCAGGAAATGGCCGCGTCCTGCGGGATTCCAGCACTCAGCATCCTCAGCCAGCAACAGCAAGTGCTGGCTGCTCAGAAACTTGCAGCTCTGCCTTGCACTAAAGACAGCACCAGCCACAACTGGCACTTACTCTCTTGGAACCATCAGGCTCTGCTGTGACCACAGCTGCAGGCTCGTGGTCGTCTTGCTCCTTTTGCTCCTCTTTGGCTTCTTCTCCAGGAGCAGAGGGAGCCGGGGCAGAGACTGCTGCTGCTTCTGTCATCTGTGGCAAGAGAGAAACATGAGGGACAGGCCGTTACCTATCGTTTAGCACCTCCTTTCTCCTGGCATCTACAACCACCTCTTTGAAGGAGAAATCATCAGCATTCTTAGCAATGGCATTCTAAGTCACTCTGGCCAGATTAAAATGGGCTAATTCAAGAGAACTCTGTTTGCCTAGGAATTTGATAGTCCTCCATGGCTGCTAACTGCAAGGCACAGTGCCTCTGCACAAGGGAGCTTTTAGCTCTTGAAAGCTGTGAAATGGAAAAGTAGGAAATAGCCAGCAAGGCCTTTGCTATTGCTGCAGCAGACATGGAAAAGTAAAAGTGGATCAGAATCCCATTCGGTGCAGGAAAAGGGCAGGAAAGCTTGTGCAGAAGCATCTTTGCTTGCTGGGAAGAGAGAAAATCAGCAGGGCTTCTCCTCCTAGCAAGCCAAGAAACCACAAATTGGAAGTGTCACCTGCTCAGGTGGCTAAAGCCCTTGCATGCAGAGCGGGGATGTTTGGCAGGGAAGCAGGCCTTGGGGTGAGCGCTGTCCTCTATGGATCTATGGAAGTGTGCCTGAAGGGCCCTGACGAGCCTCCCGTTGTCCAGGCTAAAGCTCCCTCAGCACCTCCTCCTTGGCCTTGCGCTCCACAGCCTTCCCCAGCTCCCGTGTCCTCCTCTGCACACGCTCCAGCCCCTCAAGGACTTTCTGCTTCACAGGGGCCCACAACTAGGCACAGCACTCCCAGCTGTGGCCGCAGCGCTGCCCAGCCCAGGGGGACGCTCCCTGCCCTGTCCTGCTGCCCCACTCTTGCTGACACAGGCCAGGACACCCTTGGCCTTCTTGGCTCCCTGGCCACGCGCTGGCCCACCTTCAGCTGCTCTTGACCGGCACCCCTGGGTCCTTTGGGCCCACGCAGCTCCCCCGCCACAAACTTGCCCCTTTGACGTCAAAGACCGCAGCCACAATTCCAAGATATCCTTCCTCTTCTCAGCAACACAAGACAGCAGTCAAGGACTTGCAGCTTCACCCCCACCCGAGCCACTAATGCCATTTCCAAAGCTGCAGGCTTCATCCCAAAACACAACCACAGAAACTCGCCCCTTCTGCTTTTTGCCAGGCAAGAAGCCTTCCCTACAAGGCACTTGCTTCCTTTGGCCTCACCCCATAAGAATGGCCTGTCCCAGCTTCATGGACAACGCAATCATCTCCTTGCCGCTTATCAAAAGCCAAAAGAGACTGTACAAGTGAAGAACTGCTGCAGAAAACTGCAGAACACTTCCACAAGCCAAACACACCTTTGCACAAAAGGAAAACAACTAAAGAAAGCCCTGTGACCTCCAGCACGAGCACCTGTGCCCTTGGCCACGGCCCTGCAGAAGCCTAGAGACAGCGCTTCACTGAGCCAAGCAGGCAGAAGCTGAGCCGCAGCCCCCAGCTCTTGGGTGCCTCAAGGTGACAGGCCAAGGGCCAATTTCTAGCTGTCCCTGCCTGCAGGAAATGGCCGCGTCCTGCGGGATTCCAGCACTCAGCATCCTCAGCCAGCAACAGCAAGTGCTGGCTGCTCAGAAACTTGCAGCTCTGCCTTGCACTAAAGACAGCACCACCCACAACTGGCACTTACTCTCTTGGAAGCATCAGGCTCTGCTGTGACCACAGCTGCAGGCTCGTGGTCGTCTTGCTCCTTTTGCTCCTCTTTGGCTTCTTCTCCAGGAGCAGAGGGAGCCAGGGCAGAGACTGCTGCTGCTTCTGTCATCTGTGGCAAGAGAGAAACATGAGGGACAGGCTGTTACCTATCGTTTAGCACCTCCTTTCTCCTGGCATCTACAACCACCTCTTTGAAGGAGAAATCATCAGCATTCTTAGCAATGGCATTCTAAGTCACTCCGGCCAGATTAAAATGGGCTAATTCAAGAGAACTCTGTTTGCCTAGGAATTTGATAGTCCTCCATGGCTGCTATCTGCAAGGCACAGTGCCTCTGCACAAGGGAGCTTTTAGCTCTTGAAAGCTGTGAAATGGAAAAGTAGGAAATAGCCAGCAAGGCCTTTGCTATTGCTGCGGCAGACATGGAAAACTAAAAGTGGATCAGAATCCCATTCGGTGCAGGAAAAGGGCAGGAAAGCTTGTGCAGAAGCATCTTTGCTTGCTGGGAAGAGAGAAAATCAGCAGGGCTTCTCCTCCTAGCAAGCCAAGAAACCACAAATTGGAAGTGTCACCTCCTCAGATGGCTAAAGCACATGGATGCAGAGCGGGGATGTTTGGCAGGGAAGCAGGCCTTGGGGTGAGCGCTGTCCTCTATGGATCTATGGAAGTGTGCCTGAAGGGCCCTGACGAGCCTCCCGTTGTCCAGGCTAAAGCTCCCTCAGCACCTCCTCCTTGGCCTTGCACTCCACAGCCTTCCCCAGCTCCCGTGTCCTCCTCTGCACACGCTCCAGCCCCTCAAGGACTTTCTCCTCACAGGGGCCCACAACTGGGCACAGCACTCCCAGCTGTGGCCGCAGCGCTGCCCAGCCCAGGGGGACGCTCACTGCCCTGCTCCTGCTGCCCCACTCTTGCTGACACAGGCCAGGACACCCTTGGCCTTCTTGGCTCCCTGCCCACGCACTGGCCCACCTTCAGCTGCTCTTGACCGGCACCCCTGGGTCCTTTGGGCCCACGCAGCTCCCCCACCACAAACTTGCCCCTTTGACGTCAAATACAGCAGCCACAATTCCAAGATATCCTTCCTCTTCTCAGCAACACAAGACAGCAGTCAAGGACTTGCAGCTTCACCCCCACCCGAGCTACTAATGCCATTTCCAAAGCTGCAGGCTTCATCCCAAAACGCAACCACAGAAACTCGCCCCTTCTGCTTTTTGCCAGGCAAGAAGCCTTCCCTACAAGGCACTTGCTTCCTTTGGCCTCACCCCACAAGAATAGCCTACCCCAGCTTCATGGACAACGCAATCATCTCCTTGCAGCTTATCAAAAGCCAAAAGAGACTGTACAAGCGAAGAACTGCTCCAGAAAACTGCAGAACACTTCCACAAGCCAAACACACCTTTGCACAAAGGGAAAACAACTAAAGAAAGCCCTGTGACCTCCAGCACGAGCACCTGTGCCCTTGGCCACGGCCCTGCAGAAGCCCAGAGACAGAGCTTCACTGAGCCAAGCAGGCAGAAGCTGAGCCGCAGCCCCCAGCTCTTGGGTGCCTCAAGGTGACAGGCCAAAGGCCAATTTCTAGCTGTCCCTGCCTGCAGGAAATGGCTGCATCCTGCAGGATTCCAGCACTCAGCATCCTCAGCCAGCAACAGCAAGTGCTGGCTGCTCAGAAACTTGCAGCTCTGCCTTGCACTAAAGACAGCACCACCCACAACTGGCACTTACTCTCTTGGAACCATCAGGCTCTGCTGTGACCACAGCTGCAGGCTTGTGGTCATCTTGCGCATTTTGCTCTTCTTTGGCTTCTTCCTCAGGAGCAGAGGGAGCCGGGGCGGAGACTGCTGCTGCTTCTGTTATCTGTGGCAAGAGAGAAACATGAGGGACAGGCCGTTACCTATCGTTTAGCACCTCCTTTCTCCTGGCATCTACAACCACCTCTTTGAAGGAGAATCATCAGCTTTCTTAGCAATGGCATTCTAAGTCACTCCGGCCAGATTGAAATGGGCTAATTCAAGAGAACTCTAGGAATTTGCCTAGGAATTTGATAGTCCTCCATGGCTGCTATCTGCAAGGCACAGTGCCTCTGCACAAGGGAGCTTTTAGCTCTTGAAAGCTGTGAAATGGAAAAGTAGGAAATAGCCAGCAAGGCCTTTGCTATTGCTGCGGCAGACATGGAAAAGTAAAAGTGGATCAGAATCCCATTCGGTGCAGGAAAAGGGCAGGAAAGCTTGTGCAGAAGCATCTTTGCTTGCTGGGAAGAGAGAAAATCAGCAGGGCTTCTCGTCCTAGCAAGCCAAGAAACCACAAATTGGAATTGTCACCTCCTCAGATGGCTAAAGCACTTGGATGCAGAGCGGGGATGTTTGGCTGGGAAGCAGGCCTTGGGGTGAGCGCTGTCCTCTATGGATCTATGGAAGTGTGCCTGAAGGGCCCTGACGAGCCTCCCGTTGTCCAGGCTAAAGCTCCCTCAGCACCTCCTCCTTGGCCTTGCACTCCACAGCCTTCCCCAGCTCCCGTGTCCTCCTCTGCACACGCTCCAGCCCCTCAAGGACTTTCTGCTTCACAGGGGCCCACAACTGGGCACAGCACTCCCAGCTGTGGCCGCAGCGCTGCCCAGCCCAGGGGGACGCTCACTGCCCTGCTCCTGCTGCCCCACTCTTGCTGACACAGGCCAGGACACCCTTGGCCTTCTTGGCTCCCTGCCCACGCACTGGCCCACCTTCAGCTGCTCTTGACCGGCACCCCTGGGTCCTTTGGGCCCACGCAGCTCCCCCACCACAAACTTGCCCCTTTGACGTCAAATACAGCAGCCACAATTCCAAGATATCCTTCCTCTTCTCAGCAACACAAGACAGCAGTCAAGGACTTGCAGCTTCACCCCCACCCGAGCTACTAATGCCATTTCCAAAGCTGCAGGCTTCATCCCAAAACGCAACCACAGAAACTCGCCCCTTCTGCTTTTTGCCAGGCAAGAAGCCTTCCCTACAAGGCACTTGCTTCCTTTGGCCTCACCCCACAAGAATAGCCTACCCCAGCTTCATGGACAACGCAATCATCTCCTTGCAGCTTATCAAAAGCCAAAAGAGACTGTACAAGCGAAGAACTGCTCCAGAAAACTGCAGAACACTTCCACAAGCCAAACACACCTTTGCACAAAGGGAAAACAACTAAAGAAAGCCCTGTGACCTCCAGCACGAGCACCTGTGCCCTTGGCCACGGCCCTGCAGAAGCCCAGAGACAGAGCTTCACTGAGCCAAGCAGGCAGAAGCTGAGCCGCAGCCCCCAGCTCTTGGGTGCCTCAAGGTGACAGGCCAAAGGCCAATTTCTAGCTGTCCCTGCCTGCAGGAAATGGCCGCGTCCTGCGGGATTCCAGCACTCAGCATCCTCAGCCAGCAACAGCAAGTGCTGGCTGCTCAGAAACTTGCAGCTCTGCCTTGCACTAAAGACAGCACCACCCACAACTGGCACTTACTCTCTTGGAACCATCAGGCTCTGCTGTGACCACAGCTGCAGGCTTGTGGTCATCTTGCGCATTTTGCTCTTCTTTGGCTTCTTCCTCAGGAGCAGAGGGAGCCGGGGCGGAGACTGCTGCTGCTTCTGTTATCTGTGGCAAGAGAGAAACATGAGGGACAGGCCGTTACCTATCGTTTAGCACCTCCTTTCTCCTGGCATCTACAACCACCTCTTTGAAGGAGAATCATCAGCTTTCTTAGCAATGGCATTCTAAGTCACTCCGGCCAGATTGAAATGGGCTAATTCAAGAGAACTCTAGGAATTTGCCTAGGAATTTGATAGTCCTCCATGGCTGCTATCTGCAAGGCACAGTGCCTCTGCACAAGGGAGCTTTTAGCTCTTGAAAGCTGTGAAATGGAAAAGTAGGAAATAGCCAGCAAGGCCTTTGCTATTGCTGCGGCAGACATGGAAAAGTAAAAGTGGATCAGAATCCCATTCGGTGCAGGAAAAGGGCAGGAAAGCTTGTGCAGAAGCATCTTTGCTTGCTGGGAAGAGAGAAAATCAGCAGGGCTTCTCGTCCTAGCAAGCCAAGAAACCACAAATTGGAATTGTCACCTCCTCAGATGGCTAAAGCACTTGGATGCAGAGCGGGGATGTTTGGCTGGGAAGCAGGCCTTGGGGTGAGCGCTGTCCTCTATGGATCTATGGAAGTGTGCCTGAAGGGCCCTGACGAGCCTCCCGTTGTCCAGGCTAAAGCTCCCTCAGCACCTCCTCCTTGGCCTTGCACTCCACAGCCTTCCCCAGCTCCCGTGTCCTCCTCTGCACACGCTCCAGCCCCTCAAGGACTTTCTGCTTCACAGGGGCCCACAACTGGGCACAGCACTCCCAGCTGTGGCCGCAGCGCTGCCCAGCCCAGGGGGACGCTCACTGCCCTGCTCCTGCTGCCCCACTCTTGCTGACACAGGCCAGGACGCCCTTGGCCTTCTTGGCTCCCTGGCCACGCGCTGGCCCACCTTCAGCTGCTCTTGACCGGCACCCCTGGGTCCTTTGGGCCCACGCAGCTCCCCCACCACAAACTTGCCCCTTTGACTTTAAATACAATATCCACAATTTTAATTTGTCCTTCTTGTTGTACAACCACATCTTTTTAGGAAGTTTCCTGATGTTTGATAGGAATAAAAGTCTAAGTCACTGTGGCTTTATGAAAATGGGCTAATTGAACTCTATAGGAAATTGCTGTTTATTAAGTATTCATCCGTGTTTGGTGTTAGCAAATAATATTCTCTCTGCAAATCTTAGTTTGTAAGACTTCAAGGCTCTGAGATGGAAATTAGGAAATATCCTGATTTGCCTTGTTGTTTGTTGTTGAAGGAATGAAAATGGTTTTTCGTTTGGCCTGCATGGCTGGCCCTGAACAGTCTACTTGTTCTGGCTAAGCTCACAGTGTATTCTACAATACCTAAACACCACCAAGATGAAATGTTCCTTGCTCACTCACCTTAGCATCAGCACCGCTGAATACATGCTTCACGTGACCTGTAGTGGGCAAGGGAAAATGAAGCAGATGCTGTCAGAAAACTGCCTGGGCTGGTGAATCCCACAGAACAAGAATTGCAAACAGAGAGTATTTTCTGCTTCACAACATCCCTCCAGGAGACACAGTTCATTCACACAACCAGCAAGAGATCAGGACCATATTCTTGGTCGTGCCTACACTTTGGCCTGTTTAGCCAGTAAATTAATATAAACATGATCAAGAAAATGCAAATTGTTCTTTCACACTCAATGCTCCTGTTCTACCGAACAGATAACACATCTTTAAAAATTCTCTCCTTCCAGGGTTCTTTTTTTTTTTTATTAATCAGTTGTATGCACTAATTCTCATTAACTTGCTGGAAACAGTTGCCCAGAAAAGCTTCCCCAGAATTCCACTGAGCTGTGGCAGCTCTATTGTGACACAGCACAGCAGCAGCTCCAGGGTTCAGGAGCAGATACTCACTGCTTTGGAGTTAGCATTTCATTGCAAAGGGAATCACTATTTTAGCACTCAGTCAAGGGTCAAGTTAGGCACTCAAATCCTTTCATGACAAAATGTAGAAAGAAAGAAGCTTTCTCTGAATTCTGGGAACAACTGCAGAGTTTTTAGAAGGCCTTCCAAGGAGTTCTCCAGTTTATATTTTCAAAGCTGTCTTGCTTGTCCCAGCAATCTGAGGAAATGACAGACTCTGCTGCCTCAGATTCTCCTGTGGAGGGACCAGAACCCCTGCAGGTTCCCTTGCAAATGCTGCCCCTGTGCCTACAGACACCCCCTTTTTAGCTGAATCTCTTGACAGGAGCTTTCCCAAACCAGTGGCACCCTAATGCTCCTTCTGTTTCAAAATAACTCAGTCACTAAGAGCAGGAAGACATACAAAAGCCAGGTTCGGTTACACCCAGGGAAAACCTCTACTTACGTGCCAGGTTAGTCAGGTAATAGGCAGAATAAGAAACGCCGTAAACAGTGACAAATGCAGCAGCAAATTGCTCAATCATTGTAGCACTGCTGCGCAGATTCACTCCAACACGAGAAAAAACAAGGCTCTTGTCAGTGTGCAGCTGCCCACTGACACGTGCCTCAACCAGGAGGATGCACTGAGCATCCTGCACTGAGCAAGGCCTAGGGCTGCTCTGACGCTGAGGCCTTTTGTGCACCACAGCAACCTTCTGATGTCACCATGACCGCATGGCAACCATGCCCTGACATCACAATGCAAACCCTCTATATTGGCCTGTGAATTGATGCAAAGCAATAACCAACCATCTGTACAGCAAACGCTAAATAGCCTGGGAAGTTCTCCTCTGTCACAAAGTAGCACAAATTCCCTCTGTGGGCCAAACCCTGCTGTTCAAGGGATCCAAGAGTAACTCCAAGAGCGCACCAAGTACCTACAGCCTGTACCCCAACGAAGCACCGAGATGGGACCCAAGCAAAGGAAAGCTGACCAAGAGAATAGCCCAAAGCACTGCACATCTGAGAAATGACCCTCACTTTTAAAATGTTAAAGGTTTAATAAACCTTAACAAAGGACTGAATAAGGAAAAATTGCAGCACTGGGAGTCTCTATGACCATTACGAGCAGCTCATCTACAAAACGGATGCTCTGCCTTTTATACCCTTAGCCCCTCCAAAGTTTTATCAGTCAACTCTTTCTCTGCTGTCCACTGGTGGAGATTACTTTCTTACATCTTGATTGGAGGTCAGGTGTTGTTACACCGCGCCTCCTGGTCACAAGCCGGCCCTCCCCAAAAGCCCTGACTACCAAGGCTGTTACAAGGGGGAGGGCAAATAAGGCTATGGGAGGATATATTACAATAACATCACTATACATTGTAACATCCACATACTATCTACCTCTTAATTGGGAGAGCCAACTGTTACATTACTCATCTAGAACACACAGAACCAGGAGAGAAGGCACTGTTGGCATAACAGCTGAAATAATTCCTCACAAATCTCCCACATATTTACACGTTTCTTGGATATGCCCAGGGCTCCTGAGCATGTACATCTCTGCCTTTATTCCCCTTTGGAAGCAGTCAAACTGGCAGCATCTGCCTGCCCGCAGGAGCTGCTCCAAGCTGGAATGCAACTGGCGATGCTGATTTCCAGAGGCTTCTGTGTCCCAGGAGAAGCCAAGGCAGGAGTGGGTTGAAAGGCGCTGGAGCTGCTGCTGCTGCTCTGTGCCAGAGAGCCCTGGCTGGGCAGGGCACGGTGCCCACTGCGCTGCGGGCTCTTTCTCCTGGCAGAGCTGGGCACACCTGGGAACAAGGCATGGCAGCTTGTGGGGAAATCAAGGGGTTTGTGGGGGCTGCATTGCTCTGCACACAGCCAGGCCACCTGTGGCACAGAGTTCTGGCGCCTAAAAAGATGAAGCAGAGGGGAATAGCTGGAAAAGGTTTCATTTTGACCTTTCTTACCTGCTCACAGAAGTTGCCAAAATGAAAGTTACCAAGCAGGGCCTGATCCCTGCTGCCAGCTCAGGCTTAGAAAGGAGGCATTTGTTTATTTCAGTACTCGGTGCATAGGGAATCACTTCCCTAACACCTGCACACCCAGCAATCTCACTTACTAGTTTGTATCCATGGAACTAAGACAGAGTCAATACTTTGCTGAAACTCACAGGCTAAACATTACTCCAAATTCTTTGACGTATTTAAATCATTTCTCAGAATTGATTGACAGCAGAGTAGGAGTATCCTGTAGGTCCCTGGTGGTCATTGCCACCGGTTCAGGAGGAGACTCATGCACAAAATAATCTAAGACACAACTGGGCTTGCAAAGCAAATTTATTCCATTAGTTCCAGTGGCAAATAATACATACCAACCCCTGGATTCCCAAAAATCCGCTGAGCAGGAGAGGGAGATGGAGCGTGGTGCTTGGTGTGGGCAGGTAGGCAGTGCATTTCCAGGACCTCCCCTGGATCAAAAGGATGTGCATCTCGTCCTTCTCACCCCTCCAGCCCAGAACCAGGCCTTATATCTCCTGTGCAGGAGCGGAATTTTCCCAGTTACAGCATCAGCTCACACATGGCCGGCGCGTGAGATGAAGCCGCGGTGGCTCACGATACCGACCCCATGCCAACAACAGCTCCCTTATGCATTGTTCCCCTTTCAAACCTTAACTGCCCACCCATTGACCAATACATTGCTTCTCCTTCAAGGATCATGTTCCCACCTGTAATAAATAAAAAGGTCTTCATCAAAACAAGCATTGAAGGAGATAAGAATTTGAACTGAGTAGGGAATTTCAAGGTGTGGGAGGAGAAGGAGGGGGGGGGCCCGAGGGAACAGCAAGTATCCTGCTTAAGAATTGTGCAGATGCAAGTAGCATAGAAGACTGTGTAACTAATTATATGCAAGTTAACTTTTAGGCCAAGGACAATCTGCAAGGAAGATGAGGAGCCTTCATCCCTACGACCACCAAGGGCAGAAAAAAAAGACCCCCTAGCAACCAATTGCACAGGTGCAGAGTGCATTGAGAGAAAATACGTCAACTGGAAAGAAGAAAAAAAAAAATGGACTATAAAAACAAAAAAGGGCAAGGGGGGAGGGCACGCCGTGGTAGAGCAGAGACTCTCGGTCCACCCAGCACTGTCTTTTGCTCATTACCACTTGCTTAATAAATTCTTCTGTCGTGGTTTGACATGGAAGTGAATTTTTTCCAGGAAGTTGGGTCAAACCAATCAGTGGTCAGGTTTGGATATTGGCACCTGGAGTGACCACTGAAAGTATGGACACGCCTCTGAGAACACAGGGGGTTAAAAGCAAGAACTCCCAGGGGAACTGTCTCTTTTGGTTCCGGTGGTCAGAGAGTGCAGGCTCTCCCCTGCCCAGCCATGGGCTGGGTGGGGGAGGGGAAGCCACGCGGCCTTGTCCAGGTAGGCCGAGGGGCTGAGGGTCTGGAACCGAGTCAGCTCCTGTGGATGGAAGGGTGGAGAGAAGTGGAGATGCCTTTGCCCCCCCCCCCCAAGAGGGAAAGTGACAGAGAGCCTGGCGGCACCTGGAAATTTGCCGGCAGAGGAGAAGGAGAAAGGGGGGGGATGATGCCCAGCATGGGAGACGGAACGCTGGACCGAGATTTCAGCCGTCCAAGGAGTCTGAATGTTTAACCCTTTCCAGGAAATGAGGGCTTTTTAAAAGTATTACTCCTCCTTGATTTGTAGTGGAAGAGAGATAGTCCGGGACTTGAGATGTTAGAAGAAGAAATATTTAAGCGGGAGGAGATGATGAAGTAGCTTTTGGCTGGACTTTTCTTGTTAGCCATAGACTGAACCAAAATCTCCTGCAATAGAGACTGCATTTTAGGGGGATGCAGTGGTGACCCAGGGAGACCTGTTTCAGCTTCGAACAGCACAAGAATGGCGAGAAACGAAGAAAGCTGAAGAGGGAATGGTGATGCCCTCTGTCTTCGGGAAGAAGATGAGTCCTGTTTTTGGACCCCTCGGCCCCAGGGGAAAATGGGGGGGACTGTAGTCCCAAGATGAGAAGCTGAACTGTTGTATCTTTGGGTCTGTGGCAAAGCATCCTTAAAGGAGCCCTATGAGCAGTCTGTCCATGCACGGTGGTGAGAGCACTGTGACATGGAATGGAGAGTGTCACACTGGCAGATTTTTTTTTTCCGGGCGGTTGCCATGTGTGACAGGGAAACACAGGGGGGCAGCTGTGTTTCCTGGGGGGTCTGTGGTGCAAGAGAGACTTCTCTCTCCCTTGATAGTTTAAGTATAGATTACCTGAAGGGTGGTAATTTGATCAAGAATCCCGGGTGATGTTTCATGGCTGGGTGTTTTTGGAATTGGGAGGAGGAGGGGTGGTTTAAAAGGTCTTCATCCTGGATTTAGTTTATGTGTTTTCTGTATTAGTAGTAGTTTAATAAAGTTTTTTTCTTTGTTATTAAGCTTGGGCCTGCTCTGTTCCTGATAACATCTCACAGCATTTATTTAAGGAAGGTGCATTTTCATGGGGACGCTGGCATTGCGCCAGTGTCCAACCATGACATCTTCTTAATTGATTTATCTATAACTGGCCTCCCCAGTTGAATTTGTCCATAACACCATCCATTAAACAATACACTTTTCTTCATTGTCTTGTCAACCTGCTCAAAAATGGATCAAATATGGCAGGGCCTTGGACACGACTCCAGTTCCTGACTCAGGCGTTTGGGAAATATTCCATTCCTCAAATTCTCCATTGCTGGTCAAAAGCCTCCTAAAAACACTGCCTTCCCTTTGAATGCATTCCAGCTACCTTCTTAGCAGGACCGCTCTCTTTATTCTCAAGGCTAAAACAGCCACTTGCACACTCTCCTTCCCATTCTGGGAATCAAACACAAGCCTTTCATCAATACACCCTGCGACTGCTCTTGCTGAGTGAAGCCACATTGCTGTGTCAATCAAGTAGACGGGACTCAGTTTCTTCGTGCAGGGAAAGCCCACTCTTTATTCACATAACTCATTTTTATACCATTTTCACAGACCTCATGTTCAACTCCAATTGCCTGCTTGTTTTCTTGCCACACAATTCATTGCTGAGAAGGTGTTTTTGTGTGGAAGTGCTAAGACTCTCTCTTTTACTCAGGTGTTTACATTTTTTCCTTTGTGGACTCTCATAGGACAGATTTCTTGTTTATTCCAGATGCAAACTGTAATAACTGCAGTCATTTTTATGATTTTTCACATGGGAAGTTAGCTAGCTGTATGTAGAAGACATAACAGGCCAGCTGGTCATTTTTAGCAGAGCAAAGCCTGATTTTTTTATAAGGCTTTTCTTTGACAATACCCACAACACATTGTGACTTTCTTTCAGAAATTAATGAAGAAAACACAGATTGCCAACTGCAATTATTCTGCTCTCTTCCCAATCAGTTGACTACTCAAGCAAAACCCTCAGGCATGTCCCCAATTCCCTCTCTCCCAGCAGCTCAGAGCTGCGTTGCACAGCGCTTGCGGTGCGCCAGACAGCACAAAGCAGGCTGGCCTGCTGGCCCTGAGTATTCCTGCAAAACACTCTGCATTTCCCACCTTTGCTCTGGCTCAGTGCAGAACTGCAGGACTGCAGGCGCTTCCTCCCAGAGCTGTGTGAGGCACCGGCTCCTGCAGACGGGAGCTGACAAGCTGTCACTGCCTCCCGCTGTTACGAACAGGCAAATTCAAAGCCAGAATATGTTAAAAAAATTTGGGCCTGTTTATTAAAATCACAGACAGCTGGGGACGAGGTCCCAGGATAAGCCCAGGACCTCAGCGGCAAGCCAGAAAGTAACAACGTGCAACAGTAACTGTGCACAGGCACAGGGTGTTTCCTTGGCAACAAAGTCCGCGGAAAGACCCGGGGTGGCCAGCACCCGGGGTTGTTAAAGTCTCTGGAGGCTGTCGATTGGTGCGTTCTTGATCCTCTCGTTGATTGGCTCCTTTTCTGGTCCTTGATTGGTTTATAAGATGGTGCATTTCTGGCCAATCATTCCTGAACTTCGAGGCACCATTGGTTGATCTGTTTCTCCAATAGCAGGTTGGACTGATGATGTCGTTCTCCGATGCACCTGGCCTCCCCCCCCCCCCCCGATTGGCAACTGTGCACAAACACTTAACTAGTGGTACATATTAAACTTCGTAACTAACAGTAACTCACAACCACTTACTGCATTAACAATTTAACAATTCATTACATTGACAATTGGTTACATTAATTAACAATTACCTACAACCCACCCGACACAATTTACCCATCACCACTCCCACCTATTAAAACAAGTTTATTTGTAACACCACTGGCCTCGGCTCCCCTGGCAGAAGTGCCGTGCCTGAAGGACACTGCCCTGGGCTCCAGCCTGCCCAGCAGCCCGGCTCCCTCCGCCGGTGCCCAGAGTGCTGCACACACTGCTAACCTTTCCTAGGAGTCACAGGGCAGCCGGCAGAAGAGTAGGAATGCTCAGCCAGGCCACCGGCCCTCGGCTGCCCTTCCCCTTTCTCTCGCCCGGGGCAGACTCCAGACGGCCAATGCCTCCAGGCTGGGCTGTGCCCAGCAGGGCTCCGCTTCCCCTCGGCAGCAGCCAGCTGCCGCTTGGCCTCTGAGAGCGGAGGATGCACCCGGGGCCAGGAAGAGGCACGCAGGGCCGGGCTGCTGCCTCCTGCAGCTACAAGGGCCTCCTGGCAGCCTGCCTCTGCCGAGGCTCAGGCTGCTCCGGGCTCTGCCGGGGCTCTGCTGTGGCTCCAGCCCGGGCAAGGCCGGGCCCGCTCTCACCTCACAGTCGCTGACAGCTCTGCACCGCAGGAGACCTTTCAGAGCACCCTCTCTGATCTTGCTGCTTTCTCAGCTGAGCAAGGCTCTCCTCCAGCCAGAGACATTGCACTTAGGGATACAAATCCAAGTGGCAAGCGCCCATGTGCTCTGGAGTCACAGTTGAAGGCCTGCATCTGCACAGGATGTTTTGGCTTCCCCACTCCCCCTTTGGTTTTTCCTGCAAATGCCATTGCCCTTTCTGCCTCAACTAGAAGTACCACAGCTGGGCAAAAACAGACCAGTGGGCCGTATTCCAAAGGCAGCGTGGTCTGGAGAAGATGAATGAAGAAGAGCTTTCCCCACTTCCACACTGTGCCAAAGACTCCATAAGTGTCACTTTCCACCTTTTGGAAACAACTGACAATTCATAAGAAAATCACGAGGTTATTCACAGAGTGAGGAAGAAGGGAATCTTCAAGGAGAGGTGTGGTTTCAGAAACTTTATTCATTAGCAATCCTATTGTTCCAAATCCGATAAGAAAATCCTACCCTAACTTTACCCTAACCCTGACCCTAACCCTAACCCTAATCGTAACCCTAAACATAACCCTAATCATAACCCTAACCCTAACCCTAATAATAACCCTAATCATAACCCTAACCCTAACCCTAACCCTAACCCTAACCCTAATCGTAACCCTAAACCTAACCCTAATCATAACCCTAACCCTAATCATACCCCTAATCATAACCCTAACCCTAACCCTAACCCTAACCCTAACCCTAACCCAACCCTAAACCTAACCCTAACCCTAATCCTAACCCTAAACCTAACCCTAATCAAAACCCTAACCCTAACCCTAATCATAACCCTAATCATAACCCTAACCCTAACCTTAACCCTAACCCTAACCCTAAACCTAACCCTAACCCTAACCCTAAACCTAACCCTAATCGTAACCCTAAACCTAAGCCTAATCATAACGCTAACACTAACCCTAATCAAAACCCTAATCATAACCCTAACCATAACCCTAACCCTAACCCTAACCCTAACTCTAATCGTAACCCTAAACCTAACCCTAATCAAAACCCTAACCCTAACCCTAATCATAACCCTAATCATAACCCTAATCATAACCCTAACCCTAAACCTAACCCTAACCCTAACCCTAACCCTAACCCTAACCCTAACTCTAATCGTAACCCTAAACCTAATCCTAATCATAACCCTAACCCTAACCCTAACCCTAACCCTAACCCTAACCCTAATCGTAACCCTAAACCTAACCCTAATCATAACCCTAACCCTAATCATAACCCTAATCATAACCCTAATCCTAACCCTAACCCTAACCCTAACCCTAACCCTAACCCTAATCCTAACCCTAAACCTAACCCTAATCATAACCCTAACCCTAACCCTAATCATAACCCTAACCCTAACCCTATCCCTAACCCTAACCCTAACCCTAACCCTAACCTACAATCCTACTCTAAGTCAATGGTAATGGTGCTGATGTGATTATCACATTCTTGTCTCCTTCCTCTTCTTCACTGAAACAATCAGTGGCACCAGGCAGGACGCAGGCTCAGCAAGTGTTACAAATGGATGCTGCCCAAAGAAAAAAAAACAACAAAAACCAATGAACCGTGACTTTCCAAGCTCAGTATTTCAGAGGATTCCTCTGGCTCCTAGAAAGATGCAGAAAGAGGACCAATGGGACCATCTGCACCTCCATCTTTTATGTGCAGGACCTTGCCATCACAGGCAAACCTGGCCCAGAATCCCACTTATCCCTTTATTCTGGTTTCTCCATCTAGCTGGGATTTTTGCCCTGCCAGTGCTCTAGAAATGGTGCTTTCTGTCCCTGGGGTTTCTTCCTTTCAGGAAACTCCAATGACCCACATAGGTCCCTGTCTTTGAGAGACAGGCACCGTGCTAATTTCCACAGGGAGACAGAGCAGTGTCTACCTTTCCATGCCCTGCCCCTCCTGTGCTGGATGGCACCTTCCTTCCCAGCAGGGCCAGCCGAGTGGCGCTGGCTGCTGCAGTTCCCTCTCTGCCACACAGCCTGGCAGTAAGCCTGGGCCAGTTCCCCTCTGCCTGAGCGTGCCAGGCAGCAGATGGGGCTGGGACAAGTCCCTCTCAGCTGCCCCTGTCTGCGTGCCAGAAACCTCTAAGGGTGGGGTGGGGGGCAGAAACCAGGGCCCCTCAGAGGCTCACAGTGAGCCCCCCACAGCCCCTCCTGCCCACAGCCAAATCTCTCCAGACTGCTCTGCCAGGACGGGCTTCCTTGGGTTCCAGAAACAGCCAGAAAACAGAGCACCTGTCCTCTCAGGAAATGCGGAGAGAGGTGGAGTTATTCAGCTTTGTGAAGAACAGGCCCCAGGGAGACTTTATTGCCACTTTCCAAGACTTCAGAGTGGCTTTGAAGAAAATGGGGGACATCTTTTTTAACATGGCCATTTAACAATAGAATGTGGGCAAATATTTTTAATAACAAAATGGGGATCAAGTGTAGGTCTAAGGAAGAACTTGTTTACTCAGAGCATGGTGCAACACCGGCACAGGTTGTCCCAAGAGCTTGTAGGTGCCCCATGCCTGCAGGTATTCCAGGTCAGGTGGGAAAGGGCTCTGAGCAATCTGATCTCTTTGAAGATGTCCCTGCTCATTGCAGGACACTTGGACCAGATGACCTTCACAGGGCCCTGCCAGCCCAGTCTAGGATTCTTCACTGTTTTCATTTGAACAGCACCAAGAGTGGAGGTGAGGAGGAACGGGGGCTCATCTGATGCCTTGGACCTCACTGGAGGAGGAGCCCATCCCTCAGACACTCTTTCACCTGCAGCCCCTTTGCATTTTACCTGCAGGAGCTCCTTGGCTGACCAGCGCTGTGCCTCGTTTCTCAGCAGGCAGCAGCTCAGGAAGTCACGCAGGCAAGGCGAGAATCGGTTGGGCTGCTGCAGCTTTGGTGTCCCTCGTATGTCTATCAGGAGTTGAGGCTGGGGAAAAAGGAAACATAAGGCTCCAGCTGCTTCTTTCCCATCTGTAAGTGCTCTCTCAGATCCCATTGTTTAAGCTCCACTCTGCAGAAACTGCCCTGGAGAGACCCAGAGATGACTTTCCTTTACCAACCAAAAACCCAAACCCCGATGCAGCCACAGCTTTTCCAGCATTCAGCAGATCTTGCCTTGGCAGCTGATTTCATTGACTGACCTAGTTAGTGGGAACTACATCAGCAAAAGCATGTTTTGCTTCTCTGAGGATTTGCACCAGCCTGACAGGCTATTTGGAAGGGGGAGTTTATTCTATCCATACTATTTCCAAGGATTATTACATGAAAGGAATCTTTGCAGTGCTTGTTGGTCCCTTTAGCACAGCTTCCATGAAACAAAAATCATCAAGTTTTTTTTTTTTTTTCTCCTCTTGAAAAAAATGCAGATGCAGAATCCATCTAAAATAGACAGAAATAACAATGGAAGGAGGCCTGGGAGTCTCCATGAAAATGCCCACCACAATAGTGACAGCTCTGTGCTGGTGGCACTGAAATAGATGGTGACCAAAGAGACTTTGTTACTTTCTTCTTCAACCCAGAGGAAAAATTCCTTCACTTTTCCCCCACCCCCGAAGGTTACAAAGAGGGTTTTATCCTGTCTCTCTGCAGCTGTGCTCAGCCACTGGACATGGTGGGGAGCTGGAGTCCTCACTGTCCTTAGAACTGTGCAAGCCAGGGATGGCCCTGCTCCTGTGGTAAAGGAACACAGCACCGGCGTCAACCGCCCACGTTGGATCCCAGCCCCGGGCACCTGGCTGCAAGCTCATCAACTTGTTAAAGTACCCAGAAACAGCCAAGAGTTTAGTGTACAATTCTAACTGCAGTCGGAGAAAAACACATCCTAAACTTATCCAGGCCACCCACACGCAAGACTGAACAATGTACAGATGATTTGAAAGCCTGAAAGTTTTGAAGACCCACAGGATTGGGAAAAGATGCTACAGTTTGGAGGAAAATTGATGTGCTGTGGTAAATGAAGGGAAAAGCAAGCAGAACTTGCTTGGGCATTGCTTTGGTGGTTTTTCCTCCTTTTTCTTTTTATTCTTTTTCTTTTTTTCTTTCTTTTTTTCCCTTTTCCTTTTTTTCTTATTTTCTCTTCCTTTTCCTCTTCCTTTCCATTTTTCTCTTACTTTTTCTTTTTTTCTTTTCCCTTTTCTCTTCCTCTTCCTTTTCAATTTTTTTTTTTTCTTTTCTCTTTTTCTCTAAAATTGAAACTAGGAAGATTCAATCTCTATTTTGAAGGATATTTATCACACATCCAACCATTCCACGGAAAAATTCCTTTTCTTCAGAGACAGAGCTCCAACATTGTTCAAAAAGCAAGTGAAAAATGTCAGGCATGGCTGGAGGCCAAAATGGCAGGTTTCTGAGCTGGTTAGGTTTCTGAACTGCCACTTCCCTTCTGATGCAACCAAATCGACAGCAGATGCTGATGTGCTGCAGGGACATTTTCAGAAGGGGACCTTGGTGGAAGTGGTGCCAGCAGATGGCAATGGGATTTTGTCCAATGGCACACTGACCATGGGACAGGTGAGAAAGACAAGCAGGATCAGTGAGTATTTGCACCTTACCGAAACAGGAGTTTCATTCCAGTAAGGAACTTCTCTTTCCACCATTTCGATGCCCATGATTCCAAAAGACCATATGTCCACTTTGGGGCCACATGGTTGACCTGTCACCACTTCAGGCGCCATCCACCCAGAAGTGCTGGCCACTGAGCTCCGTCGACTCTGCTCAGGGGTGAGCTGAGCAAAGAGGCCAGAATCAGCTGTGGAGAAAAAAACAAACCATGAAAGCCAGCTCAAGTTAGGAAATCAAGCCAAAGAATTCCCCACTCTCAGTCTAAGAATGTGCTGTTGAGTCTCCTGGAGAACTGTCCATGCTCTGTTTCCTCAGGGCTTTAGACAAGGAAATATGGAATTGGCCACTTCAAAAAAAAAAGCCTCATTGTTTAGACTACCTCCAGCCTTTTATTTTTCTGAAGCTTTAGATTTACAGCTCCCTCCCTCTGGAAGGGACACACACAGAGCAACGCCACTCTTGACTCCTTGTTCCTTGTCATACTTCTGTGCATGTTGCAACTGTGCCCACAGTTTGTGGCAGGGTTCCCTGCACTGCCACCAACACCAATTTTGGGAAGCTGGCAGTCACTCAAAGCAGCCCCACAGCCCACGTCCCTGGAATGCTGCACCTGACCAAGAATACACTGACCCAGCTTGACAAAGCCGTCGGTTCTGAGAAGGATGTTGCTGCTCTTCACATCTCGGTGGATCACATGGTTCGAGTGAAGAAAATCCAGGCCTTGCAGGCACTGAGAGAGAAAACAGAAACAGGAGGGCAAAAATTAGTGATGTCATTTCATTACACAAGAAAGGAAAGAGCTCTAAAAGATTCCCTCTGCAGGGAAATGGCGAGTAATGGAGGAACACAGTGCCATTGTGAGGAAGAGCTTGCTGCTCCACCACTTGCAGAGCAGGACCTTTCTAAGGAAAGGCATGTCAGCTTTTGAAAGAGCAACAGCAGCTGCTGTTGTTGTAGACTGTCCCCTGCAAACCAGCCAGCATGGCTGCTGCTGCTGTGGATGTGCTTTCTCCATGCAGAGGACAAGTGAGGGGTTTTGCCAAGGAAGAGAAAGTCCCTCCCTTTGGTGTGAAGTGGATCACTTTGGGGTGGGAGGCTGCATGACAAAGGTTTTGTTGCTGGCCTCAGCACAGACTTGGAAGTATCATAACAGTCACCTTCCTGAAGCAAAGAGCATTTTGGCTGCACTACTGTCCTTTTCAGTTGAGGACTGAGAGAAATGAGTCTTTTTTTCTTTGCTGATCATTTCAAATGCTGCCACCAGCACCATTGCTTTTACAGACAAGGAATGCAGTGCAGACAGGCTGGAGATAAAAGTTTAGGGAGGCAAGGTGGAGAACAGCAAATACAAATACAAGAGACAGAGCGAGAATACAACAGTAGGAGATATGAGTACAAGAACTAACTGCTGTGAGTGCAGGGGCACTGGCAGGCATTTCACTTGAGAGGCTTTTACTTGCCCATAGCATACCAGCAACACAGAAACAAAGCTTGGCACATGAAATCACTCCAGGTCGGAGCCCTGTTTCCCAGACAATCCTGCCCAAGCCCTGGGCAGCACAGGTGGGATTGCTGACCTCCCGACTGATGGCTGCCATCTCGTCTTCAGACAGGTAGGTCTCGCTGATGACATCGCTCAGAGTGCCTCCATCCATGTACTCCATGACCAGCCAGAGCTGCCCATCCACACGGTAGCTGAAAGAAGGAAACAAGAGCATGGAGATAAACATGCATGGCTAGGTTGTTTTCTTGATTGATTCTTGTTTCCAAGTCCCTTTGTGACTAGGACAGAATAAAAGGAATAGACATTCCCTCTAGGCTGTGCATTGTTTGCAATCTGTCTCAAGAAGAAAGGCACAGCTGTGAAAAAAGGAGATGTCTTCAATAGCCAGCAAGTAAAAACTGCAGGTTAGGAACAGATCAAAAACCTGTCAAACTGCGTGTTTCTGGAAATAAGCAACTAGTCTTCCTGGCATGCAAAGCAATGGAAAAGAGGGGACACAATCCAAGGGAAATCCATGTTAGTTTATCTGGACGTAAGAGGACTCTTGAAAAAAACCAAGGCCCAAAACAATGTGGTGGCTGTGAACTTACAGGCTATTGATTTAGTAAGATATGAGTGATGCAGGTTTTTGAATAATTTTAGAACTCTGTGTACCGGGGAAGACTCATGCAGACAAGATGCACTCTCTTCCCATCCACTGGAGATGAGCAGAGCAGTAATATTTAACCAATAATTACAGCTCTATTTTCTGCCAGTGAACAAAGTGGAATTTTACCTTGCATGTTTGCAATATGTAAACAAACATTCACAACAACTCACCTGTCTAAATAGTTGACCAGATTGGGATTCATATTTGTCTTCATGACCATGAGTTCATAGACTCTTAGTTCCTTCTTCCTCAGTTCTTGGAGATTTATTTTCTTTATGGCCACCTAAAATGACATTGAAAATCAGTAACTTGAGAAGTTGGCGGCACAAGACCGCAAGGCACATGGAGCGAGTGCTTTTGCAATGCCACAGCCGAGCTGTGCCAAACTGCCTTGTGACTGGGCATTGCAGTAATTAGGAACTGACATTGCAACAGCCCATTTCTCTGCTCCCTTGGAGGCCACTTACAGGACACGTGGCCACTGAGGTTTTGCCTTGTCCACTTGGTAACTGTGGTGTCTCAACTATCACCCACAAAGCTCTGAGCACACTCCCTGCTGCTTTGTCTGGGATTCAGAAGAAGTAATCCATGCCTTAATACTCTGTGGATACATCTCGGGCTATGGGCAGGACTTAGGGCTTTTAGGGACGCCGTGCAGATCTCTCCCTACGTGCAGTTCTCCAGTGCAGCACTGCAGGTGGCTAAGGAACTACCAGTAACTTTCAGATGCATTTGCTGGCAAGCAGAAGTGAGAATTCAGGACTCTGAAGCCGTAGCCCCAAAGAGCAGTGAGATGCTCAAAGGCACCACCTTTGTTTTAGCAATGGAGAGCAAATGAGCACATCCTTCTCTGAAAGGAACTGCTGCCCTCCTTGCCTTCCTTCTGGCAGCTGAGAAGGACAAAGACTGTCCCAAATGTATTTTGCAGGCTGGTAGCAGTCTGTGCTTCTTGCGCCTTTTCAGCACAGCTCTACTCAAACTCCAGCCACAGCTGCTCACACCAGAGGACCTGCGGGAGATGTTGACATTTACCTCTTCTCCTGTGGCATTGTCAAGTGCTCTGCAAACATCTCCAAAAGTCCTAGAAACAAAAAAGCAGCAAAGAAAGGAGAAGACATTTAGATCTTGCAGTGAAAGCCAGTCCACAGAGGAGATCTCTGCTGCAAATGCCTAAAACCTGGCGGAAGCAGGCGGGCTCTGCCCAAAGGCAGATGATGCATTTTCCTCTCAAGTGCATGGGCACTGGGCCTGTCCCTGAAGCGTTGCTGTTTACTGCCTCAGCTCCTAAGGAGATCTCCTTCTTTCACCTTGGGTTTCAGGTTCTAAACTGTGCAGTTTTTATCCTGACCATGGAGTATTTCCTTCTGCAATCTCTTGGAAAGAAATGTTCCTGAGAACTGTTATCTGACAGCTATCAGGGAGTAGGTTGCTCTTTCAGGCAAGCACGTTTCTTCCCCTTTTATTAGTGTGGCTGTATGATTTGGAGATATACAAAAATGCTCAGGAAATTAACACAGAACTGTCCCACACTTGAGAGACAAGGAGATCTTCCAGGTCCTGTTCCTTGCTGCAGGCAAGAACTTGGCAGCATGGAGGTGTGTCTGACAATGCCTTCTTGGGCACACTCACAAATTCGGAGCAGCACTGAGAGATGGGACAATCTATCCCCAGTGTCTGAACATGGGGATAGATGTCTGTTTGCAGCTGCTCTGACTTCACACTGGATAGATATTCCACCAGAAAAACACCTGGCCCATGGTTATGTAGAAGTGACTGTGGTTGGACTCACCCTCTGCCAATATATTCCAGTTCCGTGTATTTCATCACGGGATTTTCCATGTTCACTATTGTCCCTGAGGGAAACAAAATGCAAGATGCTCACTTTAAAGCAGAGATCCCAGCTTCCAGGAGATTCAAAAGACAGACCCAGAGCCTGGAGCTTTGAACCCTTTGTGTTCGGCTGGGTAACAACAACAACCAGGCAGACAGCTCTGCAGCACAGGTGGCCAGCACAGAGACTGCTTTTCTACAGCAGTTCCTGTGGGGAAATGTCTCTAAATGTCCCTGGGACACCAAACTCAGGAAAAACATTTGGTACAGCTATGCTGACACCTGCACACAATAGACTGTCCCTCAGACAAGAAATACAGCAGACGTACTCCGTAGCTCCAGGGAGTCATCCTTGATCTCCTGTTGCTGAGCAGCAGCTGGGTCAGCACTGGAGATGAACAAACCGCCCCGGCTCCGCTTCTCAGGGTGGAGAGCAAAGGCTCCTTTAGACCATGCTGCTGCAGCAGCAGGTTTGGTGACAAAGCCCTTGTAGATCTGAGACAAGAAATGAGTTTATGTCAGAAAGGTGGCTGGCAGAGATTAGCCTGAGATTCCATTTCAAATGCAAGCCCTTAGGAAGGTGCTGCCAGCAACATGCAGGGCTCTTAAGTGGTTTTTTTCTGATGTCCACTTCTCAGACTGGATGGGTCAAAACCAAAGGGTAGTTCTACTTGAGTGGATGGCCAGATTCATGGTCCATTTTCATGGATTTTCTGAAGGATCACTGCCACAATGACCATTCTACTTCCACTCAAGGATTCCTTTCCCCCTCCAAGGGCTTCAGACACACGTGCAGCTCCTTGTTCAAGTGTTCGTCCTCCCCCCACTGTGTCTTCTTTTCCTGCACCATCTTCAGGTCATGCCCAACCTGTAGCACCTTTGGTGGGGACAGTTCCTGTGCCTCACGCACGCCTCGGGGCTCTTCAGTGCCACTCATTTGCCGGAAGTCTTTGCCGGCTGCCCGGTGAGATGTCAACACTTGCACCTTGAGTCAAACAGAACAAAGCAGTCAGAGACTACAGCTTGTCCCTGTCAGTCAAGAGTCACTGACTGTGAGGAAAGAACAGATTTACAAGGGATACAGACAGCTTGTTTCAATCCTCCATCTGGGTCACCATCTTCCCCTGTAAAAACACCTCAAGAAACAAGGAGAGCAGGAACAGGCCAGCAGGAATCAATTTGGATGACTGCTGGCCAAAAGGCCAAAGGACAAGTCCCACTGTCCAGGGCAGCAGCTGAGATTCAGCACACCAGGAAATGTCCTTCTGAGTGACTGTGATACACACTAGAGCAGGATGGCACTCAGAGGCATCACCCTGCTCCCTGCTGCTCTGCACTGGGAAGGCCAGAAGGGCAGAAACCACCAGTTTGGTGACTGCCGTGGCTATCCCTCTTTCACTCACTTGCTTTTGTAGAGCCTGAGGGAGGGGATTAAATTTTTCTCTGATGATTTTCATTTCTTCCTCCTGCCTCTTCTCCCTTGCCTTGATCTTAGCGTGAGCCTTCTGAAAGTCTGTGTCCAGCTGTTCCTTCAAGTTCTCTAAAATACAAGAGAGAGGATGTTTCATGAGTGGAGTGGCTGCCACTCTTTCACTCACCTGGTTTTGTTGATCGCCCCTCTGCTGATGGAGATTCATCTCCTCTTGAATTCTTCTCGTGTCTTCCTGGTTCCTCTTCTTCACTTCCGTGATGGCACTCTGAGCTTCGGGCAGCTCTGCTTGTGGCTCTGCCTTGATATTCTGTACACACAAATGCAGAGCAAGTGACTGGGAGCTGCCATAAGGCTCAGCTTTTTCCTCTTGCAGCCTCAAAATCACATTTATTCAGCCACTTCTTTCTCCTTCCCTACCCACACCTGCTTCCAATGGAGCTCTCTTGTCCCAGTGCTGATCCCTGCAGATTCCAAGGCTCTGTGCTTTCAGTGCCTCTGGGACTCCTGGCCTCCTCACTCCCAAGAGCTCTGTTTTATGCCCCTCTTCCTGCCCTTTCCCTCTGACACCTGGCGAGTCAGGCTTACCTGGCCATTCTCCTGTGGCTCTTCCACCTGCTGCCTGAGCTGCTCTTCCTGCTCTCGGGCTCTCAGCTCTTCCTGAGTCTGGCATGGCATCTCTGATAAGGCAATCTGCTCCTGCTCTTTCTCTGGAAGGATCTGCACAGAAAGCAAGAGAAGATGGGTTTCAACTTTCCATAGGACATTTGTGGGCCAAGACTCAAGGACTGATGGGCTCACACGTTCCCAGAGCACTGTGCTGCTGCTCTCCTGGGTCATTCTCTGCCCGTGGGGAGGCACAGATTCCAAAGTGACCCTGGCACTACAATCAGGGGCCATCTGGGGCTGAAGCTCCAACAGCCTCTCAGGCAGCTGACAGGGAAGGTGTGGCATTTCTCAGGGATCTGGTGAGGGCCTCCCTCTGCTCCTGCCATGTCCTGTTTGTCTTTCAGTAGTGACTGACACCCAGCCCAGTCCCACAGCTCCATCCTGCCTCTGCAGGTGGCTTCCTGGGTGAGCTCACCCTTTATGAGAGACACTTCTGGAGTTCATGTTCTCTTCACCACCTAAAACATGGAATTCTTCCACCTCTCTGGGACAGGCAGAAAATTAAAAAATAACTGGGGGCTTCAGGAAGAAGAGGCTGGAGGTGGAAAACAGCTCTGAGGGGAAAAAAAAACACCATATCTGGAGGGGGAAACAGCTCTGCCTGCTCAGAATCGGTCAACAGAACGTGTCTCTAATCCTCTCCTGAAAGGGATGCTTTAAGTGAACTTTGCACCTCCAACTGCTTTGGACCAGAGCCAAGAAGATTCAATTATACAAATGATAGATAGATAGACAGATAGATAGATAGATAGATAGATAGATAGATAGATAGATAGATGATAGATAGATAGATAGATAAATAGATAGATAGATAGATAGATAGAACTCACTCTTATAATCTCTCTTTCCTATCATTTCTGTTGCTACACACACTTGGTAGCCATTGCCCTGATCAGCAGCACTCCTGAGATTGCTCTCCTGTTGCTTCAATAAACCACACTCCCGGGGAATCTGGAGCATTTAGGTCCTTATGGAATGCAACCAGATCTAGAGCATTGCACTGGGAATGGCACTCTTGCAGCATTTGTGCTCGGCCAAGTGCTTCTCTTGGACTTGACAACACTGAGAGTGCTAAAGGGGCTGTAATCAGAAATAAAGCCCAGCTCCTTCCAGCTCCTCTGATCTCTGAGGACCAGCTGGAATGCAAGAGCAATGATTTCCTGCTCAATTCCCAAACCACATTTACTGATTCCCTGGGCTGCAAAAAAGCAGAGGTACTGTCAATATGAACGCGAAGTGCAAGGCCCTGTTGACTGGCCTGGCACCAGAACAGCTCCTTCTGCACCAAGCTCACTGCCCCAAACAATGTGTTCTCATGCAAAAATACTGCATCCTCCAGAAATGTCACCTTACAAAAGAAAAAGCTAGCAGAATATCGACAAGAGCTGGAAAAGGACGGGAAACATGGAGGAAAATAGCTTTCCCTTCCTAAAAAATGAGAAAATGAACAGGACATGTCCTCCTAACAAAGGAAGAAACCAAAAGATGAAAGAGTGAACAAATCAAGTGTCAAAAGCACTTGAATGCTGTGAGAAGATATTTCCAGAAAAAAAAGCATTTGTATTGAGCACTATCATGCAGCGATTTATGGAAGTGTGCCTGAAGGGCCCTGACGAGCCTCCCGTTGTCCAGGCTAAAGCTCCCTCAGCACCTCCTCCTTGGCCTTGCACTCCACAGCCTTCCCCAGCTCCCGTGTCCTCCTCTGCACACGCTCCAGCCCCTCAAGGACTTTCTGCTTCACAGGGGCCCACAACTGGGCACAGCACTCCCAGCTGTGGCCGCAGCGCTGCCCAGCCCAGGGGGACGCTCACTGCCCTGCTCCTGCTGCCCCACTCTTGCTGACACAGGCCAGGACGCCCTTGGCCTTCTTGGCTCCCTGGCCACGCGCTGGCCCACCTTCAGCTGCTCTTGACCGGCACCCCTGGGTCCTTTGGGCCCACGCAGCTCCCCCACCACAAACTTGCCCCTTTGACTTCAAATACAGCACCCACAATTCCAAGATGTCCTTCCTCTTCTCAGCAACACAAGACAGCAGTCAAGGACTTGCAGCTTCACCCCCGCCCAAGGCACTAATGCCATTTCCAAAGCTGCAGGCTTCATCCCAAAACACATCCACAGAATCTTGCCCCTTCTGCTTTTTGCCTGACAAGAAGCCTTCCCAACGAGGCACTTGCTTTCTTTGGCCACACCTCACAAGAATGGCCTGCCCCAGCTTCATGGACAACGCAATCATCTCCTTGCCGCTTATCAAAAGCCAAAAGAGAGTGTACAAGTGAAGAACTGCTGCAGAAAACTGCAGAACACTTCCACAAGCCAAACACACCTTTGCACAAAGGGAAAACAACTAAAGAAAGCCCTGTGACCTCCAGCACGAGCACCTGTGCCCTTGGCCACGGCCCTGCAGAAGCCCAGAGACAGAGCTTCACTGAGCCAAGCAGGCAGAAGCTGAGCCGCAGCCCCCAGCTCTTGGGTGCCTCAAGGTGACAGGCCAAAGGCCAATTTCTAGCTGTCCCTGCCTGCAGGAAATGGCCGCGTCCTGCGGGATTCCAGCACTCAGCATCCTCAGCCAGCAACAGCAAGTGCTGGCTGCTCAGAAACTTGCAGCTCTGCCTTGCACTAAAGACAGCACCACCCACAATTGGCACTTACTCTCTCGGAAGCATCAGGCTCTGCTGTGACCACAGCTGCAGGCTTGTGGTCGTCTTGCTCCTTTTGTTCCTCTTTGGCTTCTTCTCCAGGAGCAGAGGGAGCCGGGGCAGAGACTGCTGCTGCTTCTGTCATCTGTGGCAAGAGAGAAACATGAGGGACAGGCCGTTACCTATGGTTTAGCACCTCCTTTCTCCTGGCATCTACAACCACCTCTTGGAAGGAGAAATCATCAGCTCTCTTAGCAATGGCATTCTAAGTCACTCCGACCAGATTGAAATGGGCTAATTCAAGAGAACTCTGTTTGCCTAGGAATTTGATAGTCCTCCCTGGCTGCTATCTGCAAGGCACAGTGCCTCTGCACAAGGGAGCTTTTAGCTCTTGAAAGCTGTGAAATGGAAAAGTAGGAAATAGCCAGCAAGGCCTTTGCTATTGCTGCGGCAGACATGGAAAACTAAAAGTGGATCAGAATCCCATTCGGTGCAGGAAAAGGGCAGGAAAGCTTGTGCAGAAGCATCTTTGCTTGCTGGGAAGAGAGAAAATGAGCAGGGCTTCTCCTCCTAGCAAGCCAAGAAACCAAAAGTTGGAAGTGTCACCTGCTCAGGTGGCTAAAGCACATGGATGCAGAGCGGGGATGTTTGGCAGGGAAGCAGGCCTTGGGGTGAGCGCTGTCCTCTATGGATCTATGGAAGTGTGCCTGAAGGGCCCTGACGAGCCTCCCGTTGTCCAGGCTAAAGCTCCCTCAGCACCTCCTCCTTGGCCTTGCGCTCCACAGCCTTCCCCAGCTCCCGTGTCCTCCTCTGCACACGCTCCAGCCCCTCAAGGACTTTCTGCTTCACAGGGGCCCACAACTGGGCACAGCACTCCCAGCTGTGGCCGCAGCGCTGCCCAGCCCAGGGGGACGCTCACTGCCCTGCTCCTGCTGCCCCACTCTTGCTGACACAGGCCAGGACGCCCTTGGCCTTCTTGGCTCCCTGGCCACGTGCTGGCCCACCTTCAGCTGCTCTTGACCGGCACCCCTGGGTCCTTTGGGCCCACGCAGCTCCCCCACCACAAAGTTGCCCCTTTGACTTCAAATACTGTATTCACAATTTTAAATTGTCCTTCTTGTTGTACAACCACATCTTCTTAGGAAGTGTCCTGATGTTTGATTGGAATGAAAGTGTAAGTCACTATGGCTTTATTAAAATGCACTAATTGAACTTTATAGGAAATTGCTGTTTATTAAGTATTCTTCCGTGTTTGGTTTTAACAAGCAATATTCTCTCTGCAAATCTTAGTTTTAAGTCTTCAAGGCTCTGAGATGGAAATTAGGAAATACCCAGATTTGCCTATTTGTTTGTTGTTGAAGGAATGAAATTGGTTTTTCTTTCGGCCTGCATGGCTGGCCCTGTACAGTCTACTTGTTCTGGCTAAGCTCACAGCATTCTCTACAATACTTAAACACCACGAACATGAAATGTTCCTTGCTCACTCACCTTAGCATCAGCACCACTGAATACATGCTTCACGTGACCTGTAGTGGGCAAGAGAAAATGAAGCAGATGCTGTCAGAAAACTGCCTGGGCTGGTGAATCCCACAGAACAAGAATTGCAAACAGAGAGTATTTTCCGCTTCACAACATCCCTCCAGGAGACACATTTCATTCACACAACCAGCAAGAGATCAGGACCATATTCTTGGTCGTGCTTACACTTTGGCCTGTTTAGCCAGTAAATTAATATAAACATGATCAAGAAAATGTAAATTGTTCTTTCACACTCAATGCTCCTCTTCTACCAAACACATGAAATATCTTTTAAAATCCTCTCCTTCCAGTACCTTTTTTTTTTTTTTTAATCAATGGTATGAACTAATTCTCATTAACTTGCTGGAAACAGTTGCCCAGAAAAGCTTCCCCAAAACTCCACTGAGCTGTGGCAGCTCTATTGTGATGCAGTACAGCAGCAGCTCTAGGATTCAGGAGCAGATAGTCACTGCTTTGGAGTTAGCATTTCATTGCAAAGGGAATCACTATTTTAGCACTCAGACAAGGGTCAAGTTAGGCACTCAAATCCTTTCATGACAAAATGTAAAAAGAAAGAAGCTTTCCCTGAATTCTGGGAACAACTGCAGAGTTTTTAGAAGGCCTTCCAAGGAGTTCTCCAGTTTACATTTTCAAAGCTGTCTTGCTTGTCCCAGCAATCTGAGGAAATGACAGATTCTGCTGCCTCAGACTCTCCCGTGGAGGGAACAGAACCCCTGCAGGTTCCCTTGCAAATGCTGCCCCTGTGCCTACAGACACCCCCTTTTTAGCTGAATCTCTTGACAGGAGCTTTCCCAAACCAGTGGCACCCTAATGCTCCTTCTGTTTCAAAATAACTCAGTCACTAAGAGCAGGAAGACATACAAAAGCCAGGTTTGGTTACACCCAGGGAAAACCTCTACTTACGTGCCAGGTTAGTCAGGTAATAGGCGGAATAAGAAACGCCGTAAGCAGTGACAAATGCAGCAGCAAATTGCTCAATCATTGTAGCACTGCTGCGCAGATTCACTCCAACACGAGAAAAAACAAGGCTCTTGTCAGTGTGCAGCTGCCCACTGACACGTGCCTCAACCAGGAGGATGCACTGAGCATCCTGCACTGAGCAAGGCCTAGGGCTGCTCTGACGCTGAGGCCTTTTGTGCACCACAGCAACCTTCTGATGCCACCATGACCGCATGGCAACCATGCCCTGACATCACAATGCAAACCCTCTATATTGGCCTGTGAATTGATGCAAAGCAATAACCAACCATCCGTACAGCAAACGCAAAATAGCCTGGGAAGTTCTCCTCTGTCACAAAGTAGCACAAATTCCCTTTGTGGGCCAAACCCTGCTGTTCAAGGGATCCAAGAGTAACTCCAAGAGCGCACCAAGCACCTACAGCCTGTACCCCAACAAAGCACTCAGATGGGACCCAAGCAAAGGAAAGCTGACCAAGAGAATAGCCCAAAGCACTGCACATCTGAGAAATGACCCTCACTTTTAAAATGTTAAAGGTTTAATAAACCTTAACAGAGGACTGAATAAGGAAAAATTGCAGCACTGGGAGTCTCTATGACCATTACGAGCAGCTCATCTACAAAACGGATGCTCTGCCTTTTATACCCTTAGCCCCTCCAAAGTTTTATCAGTCAACTCTTTCTCTGCTGTCCACTGGTGGAGATTACTTTCTTACATCTTGATTGGAGGTCAGGTGTTGTTACACCGCGCCTCCTGGTCACAAGCCGGCCCTCCCCAAAAGCCCTGACTACCAAGGCTGTTACAGGAGGGAGGGCAAATAAGACTATGGGAGGATATATTACAATAACATCACTATACATTGTAACATCCACATACTATCTACCTCTTAATTGGGAGAGCCAACTGTTACATTACTCATCTAGAACACACAGAACCAGGAGAGAAGGCACTGTTGGCATAACAGCTGAAATAATTCCTCACAAATCTCCCACATATTTACATGTTTACTGGATATGCCCAGGGCTCCTGAGCACGTACATCGCTGCCTTTATTCCCCTTTGGAAGCAGTCAAACTGGCAGCATCTGCCTGCCCACAGGAGCTGCTCCAAGCTGCATTGCGACTGGCAATGCTGATTTCCAGAGGCTTCTGTGTCCCAGGAGAAGCCAAGGCAGGAGTGGGTTGAAAGGCACTGGAGCTGCTGCTGCTGCTCTGTGCCAGAGAGCCCTGGCTGGGCAGGGCACGGTGCCCACTGCGCTGCGGGCTCTTTCTCCTGGCAGAGCTGGGCACACCTCGGAACAAGGCATGGCAACTTGTGGGGAAATCAAGGGGTTTGTGGGGGCTGCATTGCTCTGCACACAGCCAGGCCACCTGTGGCACAGAGTTCTGGCGCCTAAAAAGATGAAGCAGAGGGGAATAACTGGAAAAGGTTTCATTTTGACCTTTCTTACCTGTTCACAGAAGTTGCCAAAATGAAAGTTACCAAGCAGGGCCTGATCCCTGCTGCCAGCTCAGCCTTAGAAAGGAGGCATTTGTTTATTTCAGTACTCGGTGCATAGGGAATCACTTCCCTAACACCTGCACACCCAGCAATCTCACTTACTAGTTTGTATCCATGCAACTAAGACAGAGTCAATACTTTGCTGAAACTCACAGGCTAAACATTACTCCCAATTCTTTGACATATTTAAATCATTTCTCAGAATTGATTGACAGAAGAGTAGGAGTATCCTGTAGGTCCCTGGTGGTCATTGCCACCGGTTCAGGAGGAGACTCATGCACAAAATAATCTAAGACACAACTGGGCTTGCAAAGCAAATTTATTCCATTAGTTCCAGTGGCCAATAATACATACTAACCCCTGGTTTCCCAAAAATCCGCTGAGCAGGAGAAGGAGATGGAGCGTGGTGCTTGGTGTGGGGGGGGGCAGGTAGGCCGTGCACTTCCAGGACCTCCCCCACAACCCCTAGCAACCAATTGCACAGGCGCAGAGTGCATTGAGAGAAAATACGTCACCTGGAAAGAAGAAAAAAAAAAAGATTATAAAAACAAAAAGGGCAATGGGTGTAGGGGCACACCGTGGTAGAGCAGAGACTCTCCGGACGCCCAGCGCTGTCTTTTGCTCACTACCGCTTGCTTAATAAATTCTTGTTAATTGATTTTTCTATAATTCTGGGCCTCCCCAGTTGAATTTGTCCATAACAAATTTGGTGCAGTGACTCGGATGAGGGCGACCGGGTGGGAATTCCTCATCAGGGAGGCGCCCCGCTGCCTCTGCAGCAGCCCTGGTGCAGGCTTTGCCTTCCCGGACCCTTACCAATGAACCTAAATTTGGTATTAAGCAAAAGGGATACCGGTAACCCCATAATCTTTGTGCACAAAGCCTGGGTGAAGACGCAGAACAGCGTGAGTATAAGAGTGGGAATCCGCTCGGTTGGGGTTGGGATCCCAGGACATAACCTATGAGACGTCCCTTTAGGACGAGGCAAGTGTGGACCTCTAAGTAGTGCGGTTTCCAGACCCCGAGAGGGGCTGGGCCACAAACGGGGCCGCGAGTGTGTGTGTGTGCATGAAGGTGTCCTGGAAGATGGGACGGAGGAAAAGCAAGCCCTCTGATTCCATGGGGATGGGGACCCCGGTAAAGCTTCCCCAGATACCACCTGACAGTCCGTTAGGTCTAATGATAAAATCTTGGGGTGAATATCCTTCAAGAAAAGGGAAGGATAGGGCAAAAATGGTACATTATTGTATGGAAGTATGGGGAGGGAAACAGATCCGTGGTGATAATTCATTTTGGCCAGTGTCTGGAAGCTTTGAGAACTGGATTTGCCAGACATTAAACATTTATGGAAACTCTAAAGAACCTTTTGATATGGAAGAGAGCAAGTATGCTGCTCTCTGGATAGTGGGGCAAACAAGAGCAAAACTTCTTGCCTTAAGCACCCAGGGAGGGAAAAAGAAAAATAAAAAGCCTGAGGAAGTTCCAACTGCACCCCCTCTACCATACATACCTCCCCCTCCTCCACCCCCACCAGTACCACCCGTAGTCTACCCCGATTTGGATCAAGGGGCAGATTTTGATAACTAAGAGGTAGAAATCCCGGAGCCGGTCTCTGAGGAAAATCGCCGCGTTACTCGTAGCCTAACACGGGGGGAAAGAGAAAGGGAAGGGCAAGCTCTATATCCACTAAGGGAAGTAGCTTTGGGAATGATCCCTAACCCCAATGCTGGTCAGCAGGGACAACCAGCCCAAATTCCAGGAATAGGTTATGTGGAGGTACCTCTCAACTCAGGAGATGGGAGGGAGTTCAAGAAAGAAATGGGACACCTATTGGAAGACCCCTTCGGAGTTGCAGAGCGGGTGGATCAGTTTCTGGGGCCCAACGTGTGTACGTGGGACGAAATGCAGTCAATACTGGGGATTCTATTCACATCTGAGGAGCGAGGGATGATCAGGATGGCTGGTATGAGGATTTGGGAGAGAGACCATCAGGCAGGACCCCAAGCAGATGCTAAGTGGCCTTTACAGCGTCCTAATTGGGATAAACAGGATCCCCTGCATAGGACACATATGGCAGACTGAAGAACAATTCTTATCCAAGGCATCAGAGACTCAGTCCCTAAGGGGCAGAACATGAATAAAGCTTTTTGTGAGAGTCAAAAGAAAGATGAGGATCCCACGGAATGGTTAGGACGGCTCCGGAGATCTTTTCAGCTGTACTCCGGAGTAAACCCTGACACTCCGGAAGGACAGATGTTGTTAAAGGCCCAATTCGTGGCCAGAGCCTGGCCTGACATTAGGAGAAAGTTGGAAAAGATTGAGGATTGGCATGGTAGAGGCCTGGAAGAGTTGTTGCGGGAAGGTCAGAAAGTGTATGTCCGGAGAGAGGAAGAAGGACAGAGGAAAGGAGCGAGAGTAACGATGGCTGTGGTACGTGAAGGGCAGAAGGGAACGCCTCATCGGTTCCAGGGAAGTAAGCCGAGCGGCCAGAGGGTGGAAGGAGGGAGAAGAGAAAAGGAGGGTGGACAGGGAAGCTGCTTTTATTGTGGTAAGAGAGGGCATTTTCGGCGGGAATGCAGAAAAAGGTTGGCAGATGAAAAGCAATTCAAGGAAGACTGAGGAAGTCAGGGGCTCTATTTGCTGGGGACCCAGGAAAGAACAGAGCCCCTGGTAAAACTGAGAATTGGTCCCCAGCAGCAAGAATGGGAGTTCCTTGTGGACTCAGGAGCCGAGAGATCAACGGTTCAAACCCTTCCCTCAGGGTGTAAATTATCAAGAGAAACAATGCAGGTAGCTGGGGCAAAAGGGGAAGCCTTTAAAGTGCCTGTAATTAAAGACGTGATTTTTGAAACCAGCTCCAAAATAGGTATAGGGTCACTGCTATTCGTTCCAGAGGCTGACTATAACTTACTGGGACGAGATTTGATGATTGAATTAGGAATTGAAATCGACATAAATGACAAAAAGCTACTATTAAATTATGTTCTCTTTGGGTAGAGGACGAACAGAAAATTAACCCTGAAGTATGGTATACCCCAGAAACGGCGGGCCGACTGGACATAAAGCCCTTTGAAGTAATGTTAAGGAATCCTGAAGTCCCAGTTTGAGTTAAGCAATACCCAATTCCAAATGAAGGAAGGAAAGGGGTCAAACCTGAAACCGAATGATTAAAAGCACAAGGGTTATTAGAACCCTGCATGTCCCCTTTTAATACTCCTATCCTTCCTGTTAAAAAACCCAATGGGAAATACCGTTTGGTACATGATTTAGGAGAAATGAACAAAAGGACGGTAGAAAGATTCCCGGTAGTAGCTAACCCTTATACTTTATTAAGTCAGTTAGGCCCCGAATATCAGTGGTATAGTGTTATAGATTTAAAGGATGCATTCTGGGCATGTCCCCTCCAAGAGAGTTGTAGGGACTATTTTGCCTTTGAATGGGAAGACCCAGACACCCACAGGGTACTCCCACAAGGGTTTACAGAGTCCCCTAATTTATTTGGCCAGGCACTGGAGCAGTTACTTACAGGTTTTCAATTGAGAGAAGGGGCTGTCCTGATTCAGAATGTAGATGACTTGTTACTAGCTGGAAAAGAAGAGGAAGTTGTCAGGGAAGAGAGTATGAGATTACTCAATTTTCTAAGCCTGAAAGGACTCAAAGTGTCAAAATCCAAACTACAATTTGTGGAAAAAGAGGTGAAGTATCTCGGACATAGACTGAGTCAAGGAATGAAGAAATTAGACCCGGAAAGGGTCAAGGGAATCTTGGCTATGCCAAGGCCAAGGACGAAGCGGGAGGTTAGACAGCTGCTAGGATCATCTGGGTACTGTAGACAATGGATAGAGGGATTTAGCAGGAAAGTAAAATTCCTATATGAGAAACTAACAAAAGAAGGCTTGCTTAGGTGGACTCAGGAAGATGAGGAAAAACTACAGGACCTTAAGGCAGAATTAGTAAATGCACCGGTTCTCAGTCTTCCTGATTTAAAAAGGCCCTTTTATCTTTCTGTAAACATTGAGGATGGAACAGCATACGGAGTATTAGCTCAAGATTGGGCAGGGAGGAAAAAAAACAGTGGCTTCTTTATCAAAAGAATAAATGGTCTATCACTGCTAGACCCAGTATCTAGGGGTTGGCCCACTTGTTTACAAACAATAGCTGCAGCAGCACTGTTAGTAGAGGAAACAGTAAAAATAACCTTTGGAGGGGAATTACATGTACTATCTCCCCACAACATTCGAGGAGTGTTACAGCAAAAAGCAGAGAAATGGATCACAGATGCTAGGCTCCTAAAATATGAGGGAATCCTGATTTCTTCACCAAAATTAAGCTTAGAAACCACTTCCCTCCAAAACCCTACTCAATTTCTGTACGGAGAACCTAGCAAAAACTTGACACACGATTGCCTAAAAGTTCTTGAAGAACAGACAAAGAAAAGGCCTGATTTGGAGGAAGAAGAACTAGAAAATTGCGAGAAATTAATTGTGGATGGATCGTCTCAAGTAATAGATGGAAAAAGAAAATCAGGTTACGCTGTAATTGATGGAAAAACCTTGAAGGTAATAGAATCAGGGCCATTAAGCTCAGGGTGGTCGGCACAGGCTTGTGAGTTATATGCAGTATTACGGGCCTTAGAGCTGTTAAAAGGAAAGGTTGGAACCATTTATACAGACTCAAAATATGCTTATAATACAGACATTTGGAAAGGGTAATACATACATTTGGAAAGATATGGGAAGAAAGGGGCTTGATTACTTCACAGGGAAAGGGATTAATTCGTGAGGCTTTAATTAGGAGAGTACTGAGAGCTTTAAGGTTGCCTGAAGGAATCGCTGTAGTTCATGTAAAAGGCCACCCGAGGGGGATATGTAACCAAATAAGGGGAAACAATGTCGCTGATCACGAGGCCAAAAATGCGGCTCTTAGAGCGTTAAAAGAAACTGTAATTACCAAAAGGGTTAGGGAAGACTGCCCCGATTGTGCAGCTGATTTAGAGAGCAAACGTTGTCACAACTGTTGGAAAGATTTTGGGATGTGTGGAATAAATTGTGCTTGCGAGAATCCCCACAGGAAGTATTGTATACTACACGGACCAATCCAGATATTGGTGTTCACAGAAAAGGAGCAGGAAAAACTAAGAGAAATGGGGATCATAGAGAAGGGAAATAGAAAAGAATTACCAGATGGCCGTGAGGTACTCGCAAAGTCAGTGGCTTGAAAAATCCTGGAAGCAATTCACACAAAAACACATTGGGGTACCCAGGCATTAATAGACCAATTTGCAATTAAATGCACTTGTATGGGGATGCACACCTTAGCTAAACAAATAACACAACAATGTCTAACCTGTCAACGGGCCAACAAGAGGCAATGGAGATAAAGGGAAATGGGGGGACGGGAATTGGCACATAGAGCGTTTTCCCACATTCAAATTGATTTTACTGATTTGCCTAAAGTAGGAAGGTATAAACACTTATTGGTGATAATAGATCACTTGACTCACTTTGTAGAGGCATTCCCTACCTCCAACTACACAAACAGTAGTAAAAATACTATTAGAAGAGATAATCCCCCGCTACGGACTAGCAGAAATAATAGACTCAGACAGAGGGCCACACTTTGCCTCCAAAATAATTAAAGAAGTAGGAACAAAGCGGCAATATCATACTCCCTGGCATCCACAAAGCTCAGGTAAAGTGGAAAGGGTAAATGGAAGTCTAGATGTAAATGGTAGAATGAAGACCCTAACATGTGTGAACGAAGGAACAGAGACAGCAAATGCTCACAGTTCATGCTCAGAAACCTGGAGGATAATACAACATTACAGGCAGTTGCTGCTATATACACACGTAACTTCTCAGCCCTCACGGCACTGACAGGAGTATGATCCTGAGCATCCTGATGAATATGCAAAGTCTGAATATCTATGAGTACTTTGGAGATGGTCAATAAGGAATCACTGCTCAGTGTCACTTCTAAAGAAGGGACGCCAGGGTATCAATTAAAAACTAGCAGCAGGCAGTCCTTTACCCACGGACAAACAACTTTGCATGCTGGTGCTACGTGGCAGAAAGAGCAATTCAGTTCATGGGGGAACAACAACCTGGACCTAATGTAAGTTCTGGGACATTCTTGAGGGCCGCTTTTCTGTATCTTGGGAAATTACTCCAAGAAAATACATGCTGACTCTTTATTTACTGCAGAGAAGAAGTATTAGCCATTGTTCAAGATAATACTGGACTAGCCTAGAAATATTACCCAGTTGTTTTGGCTGGGGAATAGTTGGCTGCTATAGGTTTGCACTTCACTCTTAACATACAGGACGGCTGAAATCTGCAAAATAAAAACAAATCTCAAGCATTTATCACCTGCCTTTTCTCTAGATAGCACTGGCTTTTGAAATCCACACCATTTTCAGCATTGTAACACAACTCAGTGCATCAAAAGACTTCTATAAAAGCAGAGCAAGGAACATAAAACCATGATTAACCATGATACATGAAATAAAGAAGTTATTCATAAGCTTTTAACAGAAATTCTTTAAAAAATAGAAAAAATAATTTTAACAAACACCAGCAGCTTCTGGCACAGAGGTATGCCCTGAAGTACCTCCTTTCAATTGAATTTATAATACACGTTTTGCATTATCTTTGTGCTACGGTTTCCTAACTTGAAGTTTTCTTTGTAGTCTCAGTAGGTAATTTTGAGTCAATAAAATAGATGGACTGTATTTTGAATTATCACAAACCAGGAAAAAACATGTTCTTGTGTTGATTAAGGTCTTCTTTCTTTGTCTCACTTAGAAAACACATCCTTATTTTCTTACATTTGATGCAAAGTCACAGAAAAAGACAGGAACTTTAGAAATTTGGCATGTATCTGCCCTATGAAATCCAACTTCATTTTCAAAGACATAGGTCTAAAACTGCCTCATCATACTATCTCTCCTTTCCTTCACATGTCATTTGGGAATGGGCATTCAACACAACATAAGCAATACTTAAAAACTTAATGGATTTGATTTTGACTTGACACAACAGTAGGACAAAGGGAATTCCCAGTGCTCTCTTAAGTCTCAGGAATATGGCAGTCTAAACAGATGGACTCATTTTAAAACACCTAACAGAAACTGTAAAATGCATCAACATTTCAATCTACAATAGCTTTTACAAGGTTTATTAACAGCTAATTTTTTACAGTATTTGTCATAAAAAGAATGTCAAAACTTCTGTGATCTTTGTTACTTGACATGCACTAGCTGTCAGCCTACTATAAGAAAATAGTACTCTAAAATTTACCTATAACATATGTTAGAATAACACTAGGAAGTTTACTTGTCACAGAAGCTTTTAACCACTCATACCTCTTTCACCTTGCCTGAGCCAATAACAAATACCACATCATTGACTGTTATGCTGGTTTCTGCTGTATTTGTAGAAAGAATCTGCAATTAAAACAACCAGAACTATAGTTAAAAGCAAAGACAAAAGAGATTAATACAATATCTGACAAAGTCCTCTAAAACGTACTATCTTGCGCACAGCAGGAGGTGACTTTCTTCTGATCCAAAGTCGGAGTATTTGAATGAAGCATGAAAACCTGATATCTAATGCACATTTAAGTGTTTTTGAAAGACACAGTGAAAACCTCAACCATAGAGGCTTTACCTGTGCGCATGGTCAGCAAATCTCCTGTCATCAAAAAGAATGCGGTCCCTCAAGCTATCTCATCATATCCAGGAAGAAATATTAAAATCGCTCCTGAAAGAGAAGCAGGTTTGCAGAGTTAAGCAGCAAATTCGCTTAAAATATCCATCAGTACTGTGCAGAGTAGCATTTGGAAGGTTTTACCTATGTAGTGTTTCCAAAAGAAGGGCAGGATTCATCAAAGGCTCAAAGTACAGTCATTGGCTGGGAGTGTGTGTTTATACTTACCGGTCTCACAACTATGACAGATGTTATGAAGTGAGTGCATAATGAGGTCCAGATCCACCTTTTCATCAAAACTGTGATGATAAGCTGTCAGTAGTTCTCTGTCCTCTGCGCTAAGCTCACTAGCACTTGCTCAGACCAGGGAGCTTTCATCCAGATGTCCAAAACCTGCTGAAGCAAATAGAAAAATGCACAGACCACACCAGAATCAAGGCTGTTTGTTTCAGGTTTGCATTCAGCCACCAACTAAACTTAGATCAACACCAACAAGACTACTCCTTTCCAATTTTAATTTTCAAGTGTAGCAGAACAGCACCTCCAAAATACTCTTACTGTTCACTGGTTTAAGTGCAATCCAACAAAGCATGAAACTTCAATTTTTAGCATAACTTTCAGTTCTTACTCTTTGTTGAAACACAGCCATAAGCAAAGTGTCAGAACTCAAAGTATAAAGACACTACTTGTTTACCTGTTAAATAAAAAGTATTTCAAAGCAATGTTTTCCCAAATGTTTTCCTCCCATAAGTAGGTACTGTGCAAGTGGAAACTACACTAAAAAGTGTTCTAAAAATACTAGTCTCTGCAAAACGACAACTGAACTGTAACTGTACGTTAATCAGAAACCAATTCTTGAATGACCTAGTACAAATGTCACTTCTACTGAATTTCTTTCATATGGCTACTATGTATAGACAACAATGTATAGACAAAAACACAACAGGTTTGTTTCCTAAATAAGCATCTGAAATTAAAATGGTACATAGTAGAATCATTATCTCTATTTATCTAAGTCACTATACTCATTTCCTGCCTAGACATATAATCATGATAGCAATGCCCACATCAAAATGATAAAAAAAAAATATGAAAGAAGTCTATACCACTGTAACTATACTTATCCTAGGATTTACATATAATCAAGTGCAAATCAATAATCAAACATAATCAAAGAAATACACTGACTACAAACACCATTTTTTAAAAAGCATGGTTTTGAAACATTCCTGGTCTCAAATAAATCCTGCTATTTAGGTCAGATTTAAAGGCACAAAAAGCTAAAAATTGTTCTGATTAGAAGCCAAAATGCAAATTTCCCTTCAACATTTCCCTTCAGCTGTTTCTACAAAGTCGTTGTAGCTTACCTGTAGGATTCCAACGAGTCAACCACCTCTGTCTCTCCCAAGTGCTTAGCCCAGTCCACAGCCATCCTGAAAGAATACACAGAAATCCTTTTTGAACTTCTCGCTTCAAAAGACACACAGCCTAAGACTCTGAATTCAATTTATAATTTCCGGAATACAATGTGATAAACAGAAGTTCAAATATGTTTCGAATGTCAAAATTTACTATTGCTTACAGTAGCCTGTTAAGTTAGCAATTAGAATTTTCTTTAACATTTAAACTTTCTCATTTGTATACTGACAAATCTATGCTTTGGTTTGCCTGTTTGTTTTTTACCAGCCATTAGAGGATTTGCAGTGGATACTTGCTCCCATACTGATCAGCTGCTCTACTTGACTCAAAAAGCCTCTCCCTGAAGCAATCATTCGTGCAGTTGCACTGGTTTCACTGTGCCTATTATCAGCTGAGAATTACAAATGAATAAATAAATGAACAAATAAACCAGCAAACCAAAGAAAAACATTCTTTCTTTTTCACCTAAAGGCGCTGTGATTGTGGCTTACATGATTTTTAAAATCCAGGCCAGACAGAATTTGTTTCTGACTTCATCCCACCACTCAGTTCATATGAATTTAACACTACTTTAGACACACCGCAGCATCTGCTAATACTTCAAAACAAGCACAAACAAAAAATAACTAAACAATGCATTAATTCTGCTAATTCCATTCACTTTTCCAATAGGCATCAGAATTCAAACCTAACAACGTTTGAACCTGGAGACAAAGCAGCCACAGAAGTTAAAGTCATTTTGTTATTGTTTTTTTTTCTAATGTAATAAAATGATAGACTTACCACTGACATTTTCAGCTAAATTGATATGGAACACCTGAGCAAAGGCATCAATGACACTATTTGCCCCTTACCTTCATGTCCCAGACCTTGCTATTGTATGCCAACGTAGCTCACATTTGTATTCACCCCTTTATCCAGGTGTCATCAGCTTGCTGGGATTTTCCTCCTGAGAGCAGCCTGGGAATGCTGCTTGCTGTCACAGGGCTTTGTTCCTCCCAGGAAACTCCACAGACTCACTTAGCTTCATCCTTTCTAACACATGGCCTGGGTTAACTGCCAAGAGGATGAGCAGCGTACGCCGTTCCTCAGCAAATGCCAATCCCTCTAAGAAATGCTGATTCCAGTGGGATTTAGGCCCAAGTGCTGTTCTCAGGAGCACTGAAGTTCAGGGTTTCAGCAGCAAGACAAGAGCAGGCAGCTTGGCAGGCCTCCATCAGCTCCAGCACTCACCTGCCTTGCAAATTCCTCTGCTTCCTGTAGCCATTGGCTGAACTCCTGTTCTTGACCTGCGGCCTTCTCCTGTTACCCGTGAGACTGGAAACCTGAGGTACTGAGGCACGTTATGAGGAAGTCTAGAATGAAATGACGGAGGAGAATTCTTCAGAAACTGCACTTTGGATCGTTTGCCCTGCTTGGTGCTTGCAACTGTCCGCAGTAGATGTGAAGTTTGTGGTTCAGTGAGCTATATGGCCCCGAAAAGAAAAGACTAAGTTAGCTCAGGAAAACCAGGATCAATTTACTCAGCTCCTGCAGGCCGGAAATGAGAGAGCAGCAAATGACTGAAAAATGCAGTACTATGCAGCACGTACCCATCGTGGGCATGACGGAGATTTCAAACCCACATCCATGGAGAATCTGACCTTGCAGGTTTCCCACAAGCCAACGGGAGTGGGTTTTGGCAAAGGCACAAGGAGCTCAGTGTTGGACGGAGAAGTTTGTCAAGAGAAGGGCTGACTTGGGAGCTGGTGGAAGTGGAGAGAATGGGCAAATGCCTCCATGGGTGCACCCTCACTGTGTGAGGGTTGCTCCAAGGGCACCCCCTGCCATGCACAGGACGTGGGCACTGCCCCGTGCAGAGGACGTGTCCCTGCCATATTGCCAACATAAACGCTGCTCCTGTGTCATGCAAACACATATGGGTGATTTGTTAGTCGGCATCTTTTCCCCGCTAAAAAATCATTCTTCCTTCAGTGAGCCCTACAATTTGCTGGTTGATGTTAGCCACGCAGTGAACGGGCAGGAATGACAGGCATTCCAATTTAGGGAACTGGTTTTAGTCAGAAGCATTGGTGGCCAAAGGACAGGGTGTGTGGGCTTGGTGCCTGTTCTGTGTTCCTCTTGGATCCTTTGAGCTATGGGTTATGCACTTCAAGCGGGTTTTGTGCTGCTTTGGGACAGTGTGTGCCTTGTCAAAGGAGTCCTTTTTGTCGCCTGATGCCGTAAAGTCTGTGGACAAATGCAGGCATCCTTTTATTTTCAGCTGCAATTCTAGGGTCTGCAGACATGTGCAGGTATCCTTTTTTCTTCCTTTTTCTTCTACACTCTGTGGATTTGTGCAAGTGTCCTTTTCTTTTTTTCCCCTGTTTTGCTGTGCAGTCCGAGAATTCATGCAAGTGTCCTTTTATCCTCCTTTTTTGGCACAGTCTGCAAACTCATGTAAGTGTCCTTATTTTACCAATTTAGTTGCATGATCTGGGGACTTTTGCAAGAGTTCTTTTTTTTAGTCTTTTCACGGCACGCTCTGGGCATTCTTGCAAGTGGGTGATTTTTCCCTTTCTGTTTCATGGTCTGTGGACTGGAGCAGCATTGCTCAAATGATGGAGCGAGTCCATAGAGCAGTCGGCAGCGCTTTCTCCTTGATGGCCCTCGCCGTACTGCCCGTGGTGCTGCCGGGCAGGCCTCAGTAGCTGCGTCTTGGGCAGCATCGCCACCCCTCAGCTCCGTCTGTCACGACTCCGGCCCCGACTCCGCTTGTGGCTCCTCTCGGGCCCGCGGAGGACACGCGCGGCAGGGCCTCACTCCCGCCTCCGCTGCAGGTTCCCCGGACTGAGCTCTGCCACTCGGCAGCGTGGCCGCCCAGCCCGATGCCAGTGCCCTGTTCAGATGGGGATGCCCAGCCCGAGGTGCCTGGGGGGCCGTAGCCGGGAGGTCGGGAACCGTTCCCAGCCCTGGCCCGAACGCCAACAGCCACACCTCGCCTGCAGGGAAGGCCCTGCAGGAGCGATTCCGCTGGGTTACCTGCAGGGCCGCGGCGCCTTGGGCACCGTCTGCTTGGGGACGTGCCTGGCGGACAACGCCCCGGTGGGTGGTGGGGCTGGCAAGGGGCGGAGTAGGGGGAGGGCAGAGGAGAGGGAAGGCGGGGCTGGGCAGGGTGGGATCTGAGCTCAGCCCGCTGCTCCCATTGGCTCGCAGGTGGCCATCAAATGTGTGTCGCGGGATTGCATCCGTCATTAGGGCGAGCTGGTGAATGACTTGGGCCAGCAGCAGAAAACAGCACATGACGGGCGGGGTAAGCTGAGGCCCCGGGAGAGTGGAAGCTGCCAGGACGCCTCAGAAGAGAGCTGGCGTGAGCTCAGTGGAGGGCTCAGAGCATCCTGGGCTGGGTGAGGGCTTCTAGACCCCGGCACGGCATCAGCCCCACTGACGGCATTGTGGTCTTCTTGCAGCCCAATGGAATCCGCGTGCCCGTGGAGATCGAGCTGCTGGACAAGGTGTCCACTGGGTTCCATGGTGTTGTTCAGCTCTTGGATTGGTGTCAGCTCCCTAACAACTTCGTGTTGGTGATGGAGCGCCCTGAGCAGTCTTAGAACCTCTTTGATTTCCTTCTGCCATGGGGGCTCCATGTCGGAGGAGGTGGTGCAGGGGCTGTTCCTCCAGGTGCTGGAGCCCATGCAATACTGCAGCAGCTGTGGGGTCCTGCACCGGGACATCAAACCAGAGAACATCCTCCTCGACCTGGCCACCGGACAGGCAAAACTGATGGACTTTGCCTGTGGCACCGACCTCCAAGACACAGTCTGCCCACACTTTGCAGGTGAGCCCACCCAGGGCTGTGCTCCCAGTTGGAGCCGGCATCTCATGGCCCAACCTGGCTATGGCTCCAGGGATTCCCCCGTTTACTGCCAGTCAGGGGCACACCTATGAGCCACAGAGATCTGCCTGTACGAGGCAGAAAGAAAAGATCAGAAGAACCATTCCACCTTCTCTCGCTGCTAAGCCAGTTCTCTTCCTCATAAAGACAAAATGCAGTTTTTCTGCGCACCAATGGCAGCTTACCGCACCTGCAGAGCTGAGAGGCTTTTCCCCCTGCTGCTGTGCTACAGGCAGATTTAGCAGCATTACCTAACATGGATACCCACAGAGGGACCACAAGCAATTGACTTTGTGCCACTTGATCTCAAAGATCACCACTCTCAGCAGACACAGATGGAAGAGACTTGCGCGCTCCCTGTTTGCCCTGTAGACGCACACCTGGCCGGCACAGCTTTCCCTGATGGAGAAAAACAACAAGGAACAGCTCCCTCACAGCCGTGCAGCCCAGAGATCTGCAGGGCGCCATCAGCAGCCGGCTTCATAAGTGACCAGTTCTGCTGGGATGGAAACCAACCACCAAATCCTCGCTGACTTCAGTGGCAGCAGCAGCAGCGCCTGCGTCTGATCCCTAGGTCTGGGGCTGGGCTGGACAAAGGACACACATGGCACACCGCCCCTGAAGGATGTGACTTTGGAAACAACCACCTGCCACTGTCTCCTGTTGTTCTGCGGTAGGGTCACAGCAGCCTGAGGCACTGGGCAGCCCTCAATGCCACCTGAGACTACAGATGACAGGCCCTGGCCTCCGAGACCAAACACAGGGGGAAAGTCACTCTCCAGATGGAGCTTGCAGATTGAAAAGGCTGCCGTGAGCAGCCATATCAAAGGGCAGACAAATGAGGCCCTCCTGCTCTTTAGCTGTGCCATGCAGCTACACAGCCCTGGGTAGACACCGCAGAGCACAGGGACAACAGAAAGCACAGAAAGAGGAACAAACCCAGCCAAGCACAGAGACTTGTCATGATTGCTGAACCCCAGACAACCCCAAGCGTGCCATCACCCACCAGTCCTTTTCTGTTGACAAAGAGCAGGTCCAGCGGGTGCCTTGCCTTGCTGGCCAGGGTCCTGCCAGGCTGTTTCCTCTCTGCTCTCCTGTACTGCCAGCAGATGTGCCCACCTTCTTCGATCCACTTGCAGAGCCTTGTACCTATTAGCCATGGCCACGTGGGAGGCAGGAGCAGTCCACAGAGGAGACGTGCCGGCTACACCAAGCAGGAACCAAAAGCCTCTGTGTGCCCAGTTGAAAGCCTGTATCTCCACAGGATGTTTTGGCTGCCCTGCTCTTCACTGGGTTTTGGCTGGAAATGCAATTGCCCTTTCTTCCTCATCCAGAAATCCATGGTTGGGGAAAAAGCTAGCCAATGGACAGCATTCCAAAGGCAGTGTAGGTTGGAGCTGATAAATGGAGGAGATTGTTGCCAAATCCAAAACACACCAGAATGCCCTTTAGAGGGACTTTCCATTTTTAAGAAAGAATGGCCAATTCAGAAGGGAACGTAGAGCCTTATTCCATGGCTGACAAGGAAGGCAATCGTCCAGCAGGCTTGGGGGTGTATAGGACTTTTATTGTGAGTCCAGCTCCAAGCTGCCTTTGGAGGAAGTAATCCTGAAGTGGTCCTGGTCATCTCTTCTGCTTCCTCGATTGCTTCGCTGCAAGTTTCCTTCCTTTTCATTTGAAAAGCCCTTAGAGTTGGGATTTAGATGGCAGGGGCCTATGTGATCTGGAGAAGGAATAATAGAAGTACAAACAGTCATAGAAACAACAGCAGTATGAAACCAGCCCTACAGCCAATCAATTTCTCTGAAGTATTTTGTCTCCAAAGACTGGTGACAAGTCTGGAGTCTAAAGGGAATCCAGGAAGCCAACTGTTCTGATCAGTGTGGCCAGACTAGCACACACACCTTCTCTGAGTCATTGGCTAGGTCACAGCCATCTGCTGCTCCCAAAACAATCCCTGCTTTTGTCTTTACTGTAGAGGGAAGCTCAGGCAAAGCCCACCCACTGCCAGCTGCCCTCAAAGGCAAAAGGAAAGCCCCAAGTGCTCCCTGCCTGCATCCAAGCACCACAGTGGCTTCTGTAGGGAGTCCAAAATGTTTCTCCCAACACCAAACGAGGAGGAACATGTGTTACAGCCCATGCTGAGGCACACACACTATAATACACTGCTCGACTGGACAAGGAATGCACAGGACGTACTCAGCAGCTTCAGGCACCTCCTCAGCAGCCTGACAGCCAGCCCTCTCCCACAGCTCCAGCCTGGCTCTTCAGGGGCTTCCCGTGGGACCTCCCTCCTTCTGAGGGGAAGTTCTGGGCTTCCCTTTCTCTTTGGGCCTGCAGCGCCATTCCTGCCTTCCTCAAACCTGCGCTCTGGTAGCCTCTCACCAGACCGCTCCCTGAAGACACAAAAATCTCTCCAGCACTGTTTACCAAGGGCCAGCTAAGAGACAATGCCACCCAGACAGACAGTGTCCAGAGAAACAGTGCCCATAAGGAGCCCAGAGGAGTCCAAAACAACACACAAACTCTCTTTTCACACTCTGTGCCTCTTGACTCTCTCTGGTTCTTATCTTTTCTCGCCCAGGCTGCATGATGGCAATTTACTGCATCATCTCAAGCAGCCTGTTCTCCTGCTCCTTCTGTACCTCTGCCAGGAAATTTTCCCCTTGTGCCAGCAGCTGCTGTGCCTCCAGACGCTGCCCTTCTGACTCCTGGTGAGGGGAGGAAGACACTTCCACATGAAGTGCCAGCCAAGCTTCCCAAATAATTAGTGGAAGCTTCATGCCTCACACCACCCCCCACCTGAAAAGTGCACGTCAGTAGTGACTTTGTGCCCTCCAGCAATGCTGTCCCAAGCAGAAATTCAAAAGCAGGATCAGCAGGTGCGAGGAAAAGGAGATGCCACCTTCCTTTCCTGCTCTGATGGCTGCCTGTTTCCTGGCCCCTCTCCCCTCAGGATTTCTACCTGTTCTCACAGGTTCAGTTCTCCAAGTGCTCAAGTGGTCCTTGTCATCTCCTTTGCTTCCTGCATGACTTGGCTACAGGGATGACAGCGATCAGGCTGTCAGAAGAGGCTTAAGAGAGGCTCCGCTGACTGGAGAAATGGATGCTGCCCAAAGGGGAAAAGGAACAAACCAAATTAAAAGAGACAAAGGAAAAAGGAACCATTCTTTTCCAAACTGACTTCCTAACAGGGTCAAGCTGGATTCCTCTAGCCCCCAGAAATACACAAACATAGGCGGCCTGAGGTCACCATCAGCACATGAGCCTTCATGTCCAGGATGCTGCTAGCACAGGCAAACATGGCCCAGAACTGCACTAGTCCGTTCCTCAAGGTGTCATCACTTGCTGGCATTTTTGTCCTGACAGCACTGTGGGATTGCTGCTTGCTGTCCAAAGGTTTTGTTCCTTTCAGGAAACTCAACACACTTATTCCAGCTCCTTTTTTCTACAGACATGGGCTATTTGAGTGCCCAAAGGATATGTGGGGCATTGGGCAGTCCTCAAGAGACTCCCAAGGGCTCTGAAATTATTGACCGCACGTGTTGTTCTCAGGAGCGCTGGACACGCAGGTTTTCAGCAGCAAGCCAGGAGCAAGGACACAAGCAGCAGGGCACAGATGGGCTGAGCTCTGGCTTGCAGGAAGAGCAGTGTCTGCCTTGGCATGCCCCCCGCTCCTGTGCTGGCTGGCATCTTCCTTCTCAGCAGGAACAGCCAAGGAAATGGCCTGGTCACCAGCTCCTTGTCTGCCACAAAACCTGGCAGCAAAGCCGCAGCAATTCTCATCTACTTGAGCGGGCCAGGCAGCACATGGGGCTGGCACAACTCCTGCTCAGCTGTCCCCGTCTGGCTGGCAGAAACCTCTAAGGCTGGGGCAGGAGGGACAAGCTGAGTGCCCTCGGATGCTCACAGTGAGCTCCCCCACAGCCCCTGCCTTCCCACGGACCAATCTAGAACCGCTTGGTTCTAGACTGCTTTTGTTGTGTTCTTCAAGCCCCCGTCCCTGGCATTGCAATACTTCAGTTCCTTTGCTACCAGGTAAACATGAATACACCACCTGAGAACAAAAGAGGGTCACAGAAATGACCAGAAGCTGGGAGCTCTCCTCTGAGGAATGGCTGGGAGAGTTGTGCTTGTTTAGCCTGGAGAAGAGCAAGCCCCAAGGAGACCTTTCAATATTTGTAGGGCCTTCTAAGAAAGATGGGGACAAATCTTTTAGTAAGGCCAATTGTAAGAGGACAAGGGTGAATGGTTTTAAGCTACAAGACACTCGATTGGCTCTAAGGAAGAAAGTGTTTACGAGGAGAGTGCTGAAACACTGGCACAGGCTGCCCAGAGAGCTGGGAGGAGCCCCAAGCCCAGCAACATTCAAGGTGAGCTTGAATGGGACCCTGAGCAACCTGATCCACTTGAAGATGTCTTTGCCAGTGACTGGGGTTTTGGACTAGATGACCTTCACTGGTCCCTTCTAATCTCAACCAGTCTTGGATCCTGCTTGGTTTTCATTGGAAAAGCACCCAGAGTGGATATTGCTATGTGGGGGGGCCCATCGGAAGCCCTGGAGTTTGGCCGAGGAACAAACCCTGACAGGGAACAGCTCTTTGGGCTGCAGCCGCTTTGCCTTGTACCTGCAGAAGTTCCTTGGCAGAACCTCGCCTGTCCACATCCATCTGCAGGCAGCAGCCCAGAAATTCACACAAGCCAGAGGGCAGCCTGAGCTTGTGCAGGTCTGGTACGCCTTGCTTGCCTATCAGGTACTTAGCCTGAAGCCAAAGGAAACATGAGACTCTACGTGATTCTTCCATATCCTTCAGTGCTCACCTAGACCCCATCTTTTAAGCTCCAGGCTGCAGTGGCAATTTCTTGCCTAGCAGATGCTCAGAGATGAGCTTTCCCTCCCAAAGGAAAAAAGGCTCCAGTGCAGCCCCAGCTCTTCCAAGCTGCAACAGGTCTTGCCTTGACAGCTGATGCCAGCCCCAAGGACGTTTTCAGAAGTGGGCCTTGGTGGAAGCACTTTAAGCTGTGGGCATGGGATTTTGTCTAATGGACACACAGGAGAAGGACACCGCTCTCTGAGCGTATTTGCACCTTACCCTCTCACTGGTTTCCCGAATATAAGGAGCCTCTCCTTTGGCCATTTCTATTCCCACGATGCCAAGGGACCAGATGTCCACTTTGGGGCCGTATGGCTCTCTTCTCACCACCTCGGGTGCCATCCAGCAAGTGGTCCCGGCCATCGACCTCCGTTTACTCTGCTCAGGGCTGAACGGAGCACAGAGGCCAAAATCGGCTGAAGAGAAAAACAAACACTGCTTCAAGTAGGGAAACAAGGAAAAGGTTTCCTCACTCTACGTCTCAGAATGCAGTGCTGAATCGAGCTGGAAAAGCAGCTGGGCTCTCATTCCTCAGGGCTGCAGCCAAGGACATGGGCAATTGTCCACTTAGCAACCCCCCCCAGGATTCCCACCCTGGCTTTTCCTCAGGCACCGGAACGTTTACACTGTAACTCTCTCCCTTTGGAAGTAACACACAAACCAAAGTTACTCTTGCTACCTTCTTGCTCTCTAGACCACTCAGCCCCTTACAGCTGCGCCCTGGGCTGGCAGAGTGCTCCCTGCCCTCTCACCAGCACCACTGCTGGGCACCCGGCAGCCGCTCAAACGCAGCCCCACACCGCCTGCCCGGAGCGCTGCGCCTGACCCAGAACACCCACCCAGCTTGACGGAGCCATCCCGGCCCAGAAGGATGTTGTCACTTTTGATGTCTCTGTGGATCACCTGGTTGGCATGAAGGAAAGCCAGGCCTTGCAGGCACTGGGAGAGAAAAAAGAAACAGGAGGCCAAAAGTTAGCCTGATCTGATTTCATCACACACAAAAGGACACTGCTCCTGAAGATTCACAGATCTCAAAGGAGCAGTGAGCGCTGGCAAGAGGAAGTGCTTGCTGCTGCAACACTAGGAGGAGAGCAGGGTCTTTCCAAGGGAAGGCATATTAGCGCTTGAGAGGGAAACATCAGTCCTTGCTCAAGACTGTCCCCTGCAAAGCCAATTAGAATGATCCCTGCTGCACTGGATGCACTCTCCCTGTCTGGAGGACAAGCAATGGTTTGCCAAAAAAGAAAAAGTTCCTGCTTTGGGTACCAAGGGGATCACTGTCGGGTGGGAGGCTGGAGGACAAGGGTTATAGGGCTTCCTTGACAGCAGACTTGGAAGGAGCTCATTTGTCAGTTTTCAGTAGCAAGCAGCATGGTGGGTGCCATGCCATCCTTTGAAGTTGGGACTGTGACAGATGAGTCTCTCTTTGGCTTTGCTGCTGGTTTAAAACTTGGACACCAGCACCTTTGCACTTACAGGCAAAGAAGGCAATGCAGAAAGGGTTTGGGCAAAGGCTTGGAGAGGCAAAGTGCAGAACAGAAAATACAAATGAAAACGAGACAGGGAGTTCAACAATGGTCTAGAAGAGTAAAGAACAGACTATAGTAAGGGCAGGGACACTGGCAGGCAGTTCACTCCCAATGCTCTTTCTTCTCCAAAGCATAAGAGCAACACAAAAAGAAAGCTCTGAACATGGAATCACTCGCTTTGCAGCGCTTTTGAGGGACGAGCCTGTCCAAGCCATCCCAAGCACAAGCAGGACCCCTTACCTCCCGACACACTGTTGCTATGTGTCCTACAGCCATCCTTTTCATGCTGACCACATCAGCTAAGGAGCCTCCATCCATATACTCCAACACCACCAGGACATCCTCACTGACAAGTTAGCTGCAAGATGAAAGCAACAGAGTGGAGCTGAATGTGAGCAGCTGAATTGCCGGATGAAGGAAAGACTGCAGCTGAGTTTTGTTTCCAGGTCACTGGTAAATGAAGACGGAATCAAATGAAGACACACTCCACCCAGGCTATCCAGTGCTTGCCATCTGTGCCGTCTGAACGAGGAAGGCACATCCGTGGAAAAGGAGGCTGTGGGTATGCTCAGCTCAGTCAGAGAGAAAGGGAAAGGTTTTCTAATCAGGCAAGAGCCTGGGAAACATGCTGATGGCTTAGTAAGAGAGCCAGGTTTCTGAGATTGATCTCCAAGCTATTTCTGCCAGGAAGCATTCATGGGGACAAAATGCAATCTCCTCCCATGCCTTGTGCAGGACTAGATTGATGTTAATTGAAAGATCCATTTTCTGCCAGAATATTTACCTTTCTAGGTAGGTGACAATATTGGGGTTCTTATATTCTTTCATGACCAGGATTTCCTTCAACACATCCTCGCAGCCCTGGCGCTGGAGATTAACTTGCTTTATGGCCACCTACAATGACATTGAAAAGCCCTCAGGAGCGGACATTACGAGAGCCTCTTTCTCCGTGCACTCACGGGCCTGGATGCCTTGTCACCTCGGTAGAAATGGACACTAAACCATCAACCACAAAGCGCTAACAGCACTCTCTGCACCTGCAGACTTCTCAAACAGACTTTGTTTATCACTACTATTATCATTTACACATGTTTTGCAAGCCAAAAGTAATTTTGCTCCTGTGAAGGTAAACTGAAACCACTGGAAATACGTTAGCATTTCTAGGGGCTTTCACCAGCCTTTTGGAGATGGCTGCCATTCTTGACTGGGTGCCAAAGGAAACACACACCTACATGACGGGGAACATGCTGTCCAAAAAAGAACTCCAAGGCGACTCAGAGTAAAGTTACAATCCTAGCACATCCTAACTTCTTCAGTTTGGGCTTCGCAACTCTGAAGAACAATCTTGAACACGGTTTACACCGTGGAATTATTGTCATTTGTAATTTTTTAGTGGCTTTAAGAATGAATAACCCTTTATGTGGTACCCTATGGATGCACGGCAGGTCATAAGCAGGGCTTCGGGCTTTCGGACGCCTCCTCCACCTCCCTCCAAGTGCAGTTCCTGAGCGCAGTACTGCAGGTGGATAATGAACTACCAGAAAGATGCAGTTGTATTTGCCGAGAGCCAAAAACAAGAATCAAGGACTATGAACTTATCGTCCCAAAGAGCAGCGACACTCTCCAAGACACCATGTCTTCAACACAGGATCAACACAAGGTTGTATTATTTAAGGCTCTTCATCAATTTCTTCTCATTGATCTGTGCGTGTGTGTGTGTGTGTGTGTGTGTGTGTGAACTAGGTTCCCTAGGACTGAAAGGCAAAACTCTGCTCCAGACAAGATCTCTCCTTCTTTAGGACTTGCATTATATTTTCAAACTGAACCACGTGATGGAAAACAATGGGAAATCCTATCTGTGTCTGAACCTGGGCTTAAGAGGAATTGGGCTGGAATGACGGCTCTTGCCATCTGCTAATCTATGCATGTTTATCCAGGAAGTCCAAGCCAGCGTGTCCTTCTCTGAAAGGCACCACCGCCATCCTTGCATTCATTCAGCTAGGGAGGGAGGACAAAGTCTGTCCCAAATGCATTTTGCAGCCTGCCTCTGGACAGGCTGCTTCTGTGGGACAGCCTTTGCAGCAAAGAGTCAGGCGGCCCAAAGCTTTGGCCACGGATCACATCACAAGGGAAAGCACTCAAGGGCTACAAAATCTGAATGGGCTGTTGGCACTTACCGCTCGTCCTGTGGCAGCGTTGAAGGCCTTATAAACGGTTCCAAACCCCCTGGAAACAGAACAGTGGCAAGAACAGAGAAGTTGGTCAGTGCTGAGAAGCAAAAGGCAGCCCAGGCAGGAGCTCTCTGCTGCCTGCTGTGTCTCAAAACCACCGGGCTTTGTCTACTCTTCAGCCAAAGGCACAGCAGCCCAGCAGCCCTCTGCCACGCAGAGTGTCCAAGGGAAAAGCTGGGTGCAACCGGAAGAGAAAGGGCTGCTACAAATCTCAAATGTACACACTAGACTGTGCATGCGGGTGTTTTCTTCGCCTTTTCCTTCTGGCATCTGTGCCTGTGGCATGCCTTTCCAGGCAATGAAACATAGAGTCCTGCTGGGCCTTCTCACCACTCTCTTTTCATCCTACCTGCCAAACTCAGGCAACACCACACAGCCTTCCTTATTTTCCTGACCACGGAATGTTGTTTTCAGCCAAATACTACTAAGAAATGCTACTGACAGCTGCTATCTGACAGCTATCAGGTGGGATGCTGCTCTCTCAGGTTCTTCTTCCTTCATGAGTGTGGCCAAATTACTTTGAATCAATCAAAACCATGTCTCCTGGGAAAATAGGCAAACTGGCGCCACATGTTTGAGGGACAGGAAGGCTTCCAGGTCCTGCTCCTTGAGGCAGGCAAGATGTCGTCAGCATCCAGTGATCTTTCATGATGCCTTGAACTGCCTCAGCACTGAGACAGGGACAGACTAAAGACAGGGGCTGAAGATGCTTGCAGCTTGCCTGACTTCCCATGTGATATTGCAGCACCAAAATACCTGGCCCATGCTTCTGTAGAAGTAAGCGTGGCTGCACTCACCCACTGCCAATAGGTTTCCATCCAGTGTACTTCTTCTCTGGATCTCCCACACTCACCACACGCCCTGAGAAACAAAATGCAAGAAGCACACTTCAAAACAGAGATCCTGACTTCCAGGAGATATGAAACTCAGTTCCACTCACATCAACAAGAACAACAACAGCAGCCCCAGCAAGACAGGCAGCTCTGTAGCACACCTGGCCTGTACAGAGCCTGATTCTCCACACTCCATTGAAGGGTTGCCTTGAGAGGAAACTAAGCCCATGGAAAAAGCATCAGAGCAGACAGAGACCAGAAAAGGACAGGCACCAAGGCAGAAAGAATATTGCAAAGTGAATTCCGGGAGAGGAGGGCACCCTCTCTACCTCTCAGCAGTTTGCCTAAAGAATGCCTTGACATTTTTAGAGAGCAGCAGCTCATGCTATAACCAAGAACAGTGGCTCTAAGAATTAGGACCCTCTTCATTGATGAGCAGGCTAAGTTCTGAAGATGACTTTGCCCATTCCCCATTTAGTGAAGAACTACAAGTCCTTGTCTTCAGCCTGGCGTGCAGCAGTCACTGGCACTGGACTCAGCCCCTTGAACACCACCCACGTGCCCCATCTTCCCAAATGGGCACAGCCCAGACGGGAAACAAGGACAGCGCCGCTCCTCAGGCGCTGCCGTGACACAGACACCTGCACAAATGAGATGCTGATCCTTTCATCAGTACAGGCAAAGCTGCAGCAACGGGACGGCAGCTGCAACCTCATAACTAAGGAAGGCTCCAGCCTCTGCAGTCACACCAGCTGTCAGTGGCAGGGCAGGTATGACAAAAAGCTCGGCAAAGCCCACAAATGGCCACTGACAGCCACTGTGAAGAAGACAGAGCCAGACTGAGCCCCGTTACAAGCTGCTGACCTCACTCAAGACAGAACATGATTGTCTTTGACTTCAGACCCTGGAGCAGTAGATCAATCCACCTTTTGTCCCAACAGCTGGTGGCAGACACTGAGTAAACCGGGCTCTGTTCTGTACCTGACCGCTTATTCTCTGACAGCACTGCACTGGCAGCTATTACCAGTGGCAAGAAGCAACTCAGTTGTACTGCAGAATCAGCAAGGCCTTGGTGTGCTTTCCTAGAGTACGATCTGTGCAGGGATTGAGGCCAATGCTTAGTATTCCAGGAGTATTTACCAGCGGGCAGTAGCAGTACAGCGTGCCTGGTACCAGAGGAACATGCAGCAGAGGCTTCCTTCTTTGATGCATCTTCCTAAGCATACAACTAAGATATCAAAGAGGGACTGTAAAAAGAGTATCCTGTTTTGCTTCTTTTGGGGCACTTTGAAAAGAACTCTTCCTCTCTGATTCCTCAAGATTCTTCTAAGAATATCATTTTTTAACTTTTAGGGCGTACTGAAAAGACCTCTTCCCCTCTTAATTGTGCCTGATGTTCATTTCAAGGAGGTCAGGCTAACCAAAATGGAGGATTCTTATCAAAAACAACTGTAGAAGCAATAGGAGAAGTACTAAGAGTCATAAAAACAACACCAGCATTAAACAAGCCCCACAGCCAATCAAATTCACTGATGTATTCTGTCTCCAATGACTGGTGACAAGTCAGGAGTCTAAAGGGAATCTAGGAAGCCAACTGTTCTGATCCGTTTGGCCAGACTAGCACACACATGTTCACTCGGTCACTGCATAGGTTGCAGGCTACTGCGGCTCAGGACACAATCCCTGCTTTTGTCTTTATTGCACAGGGAAGCTCAGGCAAAGCCCACCCACGCCCAGCTGCCCTCAAAGGCAAAAGGAACGCCCCAAATGCTCCCTGGCTGCCTCCGAGCACAACAATGGCTTCTGTAGGGAGTCCAAATGTCTGTCTGACACCAAAGCGAGGAAGAACATGTGCTACAGCTCATGCTGAGGCACACACTATAATGCGCTGCTCGATGGCACAAGAAATCCCCAGGACGTACTCAGCAGCCTCAGGAACTGCTTCTCTTTCTCCCGGCTTGAGAGGGCCGAACTGCTCACGCTCGGGTTTTTGGGCTGCGGAGAGGAGGCTTCTTCGGAGGATGCTGCTGCAGCGGCAGCTTTGATGGCAGATCCTGCGTCCATCTGGGACAAGAAATTTGTGTGTGTCAGAAAGGTGCCTGGCAGAGATGCCCCAGACAGAGCATTTCAAAGGCAAGCCCTTAGGAACAGCACTGGTGCTGTTAGGCTGCAAGCTGAGCTGCCAACTCTTCCACCTCCAGTCAAACCCAAACGAGCAGTCAGAGACCACAGCTTGTCACAGTCAGCCGTAGTAGAGAGTGCAAAAGGGAAAGAACAACTTCACACTTCACCCCATTCTGAGGACTGCATTCACCATGGACAGGGACAACTTGCTCAGAATCTGTGTGGGTCACCATGCTCGCCTGAGCAAACCCCTCAAAAAACAAAGCGAGCACTAAGAGGCCAGCAGAAATACATTCAGAGGATTGCTGGCCCACCGGCCAAAGCACTAGCCCTGCTGCCCAGGGCAGCAGCTGAGATTCAGAGGCCCAGTAAGTGTCCTTCTGACCAGCTGCCATGGAGACCACAGAGCATGGCGGTCAGAGACATTGCCCCCATCCACCTGCTGCTCTGCAGGGGAAAGGCAGCAAGGGCAGAGACCACTTGTTGCACCACTGCAGTGCCTCCTGCTCTTTCACTCACCTGCTTTTCTTCAGCTGGGCTGTACTGCAGCAGGACCTTATGCATCCTTTCCATTTCTTCTTTGTGCCTCTTCTCCATGGCCTTCATCTTCCCCTGAGCTTCCTGCAGCTCTGCCTGCAGCTTGATATTCTGTCAAGAGGAATCTTACTGGCATCTGCAATCTCGCTCAGGTTTCCTCTTTTGCACTCTCAAAAGCACTTGTGTTCAGCCACTTCCTTCTGCTTCTCTACCCAGCTCTAACCCTTCCATCCTAGCTCTTCTGCCTGCTGCTCAGCACTGGAGCCTGCCAGGCTCTGTGCTTCCAGTGCCTGATGAGGGGAAGACACACTTCCAGATGAAGTCCCAGCAATGCTCCCTAAAGAAAAAAATGGAAGCTTCATCCCTGCAACAACCCCCGTACCTGAAGAGTGCACACTAGTGACTTTGTGCCCTCCAGCACTCCTGCCCTAACAATCAACGTAGGAGGAGGCCCAACACGTGTAAGGAAAGGAGAGGTCACCTTCCTTCCCTGCTCTGATGGCTGCCTGTTTCCTGGCCCCCCTCTCTTCAGGATTTCTGTCTGTTCTCAGAGACTCTGTTCTCAAATTCCCCCTGCCCTTTAATCAAGGAAAAGCTGCATATGGACTGCAGGACGAGGACGAGGCCAGCACCTCGATGACCCAGTCACAAGACAGGCCACCAGCTGAAATACCAGCAACACGGGGCCTGTTGCAACTGCTTCAGGCTCAAAGGGAAGACTTCTGTCCACTGTGGAAGGACACAAAGCAAGGAAGCCAGTTGCTGGCACTGCACTTGGCAGCAAGGTCAGCAGCAGTCTGCTGCATGGCACGAGGCTGTGGGGAAGAAGCTGCCCCTTCGCTGCCATGCTTTGGGTGGCGACCACCCAGCCTCCTGGGGAACTTGGCTTATGCCCGTGCTCAACCTGTGGCTGCATATACTGTCCCAGCATTGTCCTCTGGGTCTTCACAGGCCTTCAAGTAGGAGCCCTTGGAGTACTCTGCTGCCCGGCCCAGCAACGTGTAGCCTACAGCAGATGCTTGTGACCATGTCACAGACTCAGGCTGCTCTTCTGCTAAGCCAGCCCTCCAAACTTGCCTGAAAACTTCAGGGATGTATTGTTCTTACCAGTTCTTCCTTCGCTTTCTCAGCAGATTGCCAGAGTCTCAGAGCCTTGCTGCACTGCTCTTCTGCCCAGCGGAGCTGTTGAGCCATGTCTTCACATTGCTGCTTGCTGAGAGATCTTACAGCCAGCAGCTCACGACGAAGGCCCCTCACATCCTCTGCAAACATGACACACGGCAACAGTCAGGGACTACACAAGCAGAGGAATCTGCTGACCTTAAGCCCTTTCAGTTTCAGGCCAGGAGGAACCTGCCCTCAGCTCCTTCACTCCTCAGAAGTCCTGCAGACAGAGCTGGCTTCGCAGCAGCTGCACTAGGCAGGGCGATCCCCAGAAACAAAGCGCACCAGGCTCTCACCCAGTATCGCCTCCTTGGCCTGCGTGGCTGTGCGCACTTGGGCTTCCACACGGCTCCTGGCTATCTCCAGCTCTGATACGTGCTGCTGAGCCTCCAGCAGGCTGCTTTGCAGGCTCTCCTTCTCTGACCTACAAGTTGTGAAGACGAAGAGCAATTGTTCCTGGCACACAGGGGCAGTTTCTCCAGGATGATGTGCCTTAAGAACCCTACACCTTAGTATGGAAAACAGCTTGCATGGAAACTCAGGTACAGCAGGACAATTTTACCACTTCAAATAGCAAAGCAAGCCCCTCCAGGTGACTGGGCAGCCTTTCCTCATGATCTAGCCCAGCACAGAAAGCCCAGCTGAGTTTGAGCTCAGCGGACAAAGCTCAGATTGCCGTTGCCTGACTTATCACACACGGGTGGCTGTGCCCACAAAGTCTCTGCCAACGAGCAAAAGCCCAGCCTCTGCTCACAGCCCTCAGCTCATCAGCACTTCCAAGTCCCTCTGCAGGGGGACAGAACAGTGTTCTCCTGGCCGACCCGTCAATGTTTCATGCTATCCACGGTGTACCTATAGGTACTTTGTTTGCCAGGCACTCTCTAAGTAAAAGGGACTGAAGGAATTCACCAAACGATATTATTGGAGTGAAACCTCCAGCTTCTAGCAACATGAGTAGGAAACCAGAACCAGGTTTTTATCTGAACAAGAACTGTGTAGGAAAGGGAGAGATGGACAGGTATCCTGCCATTTAAATCATTGGAAGTTTGTGAACAAGAACACTTGCTACCTTTATTTATGGCTAATTAAGCCAGTAGTGCCCAAATGACTTGGCACTCTTTAAAAAGGAAGAGGGGCCAGCCAAAGGGACCTTGACAGAGGTTACAGAGGTGGGTGGACAAGTGGGCTCAGTGCTCAGCAAGAATCCCTAGAGACTGTTGAGAAGTCACAAGACCTTTCCCTGCTGCTGCTGCTGCTGCTGCTAATAAGCTACTCTAGGTCCTGCATCATACTCTACAAGAGTGAGCTCTGAAGAGTCTCAAGATTTTTTTTCCTTCCATCTTCAGCTGAAGCATCAGCACCCTACTCACAACATTCCCATGTAAGAGCCTTGAATTCTGAAAATCCCATGTCAAACTACTTGGCAAAGAAAAAATAATGTTTAGATGCACCGAAGGAGAAAGGAAAACCAGAGGGAAACTTCTGGTTTCAGGAAACATCTGCACGGTTTCCGTGGTACTCAATTCAGTGCCAAGTTGGTTTGCTTTGCACTTTTCACAGGAATGTGCAAGAGGTCCCAAGCAGGCACCCAGAAGAGCTTGGAGAGCTTGAGTTGGCAGAAAAATAACATTCAGATCACAGTATCCTTTACTTTTTTCTCATGTCTCTTTGCCTCCCTGTCTGAGAAACATCAGGAGAGCACACAGGAGGCAGTAAATCCTGACATAATGCTCACCACCTTTGTAATTCCAGACCTTCAATCATGTCCCCTCCCTGCCTTTACCTGGCCTCTGCCAGCTGCTCTGAAACGCCTCGTAGGTCCCGCTCCGTGGCTGCCAGTCGGGCTTCCAGGGCAGCGCTCTCTTGCGCCAGCACCGCCTTCTCTCTGCACACCTGGGACAGTGCGTGCCCTTGGCGAGAGAACTCCTGGAGCAGCTTCTCCAGACCCCTGTGGGCTGGCCGCTGCGGGCGGCAAACCTGCAAGTGGGGGGGCACCAATTTTCAAGAGGAACAACAACAACAACAACACAGTCTCGCTCTTAGCTTGCTGCCAGAAGCAGCATTCAGGGGGGCCTGGCTAGGACCAATCCCTCTCCCACAGGTGCTGCCTAGGATTAAGGTGAGAGTACCTTTAGTGCTGCCAGAGGAACTGCTTCCTTCAGCAGATCCCTCTGAGGCTGTGATTCCTCCGCTGTCTGTGCCACCACTTCAAACACCCTCTCTAGTGAGGAGTGGTGCTTTCCCTCAAATGCAGACAACTGCTTCCATCTACAACAAGGGGACGGACAAACAAGCCTTTAATTGCAACACAGTCTCCTTGCAAAACCAGCACTACGTACCATGCCCCACATAAGGCAGTCTCGGGGCCTTCCAACAGCCCTCTACTTCCACCTCAAGAGAATGTTGCAATTCCCTCTCTAGACCAGCATCTCTCTTTGTCATTCGTGCAGGTGAAAGAGTCGCCACTGAGGAAGTCAAACAAGCTTCCAGAAGCCACAGAACATTTGCAGAAAGCTCTGGTACTCTCAGTGTAAAAGCTTCCTGCCTGCTAGGTCTAACGCTCCTTTCCCATACAGTGGATACCGGACTTGCAAAAGCTTTTCTTTGGCTAAGACCCTCTTGGTAAGTCCAAATGAGTAGTCCCACAATTACTCTTGCTTTCCCTAGTGAAACAAGGAAAGAGCCTGCAAGTTGCAGCTTGGGGAGGTGGTGGGTACGATTTTCCAATTCAATAATCACAGGATCCCAAGATGGTTTAGGCTGGCAGAGACCCCAGGAAGCCTCTAGCCTAGTCTTCAGCTCCAAGCAATTGGGGTCAGCATCTGGACAGGCTGCTCAAGGCTCTATGCACCTGGGGCTTCCAAATTTCAAGGGGTGGAATCTGTACATGCTCTCTGAGGCACTTGTTCTGCTGCATGATTGTCTTTCCAGGTCAATGCTTTGCTTTCCTTAAGCTCAGCCTGAACCTCCCTTGTTTTTACTCTTGTCTAGTTCAGAATGCTTTTAGTCAAGGTTCAAGAAGTGAGTCCCAGGAGGCAGCTATGCTCTAGGTCAGTCGGCAGCCAGACCTGCCCTGGGCTGCCTTCTCCTGGCTGTGCTGAGCAAGTCAAACTATGAGAAAGCCAAATTTGTTCTTCGACCCTGGGCCTCCGAAAGCCCAGCAACGCCCACCCCTGCTCAGAGGAAGCGAGAAAGCTTAACACATACCTGAACTCCTGAGCGCCGCGCACTCTATCCGTGCTCTCCTGCCGCTCCGCCTCTCCTGCCTGGACCGAGGAGTCCTGACTGGCGAGGACCTCTCCTTGAGGGACCTGCAAGGAATGGGCAGGGAAAAACCACAAAGCAGCAATAAGGAGCAGGGAAGTTGGCTCCTGAGAGCTGGCAGAAGCAGCAAGCAGAGACACAGCTCATGTGAAGGCAAAATCTGTTGTGTGTGGGGCTGTTGAGGTGGTGTTTAGGTGCTGTTTATGTCCCAACTAACCCTTGAGTTGCTCTGGAAGTGTCTGAGTAGAAGCAGGGAATACTTCCCTGCTCAGCTCTGGTCAGCTGGCTTCCCCTCAGGATTTCAGGTCTTGGAGAGCAGCCAATAGGAACTGCATTCCAGCCCTTCACAGACAGACCTTGTCTCTGCCATGCAGAGCAGCTCAGGATTCTTCTCAACAAACTTGGCTCATGTCACAGTTAAGGGTGTAGTCGAAGCAGTGACTGTAGCTACCTAGACAGGGCATGGAGAGGGGTAGGTCCCTGCAGGTAACAGTGGCTCCTCCGTAGCCCACAAGGCGGTGAACTGTGCCTTGGGACCTCTCCCTCTGCTGACAACAGGGAGCCTGCACAGGCTCTGTGCACAAAGGGGCTGACTTTTGCACCAGTAGCACTAAGGGACATCATGCTACCGCTTATCTCACAGCAAGGGAAGTTCCCAGTCCCTGTGAGAATGCCAGGAAAATGGTGCCTGCATGGGAAAGTTCAGATCCCATTTCCCACGGGTCAGTGGCTGGGCTGAAGAGCTAGGTCATGGCAGGACTCCAGCCCACAGCATCTTCAGCCACAAAGGGCAAGTGCTGCCTGCTCACAACCTTGCAGCTCTGCACTGCACCAAAGCTTTGCACTGACCCAACCAAAGCTGCCACTCCTTGGTGCAGGATGCTCAGGCCCTGCACTGACGACACGTGGAGGTTTGTTGTCCTTTGACAGGACACCTCCCCTTTAGCCTCCAGAGGAAGAGAGTGAGCCAGAGGAGGTGCTCTGCAGACAGGCAGCAGCGTGAGGGACAGGGAGTAACCTGTCATTTAGAACCTTATGTCTCCTGAGCTCTATCCTCAGCTCTCTTCAGCAGAAGTCATGAATTTGGAGACAAGTGGGATGCTCAGTCATTCAAACTCAATTCAAGTGCACTAATGAGACTAATGTTTGGACGGGATTGCATATGCTTCTGAAAGAGATGTTTCAGCCTGCCTACAATCAGCATGCAGCCTCCTGTCTGCAAAGCTTGACTTTCATTAATTATAACCTCTTCCGTGGAAAAGGAGGAAACGGATGGAATCCTTTTGGTAGTGTTCATGCACACATTGACTTAGTGGACTTTCTTTCGGCCTGCCAGGCTGGCACTCTACTGCAACAGGCCAAGGCCACAGCTTTCTGCACAATCCTCAGACACCAGGAATGTCAAGGGTGCCCGTCCCACTCACCGAAACGTGCCCTTGATTCCTTCCACGTCTGAGGCGACCTGCCGGGGACAAGGGAAAATGAACCAGGTGCTGTTAGAAATCTGTTTGTGCTGAGGAATCCCACAGAACAAGTCCACCCAAGCAGAGAGCATTTTCCTTTCGCAACCAATCCCTCCAGGAGCAACACTTCTTTAGCACAGCAAGCGAGACTGCAGGCCAATACCCTAGGCTGTGTCTACCTTTTGCTCGGCTTTGCCACTAAGGACCTAGAAACTTGGCTGAGAAGATGCAAATTGTTCCTTAGCAGTCAGTGCCTACATTGAAGCTCATTGTGCAGCCTGCAGCTAAAGCAGCTTTTTTCTCCTCTCTTTCCTGGACTTGCTCTTTCTTTTTGTAAATTGCATGCAGCATGTCCCACACGCTTGCTGTAAACAATTCCCCACAAAAGCTCCCACCAAGCCCCTCTTAGCGCTTGCACTTCTGTTGGGACACAGCACAGGCCCAGCTCCGGGGTTCAGGAGCACACACAAACTGCTCGGCACTTTGCCCTTCAGCGCAAAGCCAGTCACTCTGGTAGCACACACAGGGGGTCCACTTAGACAGGCACGTCCTTGAAGGATGGTATGCAGAAAAAAAATGCTTTTCCTCAGCTCTGGAGAGAACCAGTTTCTAGAAGGACACCTGCAAAGCTCCCCCAGTCTGCGTTTGGGAGGTTCCCACACCCTGCTGGGCAAGAGACACCCCCTTTTTAGGTGAAGCTGTTGACAGGAGCTTTACCAAACACATGGCATCTTTATGCCATTTTTGTTTCAACGTGCTGCCCCAAGGAAAATCTTCTATTTACCAGTCAAACGATGAAAAGCTTTCCGAGAAGCCGCCAATGAAAAGGCGCTGCTGACTGCTCTACGGACTCGCTCCATCGTTTGAGCAGTGCTGCTCGAGTCCGTAGGCCAGGAAAAAAAATAGAAAAAACCCCCCTCTTGCACAAGTCCCCAGACTGTGCAAGGAAAAAGGGGAGCAACAGGACACTTGCACGACTCTACGGACTGTGCAAGAAAATACAGAAGCAAAAGGACACCCGCTGTAATCTGAGAACAGCACAGTCGAGGTGATCCTCCTGCCACGAGCGTGCCAAGGGCTGCTCTGGACGCTGAGGCCTTGCGGGCACCAGGAAACCTCCTGCTGACAGCGCTGTGACGTGGCAGCCCTCTGCTGACATCACAATAGCAGCTGCTCTGGGTTGGTCTGTGAATTCATGCATGGCAACCCAACCTTCTCAGCAGCTAAGACAGAAGAAAAGCCCGGAAAGTTCTCCTCTGCCCCAAAGCAGCACAAAACCCCCTTGCAGTCCAAAACCCACAGCTCAAAGGAACCAAGAGTAACACAAAACAGGCACCAAGCACATACACCCACCCTGTACACCAAGCTGAACACTGAGAGACAACCAGGATGTGAGGAAACCAAAGGCCCCGTGCCCTTTTGGCCAGCAGTGCTTCTGACTAAAGCCAGTTTTAAATTTGCTTTTAAATTCTGTGGGTGAAATCGTGCTTTGCTAATATCCCAGAGAGTTCCCTACATTGGAATGCCTGCCATTCCTGCCCATTTACTGCATGGCTGACATCAACCAGCAAATTGTAGGGCTCGCTGAAGGAAGAATGACACCCAAGCGGGGAGAAAAAGCCAAGTAACCAACCTGCTGCACACACAGCACACTGCTGCTGCACAATCACAGCACCTCAAAGAAGCCTTTGGGGCCTGTGACTCACTTCTGGCAGCTTTCTTGGGCACACATCTGGGAGTCACAGAGATCTGACTCTAATGGACACACAGAAAGAAGGAACAGGAAATCAAATCCCAGTGCGGGACACCGGAGAAGCTGGTGGGGGGAGGAAACCAATGTGGCAAAATGGGCAAGTCCCACCGAAAAAGGAGGAGACCCTGAGGCAGAGACCAAATAGCTCAGCTGGTGGGCACACCTTAGGAAGGCAGGCTCAGAAAAACAGAGCAACCACAAGCCTTCCAAAGTTCAGAAGCTTCCTTCCAGGCTGCATATTGTCCTGATGCAAATTCCCTCTGTGTGTCAGACTGGAAGTCAGGACAATTCTCAAGAAATGACTGATTAGATGACAAATGCCTTTGCATCTACAGACACCACATTTGCACCGTCCTAGTGTCCTAATCCCAAAGCTTTAAAATGTTGGTGGGTGACCCTCATTTCCTCAGGGCTAGAGATCAGGGAGTAGTTTCAAGCATGCACTGCTTACAAAACAGTCCACAGAGCTATGCATACCGTTTTCTGCCCCCCAGTCACAAAACACTGCTGTTTCCTCAAATGAAAGCAACAGAAAGCTCTGGCAGCCTGCCCCCACCCCAAGAGCTTCCAGCAAATTTTTTCCTCTACTTTCTACGTCCTACGTCTTAGCAAAAGTGCTTTCTGCCAGCACAGTGAACTGGAGACAGACCATTTGTTCACGTGCAACAGCACGGGTTGGTGCTCCAGCCTGAGAGCTGGAACACAGGAGCTTGGGCAACTGAGCTTTGAGATGCAACAGAGCCAGAGAACGAAGCTGGCGGTGACTGCTTGGGGAGGAAAGTGGCCCAGCAATGGTACTGCACACAAGCTGTGGAGGAGGCACTCACTATCAGCATGACAGCCCTCATAATAGCACACAAACCCCCATAGTTTTACACATGTATGTCTATACTGCTGCCTTTATAACTTTTTGGAAGCAGTCAGAGCTAGCAGGATTCACCCAGCATCAGGAGCCAATGCAGCCTGGGAACCTGCTGATTTATGGAGGCTTCTGGCTTCCCAGGTGAAGCCAAGGCAAGCCCTGCTGCTGCTGCTGCTGCTGCTGCTGCTGCTCTGCCAGAGAGCTCCGGCTGGGCAGGGATGGCACCACTGTGCCGCGGGCTGTTTCTCCTTCCAGAGCTGGGCGCTGCTTTTGAGCCAGTAGTGGCAGCTGGTGGGAGAACAAATGGGCCTTTTCCTGCGTCAGCACTTATGGACGCACTAGGCCCACCTTCAGGGGAGACTTTCGGCCCCCTCAAAGGAAAGCAGAGGGACACAGTTGGAAAAGGCTTCCTTCCAAGCCGCGCTCGCTCTTGGAAAAGGGAGCCGAGCGCCAGGACGAGCAGCAGGGCCCGATCCCGCCCCCGTGCCTGCAGTGAGGGGCGGCTGCCGCTGGGGGGCGCCATGGGAAGGGAGCGCCCCTGCGCGGGCCGGGCGGGGCGGGGCAGCCGCCAGGGGGCGCCTGGGGCGGGGCGGGGCCCCTCTGTGAGGGGGGAGAGCCTCGGGCAGCTGCGAAGCAGCGCGGAGCCACAAACGGGACTGACCGTCCGCAAGGACAGCGCCAGGGCAATGGACAGCGCCCGGGCACAGCACAGCTTAAGCGCAGGCTGACCGGGAAGGCAATCTTCACATGCACTGCAGGATTTAGGCGTTTTGATGCCACAGCCCTGCCATGAGCTGGCTGGGCACAAAGCCGCCCCGAGCACCGGTGCCTCCTCTCCAGGCTTGCCAAGGTACGAAGTGTTCTTGTTCACAAATTTCCAATGATTTAAATGGCAGGATATCTGTCCATCTCTCCTTTTCCTACACAGTTCTTGTTCAGATAAAAACCTGGTCCTGGTTTCCTACTCATGTTGCTAGAAGCTGGAGGTTTCACTCCAATAATATCGTTTGGTGAATTCCTTCAGTCCCTTTTACTTAGAGAGTGCCTGGCAAACAAAGTACCTATAGGTACACCGTGGATAGCATGAAACATTGACGGGTCGGCCAGGAGAACACTGTTCTGTCCCCCTGCAGAGGGACTTGGAAGTGCTGATGAGCTGAGGGCTGTGAGCAGAGGCTGGGCTTTTGCTCGTTGGCAGAGACTTTGTGGGCACAGCCACCCGTGTGTGATAAGTCAGGCAACGGCAATCTGAGCTTTGTCCGCTGAGCTCAAACTCAGCTGGGCTTTCTGTGCTGGGCTAGATCATGAGGAAAGGCTGCCCAGTCACCTGGAGGGGCTTGCTTTGCTATTTGAAGTGGTAAAATTGTCCTGCTGTACCTGAGTTTCCATGCAAGCTGTTTTCCATACTAAGGTGTAGGGTTCTTAAGGCACATCATCCTGGAGAAACTGCCCCTGTGTGCCAGGAACAATTGCTCTTCGTCTTCACAACTTGTAGGTCAGAGAAGGAGAGCCTGCAGAGCAGCCTGCTGGAGGCTCAGCAGCACGTATCAGAGCTGGAGATAGCCAGGAGCCGTGTGGAAGCCCAAGTGCGCACAGCCACGCAGGCCAAGGAGGCGATACTGGGTGAGAGGCTCGTGCGCTTTGTTTCTGGGGATCGCCCTGCCTAGTGCAGCTGCTGCGAAGCCAGCTCTGTCTGCAGGGCTTCTGAGGAGTGAAGGAGCTGAGGGCAGGTTCCTCCTGGCCTGAAACTGAAAGGGCTTAAGGTCAGCAGATTCCTCTGCTTGTGTAGTCTCTGACTGTTGCCGTGTGTCATGTTTGCAGAGGATGTGAGGGGCCTTCGTCGTGAGCTGCTGGCTGTAAGATCTCTCAGCAAGCAGCAATGTGAAGACATGGCTCAACAGCTCCGCTGGGCAGAAGAGCAGTGCAGCAAGGCTCTGAGACTCTGGCAATCTGCTGAGGAAGCGAAGGAAGAACTGGTAAGAAACAATACATCCCTGAAGTTTTCAGGCAAGTTTGGAGGGCTGGCTTAGCAGAAGAGCAGCCTGAGTCTGTGACATGGTTGCAAGCATCTGCTGTAGGCTACACGTTGCTGGGCCGGGCAGCAGAGGGCTTCAAGGGCTCCTACTTGAAGGCCTGTGAAGACCCAGAGGACAATGCTGGGACAGTATATGCAGCCACAGGTTGAGCACGGGCATAAGCCAAGTTCCCCAGGAGGCTGGGTGGTCGCCACCCAAAGCATGGCAGCGAAGGGGCAGCGTCTTCCCCACAGCCTCGTGCCATGCAGCAGACTGCTGCTGACCTTGCTGCCAAGTGCAGTGCCAGCAACTGGCTTCCTTGCTTTCTGTCCTTCCACAGTGGACAGAAGTCTTCCCTTTGAGCCTGAAGCAGTTGCAACAGGCCCCGTGTTGCTGGTATTTCAGCTGGTGGCCTGTCTTGTGACTGGGTCATCGAGGTGCTGGCCTCGTCCTCATCCTGCAGTCCATCTGCAGCTTTTCCTTGATCAAAGGGCAGGGGGAATTTGAGAACAGAGTCTCTGAGAACAGACAGAAATCCTGAAGAGAGGGGGGCCAGGAAACAGGCAGCCATCAGAGCAGGGAAGGCAGGTGACCTCTCCTTTCCTTACACATGTTGGGCCTCCTCCTACGTTGATTGTTAGGGCAGGAGTGCTGGAGGGCACAAAGTCACTAGTGTGCACTCTTCAGGTACGGGGGTTGTTGCAGGGATGAAGCTTCCATTTTTTTCTTTAGGGAGCATTGCTGGGACTTCATCTGGAAGTGTGTCTTCCCCTCATCAGGCACTGGAAGCACAGAGCCTGGCAGGCTCCAGTGCTGAGCAGCAGGCAGAAGAGCTAGGATGGAAGGGTTAGAGCTGGGTAGAGAAGCAGAAGGAAGTGGCTGAACACAAGTGCTTTTGAGAGTGCAAAAGAGGAGACCTGAGCGAGATTGCAGATGCCAGTAAGATTCCTCTTGACAGAATATCAAGCTGCAGGCAGAGCTGCAGGAAGCTCAGGGGAAGATGAAGGCCATGGAGAAGAGGCACAAAGAAGAAATGGAAAGGATGCATAAGGTCCTGCTGCAGTACAGCCCAGCTGAAGAAAAGCAGGTGAGTGAAAGAGCAGGAGGCACTGCAGTGGTGCAACAAGTGGTCTCTGCCCTTGCTGCCTTTCCCCTGCAGAGCAGCAGGTGGATGGGGGCAATGTCTCTGACCGCCATGCTCTGTGGTCTCCATGGCAGCTGGTCAGAAGGACACTTACTGGGCCTCTGAATCTCAGCTGCTGCCCTGGGCAGCAGGGCTAGTGCTTTGGCCGGTGGGCCAGCAATCCTCTGAATGTATTTCTGCTGGCCTCGTAGTGCTCGCTTTGTTTTTTGAGGGGTTTGCTCAGGCGAGCATGGTGACCCACACAGATTCTGAGCAAGTTGTCCCTGTCCATGGTGAATGCAGTCCTCAGAACGGGGTGAAGTGTGAAGTTGTTCTTTCCCTTTTGCAGTCTCTACTACGGCTGACTGTGACAAGCTGTGGTCTCTGACTGCTCGTTTGGGTTTGACTGGAGGTGGAAGAGTTGGCAGCTCAGCTTGCAGCCTAACAGCACCAGTGCTGTTCCTAAGGGCTTGCCTTTGAAATGCTCTGTCTGGGGCATCTCTGCCAGGCACCTTTCTGACACACACAAATTTCTTGTCCCAGATGGACGCAGGATCTGCCATCAAAGCTGCCGCTGCAGCAGCATCCTCCGAAGAAGCCTCCTCTCCGCAGCCCGAAAACCCGAGCGTGAGCAGTTCGGCCCTCTCAAGCCGGGAGAAAGAGAAGCAGTTCCTGAAGCTGCTGAGTACGTCCTGGGGATTTCTTGTGCCATCGAGCAGCGCATTATAGTGTGTGCCTCAGCATGAGCTGTAGCACATGTTCTTCCTCGCTTTGGTGTCAGACAGACCTTTTGCACTCCCTACAGAAGCCATTGTTGTGCTCGGAGGCAGCCAGGGAGCATTTGGGGCGTTCCTTTTGCCTTTGAGGGCAGCTGGGCGTGGGTGGGCTTTGCCTGAGCTTCCCTGTGCAATAAAGACAAAAGCAGGGATTGTGTCCTGAGCCGCAGTAGCCTGCAACCTATGCAGTGACCGAGTGAACATGTGTGTGCTAGTCTGGCCAAACGGATCAGAACAGTTGGCTTCCTAGATTCCCTTTAGACTCCTGACTTGTCACCAGTCATTGGAGACAGAATACATCAGTGAATTTGATTGGCTGTGCAGCTTGTTTACTGCTGGTGTTGTTTTTATGACTCTTAGTACTTCTCCTATTCCTTCCACAGTTGGTTTTGATAAGAATCCTCCATTTTGGTTAGCCTGACCTCCTTGAAATGAACATCAGGTGACAGCACAATTAAGAGAGGAAGAGGTCTTTTCAGTACGCCCTAAAAGTTAAAAAATTATATTCTTAGAAGAATCTTGAGGAATCAGAGAGGAAGAGTTCTTTTCAAAGTGCCCCAAAAGAAGCAAAACAGGATACTCTTTTTACAATCCCTCTTTGATATCTTAGTTGTATGCTTAGGAAGATGCATCAAAGAAGGAAGCCTCTGCTGCATGTTCCTCTGGTACCAGGCACGCTGTACTGCTACTGCCCGCTGGTAAATACTCCTGGAATACTAAGCATTGGCCTCAATCCCTGCACAGATCGTACTCTAGGAAAGCACACCAAGGCCTTGCTGATTCTGCAGTACAACTGAGTTGCTTCTTGCCACTGGTAATAGCTGCCAGTGCAGTGCTGTCAGAGAATAAGCGGTCAGGTACAGAACAGAGCCCGGTTTACTCAGCGTTTGCCACCAGCTGTTGGGACAAAAGGTGGATTGATCTACTGCTCCAGGGTCTGAAGTCAAAGACAATCATGTTCTGTCTTGAGTGAGGTCAGCAGCTTGTAACGGGGCTCAGTCTGGCTCTGGCTTCTTCACAGTGGCTGTCAGTGGCCATTTGTGGGCTTTGCCGAGCTTTTTGTCATACCTGCCCTGCCACTGACAGCTGGTGTGACTGCAGAGGCTGGAGCCTTCCTTAGCTGTGAGGTTGCAGCTGCCGTCCCGTTGCTGCAGCTTTGCCTGGACTGATGAAAGGATCAGCATCTCATTTGTGCAGGTGTCTGTGTCACGGCAGGGCCTGAGGAGCGGCGCTGTCCTTGTTCCCCGTCTGGGCTGTGCCCATTTGGGAAGATGGGGCACGTGGGTGGTGTTCAAGGGGCTGAGTCCAGTGCCAGTGACTGCTGCACGCCAGGCTGAAGACAAGGACTTGTAGTTCTTCACTACATGGGGAATGGGCAAAGTCATCTTCAGAACTTAGCCTGCTCATCAATGAAGAGGGTCCTAATTCTTAGAGCCACTGTTCTTGGTTATAGCATGAGCTGCTGCTCTCTAAAAATGTCAAGGCATTCTTTAGGCAAACTGCTGAGAGGTAGAGAAGGTGCCTTCCTCTCCCGGAATTCACTTTGCAATATTCTTTCTGCCTTGGTGCCTGTCCTTTTCTGGTCTCTGTCTGCTCTGATGCTTTTTCCATGGGCTTAGTTTCCTCTCAAGGTAACCCTTCAATGGAGTGTGGAGAATCAGGCTCTGTGCAGGCCAGGTGTGCTACAGAGCTGCCTGTCTTGCTGGGGCTGCTGTTGTTGTTCTTGTTGATGTGAGTGGAGGTGGGTTTCAGATCTCCTGGAAGTCAGGATCTCTGTTTTGAAGTGTGCTTCTTGCATTTTGTTTTTCAGGGCGTGTGGTGAGTGTGGGAGATCCAGAGAAGAAGTACACTGGATGGAGACCTATTGGCAGTGGGTGAGTGCAGCCACGCTTACTTCTACAGAACCATGGGCCAGGTATTTTGGTGCTGCAATATCACATGGGAAGTCAGGCAAGCTGCAAGCATCTTCAGGCCCTGGCTTTAGTCTGTCCCTGTCTCAGTGCTGAGGCAGTACAAGGCATCATGAAAGATCACTGGATGCTGACGACATCTTGCCTGCCTCAAGGAGCAGGACCTGGAAGCCTTCCTGTCCCTCAAACATGTGGCGCCAGTTTGCCTATTTTCCCAGGAGACATGGTTTTGTATGATTCAAAGTAATTTGGCCACACTCATGAAGGAAGAAAACCTGAGAGAGCAATGTCCCACCTGATAGCTGTCAGATAGCAGCTGTCAGTAGCATTTCTTAGTAGTATTTTCCTGAAAACAAAATTCCGTGGTTAGGAAAATAAGGAAGGCTGTGTGGTGTTGCCTGAGTTTGGCAGGTAGGATGAAAAGAGAGTGGTGAGAAGGCCCAGCAGGACTGTATGTTTCATTGCCTGCAAAGGCACGCCACAGGCACAGATGCAAGAAGGAAAAGGATAAGAAAACACCCGCATGCACAGTCTAGTGTGTACATTTGAGATTTGTAGCAGCCCTTTCTCTTCCAGTTGCACCCAGCTTTTCCCTTGGACACTCTGCATGGCAGAGGGCTGCTGGGCTGCTGTGCCTTTGGCTGAAGAGTAGACAAAGCCTGGTGGTTTTGAGACACTGCAGGCAGCAGAGAGCTCCTGCCTGGGCTGCCTTTTGCTTCTCAGCACTGACCAACTTCTCTGTTCTTGCCACTGTTCTGTTTCCAGGGGGTTTGGAACCGTTTATAAGGCCTTCAACGCTGCCACAGGACGAGCAGTAAGTGCCAACAGCCCATTCAGATTTTGCAGCCCTTGAGTGCTTTCCCTTGTGATGTGATCCGTGGCCAAAGCTTTGGGCCACCTGACTCTTTGCTGCAAAGGCTGTCCCACAGAAGCAGCCTGTCCAGAGGCAGGCTGCAAAATGCATTTGGGACAGACTTTGTCCTCCCTCCCTACCTGAATGAATGCAAGGATGGCGGTGGTGCCTTTCAGAGAAGGACACGCTGGCTTGGACTTCCTGGATAAACATGCATAGATTAGCAGATGGCAAGAGCCATCATTCCAGCCCAATTCCTCTTAAGCCCAGGTTCAGACACAGATAGGATTTCCCATTGTTTTCCATCACGTGGTTCAGTTTGAAAATATAATGCAAGTCCTAAAGAAGGAGAGATCTTGTTTGGAGCAGAGTTTTGCCTTTCAGTCCTAGGGAACCTAGTTCACACACACACACACACACACACACACACACACACACAGGCACAGATCAATGCGAAGAAATGGATGAAGAGCCTTAAATAATACAACCTTGTGTTGATCCTGTGTTGAAGACATGGTGTCTTGGAGAGTGCCGCTGCTCTTTGGGACGATAAGTTCATAGTCCTTGATTCTTGTTTTTGGCTCTCGGCAAATACAACTGCATCTTTCTGGTAGTTCATTATCCACCTGCAGTGCTGCGCTCAGGAACTGCACTTGGAGGGAGGTGGAGGAGGCGTCCGAAAGCCCGAAGCCCTGCTTATGACCTGCCGTGCATCCATAGGGTACCACATAAAGGGTTATTCATTCTTAAAGCCATTAAAAAATTATAAATGACAATAATTCCACGGTGTAAACCATGTTCAAGATTGTTCTTCAGAGTTGCGAAGCCCAAACTGAAGAACTTAGGATGTGCTAGGATTGTAACTTTACTCTGAGTTGCCTTGGAGTTCTTTTTTGGACAGCATGTTCCCCGTCATGTAGGTGTGTGTTTCCTTTGGCACCCAGTCAAGAATGGCAGCCATCTCCAAAAGGCTGGTGAAAGCCCCTAGAAATGCTAACGTATTTCCAGTGGTTACAATTTACCTTCACAGGAGCAAAATTACTTTTGGCTTGCAAAACCTGTGTAAATGATAATAGTAGTGATAAACAAAGTCTGTTTGAGAAGTCTGCAGGTGCAGAGAGTGCTGTTAGCGCTTTGTGGTTGATGGTTTAGTGTCCATTTCTACCGAGGTGACAAGGCATCCAGGCCTGTGAGTGCACGGAGTAAGAGGCTCTCGTAATGTCCGCTCCTGATGGCTTTTCAATGTCATTGTAGGTGGCCGTAAAGCAAGTTAATCTCCAGCAGCAGGGCTGCGAGGATGTGTTGAAGGAAATCCTGGTCATGAAGGAATATAAGAACCCCAATATTGTCACCTACCTAGAAAGGTAAATATTCTGGCAGAAAATGGATCTTTCAATTAACATCAATCTAGTCCTGCACAAGGCATGGGAGGAGATTGCATTTTGTCCCCATGAATGCTTCCTGGCAGAAATAGCTTGGAGATCGATCTCAGAAACCTGGCTCTCTTACTAAGCCAGCAGCATGTTTCCCAGGCTCTTGCCTGATTAGAAAACCTTTCTCTTTCTCTCTGACTGAGCTGAGAATACCCACAGCCTCCTTTTCCACTGATGTGCCTTCCTCATTCAGATGGCACAGATGGCAAGCAGTGGATAGCCTGGGTGGAGTGTGTCTTCATTTGATTCTGTCTTCATTTACCAGTGACCTGGAAACAAAACTCAGCTGCAGTCTTTCCTTCATCCGGCAATTCAGCTGTGCACATTCAGCTCAATTCTGTTGCGTTCATCTTGCAGCTACCTTGTCAGTGAGGATGTCCTGGTGGTGTTGGAGTATATGGATGGAGGCTCCTTAGCTGATGTGGTCAGCATGAAAAGGATGGCTGTAGGACACATAGCAACAGTGTGTCGGGAGGTAAGGGGCCCTGCTTGTGCTTGGGATGGCTTGGACAGGCTCGTCCCTCAAAAGCGCTGCAAAGCGAGTGATTCCATGTTCAGAGCTTTCTTTCTGTGTTGCTCTTATGCTTTGGAGAAGAAAGAGCATTGGGAGTGAACTGCCTGCCAGTGTCCCTGCCCTTACTATAGTCTGTTCTTTACTCTTCTAGACCATTGTTGAACTCCCTGTCTCGATTTCATTTGTATTTTCTGTTCTGCACTTTGCCTCTCCAAGCCTTTGCCCAAACCCTTTCTGCATTGCCTTCTTTGCCTGTAAGTGCAAAGGTGCTGGTGTCCAAGTTTTAAACCAGCAGCAAAGCCAAAGAGAGACTCATCTGTCACATTCCCAACTTCAAAGGATGGCACGGCACCCACCATGCTGCTTGCTGCTGAAAACTGACAAATGAGCTCCTTCCAAGTCTGCTGTCAAGGAGGCCCTATAACCCTTGTCCTCCAGCCTCCCACTCGACAGTGATCCCCTTGGTACCCAAGGCAGGAACTTTTTCTCTTTTGGCAAATCATTGCTTGTCCTCCAGACAGGGAGAGTGCATCCAGTGCAGCAGGGATCATTCTGACTGGCTTTGCAGGGGACAGTCTTGAGCAAGGACTGATGTTTCCCTCTCAAGCGCTAATATGCCTTGCCTTGGAAAGATCCTGCTCTCCTCCTCGTGTTGCAGCAGCATGCACTTCCTCTTGCCAGCGCTCACTGCTCCTTTGAGATCTGTGAATCTTCAGGAGCAGTGTCCTTTTGGATGTGATGAAATCAGATCAGGCTAACTTTTGGCCTCCTGTTTCTTTTTTCTCTCCCAGTGCCTGCAAGGCCTGGCTTTCCTTCATGCCAACCAGGTGATCCACAGAGACATCAAAAGTGACAACATCCTTCTGGGCCGGGATGGCTCCGTCAAGCTGGGTGGGTGTTCTGGGTCAGGCGCAGCGCTCCGGGGAGGCGGTGTGGGGCTGCTTTTGAGCGGCTGCCGGGTGCCCAGCAGTGGTGCTGGTGAGAGGGCAGGGAGCACTCTGGGAGCCCAGGGCGCAGCTGTAAGGGGCTGAGTGGTCTAGAGAGCAAGAAGGTAGCAAGAGTAACTTTGGTTTGTGTGTGTGTTCCTTCCAAAGGGAGAGAGTTACAGTGTAAACGTTCCGGTGCCTGAGGAAAAGCCAGGGTGGGAATCCTGGGGGGGGGTTGCTAAGTGGACAATTGCCCATGTCCTTGGCTGCAGCCCTGAGGAATGAGAGCCCAGCTGCTTTTCCAGCTCGATTCAGCACTGCATTCTGAGACGTAGAGTGAGGAAGCCTTTTCCTTGGTTCCCTACTTGAAGCAGTGTTTGTTTTTCTCCTCAGCCGATTTTGGCCTCTGTGCTCCGCTCAGCCCTGAGCAGAGTAAACGGAGGTCGATGGTCGGGACCACTTGCTGGATGGCACCCGAGGTGGTGAGAAGACAGCCATACGGCCCCAAAGTGGACATCTGGTCCCTTGGCATTGTGGGAATAGAAATGGCCAAAGGAGAGGCTCCTTATATTCGGGAAACGCGTGAGAGGGTAAGGTGCAAATACGCTCAGAGAGCGGTGTCCTTCTCCTGTGTGTCCATTAGACAAAATCCCATGCCCACAGCTTAAAGTGCTTCCACCAAGGCCCACTTGTAAAACCGTCCTTGGGGCTCGCATCAGCTGTCAAGGCAAGACCTGTTGCAGCTTGGAAGAGCTGGGGCTGCACTGGAGCCTTTTTTCCTTTGGGAGGGAAGGCTCATCTCTAAGCATCTGCTAGGCAAGAAATTGCCACTGCAGGCTGGAGCTTAAAAGATGGGGTCTAGGTGAGCACTGAAGGATATGGAAGAATCACGTAGAGTCTCATGTTTCCTTTGGCTTCAGGCTAAGTACCTGATAGGCAAGCAAGGCGTACCAGACCTGCACAAGCTCAGGCTGCCCTCTGGCTTGTGTGAATTTCTGGGCTGCTGCCTGCAGATGGATGTGGACAGGCGAGGCTCTGCCAAGGAACTTCTGCAGGTACAAGGCAAAGCGGCTGCAGCCCAAAGAGCTGTTCCCTGTCAGGGTTTGTTCCTCGGCCAAACTCCAGGGCTTCCGATGGGCCCCCCCACATAGCAATATCCACTCTGGGTGCTTTTCCAATGAAAACCAAGCAGGATCCAAGATTGGTTGAGATTAGAAGGGACCAGTGAAGGTCATCTAGTCCAAAACCCCAGTCACTGGCAAAGACATCTTCAAGTGGATCAGGTTGCTCAGGGTCCCATCCAAGCTGACCTTGAATGTTGCCAGGCTTGGGGCTCCTCCCAGCTCTCTGGGCAGCCTGTGCCAGTGTTTCAGCACTCTCCTCGTAAACACTTTCTTCCTTAGAGCCAATCGAGTGTCTTGTAGCTTAAAACCATTCACCCTTGTCCTCTTACAATTGGCCCTACGAAAAGATTTGTCCCCATTCTTCTTAGAAGGCCCTACAAATATTGAAAGGTCTCCTTGGGGCTTGCTCTTCTCCAGGCTAAACAAGCACAACTCTCCCAGCCGTTCCTCAGAGGAGAGCTCCCAGCTTCTGGTCATTTCTGTGACCCTCTTTTGTTCTCAGGTGGTGTATTCATGTTTACCTGGTAGCAAAGGAACTGAAGTATTGCAATGCCAGGGACGGGGGCTTGAAGAGCACAACAAAAGCAGTCTAGAACCAAGCGGTTCTAGATTGGTCCGTGGGAAGGCAGGGGCTGTGAGGGAGCTCACTGTGAGCATCCGAGGGCACTCAGCTTGTCCCTCCTGCCCCAGCCTTAGAGGTTTCTGCCAGGCAGACGGGGACAGCTGAGCAGGAGTTGTGCCAGCCCCATGTGCTGCCTGGCCCGCTCAAGTAGATGAGAATTGCTGCGGCTTTGCTGCCAGGTTTTGTGGCAGACAAGGAGCTGGTGACCAGGCCATTTCCTTGGCTGTTCCTGCTGAGAAGGAAGATGGCAGCCAGCACAGGAGCGGGGGGCATGCCAAGGCAGACACTGCTCTTCCTGCAAGCCAGAGCTCAGCCCATCTGTGCCCTGCTGCTTGTGTCCTTGCTCCTGGCTTGCTGCTGAAAACCTGCGTGTCCAGCGCTCCTGAGAACAACACGTGCGGTCAATAATTTCAGAGCCCTTGGGAGTCTCTTGAGGACTGCCCAATGCCCCACATCTCTTTTGGACACTCAAATAGCCCATGTCTGTAGAAAAGAGGAGCTGGAATAAGTGTGTTGAGTTCTTGAAAGGAACAAAACCTTTGGACAGCAAGCAGCAATCCCACAGTGCTGTCAGGACAAAAATGCCAGCAAGTGATGACACCTTGAGGAACGGACTAGTGCAGTTCTGGGCCATGTTTGCCTGTGCTAGCAGCATCCTGGACATGAAGGCTCATGTGCTGATGGTGACCTCAGGCCACCTATGTTTGTGTATTTCTGGGGGCTAGAGGAATCCAGCTTGACCCTGTTAGGAAGTCAGTTTGGAAAAGAATGGTTCCTTTTTCCTTTCTCTCTTTTAATTTGGTTTGTTCCTTTTCCCCTTTGGGCAGCATCCATTTCTCCAGTCAGCAGAGCCTCTCTTAAGCCTCTTCTGACAGCCTGATCGCTGTCATCCCTGCAGCCAAGTCATGCAGGAAGCAAAGGAGATGACAAGGACCACTTCAGCACTTGGAGAACTGAACCTGTGAGAACAGGTAGAAATCCTGAGGGGAGAGGGGCCAGGAAACAGGCAGCCATCAGAGCAGGAAAGGAAGGTGGCATCTCCTTTTCCTCGTACCTGCTGATCCTGCTTTTGAATTTCTGCTTGGGACAGCATTGCTGGAGGGCACAAAGTCACTACTGACGTGCACTTTTCAGGTGGGGGGTGGTGTGAGGCATGAAGCTTCCACTGGTTATTTGGGGAGCTTGGCTGGCACTTCATGTGGAAGTGTCTTCCTCCCCTCACCAGGAGTCGGAAGGGCAGCGTCTGGAGGCACAGCAGCTGCTGGCACAAGGGGAAAATTTCCTGACAGAGGTACAGAAGGAGCAAGAGAAAAGGCTGCTTGAGATGAAGCAGTAAATTGCCATCATGCAGCCTGGGCGAGAAAAGATAAGAACCAGAGAGAGTCAAGAGGCACAGAGTGTGAAAAGAGAGTTTGTGTGTTGTTTTGGACTCCTCTGGGCTCCTTCTGGGCACTGTTTCTCTGGACACTGTCTGTCTGGGTGGCATTGTCTCTTAGCTGGCCCTTGGTAAACAGTGCTGGAGAGATTTTTGTGTCTGCAGGGAGCGGTCTGGTGAGAGGCTACCAGAGCGCAGGTTTGAGGAAGGCAGGAATGGTGCTGCAGGCCCAAAGAGAAAGGGAAGCCCAGAACTTCCCCTCAGAAGGAGGGAGGTGCCACGGGAAGCCCCTGCAGAGCCAGGCTGGAGCTGTGGGAGAGGGCTGGCTGTCAGGCTGCTGAGGAGGTGCCTGAAGCTGCTGAGTACGTCCTGTGCATTCCTTGTCCAGTCGAGTAGTGTATTATAGTGTGTGTGCCTCAGCATGGGCTGTAACACACGTTCCTCCTCCTTTGGTGTTGGGAGAGACATTTTGGACTCCCTACAGAAGCCACTGTGGCGCTTGGATGCAGGCAGGGAGCACTTGGGGCATTCCTTTTGCCTTTGAGGGCAGCTGGCAGTGGGTGGGCTTTGCCTGAGCTTCCCTCTACAGTAAAGACAAAAGCAGGGATTGTTTTGGGAGCAGCAGATGGCTGTGACCTAGCCAATGACTCAGAGAAGGTGTGTGTGCTAGTCTGGCCACACTGATCAGAACAGTTGGCTTCCTGGATTCCCTTTAGACTCCAGACTTGTCACCAGTCTTTGGAGACAAAATACTTCAGAGAAATTGATTGGCTGTAGGGCTGGTTTCATACTGCTGTTGTTTCTATGACTGTTTGTACTTCTATTATTCCTTCTCCAGATCACATGGGCCCCTGCCATCTAAATCCCAACTCTAAGGGCTTTTCAAATGAAAAGGAAGGAAACTTGCAGCGAAGCAATCGAGGAAGCAGAAGAGATGACCAGGACCACTTCAGGATTACTTCCTCCAAAGGCAGCTTGGAGCTGGACTCACAATAAAAGTCCTATACACCCCCAAGCCTGCTGGACGATTGCCTTCCTTGTCAGCCATGGAATAAGGCTCTACGTTCCCTTCTGAATTGGCCATTCTTTCTTAAAAATGGAAAGTCCCTCTAAAGGGCATCCTGGTGTGGTTTGGATTTGGCAACAATCTCCTCCATTTATCAGCTCCAACCCACACTGCCTTTGGAATGCTGTCCATTGGCTAGCTTTTTCCCCAACCATGGATTTCTGGATGAGGAAGAAAGGGCAATTGCATTTCCAGCCAAAACCCAGTGAAGAGCAGGGCAGCCAAAACATCCTGTGGAGATACAGGCTTTCAGCCGGGCACACAGAGGCTTTTGGTTCCTGCTCGGTGTAGCCGGCACGTCTCCTCTGTGGACTGCTCCTGCCTCCCACGTGGCCATGGCTAATAGGTACAAGGCTCTGCAAGTGGATCGAAGAAGGTGGGCACATCTGCTGGCAGTACAGGAGAGCAGAGAGGAAACAGCCTGGCAGGACCCTGGCCAGCAAGGCAAGGCACCCGCTGGACCTGCTCTTTGTCAACAGAAAAGGACTGGTGGGTGATGGCACGCTTGGGGTTGTCTGGGGTTCAGCAATCATGACAAGTCTCTGTGCTTGGCTGGGTTTGTTCCTCTTTCTGTGCTTTCTGTTGTCCCTGTGCTCTGCGGTGTCTACCCAGGGCTGTGTAGCTGCACGGCACAGCTAAAGAGCAGGAGGGCCTCATTTGTCTGCCCTTTGATATGGCTGCTCACGGCAGCCTTTTCAATCTGCAAGCTCCATCTGGAGAGTGACTTTCCCCCTGTGTTTGGTCTCAGAGGCCAGGGCCTGTCATCTGTAGTCTCAGGTGGCATTGAGGGCTGCCCAGTGCCTCAGGCTGCTGTGACCCTGCCGCAGAACAACAGGAGACAGTGGCAGGTGGTTGTTTCCAAAGTCACATCCTTCAGGGGTGGTGTGCCATGTGTGTCCTTTGTCCAGCCCAGCCCCAGACCTAGGGATCAGACGCAGGCGCTGCTGCTGCTGCCACTGAAGTCAGTGAGGATTTGGTGGTTGGTTTCCATCCCAGCAGAACTGGTCACTTATGAAGCCGGCTGCTGATGGCGCCCTGCAGATCTCTGGGCTGCACGGCTGTGAGGGAGCTGTTCCTTGTTGTTTTTCTCCATCAGGGAAAGCTGTGTCGGCCAGGTGTGCGTCTACAGGGCAAACAGGGAGTGCGCAAGTCTCTTCCATCTGTGTCTGCTGAGAGTGGTGATCTTTGAGATCAAGTGGCACAAAGTCAATTGCTTGTGGTCCCTCTGTGGGTATCCATGTTAGGTAATGCTGCTAAATCTGCCTGTAGCACAGCAGCAGGGGGAAAAGCCTCTCAGCTCTGCAGGTGCGGTAAGCTGCCATTGGTGCGCAGAAAAACTGCATTTTGTCTTTATGAGGAAGAGAACTGGCTTAGCAGCGAGAGAAGGTGGAATGGTTCTTCTGATCTTTCCTTCTGCCTCGTACAGGCAGATCTCTGTGGCTCATAGGTGTGCCCCTGACTGGCAGTAAACGGGGGAATCCCTGGAGCCATAGCCAGGTTGGGCCATGAGATGCCGGCTCCAACTGGGAGCACAGCCCTGGGTGGGCTCACCTGCAAAGTGTGGGCAGACTGTGTCTTGGAGGTCGGTGCCACAGGCAAAGTCCATCAGTTTTGCCTGTCCGGTGGCCAGGTCGAGGAGGATGTTCTCTGGTTTGATGTCCCGGTGCAGGACCCCACAGCTGCTGCAGTATTGCATGGCCTCCAGCACCTGGAGGAACAGCCCCTGCACCACCTCCTCCGACATGGAGCCCCCATGGCAGAAGGAAATCAAAGAGGTTCTAAGACTGCTCAGGGCGCTCCATCACCAACACGAAGTTGTTAGGGAGCTGACACCAATCCAAGAGCTGAACAACACCATGGAACCCAGTGGACACCTTGTCCAGCAGCTCGATCTCCACGGGCACGTGGATTCCATTGGGCTGCAAGAAGACCACAATGCCGTCAGTGGGGCTGATGCCGTGCCAGGGGTCTAGAAGCCCTCACCCAGCCCAGGATGCTCTGAGCCCTCCACTGAGCTCACGCCAGCTCTCTTCTGAGGCGTCCTGGCAGCTTCCACTCTCCGGGGCCTCAGCTTACCCCGCCCGTCATGTGCTGTTTTCTGCTGCTGGCCCAAGTCATTCACCAGCTCGCCCTAATGACGGATGCAATCCCGCGACACACATTTGATGGCCACCTGCGAGCCAATGGGAGCAGCGGGCTGAGCTCAGATCCCACCCTGCCCAGCCCCGCCTTCCCTCTCCTCTGCCCTCCCCCTACTCCGCCCCTTGCCAGCCCCACCACCCACCGGGGCGTTGTCCGCCAGGCACGTCCCCAAGCAGACGGTGCCCAAGGCGCCGCGGCCCTGCAGGTAACCCAGCGGAATCGCTCCTGCAGGGCCTTCCCTGCAGGCGAGGTGTGGCTGTTGGCGTTCAGGCCGGGGCTGGGAACGGTTCCCGACCTCCCCGCTACAGCCCCCCAGGCACCTCGGGCTGGGCATCCCCATCTGAACAGGGCACTGGCATCGGGCTGGGCGGCCACGCTGCCGAGTGGCAGAGCTCAGTCCGGGGAACCTGCAGCGGAGGCGGGAGTGAGGCCCTGCCGCGCGTGTCCTCCGCGGGCCCGAGAGGAGCCACAAGCGGAGTCGGGGCCGGAGTCGTGACAGACGGAGCTGAGGGGTGGCGATGCTGCCCAAGACGCAGCTACTGAGGCCTGCCCGGCAGCACCACGGGCAGTACGGCGAGGGCCATCAAGGAGAAAGCGCTGCCGACTGCTCTATGGACTCGCTCCATCATTTGAGCAATGCTGCTCCAGTCCACAGACCATGAAACAGAAAGGGAAAAATCACCCACTTGCAAGAATGCCCAGAGCGTGCCGTGAAAAGACTAAAAAAAAGAACTCTTGCAAAAGTCCCCAGATCATGCAACTAAATTGGTAAAATAAGGACACTTACATGAGTTTGCAGACTGTGCCAAAAAAGGAGGATAAAAGGATACTTGCATGAATTCTTGGACTGCACAGCAAAACAGGGGAAAAAAAGAAAAGGACACTTGCACAAATCCACAGAGTGTAGAAGAAAAAGGAAGAAAAAAGGATACCTGCACATGTCTGCAGACCCTAGAATTGCAGCTGAAAATAAAAGGATGCCTGCATTTGTCCACAGACTTTACGGCATCAGGCGACAAAAAGGACTCCTTTGACAAGGCACACACTGTCCCAAAGCAGCACAAAACCCGCTTGAAGTGCATAACCCATAGCTCAAAGGATCCAAGAGGAACGCAGAACAGGCACCAAGCCCACACACCCTGTCCTTTGGCCACCAATGCTTCTGACTAAAACCAGTTCCCTAAATTGGAATGCCTGTCATTCCTGCCCGTTCACTGCGTGGCTAACATCAACCAGCAAATTGTAGGGCTCACTGAAGGAAGAATGATTTTTTAGCGGGGAAAAGATGCCGACTAACAAATCACCCATATGTGTTTGCATGACACAGGAGCAGCGTTTATGTTGGCAATATGGCAGGGACACGTCCTCTGCACGGGGCAGTGCCCACGTCCTGTGCATGGCAGGGGGTGCCCTTGGAGCAACCCTCACACAGTGAGGGTGCACCCATGGCGGCATTTGCCCATTCTCTCCACTTCCACCAGCTCCCAAGTCAGCCCTTCTCTTGACAAACTTCTCCGTCCAACACTGAGCTCCTTGTGCCTTTGCCAAAACCCACTCCCGTTGGCTTGTGGGAAACCTGCAAGGCCAGATTCTCCATGGATGTGGGTTTGAAATCTCTGTCATGCCCACGATGGGTACGTGCTGCATAGTACTGCATTTTTCAGTCATCTGCTGCTCTCTCATTTCCGGCCTGCAGGAGCTGAGTAAATTGATCCTGGTTTTCCTGAGCTAACTTAGTCTTTTCTTTTCGGGGCCATATAGCTCACTGAACCACAAACTTCACATCTACTGCGGACAGTTGCAAGCACCAAGCAGGGCAAACGATCCAAAGTGCAGCTTCTGAAGAATTCTCCTCCGTCATTTCATTCTAGACTTCCTCATAACGTGCCTCAGTACCTCAGGTTTCCAGTCTCACAGGTAACAGGAGAAGGCCGCAGGTCAAGAACAGGAGTTCAGCCAATGGCTACAGGAAGCAGAGGAATTTGCAAGGCAGGTGAGTGCTGGAGCTGATGGAGGCCTGCCAAGCTGCCTGCTCTTGTCTTGCTGCTGAAACCCTGAACTTCAGTGCTCCTGAGAACAGCACTTGGGCCTAAATCCCACTGGAATCAGCATTTCTTAGAGGGATTGGCATTTGCTGAGGAACGGCGTACACTGCTCATCCTCTTGGCAGTTAACCCAGGCCATGTGTTAGAAAGGATGAAGCTAAGTGAGTCTGTGGAGTTTCCTGGGAGGAACAAAGCCCTGTGACAGCAAGCAGCATTCCCAGGCTGCTCTCAGGAGGAAAATCCCAGCAAGCTGATGACACCTGGATAAAGGGGTGAATACAAATGTGAGCTACGTTGGCATACAATAGCAAGGTCTGGGACATGAAGGTAAGGGGCAAATAGTGTCATTGATGCCTTTGCTCAGGTGTTCCATATCAATTTAGCTGAAAATGTCAGTGGTAAGTCTATCATCTTATTACATTAGAAAAAAAAACAATAACAAAATGACTTTAACTTCTGTGGCTGCTTTGTCTCCAGGTTCAAACGTTGTTAGGTTTGAATTCTGATGCCTATTGGAAAAGTGAATGGAATTAGCAGAATTAATGCATTGTTTAGTTATTTTTTGTTTGTGCTTGTTTTGAAGTATTAGCAGATGCTGCGGTGTGTCTAAAGTAGTGTTAAATTCATATGAACTGAGTGGTGGGATGAAGTCAGAAACAAATTCTGTCTGGCCTGGATTTTAAAAATCATGTAAGCCACATTCACAGCGCCTTTAGGTGAAAAAGAAAGAATGTTTTTCTTTGGTTTGCTGGTTTATTTGTTCATTTATTTATTCATTTGTAATTCTCAGCTGATAATAGGCACAATGAAACCAGTGCAACTGCACTAATGATAGCTTCAGGGAGAGGCTTTTTGAGTCAAGTAGAGCAGCTGATCAGTATGGGAGCAAGTATCCACTGCAAATCCTCTAATGGCTGGTAAAAAACAAACAGGCAAACCAAAGCATAGATTTGTCAGTATACAAATGAGAAAGTTTAAATGTTAAAGAAAATTCTAATTGCTAACTTAACAGGCTACTGTAAGCAATAGTAAATTTTGACATTCGAAACATATTTGAACTTCTGTTTATCACATTGTATTCCGGAAATTATAAATTGAATTCAGAGTCTTAGGCTGTGTGTCTTTTGAAGCGAGAAGTTCAAAAAGGATTTCTGTGTATTCTTTCAGGATGGCTGTGGACTGGGCTAAGCACTTGGGAGAGACAGAGGTGGTTGACTCGATGGAATCCTACAGGTAAGCTACAACGACTTTGTAGAAACAGCTGAAGGGAAATGTTGAAGGGAAATTTGCATTTTGGCTTCTAATCAGAACAATTTTTAGCTTTTTGTGCCTTTAAATCTGACCTAAATAGCAGGATTTATTTGAGACCAGGAATGTTTCAAAACCATGCTTTTTAAAAAATGGTGTTTGTAGTCAGTGTATTTCTTTGATTATGTTTGATTATTGATTTGCACTTGATTATATGCAAATCCTAGGATAAGTATAGTTACAGTGGTATAGACTTCTTTCATATTTTTTTTTTATCATTTTGATGTGGGCATTGCTATCATGATTATATGTCTAGGCAGGAAATGAGTATAGTGACTTAGATAAATAGAGATAATGATTCTACTATGTACCATTTTAATTTCAGATGCTTATTTAGGAAACAAACCCGTTGTGTTTTTGTCTATACATTGTTGTCTATACATAGTAGCCATATGAAAGAAATTCAGTAGAAGTGACATTTATACTAGGTCATTCAAGAATTGGTTTCTGATTAACGTACAGTTACAGTTCAGTTGTCGTTTTGCAGAGACTAGTATTTTTAGAACACTTTTTAGTGTAGTTTCCACTTGCACAGTACCTACTTATGGGAGGAAAACATTTGGGAAAACATTGCTTTGAAATACTTTTTATTTAACAGGTAAACAAGTAGTGTCTTTATACTTTGAGTTCTGACACTTTGCTTATGGCTGTGTTTCAACAAAGACTAAGAACTGAAAGTTATGCTAAAAATTGAAGTTTCATGCTTTGTTGGATTGCACTTAAACCAGTGAACAGTAAGAGTATTTTGGAGGTGCTGTTCTGCTACACTTGAAAATTAAAATTGGAAAGGAGTAGTCTTGTTGGTGTTGATCTAAGTTTAGTTGGTGGCTGAATGCAAACCTGAAACAAACAGCCTTGATTCTGGTCTGGTCTGTGCATTTTTCTATTTGCTTCAGCAGGTTTTGGACATCTGGATGAAAGCTCCCTGGTCTGAGCAAGTGCTAGTGAGCTTAGCGCAGAGGACAGAGAACTACTGACAGCTTATCATCACAGTTTTGATGAAAAGGTGGATCTGGACCTCATTATGCACTCACTTCATAACATCTGTCATAGTTGTGAGACCGGTAAGTATAAACACACACTCCCAGCCAATGATTGTACTTTGAGCCTTTGATGAATCCTGCCCTTCTTTTGGAAACACTACATAGGTAAAACCTTCCAAATGCTACTCTGCACAGTACTGATGGATATTTTAAGCGAATTTGCTGCTTAACTCTGCAAACCTGCTTCTCTTTCAGGAGCGATTTTAATATTTCTTCCTGGATATGTTGAGATAGCTTGAGGGGCCGCATTCTTTTTGATGACAGGAGATTTGCTGACCATGCGCACAGGTAAAGCCTCTATGGTTGAGGTTTTCACTGTGTCTTTCAAAAACACTTAAATGTGCATTAGATATCAGGTTTTCATGCTTCATTCAAATACTCCGACTTTGGATCAGAAGAAAGTCACCTCCTGCTGTGCGCAAGATAGTACGTTTTAGAGGACTTTGTCAGATATTGTATTAATCTCTTTTGTCTTTGCTTTTAACTATAGTTCTGGTTGTTTTAATTGCAGATTCTTTCTACAAATACAGCAGAAACCAGCATAACAGTCAATGATGTGGTATTTGTTATTGGCTCAGGCAAGGTGAAAGAGGTATGAGTGGTTAAAAGCTTCTGTGACAAGTAAACTTCCTAGTGTTATTCTAACATATGTAATAGGTAAATTTTAGAGTACTATTTTCTTATAGTAGGCTGACAGCTAGTGCATGTCAAGTAACAAAGATCACAGAAGTTTTGACATTCTTTTTATGACAAATACTGTAAAAAATTAGCTGTTAATAAACCTTGTAAAAGCTATTGTAGATTGAAATGTTGATGCATTTTACAGTTTCTGTTAGGTGTTTTAAAATGAGTCCATCTGTTTAGACTGCCATATTCCTGAGACTTAAGAGAGCACTGGGAATTCCCTTTGTCCTACTGTTGTGTCAAGTCAAAATCCAATCCATTAAGTTTTTAAGTATTGCTTATGTTGTGTTGAATGCCCATTCCCAAATGACATGTGAAGGAAAGGAGAGATAGTATGATGAGGCAGTTTTAGACCTATGTCTTTGAAAATGAAGTTGGATTTCATAGGGCAGATACATGCCAAATTTCTAAAGTTCCTGTCTTTTTCTGTGACTTTGCATCAAATGTAAGAAAATAAGGATGTGTTTTCTAAGTGAGACAAAGAAAGAAGACCTTAATCAACACAAGAACATGTTTTTTCCTGGTTTGTGATAATTCAAAATACAGTCCATCTATTTTATTGACTCAAAATTACCTACTGAGACTACAAAGAAAACTTCAAGTTAGGAAACCGTAGCACAAAGATAATGCAAAACGTGTATTATAAATTCAATTGAAAGGAGGTACTTCAGGGCATACCTCTGTGCCAGAAGCTGCTGGTGTTTGTTAAAATTATTTTTTCTATTTTTTAAAGAATTTCTGTTAAAAGCTTATTAATAACTTCTTTATTTCATGTATCATGGTTAATCATGGTTTTATGTTCCTTGCTCTGCTTTTATAGAAGTCTTTTGATGCACTGAGTTGTGTTACAATGCTGAAAATGGTGTGGATTTCAAAAGCCAGTGCTATCTAGAGAAAAGGCAGGTGATAAATGCTTGAGATTTGTTTTTATTTTGCAGATTTCAGCCGTCCTGTATGTTAAGAGTGAAGTGTAAACCTATAGCAGCCAACTATTCCCCAGCCAAAACAACTGGGTAATATTTCTAGGCTAGTCCAGTATTATCTTGAACAATGGCTAATACTTCTTCTCTGCAGTAAATAAAGAGTCAGCATGTATTTTCTTGGAGTAATTTCCCAAGATACAGAAAAGCGGCCCTCAAGAATGTCCCAGAACTTACATTAGGTCCAGGTTGTTGTTCCCCCATGAACTGAATTGCTCTTTCTGCCACGTAGCACCAGCATGCAAAGTTGTTTGTCCGTGGGTAAAGGACTGCCTGCTGCTAGTTTTTAATTGATACCCTGGCGTCCCTTCTTTAGAAGTGACACTGAGCAGTGATTCCTTATTGACCATCTCCAAAGTACTCATAGATATTCAGACTTTGCATATTCATCAGGATGCTCAGGATCATACTCCTGTCAGCGCTGTGAGGGCTGAGAAGTTACGTGTGTAGATAGCAACAACTGCCTGTAATGTTGTCATTATCCTCCAGGTTTCTGAGCATGAACTGTGAGCATTTGCTGTCTCTGTTCCTTCGTTCACACATGTTAGGGTCTTCATTCTACCATTTACATCTAGACTTCCATTTACCCTTTCCACTTTACCTGAGCTTTGTGGATGCCAGGGAGTATGATATTGCCGCTTTGTTCCTACTTCTTTAATTATTTTGGAGGCAAAGTGTGGGCCTCTGTCTGAGTCTATTACTTCTGCTAGTCCGTAGCGGGGGATTATCTCTTCTAATAGTATTTTTACTACTGTTTGTGTAGTTGGAGGTAGGGAATGCCTCTACAAAGTGAGTCAAGTGATCTATTATCACCAATAAGTGTTTATACCTTCCTACTTTAGGCAAATCAGTAAAATCAATTTGAATGTGGGAAAACGCTCTATGTGCCAATTCCCGTCCCCCCATTTCCCTTTATCTCCATTGCCTCTTGTTGGCCCGTTGACAGGTTAGACATTGTTGTGTTATTTGTTTAGCTAAGGTGTGCATCCCCATACAAGTGCATTTAATTGCAAATTGGTCTATTAATGCCTGGGTACCCCAATGTGTTTTTGTGTGAATTGCTTCCAGGATTTTTCAAGCCACTGACTTTGGGAGTACCTCACGGCCATCTGGTAATTCTTTTCTATTTCCCTTCTCTATGATCCCCATTTCTCTTAGTTTTTCCTGCTCCTTTTCGGTGAACACCAATATCTGGATTGGTCCGTGTAGTATACAATACTTCCTGTGGGGATTCTCGCAAGCACAATTTATTCCACACATCCCAAAATCTTTCCAACAGTTGTGACAACGTTTGCTCTCTAAATCAGCTGCACAATCGGGGCAGTCTTCCCTAACCCTTTTGGTAATTACAGTTTCTTTTAACGCTCTAAGAGCCGCATTTTTGGCCTCTTGATCAGCGACATTGTTTCCCCTTATTTGGTTACATATCCCCCTCGGGTGGCCTTTTACATGAACTACAGCGATTCCTTCAGGCAACCTTAAAGCTCTCAGTACTCTCCTAATTAAAGCCTCACGAATTAATCCCTTTCCCTATGAATTAATCAAGCCCCTTTCTTCCCATATCTTTCCAAATGTATGTATTACCCTTTCCAAATGTCTGTATTATAAGCATATTTTGAGTCTGTATAAATGGTTCCAACCTTTCCTTTTAACAGCTCTAAGGCCCGTAATACTGCATATAACTCACAAGCCTGTGCCGACCACCCTGAGCTTAATGGCCCTGATTCTATTACCTTCAAGGTTTTTCCATCAATTACAGCGTAACCTGATTTTCTTTTTCCATCTATTACTTGAGACGATCCATCCACAATTAATTTCTCGCAATTTTCTAGTTCTTCTTCCTCCAAATCAGGCCTTTTCTTTGTCTGTTCTTCAAGAACTTTTAGGCAATCGTGTGTCAAGTTTTTGCTAGGTTCTCCGTACAGAAATTGAGTAGGGTTTTGGAGGGAAGTGGTTTCTAAGCTTAATTTTGGTGAAGAAATCAGGATTCCCTCATATTTTAGGAGCCTAGCATCTGTGATCCATTTCTCTGCTTTTTGCTGTAACACTCCTCGAATGTTGTGGGGAGATAGTACATGTAATTCCCCTCCAAAGGTTATTTTTACTGTTTCCTCTACTAACAGTGCTGCTGCAGCTATTGTTTGTAAACAAGTGGGCCAACCCCTAGATACTGGGTCTAGCAGTGATAGACCATTTATTCTTTTGATAAAGAAGCCACTGTTTTTTTTCCTCCCTGCCCAATCTTGAGCTAATACTCCGTATGCTGTTCCATCCTCAATGTTTACAGAAAGATAAAAGGGCCTTTTTAAATCAGGAAGACTGAGAACCGGTGCATTTACTAATTCTGCCTTAAGGTCCTGTAGTTTTTCCTCATCTTCCTGAGTCCACCTAAGCAAGCCTTCTTTTGTTAGTTTCTCATATAGGAATTTTACTTTCCTGCTAAATCCCTCTATCCATTGTCTACAGTACCCAGATGATCCTAGCAGCTGTCTAACCTCCCGCTTCGTCCTTGGCCTTGGCATAGCCAAGATTCCCTTGACCCTTTCCGGGTCTAATTTCTTCATTCCTTGACTCAGTCTATGTCCGAGATACTTCACCTCTTTTTCCACAAATTGTAGTTTGGATTTTGACACTTTGAGTCCTTTCAGGCTTAGAAAATTGAGTAATCTCATACTCTCTTCCCTGGCAACTTCCTCTTCTTTTCCAGCTATTAACAAGTCATCTACATTCTGAATCAGGACAGCCCCTTCTCTCAATTGAAAACCTGTAAGTAACTGCTCCAGTGCCTGGCCAAATAAATTAGGGGACTCTGTAAACCCTTGTGGGAGTACCCTGTGGGTGTCTGGGTCTTCCCATTCAAAGGCAAAATAGTCCCTACAACTCTCTTGGAGGGGACATGCCCAGAATGCATCCTTTAAATCTATAACACTATACCACTGATATTCGGGGCCTAACTGACTTAATAAATTATAAGGGTTAGCTACTACCGGGAATCTTTCTACCGTCCTTTTGTTCATTTCTCCTAAATCATGTACCAAACGGTATTTCCCATTGGGTTTTTTAACAGGAAGGATAGGAGTATTAAAAGGGGACATGCAGGGTTCTAATAACCCTTGTGCTTTTAATCATTTGGTTTCAGGTTTGACCCCTTTCCTTCCTTCATTTGGAATTGGGTATTGCTTAACTCAAACTGGGACTTCAGGATTCCTTAACATTACTTCAAAGGGCTTTATGTCCAGTCGGCCCGCCGTTTCTGGGGTATACCATACTTCAGGGTTAATTTTCTGTTCGTCCTCTACCCAAAGAGAACATAATTTAATAGTAGCTTTTTGTCATTTATGTCGATTTCAATTCCTAATTCAATCATCAAATCTCGTCCCAGTAAGTTATAGTCAGCCTCTGGAACGAATAGCAGTGACCCTATACCTATTTTGGAGCTGGTTTCAAAAATCACGTCTTCAATTACAGGCACTTTAAAGGCTTCCCCTTTTGCCCCAGCTACCTGCATTGTTTCTCTTGATAATTTACACCCTGAGGGAAGGGTTTGAACCGTTGATCTCTCGGCTCCTGAGTCCACAAGGAACTCCTATTCTTGCTGCTGGGGACCAATTCTCAGTTTTACCAGGGGCTCTGTTCTTTCCTGGGTCCCCAGCAAATAGAGCCCCTGACTTCCTCAGTCTTCCTTGAATTGCTTTTCATCTGCCAACCTTTTTCTGCATTCCCGCCGAAAATGCCCTCTCTTACCACAATAAAAGCAGCTTCCCTGTCCACCCTCCTTTTCTCTTCTCCCTCCTTCCACCCTCTGGCCGCTCGGCTTACTTCCCTGGAACCGATGAGGCGTTCCCTTCTGCCCTTCACGTACCACAGCCATCGTTACTCTTGCTCCTTTCCTCTGTCCTTCTTCCTCTCTCCGGACATACACTTTCTGACCTTCCCGCAACAACTCTTCCAGGCCTCTACCATGCCAATCCTCAATCTTTTCCAACTTTCTCCTAATGTCAGGCCAGGCTCTGGCCACGAATTGGGTCTTTAACAACATCTGTCCTTCCGGAGTGTCAGGGTTTACTCCGGAGTACAGCTGAAAAGATCTCCGGAGCCGTCCTAACCATTCCGTGGGATCCTCATCTTTCTTTTGACTCTCACAAAAAGCTTTATTCATGTTCTGCCCCTTAGGGACTAAGTCTCTGATGCCTTGGATAAGAATTGTTCTTCAGTCTGCCATATGTGTCCTATGCAGGGGATCCTGTTTATCCCAATTAGGACGCTGTAAAGGCCACTTAGCATCTGCTTGGGGTCCTGCCTGATGGTCTCTCTCCCAAATCCTCATACCAGCCATCCTGATCATCCCTCGCTCCTCAGATGTGAATAGAATCCCCAGTATTGACTGCATTTCGTCCCACGTACACACGTTGGGCCCCAGAAACTGATCCACCCGCTCTGCAACTCCGAGGGGGTCTTCCAATAGGTGTCCCATTTCTTTCTTGAACTCCCTCCCATCTCCTGAGTTGAGAGGTACCTCCACATAACCTATTCCTGGAATTTGGGCTGGTTGTCCCTGCTGACCAGCATTGGGGTTAGGGATCATTCCCAAAGCTACTTCCCTTAGTGGATATAGAGCTTGCCCTTCCCTTTCTCTTTCCCCCCGTGTTAGGCTACGAGTAACGCGGCGATTTTCCTCAGAGACCGGCTCCGGGATTTCTACCTCTTGGTTATCAAAATCTCCCCCTTGATCCAAATCGGGGTAGACTATGGGTGGTACTGGTGGGGGTGGAGGAGGGGGAGGTATGTATGGTAGAGGGGGGTGCAGTTGGAACTTCCTCAGGCTTTTTATTTTTCTTTTTCCCTCCCTGGGTGCTTAAGGCAAAAAGTTTTGCTCTTGTTTCCCCCACTATCCAGAGAGCCGCAAACTAGCTCTCTTCCATATCAAAAGGTTCTTTAGAGTTTCCATAAATGTTTAATGTCTGGCAAATCCAGTCCTCAAAGCTTCCAGACACTGGCCAAAATGAATTATCACCACGGATCTGTTTCCCTCCCCATACTTCCATACAATAATGTACCATTTCTGCCCTATCCTTCCCTTTTCTTGAAGGATATTCATCCCAAGATTTTATCATTAGACCTAACGGACTGTCAGGTGGTATCTGGGGAAGCTTTACCGGGGTCCCCATCCCCATGGAATCAGAGGGCTTGCTTTTCCTCTGTCCCATCTTCCAGGACACCTTCATGCACACACACACACTCGCGGCCCCGTTTGTGGCCCAGCCCCTCTCGGGGTCTGGAAACCGCACTACTTAGAGGTCCACACTTGCCTCGTCCTAAAGGGACGTCTCATAGGTTATGTCCTGGGATCCCAACCCCAACCGAGAGGATTCCCACTTTTATACTCAGCTGTTCTGCGTCTTCACCCAGGCTTTGTGCACAAAGATTATGGGGTTACCGGTATCCCTTTTGCTTAATACCAAATTTAGGTTCATTGGTAAGGGTCTGGGAAGGCAAAGCCTGCACCAGGCCCGCTGCAGAGGCAGCGGGGCGCCTCCCTGATGAGGAATTCCCACCCGGTCGCCCTCATCCGAGTCACTGCACCAAATTTGTTATGGACAAATTCAATTGGGGAGCCCAATTATAGATAAATCGATTAACAAGAATTTATTAAGGAAGTGGTAATGAGCAAAAGACAGCGCTGGGCGTCCGGAGAGTCTCTGCTCTACCACGGCGCGCCCTCTCCCTTTGCCCTTTTTGTTTTTATAATTTTTTTTTTTTTTTTTTTCTTTCCGGTTGATGTATTTTCTCTCAATGCACTCTGCGCCTCTGGAATTGGTTGCTAGGGGGTCTTTTTTTTTCTGCCCTTGGTGGTCGTAGGGATGAAGGCTCCTCATCTTCCTTGCAGATTGTCCTTGGCCTAAAAGTTAACTTGTGTATAATTAGTTACACAGTCTTCTATGCTAGTTGCATCTGCACAATTCTTAAGCAGGATACTTGCTGTTCCCTCGGGCCCCCCCCTCCTTCTCCTCCCACACCTTGAAATTCCCTACTCAGTTCAAATTCTTATCTCCTTCAATGCTCGTTTTGATGAAGACCTTTTTATTTATTACAGGTGGGAACATGATCCTTGAAAGAGAAACAATGTATTGGTCAATGGGTGGGCAGTTAAGGTTTGAAAGGGGAACAATGCATAAGGGAGCTGTTGTTGGCATGGGGTCGGTATCGGGAGCCACCGCGGCTTCATCTCACGCGCCGGCCATGTGTGAGCTGATGCTGTAACTGGGAAAATTCCGCTCCTGCGCAGGAGATACAAGGCCTGGTTCTGGGCTGGAGGGGTGAGAAGGACGAGATGCACGCCCTTTTGATCCAGGGGAGATCCTGGAAGTGCACTGCCTACCTGCCCCCCCCACACCAAGCACCACGCTCCATCTCCCTCTCCTGCTCAGCGGATTTTTGGGAATCCAGGGGTTGGTATGTATTATTTGCCACTGGAACTAATGGAATAAATTTGCTTTGCAAGCCCAGTTGTGTCTTAGATTATTTTGTGCATGAGTCTCCTCCTGAACCTGTGGCAATGACCACCAGGGACCTACAGGATACTCCTACTCTGCTGTCAATCAATTCTGAGAAATGATTTAAATACGTCAAAGAATTTGGAGTAATGTTTAGCCTGTGAGTTTCAGCAAAGTATTGACTCTTAGTTGCATGGATACAAACTAGTAAGTGAGATTGCTGGGTGTGCAGGTGTTAGGGAAGTGATTCCCTATGCACCGAGTACTGAAATAAACAAATGCCTCCTTTCTAAGCCTGAGCTGGCAGCAGGGATCAGGCCCTGCTTGGTAACTTTCATTTTGGCAACTTCTGTGAGCAGGTAAGAAAGGTCAAAATGAAACCTTTTCCAGCTATTCCCCTCTGCTTCATCTTTTTAGGCGCCAGAACTCTGTGCCACAGGTGGCCTGGCTGTGTGCAGAGCAATGCAGCCCCCACAAACCCCTTGATTTCCCCACAAGCTGCCATGCCTTGTTCCCAGGTGTGCCCAGCTCTGCCAGGAGAAAGAGCCCGCAGCGCAGTGGGCACCGTGCCCTGCCCAGCCAGGGCTCTCTGGCACAGAGCAGCAGCAGCAGCTCCAGCGCCTTTCAACCCACTCCTGCCTTGGCTTCTCCTGGGACACAGAAGCCTCTGGAAATCAGCATCGCCAGTCGCATTCCAGCTTGGAGCACCTCCTGCGGGCAGGCAGATGCTGCCAGTTTGACTGCTTCCAAAGGGGAATAAAGGCAGCGATGTACATGCTCAGGAGCCCTGGGCATATCCAGTAAACATGTAAATATGTGGGAGATTTGTGAGGAATTATTTCAGCTGTTATGCCAACAGTGCCTTCTCTCCTGGTTCTGTGTGTTCTAGATGAGTAATGTAACAGTTGGCTCTCCCAATTAAGAGGTAGATAGTATGTGGATGTTACAATGTATAGTGATGTTATTGTAATATATCCTCCCATAGCCTTATTTCCCCTCCCCCTTGTAACAGCCTTGGTAGTCAGGGCTTTTGGGGAGGGCCGGCTTGTGACCAGGAGGCGCGGTGTAACAACACCTGACCTCCAATCAAGATGTAAGAAAGTAATCTCCACCAGTGGACAGCAGAGAAAGAGTTGACTGATAAAACTTTGGAGAGCCTAAGGGTATAAAAGGCAGAGCATCTGTTTTGTAGATGAGCTGCTCGTAATGGTCATAGAGACTCCCAGTGCTGCAATTTTTCCTTATTCAGTCCTTTGTTAAGGTTTATTAAACCTTTAACATTTTAAAAGTGAGGGTCATTTCTCAGATGTGCAGTGCTTTGGGCTATTCTCTTGGTCAGCTTTCCTTTGCTTGGGTCCCATCTGAGTGCTTTGTTGGGGTACAGGCTGTAGGTGCTTGGTGCGCTCTTGGAGTTACTCTTGGATCCCTTGAACAGCAGGGTTTGGCCCACAAAGGGAATTCGTGCTACTTTATGACAGAGGAGAACTTCCCAGGCTATTTAGCGTTTGCTGTACAGATGGTTGGTTATTGCTTTGCATCAATTCACAGGCCAATATAGAGGGTTTGCATTGTGATGTCAGGGCATGGTTGCCATGCGGTCATGGTGACATCAGAAGGTTGCTGTGGTGCACAAAAGGCCTCAGTGTCAGAGCAGCCCTAGGCCTTGCTCAGTGCAGGATGCTCAGTGCATCCTCCTGGTTGAGGCACGTGTCAGTGGGCAGCTGCACACTGACAAGAGCCTTGTTTTTTCTCGTGTTGGAGTGAATCTGCGCAGCAGTGCTACAATGATTGAGCAATTTGCTGCTGCATTTGTCACTGTTTACGGCGTTTCTTATTCTGCCTATTACCTGACTAACCTGGCACGTAAGTAGAGGTTTTCCCTGGGTGTAACCAAACCTGGCTTTTGTATGTCTTCCTGCTCTTAGTGACTGAGTTATTTTGAAACAGAAGGAGCATTAGGGTGCCACTGGTTTGGGAAAGCTCCTGTCAAGAGGTTTAACTAAAAAGGGGGTGTCTGTAGGCACAGGGGCAGCATTTGCAAGGGAACCTGCAGGGGTTCTGGTCCCTCCACAGGAGAATCTGAGGCAGCAGAGTCTGTCATTTCCTCAGATTGCTGGGACAAGCAAGACAGCTTTGAAAATGTAAACTGGAGAACTCCTTGGAAGGCCTTCTAAAAACTCTGCAGTTGTTCCCAGAATTCAGGGAAAGCTTCTTTCTTTCTACATTTTGTCATGAAAGGATTTGAGTGCCTAACTTGACCCTTGTCTGAGTGCTAAAATAGTGATTCCCTTTGCAATGAAATGCTAACTCCAAAGCAGTGACTATCTGCTCCTGAACCCTGGAGCTGCTGCTGTGCTGCGTCACAATAGAGCTGCCACAGCTCAGTGGAATTTTGGGGAAGCTTTTCTGGGCAACTGTTTCCAGCAAGTTAATGAGAATTAGTGCATACAACTGATTAAAAAAAAAAAAAACAACGTACTGGAAGGAGAGGATTTTAAAAGATGTGTTATGTGTTTGGTAGAACAGGAGCATTGAGTGTGAAAGAACAATTTGCATATTCTTGATCATGTTTATATTAATTTACTGGCTAAACAGGCCAAAGTGTAGGCACGACCAAGAATATGGTCCTGATCTCTTGCTGGTTGTGTGAATGAACTGTGTCTCCTGGAGGGATGTTGTGAAGCGGAAAATACTCTCTGTTTGCGATTCTTGTTCTGTGGGATTCACCAGCCCAGGCAGTTTTGTGACAGCATCTGCTTCATTTTCCCTTGCCCACTACAGGTCACCTGAAGCATGTATTCAGTGGTGCTGATGCTAAGGTGAGTGAGCAAGGAACATTTCATCTTGGTGGTGTTTAGGTATTGTAGAGTACGCTGTGAGCTTAGCCAGAACAAGTAGACTGTTCAGGGCCAGCCATGCAGACCAAAAGAAAATCCATTTTCATTCCTTCAACAACAAACATATAGGCAAATCTGGATATTTCCTAATTTCCATCTCAGAGCCTTGAAGTCTTACAAACTAAGATTTGCAGAGAGAATATAGTTTGCTAACACCAAACACGGATGAACACCTAATAAACAGCAATTTCCTATACAGTTCAATTAGCCCATTTTCATAAAGCCACAGTGACTTAGACTTTTATTCATATCACACATCAGGAAACTTCCTAAAAAGATGCGGTTGTACAACAAGAAGGACAATTTAAAATTGTGGATATGGTATTTAAAGTCAAAGGGGCAAGTTTGTGGTGGGGGAGCTGCGTGGGCCCAAAGGACCCAGGGGTGCCGGTCAAGAGCAGCTGAAGGTGGGCCAGCGCGTGGCCAGGGAGCCAAGAAGGCCAAGGGCGTCCTGGCCTGTGTCAGCAAGAGTGGGGCAGCAGGAGCAGGGCAGGGAGCGTCCCCCTGGGCCGGGCCGCGCTGCGGCCACAGCTGGGAGTGCTGTGCCCAGTTGTGGGCCCCTGTGAAGCAGAAAGTCCTTGAGGGGCTGGAGCGTGTGCAGAGGAGGACACGGGAGCTGGGGAAGGCTGTGGAGCGCAAGGCCAAGGAGGAGGTGCTGAGGGAGCTTTAGCCTGGACAACGGGAGGCTCGTCAGGGCCCTTCAGGCACACTTCCATAGATCCATAGAGGACAGCGCTCACCCCAAGGCCTGCTTCCCTGCCAAACCTCCCCGCTCTGCATGCAAGGGCTTTAGCCACCTGAGGAGGTGACACTTCCAATTTGTGGTTTCTTGGCTTGCTTGGAGGAGAAGCCCTGCTCATTTTCTCTTTTCCCAGCAAGCAAAGATGCTTCTGCACAAGCTTTCCTGCCCTTTTCCTGCACCGGATGGGATTCTGATCCACTTTTACTTTTCCATGTCTGCCGCAGCAATAGCAAAGGCCTTGCTGGCTATTTCCTACTTTTCCATTTCACAGCTTTCAAGAGCTAAAAGCTCCCTTGTGCAGAGGCACTGTGCCTTGCAGATAGCAGCCAGGGAGGACTATCAAATTCCTAGGCAAACAGAGTTCTCTTGAATTAGCCCATTTTAATCTGGCCAGAGTGACTTAGAATGCCATTGCTAAGAATGCTGATGATTTCTCCTTCAAAGAGGTGGTTGTAGATGCCAGGAGAAAGGAGGTGCTAAACCATAGGTAACGGCCTGTCCCTCATGTTTCTCTCTTGCCACAGATGACAGAAGCAGCAGCAGTCTCTGCCCTGGCTCCCTCTGCTCCTGGAGAAGAAGCCAAAGAGGAGCAAAAGGAGCAAGACGACCACAAGCCTGCAGCTGTGGTCACAGCAGAGCCTGATGCTTCCAAGAGAGTAAGTGCCAGTTGTGGCTGGTGCTGTCTTTAGTGCAAGGCAGAGCTGCAAGTTTCTGAGCAGCCAGCACTTGCTGTTGCTGGCTGAGGATGCTGAGTGCTGGACTCCTGCAGGACGTGGCCATTTCCTGCAGGCAGGGACAGCTAGAAATTGGCCTTTGGCCTGTCACCTTGAGGCACCCAAGAGCTGGGGGCTGCGGCTCAGCTTCTGCCTGCTTGGCTCAGTGAAGCTCTGTCTCTGGGCTTCTGCAGGGCCGTGGCCAAGGGCACAGGTGCTCGTGCTGGAGGTCACAGGGCTTTCTTTAGTTGTTTTCCCTTTCTGCAAAGGTGTGTTTGGCTTGTGGAAGTGTTCTGCAGTTTTCTGCAGCAGTTCTTCACTTGTACACTCTCTTTTGGCTTTTGATAAGTGGCAAGGAGATGATTGCGTTGTCCATGAAGCTGGGGTAGGCCATTCTTGTGGGGTGAGGCCAAAGGAAGCAAGTGCCTCGTAGGGAAGGCTTCTTGCTAGGCAAAAAGCAGAAGGGGCAAGTTTCTTTGGTTGCGTTTTGGGATGAAGCCTGCAGCTTTGGAAATGGCATTAGTGCCTCGCGTGGGGGTGAAGCTGCAAGTCCTTGACTGCTGTCTTGTGTTGCTGAGCAGAGGAAGGACATCTTGGAATTGTGGCTGCTGTCTTTGAAGTCAAAGGGGCAAGTTTGTGGTGGGGGAGCTGCGTGGGCCCAAAGGACCCAGGGGTGCCGGTCAAGAGCAGCTGAAGGTGGGCCAGCGCGTGGCCAGGGAGCCAAGAAGGCCAAGGGCGTCCTGGCCTGTGTCAGCAAGAGTGGGGCAGCAGGAGCAGGGCAGTGAGCGTCCCCCTGGGCCGGGCCGCGCTGCGGCCACAGCTGGGAGTGCTGTGCCCAGTTGTGGGCCCCTGTGAAGCAGAAAGTCCTTGAGGGGCTGGAGCGTGTGCAGAGGAGGACACGGGAGCTGGGGAAGGCTGTGGAGCGCAAGGCCAAGGAGGAGGTGCTGAGGGAGCTTTAGCCTGGACAACGGGAGGCTCGTCAGGGCCCTTCAGGCACACTTCCATAGATCCATAGAGGACAGCGCTCACCCCAAGGTCTGCTTCCCTGCCAAACATCCCCGCTCTGCATCCATGTGCTTTAGCCACCTGAGGAGGTGACACTTCCAATTTGTGGTTTCTTGGCTTGCTTGGAGGAGAAGCCCTGCTGATTTTCTCTCTTCCCAGCAAGCAAAGATGCTTCTGCACAAGCTTTCCTGCCCTTTTCCTGCACCGGATGGGATTCTGATCCACTTTTACTTTTCCATGTCTGCCGCAGCAATAGCAAAGGCCTTGCTGGCTATTTCCTACTATTCCATTTCACAGCTTTCAAGAACTAAAAGCTCCCTTGTGCAGAGGCACTGTGCCTTGCAGATAGCAGCCAGGGAGGACTATCAAATTCCTAGGCAAACAGAGTTCTCTTGAATTAGCCCATTTTAATCTGGCCAGAGTGACTTAGAATGCCATTGCTAAGAATGCTGATGATTTCTCCTTCAAAGAGGTGGTTGTAGATGCGAGGAGAAAGGAGGTTCTAAACCATAGGTAACGGCCTGTCCCTCATGTTTCTCTCTTGCCACAGATGACAGAAGCAGCAGCAGTCTCTGCCCCGGTTCCCTCTGCTCCTGGAGAAGAAGCCAAAGAGGAGCAAAAGGAGCAAGACGACCACAAGCCTGCAGCTGTGGTCACAGCAGAGCCTGATGCTTCCAAGAGAGTAAGTGCCAGTTGTGGCTGGTGCTGTCTTTAGTGCAAGGCAGAGCTGCAAGTTTCTGAGCAGCCAGCACTTGCTGTTGCTGGCTGAGGATGCTGAGTGCTGGACTCCTGCAGGACGTGGCCATTTCCTGCAGGCAGGGACAGCTAGAAATTGGCCTTTGGCCTGTCACTTTGAGGCACCCAAGAGCTGGGGGCTGCGGCTCAGCTTCTGCCTGCTTGGCTCAGTGAAGCTCTGTCTCTGGGCTTCTGCAGGGCCGTGGCCAAGGGCACAGGTGCTCGTGCTGGAGGTCACAGGGCTTTCTTTAGTTGTTTTCCCTTTGTGCAAAGGTGTGTTTGGCTTGTGGAAGTGTTCTGCAGTTTTCTGCAGCAGTTCTTCACTTGTACACTCTCTTTTGGCTTTTGATAAGCGGCAAGGAGATGATTGCGTTGTCCATGAAGCTGGGGTAGGCCATTCTTGTGGGGTGAGGCCAAAGGAAGCAAGTGCCTCGTAGGGAAGGCTTCTTGCTAGGCAAAAAGCAGAAGGGGCAAGTTTCTTTGGTTGCGTTTTGGGATGAAGCCTGCAGCTTTGGAAATGGCATTAGTGCCTCGCGTGGGGGTGAAGCTGCAAGTCCTTGACTGCTGTCTTGTGTTGCTGAGCAGAGGAAGGACATCTTGGAATTGTGGCTGCTGTCTTTGAAGTCAAAGGGGCAAGTTTGTGGTGGGGGAGCTGCGTGGGCCCAAAGGACCCAGGGGTGCCGGTCAAGAGCAGCTGAAGGTGGGCCAGCGCGTGGCCAGGGAGCCAAGAAGGCCAAGGGCGTCCTGGCCTGTGTCAGCAAGAGTGGGGCAGCAGGAGCAGGGCAGTGAGCGTCCCCCTGGGCCGGGCCGCGCTGCGGCCACAGCTGGGAGTGCTGTGCCCAGTTGTGGGCCCCTGTGAAGCAGAAAGTCCTTGAGGGGCTGGAGCGTGTGCAGAGGAGGACACGGGAGCTGGGGAAGGCTGTGGAGCGCAAGGCCAAGGAGGAGGTGCTGAGGGAGCTTTAGCCTGGACAACGGGAGGCTCGTCAGGGCCCTTCAGGCACACTTCCATAGATCCATAGAGGACAGCGCTCACCCCAAGGCCTGCTTCCCTGCCAAACCTCCCCGCTCTGCATGCAAGGGCTTTAGCCACCTGAGGAGGTGACACTTCCAATTTGTGGTTTCTTGGCTTGCTTGGAGGAGAAGCCGGGCTCATTTTCTCTTTTCCCAGCAAGCAAAGATGCTTCTGCACAAGCTTTCCTGCCCTTTTCCTGCACCGGATGGGATTCTGATCCACTTTTACTTTTCCATGTCTGCCGCAGCAATAGCAAAGGCCTTGCTGGCTATTTCCTACTTTTCCATTTCACAGCTTTCAAGAGCTAAAAGCTCCCTTGTGCAGAGGCACTGTGCCTTGCAGATAGCAGCCAGGGAGGACTATCAAATTCCTAGGCAAACAGAGTTCTCTTGAATTAGCCCATTTTAATCTGGCCAGAGTGACTTAGAATGCCATTGCTAAGAATGCTGATGATTTCTCCTTCGAAGAGGTGCTTGTAGATGCGAGGAGAAAGGAGGTTCTAAACCATAGGTAACGGCCTGTCCCTCATGTTTCTCTCTTGCCACAGATGACAGAAGCAGCAGCAGTCTCTGCCCCGGCTCCCTCTGCTCCTGGAGAAGAAGCCAAAGAGGAGCAAAAGGAGCAAGACGACCACAAGCCTGCAGCTGTGGTCACAGCAGAGCCTGATGCTTCCAAGAGAGTAAGTGCCAGTTGTGGGTGGTGCTGTCTTTAGTGCAAGGCAGAGCTGCAAGTTTCTGAGCAGCCAGCACTTGCTGTTGCTGGCTGAGGATGCTGAGTGCTGGAATCCCGCAGGACGCGGCCATTTCCTGCAGGCAGGGACAGCTAGAAATTGGCCTTTGGCCTGTCACCTTGAGGCACCCAAGAGCTGGGGGCTGCGGCTCAGCTTCTGCCTGCTTGGCTCAGTGAAGCTCTGTCTCTGGGCTTCTGCAGGGCCGTGGCCAAGGGCACAGGTGCTCGTGCTGGAGGTCACAGGGCTTTCTTTAGTTGTTTTCCCTTTCTGCAAAGGTGTGTTTGGCTTGTGGAAGTGTTCTGCAGTTTTCTGCAGCAGTTCTTCACTTGTACACTCTCTTTTGGCTTTTGATAAGCGGCAAGGAGATGATTGCGTTGTCCATGAAGCTGGGGTAGGCCATTCTTGTGGGGTGAGGCCAAAGGAAGCAAGTGCCTCGTAGGGAAGGCTTCTTGCTAGGCAAAAAGCAGAAGGGGCAAGTTTCTTTGGTTGCGTTTTGGGATGAAGCCTGCAGCTTTGGAAATGGCATTAGTGCCTCGCGTGGGGGTGAAGCTGCAAGTCCTTGACTGCTGTCTTGTGTTGCTGAGCAGAGGAAGGACATCTTGGAATTGTGGCTGCTGTCTTTGAAATCAAAGGGGCAAGTTTGTGGTGGGGGAGCTGCGTGGGCCCAAAGGACCCAGGGGTGCCGGTCAAGAGCAGCTGAAGGTGGGCCAGCGCGTGGCCAGGGAGCCAAGAAGGCCAAGGGCGTCCTGGCCTGTGTCAGCAAGAGTGGGGCAGCAGGAGCAGGGCAGGGAGCGTCCCCCTGGGCTGGGCAGCGCTGCAGCCACAGCTGGGAGTGCTCTGCCCAGTTGTGGGCCCCTGTGAAGCAGAAAGTCCTTGAGGGGCTGGAGCGTGTGCAGAGGAGGACACGGGAGCTGGGGAAGGCTGTGGAGCGCAAGGCCAAGGAGGAGGTGCTGAGGGAGCTTTAGCCTGGACAACGGGAGGCTCGTCAGGGCCCTTCACGCACACTTCCATAGATCCATAGAGGACAGCGCTCACCCCAAGGTCTGCTTCCCTGCCAAACATCCCCGCTCTGCATCCATGTGCTTTAGCCACCTGAGGAGGTGACACTTCCAATTTGTGGTTTCTTGGCTTGCTAGGAGGAGAAGCCCTGCTCATTTTCTCTCTTCCCAGCAAGCAAAGATGCTTCTGCACAAGCTTTCCTGCCCTTTTCCTGCACCGGATGGGATTCTGATCCACTTTTACTTTTCCATGTCTCCGCAGCAATAGCAAAGGCCTTGCTGGCTATTTCCTACTTTTCCATTTCACAGCTTTCAAGAGCTAAAAGCTCCCTTGTGCAGAGGCACTGTGCCTTGCAGATAGCAGCCAGGGAGGACTATCAAATTCCTAGGCAAACAGAGTTCTCTTGAATTAGCCCATTTTAATCTGGCCAGAGTGACTTAGAATGCCATTGCTAAGAATGCTGATGATTTCTCCTTCAAAGAGGTGGTTGTAGATGCCAGGAGAAAGGAGGTTCTAAACCATAGGTAACGGCCTGTCCCTCATGTTTCTCTCTTGCCACAGATGACAGAAGCAGCAGCAGTCTCTGCCCCGGTTCCCTCTGCTCCTGGAGAAGAAGCCAAAGAGGAGCAAAAGGAGCAAGATGACCACAAGCCTGCAACTGTGGTCACAGCAGAGCCTGATGCTTCCAAGAGAGTAAGTGCCAGTTGTGGGTGGTGCTGTCTTTAGTGCAAGGCAGAGCTGCAAGTTTCTGAGCAGCCAGCACTTGCTGTTGCTGGCTGAGGATGCTGAGTGCTGGAATCCCGCAGGACGCGGCCATTTCCTGCAGGCAGGGACAGCTAGAAATTGGCCTTTGGCCTGTCACCTTGAGGCACCCAAGAGCTGGGGGCTGCGGCTCAGCTTCTGCCTGCTTGGCTCAGTGAAGCTCTGTCTCTGGGCTTCTGCAGGGCCGTGGCCAAGGGCACAGGTGCTCGTGCTGGAGGTCACAGGGCTTTCTTTAGTTGTTTTCCCTTTCTGCAAAGGTGTGTTTGGCTTGTGGAAGTGTTCTGCAGTTTTCTGCAGCAGTTCTTCACTTGTACACTCTCTTTTGGCTTTTGATAAGCGGCAAGGAGATGATTGCGTTGTCCATGAAGCTGGGGCAGGCCATTCTTGTGGGGTGAGGCCAAAGGAAGCAAGTGCCTCGTAGGGAAGGCTTCTTGCTAGGCAAAAAGCAGAAGGGGCAAGTTTCTTTGGTTGCGTTTTGGGATGAAGCCTGCAGCTTTGGAAATGGCATTAGTGGCTCGGGTGGGGGTGAAGCTGCAAGTCCTTGACTGCTGTCTTGTGTTGCTGAGCAGAGGAAGGACATCTTGGAATTGTGGCTGCTGTCTTTGAAGTCAAAGGGGCAAGTTTGTGGTGGGGGAGCTGTGTGGGCCCAAAGGACCCAGGGGTGCCGGTCAAGAGCAGCTGAAGGTGGGCCAGTGTGTGGCCAGGGAGCCAGGAAGGCCAAGGGTGTCCTGGCCTGTGTCAGCAAGAGTGGGGCAGCAGGAGCAGGGCAGTGAGCGTCCCCCTGGGCCGGGCCGCGCTGCGGCCACAGCTGGGAGTGCTGTGCCCAGTTGTGGGCCCCTGTGAAGCAGAAAGTCCTTGAGGGGCTGGAGCGTGTGCAGAGGAGGACACGGGAGCTGGGGAAGGCTGTGGAGCACAAGGCCAAGGAGGAGGTGCTGAGGGAGCTTTAGCCTGGACAACGGGAGGCTCGTCAGTGACCTCCAGGCAGAGTTCCATAAATCCCTGCAAGATAGTGCTCACTACAAATGCTATTTCTTCTACAAATACCATCTCACTGCATCCAGGTGTTTTTGACACTTCATTTGGTGACTCTTTCATCTTGTGGTTTCTTCCTTTGTTAGGAGGAGAATTCCTGTTCAGTTTCGCATTTCTCAGCAAGGCAGGGCTATTTTCCTCAAACTTTTCTGCCCTTTTCCAGCACTTGTTTAGATTCTGCTTGCATTTTCTTTTGTAAGGTGATGTTTTTGGAGGATGCAGTATTTTTGCATGGGAACACATTTTTTGGGGCAGCGAGCTTGGTGCAGAAGGAGCTGTTCTGGTGCCAGGCCAGTCAACAGGGCCTTGCACTTCGCATTCATATTGACAGTACCTCTGCCTTTTTGCAGCCCAGGGAATCAGTAAATGTGGTGTTTGGGAATTGAGCAGGAAATCAGTGGTCTTGCATTCCAGCTTGTCCTCAGAGATCAGAGGAGCTGGAAGGGGCTGGGCTTTATTTCTGATTACAGCCCCTTTAGCACTCTCAGTGTAGTCAAGTCCAAGAGAAGCACTTGGCCGAGCACAGATGCTGCAAGAGTGCCATTCCCAGTGCAATGCTCTGCATCTGATTGCATTCCATAAGGACCTAAGTGCTCCAGATTCCCTGGGAGTGTGGTTTATTGAAGCAACAGGAGAACAATCTCAGGAGTGCTGCTGATCAGGGCAATGGCTACCAAGTGTGTGTAGCAACAGAAACGATAGGAAAGAGAGATTATAAGAGTGAGTACTATATTTCTATCTATCTATCTATCTATCTATCTATCTATCTATCTATCTATCTATCTGTCATTTGCATAATTGAATCTTCTTGGCTCTGGTCCAAAGCAGTTGGAGGTGCAAAGTTCACCTAAAGCATCCCTTTCAGGAGAGGATTAGAGACACGTTCTGTTGACTGATTCTGAGCAGGCAGAGCTGTTTCCCCCTCCAGATATGGTGGTTTTTTTCCCCTCAGAGCTGTTTTCCTCCTCCAGCCTCTTCGTCCTGAGGCCCCCAGTTAATTCTTTAATTTTCTGCCTGTCCCAGAGAGGTGGAAGAATTCCATGTTTTAGGTGGTGAAGAGAACATGAACTCCAGAAGTGTCTCTCATAAAGGGTGAGCTCACCCAGGAAGCCACCTGCAGAGGCAGGATGGAGCTGTGGGACTGGGCTGGGTGTCAGTCACTACTGAAAGACAAACAGGACATGGCAGGAGCAGAGGGAGGCCCTCACCAGACCCCTGAGAAATGCCACACCTTCCCTGTCAGCTGCCTGAGAGGCTGTTGGAGCTTCAGCCCCAGATGGCCCCTGATTGTAGTGCCAGGGTCACTTTGGAATCTGTGCCTCCCCACGGGCAGAGAATGACCCAGGAGAGCAGCAGCACAGTGCTCTGGAAATGTGTGAGCCCATCAGTCCTTGAGTCTTGGCCCACAAATGTCCTATGGAAAGTTGAAACCCATCTTCTCTTGCTTTCTGTGCAGATCCTTCCAGAGAAAGAGCAGGAGCAGATTGCATTATCAGAGATGCCATGCCAGACTCAGGGAGAGCTGAGAGCCCGAGAGCAGGAAGAGCAGCTCAGGCAGCAGGTGGAAGAGCCACAGGAGAATGGCCAGGTAAGCCTGACTCGCCAGGTGTCAGGGAAAGGGCAGGAAGAAGGGCATAAAACAGAGCTCTTGGGAGTGAGGAGGCCAGGAGTCCCAGAGGCACTGAAAGCACAGAGCCTTGGAATCTGCAGAGATCAGCACTGGGACAAGAGGGTTCCATTGGAAGCAGGTGTGGGTAGGGAAGCAGAAAGAAGTGGCTGAATAAATGTGATTTTGAGGCTGCAAGAGGAAAAAGCTGAGCCTTATGGCAGCTCCCAGTCACTTGCTCTGCATTTGTGTGTACAGAGCATCAAGGCAGAGCCACAAGCAGAGCAGCCCGAAGCTCAGAGTGCCATCATGGAAGTAAAGAAGAGGAACCAGGAAGAGACAAGAAGAATTCAAGAGGAGATGAATCTCCATCAGCAGAGGGGCGATCAACAAAACCAGGTGAGTGAAAGAGTGGCAGCCACTCCACTCATGAAAGATCCCCTCTCTCGTATTTTAGAGAACTTGAAGGAACAGCTGGACACAGACTTTCAGAAAGCTCACGCTAAGATCAAGGCAAGGGAGAAGAGGCAGGAGGAAGAAATTAAAATCATCAGAGAAAAACTTAATCCCCTCCCTCAGGCTCTACAAAAGCAAGTGAGTGAAAGAGGGATAGCCACTGCAGTCACCAAACTGGTGGTTTCTGCCCTTCTGGCCTTCCCAGTGCAGAGCAGCAGGGAGCGGGGTGATGCCTCTGAGTGCCATCCTGCTCTAGTGTGTATCACAGTCACTCAGAAGGACATTTCCTGGTGTGCTGAATCTCAACTACTGCCCTGGACAGTGGGACTTGTCCTTTGGCCTTTTGGCCAGCAGTCATCCAAATTGATTCCTGCTGGCCTGTTCCTGCTCTCCTTGTTTCTTGAGGTGTTTTTACAGGGGAATATGGTGACCCAGATGGAGGATTGAAACAAGCTGTCTGTATCCCTTGTAAATCTGTTCTTTCCTCACAGTCAGTGACTCTTGACTGACAGGGACAAGCTGTAGTCTCTGACTGCTTTGTTCTGTTTGACTCGAGGTGCAAGTGTTGACATCTCACCGGGCAGCCGGCAAAGACTTCCGGCAAATGAGTGGCACTGAAGAGCCCCGAGGCTGGCGTGAGGCACAGGAAGTGTCCCCACCAAAGGTGCTACAGGTTGGGCATGACCTGAAGATGGTGCAGGAAAAGAAGACACAGTGGGGGGAGGCCGAACACTTGAACAAGGAGCTGCAAGTGTGTCTGAAGCCCTTGGAGGGGGAAAGGAATCCTTGAGAGGAAGTAGAATGGTCATTGTGGCAGTGATCCTTCAGAAAATCCATGAAAATGGACCATGAATCTGGCCATCCACACGAGTAGAACTAGCCTTTGGTTTTGACCCATCCAGTCTGAGAAGTGGACATCAGAAAAAACCCACTTAAGAGCCCTGCATGTTGCTGACAGCACCTTCCTAAGGGCTTGCATTTGAAATGGAATCTCAGGCTAATCTCTGCCAGCCACCTTTCTGACATAAACTCATTTCTTGTCCCAGATCTACAAGGGCTTTGTCACCAAACCTGCTGCAGCCTTTGCTCTCCAACCTGAGAAGCGGAGCCGGGGCGGTTTGTTCATCTCCAGTGCTGACCCAGCTGCTGCTCAGCAACAGGAGATCAAGGATGACTCCCTGGAGCTACTGAGTACGTCTGCTGTATTTCTTGTCTGAGGGACAGTCTATTGTGTGCAGGTGCCAGCATAGCTGTACCAAATGTTTTTCCTGAGTTTGGTGTCCCAGGGACATTTAGAGACATTTCCCCACAGGAACTGCTGTAGAAAAGCAGTCTCTGTGCTGGCCACCTGTGCCGCAGAGCTGTCTGCCTGGTTGTTGTTGTTACCCAGCCAACCACAAAGGGTTCAAAGCTCCAGGCTCTGGGTCTGCCTTTTGAATCTCCTGGAAGCTGGGATCTCTGCTTTAAAGTGAGCATCTTGCATTTTGTTTCCCTCAGGGAAAATAGTGAACATGGAAAATCCTGTGATGAAATACACGGAACTGGAATATATTGGCAGAGGGTGAGTCCAACCACAGTCACTTCTACATAACCATGGGCCAGGTGTTTTTCTGGTGGAATATCTATGCAGTGTGAAGTCAGAGCAGCTGCAAACAAACATCTATCCCCATGTTCAGACACTGGGGATAGATTGTCCCATCTCTCAGTGCTGCTCCGAATTCGTGAGTGTGCCCAGAAGGCATTGGCAGAGACACCTCCATGCTGCCAAGTTCTTGCCTGCAGCAAGGAACAGGACCTGGAAGATCTCCTTGTCTCTCAAGTGTGGGACAGTTCTGTGTTAATTTCCTGAGCATTTTTGTATATCTCCAAATCATACAGCCACACTAATAAAAGGGGAAGAAACGTGCTTGCCTGAAAGAGCAACCTACTCCCTGATAGCTGTCAGATAACAGTTCTCAGGAACATTTCTTTCCAAAAGATTGCAGAAGGAAATACTCCATGGTCAGGATAAAAACTGCACAGTTTAGAACCTGAAACCCAAGATGAAAGAAGGAGCTCTCCTTAGGAGCTGAGGCAGAAAACAGCAACGCTTCAGGGACAGGCCCAGTGCCCATGCACTTGAGAGGAAAATGCATCATCTGCCTTTGGGCAGAGCCGCCTGCATCCGGCAGGTTTTAGGCATTTGCAGCAGAGATCTCCTCTGTGGACTGGCTTTCACTGCAAGATCTGAATGTCTTCTCCTTTCTTTGCTGCTTTTTTGTTTCTAGGACTTTTGGAGATGTTTGCAGAGCACTTGACAATGCCACAGGAGGGCAGGTAAATGTCAACATCTCCCGCAGGTCCTCTGGTGTGAGCAGCTGTGGCTGGAGCTTTGAGTAGAGGTGTGCAGAAAAGGCACAAGAAGCACAGACTGCTACCAGCCTGCAAAATACATTTGGGACAGTCTTTGTCCTTCTCAGCTGCCAGAAGGAAGGCAAGGAGGGCAGCAGTTCCTTTCAGAGAAGGATGTGCTCATTTGCTCTCCATTGCTAAAACAAAGGTGGTGCCTTTGAGCATCTCACTGCTCTTTGGGGCTACGGCTTCAGAGTCCTGAATTCTCACTTCTGCTTGCCAGCAAATGCATCTGAAAGTTACTGGTAGTTCCTTAGCCACCTGCAGTGCTGCACTGGAGAACTGCACGTAGGGAGAGACCTGCACGGCATCCCTAAAAGCCCTAAGTCCTGCCCATAGCCCGAGATGTATCCACAGAGTATTAAGGCATGGATTACTTCTTCTGAATCCCAGACAAAGCAGCAGGGAGTGTGCTCAGAGCTTTGTGGGTGATAGTTGAGACACCACAGTTACCAAGTGGACAAGGCAAAACCTCAGTGGCCACGTGTCCTGTAAGTGGCCTCCAAGGGAGCAGAGAAATGGGCTGTTGCAATGTCAGTTCCTAATTACTGCAATGCCCAGTCACAAGGCAGTTTGGCACAGCTCGGCTGTGGCATTGCAAAAGCACTCGCTCCATGTGCCTTGCGGTCTTGTGCCGCCAACTTCTCAAGTTACTGATTTTCAATGTCATTTTAGGTGGCCATAAAGAAAATAAATCTCCAAGAACTGAGGAAGAAGGAACTAAGAGTCTATGAACTCATGGTCATGAAGACAAATATGAATCCCAATCTGGTCAACTATTTAGACAGGTGAGTTGTTGTGAATGTTTGTTTACATATTGCAAACATGCAAGGTAAAATTCCACTTTGTTCACTGGCAGAAAATAGAGCTGTAATTATTGGTTAATTATTACTGCTCTGCTCATCTCCAGTGGATGGGAAGAGAGTGCATCTTGTCTGCATGAGTCTTCCCCGGTACACAGAGTTCTAAAATTATTCAAAAACCTGCATCACTCATATCTTACTAAATCAATAGCCTGTAAGTTCACAGCCACCACATTGTTTTGGGGCTTGGTTTTTTTCAAGAGTCCTCTTACGTCCAGATAAACTAACATGGATTTCCCTTGGATTGTGTCCCCTCTTTTCCATTGCTTTGCATGCCAGGAAGACTAGTTGCTTATTTCCAGAAACACGCAGTTTGACAGGTTTTTGATCTGTTCCTAACCTGCAGTTTTTACTTGCTGGCTATTGAAGACATCTCCTTTTTTCACAGCTGTGCCTTTCTTCTTGAGACAGATTGCAAACAATGCACAGCCTAGAGGGAATGTCTATTCCTTTTATTCTGTCCTAGTCACAAAGGGACTTGGAAACAAGAATCAATCAAGAAAACAACCTAGCCATGCATGTTTATCTCCATGCTCTTGTTTCCTTCTTTCAGCTACCGTGTGGATGGGCAGCTCTGGCTGGTCATGGAGTACATGGACGGAGGCACTCTGAGCGATGTCATCAGCGAGACCTACCTGTCTGAAGACGAGATGGCAGCCATCAGTCGGGAGGTCAGCAATCCCACCTGTGCTGCCCAGGGCTTGGGCAGGATTGTCTGGGAAACAGGGCTCCGACCTGGAGTGATTTCATGTGCCAAGCTTTGTTTCTGTGTTGCTGGTATGCTATGGGCAAGTAAAAGCCTCTCAAGTGAAATGCCTGCCAGTGCCCCTGCACTCACAGCAGTTAGTTCTTGTACTCATATCTCCTACTGTTGTATTCTCGCTCTGTCTCTTGTATTTGTATTTGCTGTTCTCCACCTTGCCTCCCTAAACTTTTATCTCCAGCCTGTCTGCACTGCATTCCTTGTCTGTAAAAGCAATGGTGCTGGTGGCAGCATTTGAAATGATCAGCAAAGAAAAAAAGACTCATTTCTCTCAGTCCTCAACTGAAAAGGACAGTAGTGCAGCCAAAATGCTCTTTGCTTCAGGAAGGTGACTGTTATGATACTTCCAAGTCTGTGCTGAGGCCAGCAACAAAACCTTTGTCATGCAGCCTCCCACCCCAAAGTGATCCACTTCACACCAAAGGGAGGGACTTTCTCTTCCTTGGCAAAACCCCTCACTTGTCCTCTGCATGGAGAAAGCACATCCACAGCAGCAGCAGCCATGCTGGCTGGTTTGCAGGGGACAGTCTACAACAACAGCAGCTGCTGTTGCTCTTTCAAAAGCTGACATGCCTTTCCTTAGAAAGGTCCTGCTCTGCAAGTGGTGGAGCAGCAAGCTCTTCCTCACAATGGCACTGTGTTCCTCCATTACTCGCCATTCCCCTGCAGAGGGAATCTTTTAGAGCTGTTTCCTTTCTTGTGTAATGAAATCACATCACTAATTTTTGCCCTCCTGTTTCTGTTTTCTCTCTCAGTGCCTGCAAGGCCTGGATTTTCTTCACTCGAACCATGTGATCCACCGAGATGTGAAGAGCAGCAACATCCTTCTCAGAACCGACGGCTCTGTCAAGCTGGGTCAGTGTATTCTTGGTCAGGTGCAGCATTCCAGGGACGTGGGCTGTGGGGCTGCTTTGAGTGACTGCCAGCTTCCCAAAATTGGTGTTGGTGGCAGTGCAGGGAACCCTGCCACAAACTGTGGGCACAGTTGCAACATGCACAGAAGTATGACAAGGAACAAGGAGTCAAGAGTGGCGTTGCTCTGTGTGTGTCCCTTCCAGAGGGAGGGAGCTGTAAATCTAAAGCTTCAGAAAAATAAAAGGCTGGAGGTAGTCTAAACAATGAGGCTTTTTTTTTTGAAGTGGCCAATTCCATATTTCCTTGTCTAAAGCCCTGAGGAAACAGAGCATGGACAGTTCTCCAGGAGACTCAACAGCACATTCTTAGACTGAGAGTGGGGAATTCTTTGGCTTGATTTCCTAACTTGAGCTGGCTTTCATGGTTTGTTTTTTTCTCCACAGCTGACTCTGGCCTCTTTGCTCAGCTCACCCCTGAGCAGAGTCGACGGAGCTCAGTGGCCAGCACTTCTGGGTGGATGGCGCCTGAAGTGGTGACAGGTCAACCATGTGGCCCCAAAGTGGACATATGGTCTTTTGGAATCATGGGCATCGAAATGGTGGAAGGAGAAGTTCCTTACTGGAATGAAACTCCTGTTTCGGTAAGGTGCAAATACTCACTGATCCTGCTTGTCTTTCTCACCTGTCCCATGGTCAGTGTGCCATTGGACAAAATCCCATTGCCATCTGCTGGCACCACTTCCACCAAGGTCCCCTTCTGAAAATGTCCCTGCAGCACATCAGCATCTGCTGTCGATTTGGTTGCATCAGAAGGGAAGTGGCAGTTCAGAAACCTAACCAGCTCAGAAACCTGCCATTTTGGCCTCCAGCCATGCCTGACATTTTTCACTTGCTTTTTGAACAATGTTGGAGCTCTGTCTCTGAAGAAAAGGAATTTTTCCGTGGAATGGTTGGATGTGTGATAAATATCCTTCAAAATAGAGATTGAATCTTCCTAGTTTCAATTTTAGAGAAAAAGAGAAAAGAAAAAAAGAAAATTGAAAAGGAAGAGGAAGAGAAAAGGGAAAAGAAAAAAAGAAAAAGTAAGAGAAAAATGGAAAGGAAGAGGAAAAGGAAGAGAAAATAAGAAAAAAAGGAAAAGGGAAAAAAAGAAAGAAAAAAAGAAAAAGAATAAAAAGAAAAAGGAGGAAAAACCACCAAAGCAATGCCCAAGCAAGTTCTGCTTGCTTTTCCCTTCATTTACCACAGCACATCAATTTTCCTCCAAACTGTAGCATCTTTTCCCAATCCTGTGGGTCTTCAAAACTTTCAGGCTTTCAAATCATCTGTACATTGTTCAGTTATGCGTGTGGGTGGCCTGGATAAGTTTAGGATGTGTTTTTCTCCGACTGCAGTTAGAATTGTACACTAAACTCTTGGCTGTTTCTGGGTACTTTAACAAGTTGATGAGCTTGCAGCCAGGTGCCCGGGGCTGGGATCCAACGTGGGCGGTTGACGCCGGTGCTGTGTTCCTTTACCACAGGAGCAGGGCCATCCCTGGCTTGCACAGTTCTAAGGACAGTGAGGACTCCAGCTCCCCACCATGTCCAGTGGCTGAGCACAGCTGCAGAGAGACAGGATAAAACCCTCTTTGTAACCTTTGGGGGTGTGGGAAAAGTGAAGGAATTTTTCCTCTGGGTTGAAGAAGAAAGTAACAAAGTCTCTTTGGTCACCATCTATTTCAGTGCCACCAGCACAGAGCTGTCACTATTGTGGTGGGCATTTTCATGGAGACTCCCAGGCCTCCTTCCATTGTTATTTCTGTCTATTTTAGATGGATTCTGCATCTGCATTTTTTTCAAGAGGAGAAAAAAAAAAAAAAACTTGATGATTTTTGTTTCATGGAAGCTGTGCTAAAGGGACCAACAAGCACTGCAAAGATTCCTTTCATGTAATAATCCTTGGAAATAGTATGGATAGAATAAACTCCCCCTTCCAAATAGCCTGTCAGGCTGGTGCAAATCCTCAGAGAAGCAAAACATGCTTTTGCTGATGTAGTTCCCACTAACTAGGTCAGTCAATGAAATCAGCTGCCAAGGCAAGATCTGCTGAATGCTGGAAAAGCTGTGGCTGCATCGGGGTTTGGGTTTTTGGTTGGTAAAGGAAAGTCATCTCTGGGTCTCTCCAGGGCAGTTTCTGCAGAGTGGAGCTTAAACAATGGGATCTGAGAGAGCACTTACAGATGGGAAAGAAGCAGCTGGAGCCTTATGTTTCCTTTTTCCCCAGCCTCAACTCCTGATAGACATACGAGGGACACCAAAGCTGCAGCAGCCCAACCGATTCTCGCCTTGCCTGCGTGACTTCCTGAGCTGCTGCCTGCTGAGAAACGAGGCACAGCGCTGGTCAGCCAAGGAGCTCCTGCAGGTAAAATGCAAAGGGGCTGCAGGTGAAAGAGTGTCTGAGGGATGGGCTCCTCCTCCAGTGAGGTCCAAGGCATCAGATGAGCCCCCATTCCTCCTCACCTCCACTCTTGGTGCTGTTCAAATGAAAACAGTGAAGAATCCTAGACTGGGCTGGCAGGGCCCTGTGAAGGTCATCTGGTCCAAGTGTCCTGCAATGAGCAGGGACATCTTCAAAGAGATCAGATTGCTCAGAGCCCTTTCCCACCTGACCTGGAATACCTGCAGGCATGGGGCACCTACAAGCTCTTGGGACAACCTGTGCCGGTGTTGCACCATGCTCTGAGTAAACAAGTTCTTCCTTAGACCTACTCTTGATCCCCATTTTGTTATTAAAAATATTTGCCCATATTCTATTGTTAAATGGCCATGTTAAAAAAGATGTCCCCCATTTTCTTCAAAGCCACTCTGAAGTCTTGGAAAGTGGCAATAAAGTCTCCCTGGGGCCTGTTCTTCACAAAGCTGAATAACTCCACCTCTCTCCGCATTTCCTGAGAGGACAGGTGCTCTGTTTTCTGGCTGTTTCTGGAACCCAAGGAAGCCCGTCCTGGCAGAGCAGTCTGGAGAGATTTGGCTGTGGGCAGGAGGGGCTGTGGGGGGCTCACTGTGAGCCTCTGAGGGGCCCTGGTTTCTGCCCCCCACCCCACCCTTAGAGGTTTCTGGCACGCAGACAGGGGCAGCTGAGAGGGACTTGTCCCAGCCCCATCTGCTGCCTGGCACGCTCAGGCAGAGGGGAACTGGCCCAGGCTTACTGCCAGGCTGTGTGGCAGAGAGGGAACTGCAGCAGCCAGCGCCACTTGGCTGGCCCTGCTGGGAAGGAAGGTGCCATCCAGCACAGGAGGGGCAGGGCATGGAAAGGTAGACACTGCTCTGTCTCCCTGTGGAAATTAGCACGGTGCCTGTCTCTCAAAGACAGGGACCTATGTGGGTCATTGGAGTTTCCTGAAAGGAAGAAACCCCAGGGACAGAAAGCACCATTTCTAGAGCACGGGCAGGGCAAAAATCCCAGCTAGATGGAGAAACCAGAATAAAGGGATAAGTGGGATTCTGGGCCAGGTTTGCCTGTGATGGCAAGGTCCTGCACATAAAAGATGGAGGTGCAGATGGTCCCATTGGTCCTCTTTCTGCATCTTTCTAGGAGCCAGAGGAATCCTCTGAAATACTGAGCTTGGAAAGTCACGGTTCATTGGTTTTTGTTGTTTTTTTTTCTTTGGGCAGCATCCATTTGTAACACTTCCTGAGCCTGCGTCCTGCCTGGTGCCACTGATTGTTTCAGTGAAGAAGAGGAAGGAGACAAGAATGTGATAATCACATCAGGACCATTACCATTGACTTAGAGTAGGATTGTAGGTTAGGGTTAGGGTTAGGGTTAGGGTTAGGGTTATGATTAGGGTTAGGGTTAGGGTTAGGGTTAGGGATAGGGTTAGGGTTAGGGTTATGATTAGGGTTAGGGTTAGGGTTATGATTAGGGTTAGGTTTAGGGTTAGGATTAGGGTTAGGGTTAGGGTTAGGGTTAGGGTTAGGGTTAGGGTTAGGATTAGGGTTATGATTAGGGTTATGATTAGGGTTAGGGTTATGATTAGGGTTAGGTTTAGGGTTACGATTAGAGTTAGGGTTAGGGTTAGGGTTAGGGTTAGGGTTAGGGTTAGGGTTAGGGTTATGATTAGGATTAGGTTTAGGGTTACGATTAGAGTTAGGGTTAGGGTTAGGGTTAGGGTTAGGGTTAGGGTTAGGGTTAGGTTTAGGGTTAGGGTTATGATTAGGGTTATGATTAGGGTTATGATTAGGGTTAGGGTTAGGGTTTTGATTAGGGTTAGGTTTAGGGTTACGATTAGAGTTAGGGTTAGGGTTAGGGTTAGGGTTATGGTTAGGGTTATGATTAGGGTTTTGATTAGGGTTAGTGTTAGCGTTATGATTAGGCTTAGGTTTAGGGTTACGATTAGGGTTAGGTTTAGGGTTAGGGTTAGGGTTAGGTTTAGGGTTAGGGTTAGGGTTAGGGTTAGGGTTAGGGTTATGATTAGGGTTATGATTAGGGTTATGATTAGGGTTAGGGTTAGGGTTTTGATTAGGGTTAGGTTTAGGGTTAGGATTAGGGTTAGGGTTAGGTTTAGGGTTGGGTTAGGGTTAGGGTTAGGGTTAGGGTTAGGGTTAGGGTTATGATTAGGGGTATGATTAGGGTTAGGGTTATGATTAGGGTTAGGTTTAGGGTTACGATTAGGGTTAGGGTTAGGGTTAGGGTTAGGGTTAGGGTTAGGGTTATGATTAGGGTTATTATTAGGGTTAGGGTTAGGGTTATGATTAGGGTTATGTTTAGGGTTACGATTAGAGTTAGGGTTAGGGTCAGGTTTAGGGTAAAGTTAGGGTAGGATTTTCTTATCGGATTTGGAACAATAGGATTGCTAATGAATAAAGTTTCTGAAACCACACCTCTCCTTGAAGATTCCCTTCTTCCTCACTCTGTGAATAACCTCGTGATTTTCTTATGAATTGTCAGTTGTTTCCAAAAGGTGGAAAGTGACACTTTGGCACAGTGTGGAAGTGGGGAAAGCTCTTCTTCATTCATCTTCTCCAGACCACGCTGCCTTTGGAATACGGCCCACTGGTCTGTTTTTGCCCAGCTGTGGTACTTCTAGTTGAGGCAGAAAGGGCAATGGCATTTGCAGGAAAAACCAAAGGGGGAGTGGGGAAGCCAAAACATCCTGTGCAGATGCAGGCCTTCAACTGTGACTCCAGAGCACATGGGCTCTTGCCACTTGGATTTGTATCCCTAAGTGCAATGTCTCTGGCTGGAGGAGAGCCTTGCTCAGCTGAGAAAGCAGCAAGATCAGAGAGGGTGCTCTGAAAGGTCTCCTGCGGTGCAGAGCTGTCAGCGACTGTGAGGTGAGAGCGGGCCCGGCCTTGCCCGGGCTGGAGCCGCAGCAGAGCCCCGGCAGAGCCCGGAGCAGCCTGAGCCTCGGCAGAGGCAGGCTGCCAGGAGGCCCTTGTAGCTGCAGGAGGCAGCAGCCCGGCCCTGCGTGCCTCTTCCTGGCCCCGGGTGCATCCTCCGCTCTCAGAGGCCAAGCGGCAGCTGGCTGCTGCCAAGGGGAAGCGGAGCCCTGCTGGGCACAGCCCAGCCCGGAGGCATTGGCCGTCTGGAGTCTGCCCCGGGCGAGAGAAAGGGGAAGGGCAGCCGAGGGCCGGTGGCCTGGCTGAGCATTCCTACTCTTCTGCCGGCTGCCCTGTGACTCCTAGGAAAGGTTAGCAGTGTGTGCAGCACTCTGGGCACCGGCGGAGTGAGCCGGGCTGCTGGGCAGGCTGGAGCCCAGGGCAGTGTCCTTCAGGCACGGCACTTCTGCCAGGGGAGCCGAGGCCAGTGGTGTTACAAATAAACTTGTTTTAATAGGTGGGAGTGGTGATGGGTAAATTGTGTCGGGTGGGTTGTAGGTAATTGTTAATTAATGTAACCAATTGTCAATGTAATGAATTGTTAAATTGTTAATGTAGTAAGTGGTTGTGAGTTACTGTTAGTTACGAAGTTTAATATGTACCATTAGTTAAGTGTTTGTGCACAGTTGCCAATCGGGCGGGGGCGGGGGAGGCCAGGTGCATCGGAGAACGACATCATCAGTCCAACCTGCTATTGGAGAAACAGATCAACCAATGGTGCCTCGAAGTTCAGGAATGATTGGCCAGAAATGCACCATCTTATAAACCAATCAAGGACCAGAAAAGGAGCCAATCAACGAGAGGATCAAGAACGCACCAATCGACAGCCTCCAGAGACTTTAACAACCCCGGGTGCTGGCCACCCCGGGTCTTTCCGCGGACTTTGTTGCCAAGGAAATACCCTGTGCCTGTGCACAGTTACTGTTGCACGTTGTTACTTTCTGGCTTGCCGCTGAGGTCCTGGGCTTATCCTGGGACCTTGTCCCCAGCTGTCTGTGATTTTAATAAACAGGCCCAAATTTTTTTAACATATTCTGGCTTTGAATTTTCCTGTTCGTAACAGATTGGGGGCTCGTCCGGGATAGCCACGCCCCAGAGGCGGTCCCGGAGAAGGACAGGTCCGGGAAGACCGGTCCAGCGTTTTTTTTTTTATCGCTGCCCGAACTTGGATTTCTCTGAGACCGAAGACGGTTGCTGGCTACACCCGAGAGACGACTGAAGACCCGGCAACCCAGACTGAGAAGGTCCTTCGAGAGGGAGCGGGGCTTGCAGCGCACAGGTAGGCATTGCGAGTGGGGCAGGCATAAGAGGGTACGCTCATGCATGGTGAGTGAGTGAGACGGGAGCTGGCACCTCAGACTCCCGAAGTGACAGTGGACCTCCTAGTACCGCGTTTTCGGACTCCCGCGAGGGGGCCGGCCAGGAACGGAGGGAAGCGATTGGAATAAATCATTGGAGTGAGTGTGGAACCCCGAGGGACCCTCCTTGGCGTGGGTGAAGGGGGAGTACCTCCTTTTCTCCTGCCCTTACCCGCGTAGGCTCCCGTTCCCCCAGGGTGGTGGGGGCTCCTAGGGGTTGCTTGAGCCAAAAAGGCGAAGGAACCGAAGGTGGTGGTTGGTTGGGATAACTTTCTGGCTTGCCAGAAAGACCTTCGGAACCGGGCCTCCCAGTACAGTGACAGGCATTGGGGCGGCTGGCTGGGAGGGGGGTGGACGGTCCCTGGACCCTTGATCCAAAAACGAAGGAACCGAAGGTGGTGGTTGGTAGGGATAACTTTCTGGCTTGCCAGAAACTTTCTGGCTTGCCAGAAAGACCTTCAGAACCGGGCCTCCTAGTACAGTGACAGGCATTGGGGCGGCTGGCTGGGAGGGGAGTGGACAAGGGGGGCGCAGGGGAGTTCCACCGGCTCAAGCAATCTGAAGGGCAGTTCCTCAAGGTGAGCGCGGGAAGTGTCCCGGGCATCTTGAGGAACTAGGACCTCTGGGGTGGGCTAAAGACTCTCAACCGGAGACCTACTGGTAGTGAGGCCACCGGCTGGGGAATTGTCCCTCCTTTGGCAGGGGGAGGGAGTAGGAGCCTGACCAGAGGGGAATAGGACCCTAGGCCAGGGGGTCTGGCCAAGGGGAAATTCCTCCTAGCACGGCGACGGGCCGGGGAGGGCAAAAGGCCGCCGGCTAGGAGAAGTCCCTCTATCCATTAGGGGTAGGAGGGAGGGTTTAGAACCTGTCAGTTAGGGATATTATTTTGTTTTAGTTTATATAAGTTGTCTGGTCTATGTGTGATTTACTTTTAACTGGAATTTTGTGGTCGATATTATCAAGTTCATTTATTTTGTCTGTTGTTACCGATAGTGTTATTTATTGGATTATTATATTGTGTTGTTTTATTTGTTTTAACACAAAAATACCAATTTGGTATTTTGCAGTATTGTTTGTGGTATTCTGTGTAATCTTTTTGCTTTAAGTGATTGAGGTGTACATTGCTTGGAGTAGAGAGTTTTTTGGCGTTTTGTCAGCTTATATCTTTGGGTTAGGATTTCTGTTCGTGTCAGAGGGTATCTTGTGAGGTTGTGTTGAAGAGCCGACATTTTGTTGTTCTAGTACACAGATTTTAAGTCATTGATAGTGTGTGCCTGTGAGTGTGGGTGGATCAGAGGAGCCATTTTAGTTGCTTTTGAGGTACTCCCCTCGAGAAGGGGAGTGGTTGTTTTACAGGGTGCGTGTGTGTGAGTGTGGGTGGCTCAGAGGAGCCATTTTAGTTGCTTTTGGGGTACTCCCCTTGAGAAGGGGAGTGGTTTGGGAGTGAGTGATAGACATCTGAAAAGACTTCCGGCTGATCAGCCATTTTGGTTTGTTTTGAGTCTTGGTTCCCACGGTATCTAATTTTCCCACGGGTCATTATTTTCGTTCCCACGGTATTCAATTTTCCCACGGGGTCTCCTATTGATTTATGTTTAAATTCTAGTTGTTCTTTTTATTGTAAATCCTTTTGGATTGTCATTCTCCTTTAAAGTTTACACAGTGACTTATTGCGAAGTTGTCTATTTAGTTAAATTGATACAAGTTGTTTATAGTTATGGGTCAGTGTGCAAGTAAGCGTACCCATAAGGGAAAAGCTAAGAAAATGAAATTGAAAGACATACCACAAGACAGTCCATTGGGGGAAATGTTAGAGAATTGGGACCATGATAAAAATTTAAAGGAATTGGATAAGATAAAAATGATACATTATTGTATTGAAATATGGCCACAAAAGAACATTCAAGAAGGACCTGTTAATTGGCCTTGGTATGGGTCAAGAGGAAAATGGTTATGTCTAGCTTTAAATAAATGTGTTAATTCAAGAGAAGTACTAGATGAGGAAGAAATCAAATATGCAGCCTGTTGGCTGGAAAATGAAATTTGGGATAAAAAGGTTTGAATGTATAGGGTGGGTAAAGAAATAAAAGAGGGAAAAGAAGAATTTAAGCAAAAATGGGATCCATTGGATTATCTTCCTCCTCCAGTACCCCCTCCTATCCAACCCGAACCCGTTCCGGCCCCTCCAGCATCCCTCCCTGTTCAGCCTATTTCCCCTCCTACCTCTTCAGGGCCCCTCCCTGCTCAACCTGTCCCCCACTCTACTCCATCAGCATCCCTTCCTGCCCAACCCGCACCTTGTCATACTCTTCTGACTTCACCGACAGTCCCCACTCCAGCAGTTTCTCCCATGCCTCTCTCCATCCCTGTCGCCCTCCCTCTGCCTCCCACACAAAATCTTACACAAACTCAACAGAGTAGCTTGGAGGGGGTAGCAACTCACAACTGTGAGTGCGAAAGAGTTGTAAGACCAAAAGAGAGGATTGCAATCTCAGGTAGTCATCATTATAATACTAGATCACAAGTTGAGAGGAGCTTCCAAAAGGGGGAAGCAGGAGAAAGGTTATTACGTTTGAGAGAGGTTCCGATGGGAGGTGTCCAGGGGGGAATCGGTTTTGTAAATGCACCTTTGACGGGCTCAGAGGTGAGAAGTTTTAAGAAAGAACTTAAACCCCTATTGGAAGATCCTATAGGAGTTGCTGATCAAGTTGATCAGTTTTTAGGTTCAAGTACATATACTTGGGAGGAAATGAATTCTATTTTAGGTATTCTCTTTTCTTCAGAGGAAATGCATTTCATTCGGGTTGCAGGCATAAAAGCATGGGAGAAAGAGAATAGGGCCGGGCCGCGGGGTGAAGAGAAGATGCCTCTCACTCCACCTGATTGGAATCCAAATATGGAAGAGGGCCGTAGAAATATGAATTGTTATAGGTCTTTGGTTATTAAAGGCATCCGGGGAGCGGTCCCCCGGACTAGTAATGCAAAGTTGGCCTTTGATAGCCAGCAGGAGAAAGATGAAACCCCAAATGCCTGGTTAGATAGGCTAAGGCGAAATTTCCAATTATATTCCAGTGTGGATCCAGAGAGCACAGAAGGGAAAGTGTTGGTAAAGGTGCAATTTGTAACTAGAGCATGGCCAGATATTAGAAGGAAGTTAGAGAAGATAGAAGAATGGCAGGAAAAAGGCATGAATGAATTGTTAAGGGAGGCACAGAGAGTTTATTTGAGGAGGGAGGAAGAAAAGATGAAATCGAAGGCTAGAATTATGGTTGCAATAGCTAGGGAGAGTCAGGACAGAGAAAGGGAAGAGCCAAAGGGAAGGGAAAAATCAAGGAAGGAGGAGATTCGAGGGCAGGATGCAGACTCCTGGGAGGGGAAATGTTTTTATTGTGGTGAAAAAGGTCATTTTAGGAAGGAGTGTAAGAAATGGAGAAAAGACAGGAGGCTGTACAAAGAAACGGAGATTGGAGAAAATGATGATTAGGGGTGTCAGGGGCTCTATCCCCTGGGGAAGATGGGTGAGCATAAGTTGGAGCCCTTGATAAATTTGGAAATAGGTCCCCAGGGGGAAGAATTTGAATTTTTAGTTGACACTGGGGCTGATAGGTCATGTGTTTCACGGTTCCCAAAAGGTTGTAAATTGAGTCAAAGAGTGTGTAAAGTGAGAGGTGCTAGTAATGAGCCTTTTGAAGTATCGGTAATAGAGCAAGTTGTGGTTAAAGGAAATTCAAGAGAAGGATATGTAGATTTGTTATATATGCCTAAATTGGAATGTAATTTATTAGGTAGAGACCTACAGGTGCAATTAGGGGTAGGGGTAATCCCTAAAGAGGGAAAGATGGTAGCAGAGATGCTGGTTCTCAAGTTGGAGGATGAAAGTGAAATCAATAGCGGAGTCTGGGCAGAGGGGGGAGGCCACAGCCTACTCGATATACCCCCTATAGAAGTAAAAATGAAACCAGGAACTTCACCAATTCGAGTAAAGCAATATCCTATTTCGGCCGAAGGGAAACAAGGACTAGCTCCAGTTATAAAAGAATTGATTAAAGATGGAATACTAGAACCATGCATGTCTCCCCATAACACGCCGATATTACCGGTAAAGAAATCAGATGGTACTTACCGATTAGTCCAAGATCTAAGGGAGGTGAACAAACAGACAATTTCACGGTACCCTGTAGTAACCGATCCGTATACACTTCTAAGTAAGGTACCACCGAAACATGCATGGTTCAGTGTGATAGATTTGAAAGATGCCTTCTGGGCTTGTCCTCTAGCTGAAGAAAGTAGAAGTTGGTTTGCCTTTGAGTGGCAGGATGAGGAAACAGGAAGGAAACAACAACTCCAACGGACCCAGCTACCCCAAGGTTTTACAGAATCCCCAAATTTGTTTGGCCAGGCTTTGGAAGAATTGTTAAGGCAGTTTCAACCGGTGGGAGATACCCAAATTCTGCAATATGTTGATGATTTGTTGGTGTCAGGGGAACAGAGGGAACAGGTTCAAGCAACAACAGTGAAATTATTAAACTTTTTTGGGGAAAAGGGTTTAAAAGTGTCAAAAAAGAAACTCCAATTTGTAGAACAGGAAGTGAAATGTTTAGGTCATCTGATTGGGAAAGGATACAAGAAATTAGAAGCTGAGCGAATTCAAGGGATCCTCTCCCTACCTGCACCGAAAACAAAAAGGGATGTAAGGAAATTGTTGGGGTTAATCGGATATTGTAAATTGTGGATTGATGGGCATACTAAACTGGTCAAGTTCCTATATGATAAATTAGTTGAAGAAGAACCTCTAGATTGGAATGAGCAAGATGAGCAGAAGTTACAGGAGTTGAAAGAAAAGTTAGTGACAGCACCAGTTTTAAGTTTACCTGATTTAGACAGACCCTTTGAGTTGTTTATAAATGTAGAAGAAGGTATTGCATATGGAGTATTGGTCCAAAAGTGGTGCGGAGATAGAAAACCAGTAGCTTATGTGTCTAAGCTATTAGACCCGGTAGTGAGAGGATGGCCTACATGTTTACAATCAGTGACTGCTACCGTAGCTTTGGTAGAGGAGGGATACAAACTAACATTTGGGAGCAAAATCAAAGTGTATACACCTCATGATTTGAAAACTATATTGAGTAAGAGAGCAAGTCAGTGGATTACAGACAGCAGGCTGTTAAAATATGAATTGATGCTCACCAATATTGAGAATTTAGAATTAGCCACAACGAATGTTCAAAATCCAGCCCAATTTTTGTATGGAGAGCCACAAGAAAATTTAGAACATTGTTGTATAGAAGTCATAGATTTGCAGACCAAAGTAAGGGAAGATTTGCAAGAGCAGCCGTTACCAGAAGGAGAAGTGTTGTTTGTGGATGGTTCTTCCAGGGTAAAGGAGGGGAAGAGAATGTTAGGATATGCAGTAATAGATGGTAAGAGTATGGAAATTATAGAAAAAGGGAGGCTTCCAGCAAAATGGTCTGCACAGTGTTGTGAGGTTTATGCTTTACTAAAAGGGCTGCAGTGGTTAAAGTACAAGAAAGGAACTGTTTACACTGACTCCAAATATGCCTATGGTGTAGTACATACGTTTGGTAAGATCTGGGGAGAAAGGGGGTTTATAAACTCTAAAGGCAAGACCCTAGTCCATGAAAAGCTAATCAAGGAAACATTGAAAGCTCTCAAAGACCCTTTGGAAATTGCAGTGGTACATATAAAAGGTCACCAGAAAGGAACTTCTAAAGAGGTGCAGGGCAACAATTTAGCAGACAGAGCAGCTAAAGAGGCTGCCTTAGAAAAAGAAGAGAAAATCCTGCAGTTAGTCAATCTGGGGGACAGAGATAATAAAGAAAACCCAATTTTTAGTGAGCAAGAACAAAAAGAGTTGCTAAAACATGGGGGAATAAAAGATGAAAAAGGGAAGTGGATAATGCCAGATGGGAGACAGGTGTTAAACAAAGCGCTAGCCAGGAAAATTTTGGAGAATTTGCATGCTTCAACCCACTGGGGAACACAGGCCTTGTGCGATCATTTTCTGCGAACTTATGTATGCATTGGTATATTTGAAGTAGCTAAGATAATCACAAGAGATTGTATGATTTGTCAGAGAGTAAATAGAAAAGTAATGAGAAAAGCCCCACTGGGTGGAAGAGAATTGGCCCAGAGACCTTTCCAAAATGTCCAAGTCGATTTTACTGAACTTCCCCCAGTCCAAAAGTTTAAGTATTTATTAGTGATAATAGATCATCTGACTCATTGGGTTGAAGCATTTCCAACTACAAGAGCTACAGCAGGAGTGGTTAGTAAGATCTTACTGGAACAAGTCATACCGAGATATGGTATTGTAAACATTATTGATTCAGACAGAGGGCCACATTTCACAGCCAAGGTCCTACATCAGATAACAGAGGCTTTAGGAATAGTATGGAGACTTCATACCCCTCTGTCTGTGGAGACCTCAAAGCTCAGGAAGAGTGGAGAGAATGAACCAAACCTTAACAAATTGGTGGAGGAAACAAAAATGAACTGGTTAAAATGTCTTCCATTAGCACTAATGAGAATAAGGACAAAACCAAGAGCCGATATTGGCATTTCTCCTTATGAAATGATGTTCGGGTTGCCATTCCTAACTGTCTCAGACCACACAGGGACTTACGAAGAGGGAGAACAGAGCACAAAGAAGTATGTACAAGTGATCGCGAATACCTTAGAGGAATTAAGGAAAAATGGATATCTTCCCCAGAGTACCCCAATTGACTTTAAAATTCATTCGTTTCAGCCGGGAGACTGGGTTTTAATAAAGGTGTGGAAAGAACAGCCATTATCTCCCATGTGGGAGGGTCCCTTCCAGGTTCTCTTAACTACTGAAACTGCAGTAAGGACGCAAGAAAGAGGATGGACACATGTCACAAGAGTCAAAGGTCCGGTACAAGCTCCCACCGAGTGGACAGTGATCAATACATCTGACACAAAACTGACTTTAAAGAGAAAACCTCAAGAGAAGTGAAATAAGAAGGAGAGCAGGGTTTTAATCTATTATAAACTGTTCAGATGTTATTTATTAATTGTTACCTATTATTTAAATAATTATTCTAACTTGTTATTAGTGTTAAAAGTTAAAATTGTTTGTATTGAAGTATTTATTATAACTCGCGTCAAATTTCTGGTATTTTTTTATTGCAGATCCCAAAGAATAGAGCATCCTCCCACTCCTTTAGTAATCAGGCCCTAAAAAGAAACACTCAAGTCAATACAAGGAGGGAAGTAAGTCACTGCAGGAGGAGGTAACGGTAAGATCATATTACAAGGGGCAAGACCGGGTCAGGATACACTCTTGCCACAAGGCAGATACACCATAGGCCTTCCCAAAGTGGGGTGAAAATATGGAGGTTGGGAGAGTGCCCTGTACCGGACCCTTGTTGCTGTTAGCACTGCTAACAATGATAAACATCCAGGGAAGTCAGACAGACCCCTGTGATAGATGTTACTATCCACTTTATGCAGGAGACTCTCGGAGTGCCGTCCTAAGAATTCATACAAATCCGAGTCCCAACTGTATTGACTTTTTACAATTAACAACATGTGTAGAGGACGGTACAACCTATTGGCTCTCCGAAAACATAGGAAATCATAAACAAAAACTGTTGGGAGAATGCCCTACAAGGGAAAAATGGATATGTTTGGAGAAAAAGCCGGAGAAAAAGGAGAAAGCAAAAGAGGTTCACGAGCCTGACTTTATAAAAGAAAAGGAAGTGAAAGGGGTAATAAGAAAAGGAGCAGGACTCAAGATTCTAGGTGGGAAAAATCTGTTTTTAGACCTAGTTGAAAAGATCAGCCATGAATTTAATATAACTAATTGTTGGATTTGCAGAGACACTAGAACAGCAGAAATCTGGCCGTGGGAAGGAATTGCACTGAGTCCAAAAGAGATCTTAAGGTTAATGAAGAATAAGATGAGAATCCAAAGGTCATCACCTGTGCAAGATAAAAGGAATGACGAAGAAGTATGGAATTTAAAATCTGAGGTAATCGGGGAAGAATGTCTGTGGAGGAAGGGATCTTCTAAGTTCATTTCATATGTGGGTGAGTGTCCTGGTTTTGGACAAATTAGGGGAAAACACCTCCAAAGGAGCCCCCTATAGGAAACCAAACCCTCCGCAACCTCCCCCCACCACCCGGTTCGGGAGGAATTCCTTCAGAGGGGAAAGTGGAAAAAACTTGTTTATTAAGGCACCACAAAAAAACACTCCCCAGCACAAGAGAAATAGCCCAAGATGACCACAGATGTTTTCACCAGTCTAAGAGGGTTGAGCTGTATCTCTCTTCGCCGCAGAGGGTACGCAGCTTCTTTCGCAGACCCCAGGGGAGCTCCTGCCCGGAGTAGGTCCGATGTCTTCGGGGGGGGGGGGGGGGGGGGGGAAAGGGAACAACGGAAACCGGGAAAAAGGAAAAAAAAAAAAAATGGCAGAAAAGCAAGCCAGCGAAAAGCAGAGGAAAAAGAGAGGAAAGCAGAGCCAGCAAAGCATGCAGCCAGCAGCAAGCCAAAGCCAGCCGGGGGGGGGGAAGGAAGACAAAACAAACTGAGGACAGGGAACAGAAACCACGATTGGGATAATGAGCATGAAAATGTCCTGTCCCCACGACATTCCACCCCTTATCCCATATCGTGAACATGTTACTGAGCTTCCTTCCCACCTGCTCAAACCTTCCACACTTACACATTCCCTTCCATTCTCACTTGCTCTGACTTTCGACATTTACACATTTCCTTCTGTCCCATGTCTGTGTGGTTTAATGTAGAAACAATGGCAGTATCATCCAGCAAATTGAGATGTTTGCATGTGAGTCTCACCCCACAATCAGGTCTCCCTGAGGTACACATCGTGTTCTTCCATCTTTCTGCATTATCCACCATGTACAACCTGGTCCCTGAGCAAAGACAACCCCACGAATGGGTTTGTCTGTACTCGAGGCAGAATTGATCCACACTGTCCTCCCTAACAAACCTCTGATATGTGCCACTGGGACTTTATCTCCGTCTACTATATTCAGGGACTCAGACTGGGCAGGACCTGCTCGATTGGTGGAACCTCGGGTGTTAACTAACCAGGTGGCCTGTGCCAAATGCTGCTCCCAGTTTTTGAAAGATCCCCCACCCAATGCTTTCAAGGTGGTTTTTAACAGTCCATTGTACCTCTCTACTTTGCCTGCAGCTGGTGCATGATAGGGGATATGGTACACCCACTCAATGCCATGTTCCCTAGCCCAGGAGTTGATAAGGCTGTTCTTAAAATGAGTCCCATTGTCTGACTCAATCCTCTCAGGGGTACCATGCCTCCAAAGGACCTGCTTTTCAAGGCCCAGGATGGTGTTACGGGCAGTAGCATGAGACACAGGGTAGGTTTCTAACCATCCTGTGGTGGCTTCCACCATTGTGAGCACGTAGCGCTTGCCTTGGCGGGTTTGAGGCAGTGTGATGTAGTCAATCTGCCAGGCCTCCCCATACTTGTACTTGGACCACCGTCCCCCATACCATAGGGGCTTCACCCGCTTGGCCTGTTTGATGGCAGCACACGTCTCACAGTCATGGATAACCTGAGAAATGCTGTCCATGGTTAAATCCACCCCTCGGTCTCGTGCCCACTTATAGGTGGCATCTCTACCCTGATGACCTGAGGCATCATGGGCCCATCGCGCTAGGAACAACTCCCCCTTGTGTTGCCAATCTAAATCTATCTTTGACACCCCTATCTTTGCAGCCTGATCTACCTGCTGATTGTTTTACTGTTCTTCATTAGCTCTACTCTTGGGGACATGAGCATCTACATGGCGAACCTTCACAGGCAGTTTCTCTACCCGGGTAGCAATGTCTTTCCATTCTTCAGCAGCCCAGATTGGTTTTCCTCGACACTGCCAGTTAGCCCCTTTCCATCTCTCCAGCCATCCCCACAGAGCATTGGCTACCATCCATGAATCAGTATAGAGGTAGAGCTTCGGCCACTTCTCCCTTTCTGCAATGTCTAGGGCCAGTTGAACGGCTTTGAGTTCAGCAAGTTGACTTGATCCACCTTCTCCTTCAGTGGCCTCTGCGACCTGTCGTGTGGGGCTCCATACAGCTGCTTTCCACTTCCGATTCATTCCTACGACGCGACAGGAACCGTCAGTGAAAAGAGCATAGCGTGTTTCCTCTGCTGGCAATTGGTTGTAGGGTGGAGCCTCTTCAGCCCGTGTCACTGGTTCTTGTTCTTCGTCTGTGACACCAAAGTTTTCACCTTCAGGCCAATTTGTAATCACTTCCAAAATCCCAGGGCGATTCAGTTTACCAATACGGGCGCGCTGCGTGATGAGGGCAATCCACTTGCTCCATGTAGCACTGGTGGCATGGTGGGTAGTAGGAACCTTTCCTCTGAACATCCACCCCAGCACCGGTAGTCGGGGTGCCAGGAGGAGTTGTGCTTCTGTACCAATTACCTCTGAGGCAGCTTGGACTCCTTCGTAGGCAGCCAAAATTTCCTTCTCTGTTGGGGTGTAGTTGGCTTCAGACCCTCTATAGCTCCGACTCCAAAATCCTAGTGGTCGGCCTCGAGTCTCATCAGGCACTTTCTGCCAAAGGCTCCAGGACAGACCATGGTTCCCGGCTGCAGAGTAGAGCACATTCTTGACCTCTGGTCCCGTCCTGACTGGGCCAAGGGCTACTGCATGAGCAATTTCCTGCTTAATCTGGGCAAAAGCTTGTTGCTGCTCAGGGCCCCAATGGAAATTGTTCTTCTTGCGGGTGACCAGGTAAAGAGGGCTCACGATCTGACTGTACTCAGGAATGTGCATTCTCCAAAAACCTATGGCGCCTAAGAAAGCTTGCGTCTCCTTCTTGTTGGTTGGTGGGGACATAGCTGCGATCTTGTTGATGACATCCGTAGGAATCTGACGCCGTCCATCTTGCCACTTCACTCCCAGGAACTGGATCTCTCGAGCAGGTCCCTTGACTTTGCTCCTCTTGATGGCAAAACCGGCTTTCAGGAGAATCTGGATTATTTTCTCTCCTTTCTCAAACACTTCTGCTGCTGTTTTCCCCCACACAATAATATCGTCGATATACTGTAAATGTTCTGGAGCCTCACCCTTTTCTAGTGCAACCTGGATCAGTCCATGGCAGATGGTAGGACTGTGCTTCCACCCCTGGGGCAGTCGATTCCAGGTGTATTGCACTCCCTTCCACGTAAAGGCAAACTGAGGCCTGCATTCTGCTGCCAGAGGAATGGAGAAAAACGCATGAGCAATGTCAATAGTGGCATACCACTGTGCTGCCTTGGACTCCAGCTCGTACTGGAGCTCCAGCATGTCCGGCACAGCAGCGCTCAGTGGTGGAGTCACTTCATTCAATGCTCGGTAGTCCACAGTCAATCTCCATTCTCCTTCAGATTTACGCACAGGCCAGATGGGGCTGTTGAAGGGTGAGTGGGTTTTGCTAACCACCCCTTGGCTCTCCAGCTCACGAATCAGTTTGTGGATGGGGATCACGGCATCTCGATTCGTTCTATACTGCCGGCGATGCACTGTCGAGGTCGCAATTGGCACGCGTTGCTCTTCCACCCTTAGGAGCCCTACTGCAGATGGGTTTTCTGTCAGTCCAGGCAAGGTGTTTAATTGCTTAATGCTCTCTGCTTCTACAGCGGCAATTCCGAAGGCCCACCTGAATCCCTTCGGGTCTTTGTAATAGCCGCTCCGGAGGAAGTCTATGCCCAGAATACATGGAGCCCCTGGGCCGGTCACAATGGGATGTTTCTTCCATTCCTTCCCAGTCAGGCTCACCTCAGCTTCCACCAGGGTCAGTTGTTGTGATCCCCCTGTCACACCGGCAATGAAAACAGGCTCTGCCCCCACATATCCCGATGGTATTAACGTACACTGTGCACCAGTATCCACTAAAGCGTTATATTCTTGTGGCTCTGATGCGCCAGGCCATCGGATCCACACCGTCCAGAAAACACGATTTTCCCATGCCTCTACCTGGCTAGAGGCAGGGCCCCTCTATGCCTGATTATCCTTCTTTCCTTGGGCATATGTCTTGGAGGTTCCCTCAAGGGGATCAGACGTGTCATCATCATACCTGGCTGTTCGGCTACGGGCAACTGGGGCTGCTTTCCTTTTCTGACCTTCCTTCAATTCACGCACCCGTTGTGCCAGAACAGCAGTAGGCTTCCTATCCCATTTCCTCATGTTTTCTCCAGACTCACGCAAGAAGAACCACAACTCAGCTCGTGGGGTGTACCTTCTCTCCCCAACAAAGGAACGTCTGCGTTGGGTGCCAGGGCCTCTAATTTGCACAGCTGAGATTTGGAGGAGGTCCTCCTTAATCTCTTCCCTGAGTTTCTTGCGGCTTTCCTCTATTTTTCCTTCTAATTCCTGCAGTCGTGTCTCCACAGCTGCAATTCTGGCATGGGTCGGGCCATGTACAGCATCCGCATATGCCCGAAGCTTCTTTGCCATATCAAGTACAGTCTCATATACCTCCTCCCGCTTCATTATTGCTAGAGCAGAAGCGTATTCAGGTGGCCCAAGTCGCACCAGTTTTCTCCACATTACAGGTGTGCATGGTACAAGGTCCGGATTCCTAATTGTTACATCTTCTGAAAAAATGATCTCCACCACTGCCATCTCCCTCAGGCGCTGGATCCCCTGTTCTATGGTCTTCCATCGTGTCTGCTGGACATAGAGGTCATCGGCACACAGATATCTTTGTGCTACGCTGTCCAGGACCCGTTCCCAGAGGCTTTGAGGGCTAGCGCCCCTCATCATGCCTTGGTCGATGACAGGATCATGTGACAGGGACCCCAAATGCCTTGCTTCAGTGCCATCCAGAATGGTAGCCTCCCCTGCCGCATCCCAAAGGCGGACCAGCCAACTAATTATAGATTCGTCGGGCTGTCGCCGATAATCCTTCCTTAGGCCTCGGAGGTCCTTCAGGGAGAAGGAATCAATATTAGCCTCTGATCTGGTGCCACTTGCTTTGACTCCTGATTTTATGTCAGGAGGTGTTGAGGGTCCTTCTCCTGCATCGTACTCATCATTGTCATCCACGGGTCGATCAGTCTTCTCTGTGCACTTTCCACTTCGTGTGCTAGTAGCCACGGCCATTGGTTGAGGCTTACAGTCTGGTTTAACTACTGGGTTCGAACCTGGGCTGTTGGCTGCAGCCTGAGTGACTGGGATTGCTGCTGGTTTATCTCCCTGCCCCCCTTCCTCTGTCTGCTGCCCTACAGTATCGAGCAGAGTACGATAAGCATATGCCAGGGCCCAGCTCACTGCAATGATCCTTTTCTCCTTGGGGTTATCCTGGCATTTCCCTTTCAGATACTTTGCCACCTCAGCTGGGTTCTGGATGTGTTCGGATGGAAAGTCCCAAACTACAGGATCAGAAAACTCCTTTAAAATTTTGCCCATATCCTCCCATTTCCCGCACCACTCAGGATTTTTCACCCTTAGTTGTACTCCTAAATCAGAGGTCTCACCAGCCCCTCTAGAAATCTCAGCCTTCATCTTATATAAACTGCGGACAGTATAGAGAAAGGTTATTAAATTAAATAACAGAAAGATGGTATCCTTGGCAGTCAGGGAGGACAGGACATTTCCTAACAGAGATGTAAACAATTCGGAGGAGGAAAAGGAAAGCAAAGGCTGAAAAACCTCCTCCCCCATAACAAATTTAGTACACAGCCACAACCACGAGTTATACATTCCTGGAGCTGATAACAACATTTTAATAAGCCCCTTGCAGAGTATTACAGCCAAGCCCAGCCCGATAAATATTCTCGTTAGTGCCCCTCTGCTACAAAAGCTACGTATTAGGGACAATACTGGAGCTACTTCTGGATAAGAAAATAACTCCAGGGACCATAAAGCGATCAAAACTTCGAAGAACCCTAATGACCACATATAGAGGCAGGCTTTCACTCCAAATGACATCATAACTTTAAAAAGAGACATACCAATATTCCCGCAGAACGGTTAAAGCCAAAAATATTATTAGAATAAAGTTTTTTCCACTTTGTCTGGGCCTCCCCGTACGGGCCACCAAATTATTTGTCCTGGTTTTGGACAAATTAGGGGAAAACACCTCCAAAGGAGCCCCCTATAGGAAACCAAACCCTCCGCAACCTCCCCCCACCACCCGGTTCGGGAGGAATTCCTTCAGAGGGGAAAGTGGAAAAAACTTGTTTATTAAGGCACCACAAAAAAACACTCCCCAGCACAAGAGAAATAGCCCAAGATGACCACAGATGTTTTCACCAGTCTAAGAGGGTTGAGCTGTATCTCTCTTCGCCGCAGAGGGTACGCAGCTTCTTTCGCAGACCCCGGGGGAGCTCCTGCCCGGAGTAGGTCCGATGTCTTCGGGGGGGGGGGGGGGGGGGGGGGGGGAAAGGGAACAACGGAAACCGGGAAAAAGGAAAAAAAAAAAAAATGGCAGAAAAGCAAGCCAGCGAAAAGCAGAGGAAAAAGAGAGGAAAGCAGAGCCAGCAAAGCATGCAGCCAGCAGCAAGCCAAAGCCAGCCGGGGGGGGGGGAAGGAAGACAAAACAAACTGAGGACAGGGAACAGAAACCACGATTGGGATAATGAGCATGAAAATGTCCTGTCCCCACGACAGTGAGTTATCCTGTAAACGATATCTAGTTACCAACGATACCCACCAATGGTGGATTCCTGGGGCTCCTCACCTCTATTGGTCTAGAAAACAAAAACAGGGATGTTCTTATATTCAAAAGGAAAAGTTATATGACTGTATTACCACAGATCCCAACCCTTTCCATGATGATCCCCAAATGTACAAGTTTTGGAGTAAAAATGGGGTCACTTCTGTAGAACATCATAAATTCTGGAGAGCTCCAAATTAGTTATTTTGGCTTTGTGGTAGAATGGCATATGTAATGTTGCCTAAAGATTGGACAGGAAGTTGTACACTAGGTATTATAAAACCTTCTTTCTTTTTACTGCCCAGAGACGAAAGTCAACATCTAGGAATTCCCTTATATGATGAATTAAAATGTAAAAGAAGAGACTTAATTGGTGGTTCTCAAAAGTGGGGGGAAGAAGAGTGGCCTCCAGAAAGAATAATCGAGACATATGGCCCTGCCACTTGGGCCCAAGATGGGTCGTGAGGGTACCGAACTCCCATTTATATGTTAAATAGAATTATTAGATTACAGGCAGTGTTGGAAATCATAACCAATGAAACGGCCATGGTCTTAGATCTAATCTCTACCCAAAACCGCCAAATGAGAACGGCTATCTACCAAAATCGATTAGCATTAGATTATTTATTGGCAGAAGAAGGTGGGGTCTGTGGTAAATTTAATTCATCAGAGTGTTGTATTGAAATTGATGATTATGGAGATCTTATCAAAAACATTACAACCAGGATTAGGAAATTGGCACATGTCCCAGTCCAGAGATGGAGCCCTCTAACAAAATTAAATTGGTGGGATAACCTCTTAGGGAGAGAATGGTGGAAGAAGGTTTTATTGATTGTAGGAGGTGCCTTAATAAGTCTTATTCTACTTCCTTGTTTAATACCTTGTTTAATTCGGTTGATAACTAACATTGTGCAGAATTCCCTAGAAAGCTTAAGCAGAGAGAAGATCGAGAAGATCATGATCATACAAGAAAATAAACTGGGAGAGAACTCTGAAACTGCCAAGAAGACTTATGAAAAGTACCAGAAATTAAGAAAAATTTATCAAGTTTATGATACTCCTGTTTAAATTAAAGGTTTGATGCGGGCTAAAGCCCGATCAAAGATTTGGAGGGGGGAGTTGTTACAAATAAACTTGTTTTAATAGGTGGGAGTGGTGATGGGTAAATTGTGTCGGGTGGGTTGTAGGTAATTGTTAATTAATGTAACCAATTGTCAATGTAATGAATTGTTAAATTGTTAATGCAGTAAGTGGTTGTGAGTTACTGTTAGTTACGAAGTTTAATATGTACCACTAGTTAAGTGTTTGTGCACAGTTGCCAATCGGGGGGGGGGGGGGGAGGCCAGGTGCATCGGAGAACGACATCATCAGTCCAACCTGCTATTGGAGAAACAGATCAACCAATGGTGCCTCGAAGTTCAGGAATGATTGGCCAGAAATGCACCATCTTATAAACCAATCAAGGACCAGAAAAGGAGCCAATCAACGAGAGGATCAAGAACGCACCAATCGACAGCCTCCAGAGACTTTAACAACCCCGGGTGCTGGCCACCCCGGGTCTTTCCGCGGACTTTGTTGCCAAGGAAACACCCTGTGCCTGTGCACAGTTACTGTTGCACGTTGTTACTTTCTGGCTTGCCGCTGAGGTCCTGGGCTTATCCTGGGACCTCGTCCCCAGCTGTCTGTGATTTTAATAAACAGGCCCAAATTTTTTTAACATATTCTGGCTTTGAATTTGCCTGTTCGTAACAGCGGGAGGCAGTGACAGCTTGTCAGCTCCCGTCTGCAGGAGCCGGTGCCTCACACAGCTCTGGGAGGAAGCGCCTGCAGTCCTGCAGTTCTGCACTGAGCCAGAGCAAAGGTGGGAAATGCAGAGTGTTTTGCAGGAATACTCAGGGCCAGCAGGCCAGCCTGCTTTGTGCTGTCTGGCGCACCACAAGCGCTGTGCAACGCAGCTCTGAGCTGCTGGGAGAGAGGGAATTGGGGACATGCCTGAGGGTTTTGCTTGAGTAGTCAACTGATTGGGAAGAGAGCAGAATAATTGCAGTTGGCAATCTGTGTTTTCTTCATTAATTTCTGAAAGAAAGTCACAATGTGTTGTGGGTATTGTCAAAGAAAAGCCTTATAAAAAAATCAGGCTTTGCTCTGCTAAAAATGACCAGCTGGCCTGTTATGTCTTCTACATACAGCTAGCTAACTTCCCATGTGAAAAATCATAAAAATGACTGCAGTTATTACAGTTTGCATCTGGAATAAACAAGAAATCTGTCCTATGAGAGTCCACAAAGGAAAAAATGTAAACACCTGAGTAAAAGAGAGAGTCTTAGCACTTCCACACAAAAACACCTTCTCAGCAATGAATTGTGTGGCAAGAAAACAAGCAGGCAATTGGAGTTGAACATGAGGTCTGTGAAAATGGTATAAAAATGAGTTATGTGAATAAAGAGTGGGCTTTCCCTGCACGAAGAAACTGAGTCCCGTCTACTTTATTGACACAGCAATGTGGCTTCACTCAGCAAGAGCAGTCGCAGGGTGTATTGATGAAAGGCTTGTGTTTGATTCCCAGAATGGGAAGGAGAGTGTGCAAGTGGCTGTTTTAGCCTTGAGAATAAAGAGAGCGGTCCTGCTAAGAAGGTAGCTGGAATGCATTCAAAGGGAAGGCAGTGTTTTTAGGAGGCTTTTGACCAGCAATGGAGAATTTGAGGAATGGAATATTTCCCAAACGCCTGAGTCAGGAACTGGAGTCGTGTCCAAGGCCCTGCCATATTTGATCCATTTTTGAGCAGGTTGACAAGACAATGAAGAAAAGTGTATTATTTAATGGATGGTGTTATGGACAAATTCAACTGGGGAGGCCAGTTATAGATAAATCAATTAAGAAGATGTCATGGTTGGACACTGGCGCAATGCCAGCGTCCCCATGAAAATGCACCTTCCTTAAATAAATGCTGTGAGATGTTATCAGGAACAGAGCAGGCCCAAGCTTAATAACAAAGAAAAAAACTTTATTAAACTACTACTAATACAGAAAACACATAAACTAAATCCAGGATGAAGACCTTTTAAACCACCCCTCCTCCTCCCAATTCCAAAAACACCCAGCCATGAAACATCACCCGGGATTCTTGATCAAATTACCACCCTTCAGGTAATCTATACTTAAACTATCAAGGGAGAGAGAAGTCTCTCTTGCACCACAGACCCCCCAGGAAACACAGCTGCCCCCCTGTGTTTCCCTGTCACACATGGCAACCGCCCGGAAAAAAAAAATCTGCCAGTGTGACACTCTCCATTCCATGTCACAGTGCTCTCACCACCGTGCATGGACAGACTGCTCATAGGGCTCCTTTAAGGATGCTTTGCCACAGACCCAAAGATACAACAGTTCAGCTTCTCATCTTAGGACTACAGTCCCCCCCATTTTCCCCTGGGGCCGAGGGGTCCAAAAACAGGACTCATCTTCTTCCCGAAGACAGAGGGCATCACCATTCCCTCTTCAGCTTTCTTCGTTTCTCGCCATTCTTGTGCTGTTCGAAGCTGAAACAGGTCTCCCTGGGTCACCACTGCATCCCCCTAAAATGCAGTCTCTATTGCAGGAGATTTTGGTTCAGTCTATGGCTAACAAGAAAAGTCCAGCCAAAAGCTACTTCATCATCTCCTCCCGCTTAAATATTTCTTCTTCTAACATCTCAAGTCCCGGACTATCTCTCTTCCACTACAAATCAAGGAGGAGTAATACTTTTAAAAAGCCCTCATTTCCTGGAAAGGGTTAAACGTTCAGACTCCTTGGACGGCTGAAATCTCGGTCCAGCGTTCCGTCTCCCATGCTGGGCATCATCCCCCCCCCTTTCTCCTTCTCCTCTGCCGGCAAATTTCCAGGTGCCGCCAGGCTCTCTGTCACTTTCCCTCTTGGGGGGGGGGGGGCAAAGGCATCTCCACTTCTCTCCACCCTTCCGTCCACAGGAGCTGGCTCGGTTCCAGACCCTCAGCCCCTCGGCCTACCTGGACAAGGCCGCGTGGCTTCCCCTCCCCCACCCAGCCCATGGCTGGGCAGGGGAGAGCCTGCACTCTCTGACCACCGGAACCAAAAGAGACAGTTCCCCTGGGAGTTCTTGCTTTTAACCCCCTGTGTTCTCAGAGGCGTGTCCATACTTTCAGTGGTCACTCCAGGTGCCAATATCCAAACCTGACCACTGATTGGTTTGACCCAACTTCCTGGAAAAAATTCACTTCCATGTCAAACCACGACAGAAGAATTTATTAAGCAAGTGGTAATGAGCAAAAGACAGTGCTGGGTGGACCGAGAGTCTCTGCTCTACCACGGCGTGCCCTCCCCCCTTGCCCTTTTTTGTTTTTATAGTCCATTTTTTTTTTTCTTCTTTCCAGTTGACGTATTTTCCCTCAATGCACTCTGCACCTGTGCAATTGGTTGCTAGGGGGTCTTTTTTTTCTGCCCTTGGTGGTCGTAGGGATGAAGGCTCCTCATCTTCCTTGCAGATTGTCCTTGGCCTAAAAGTTAACTTGCATATAATTAGTTACACAGTCTTCTATGCTACTTGCATCTGCACAATTCTTAAGCAGGATACTTGCTGTTCCCTCGGGCCCCCCCCCTCCTTCTCCTCCCACACCTTGAAATTCCCTACTCAGTTCAAATTCTTATCTCTTTCAATGCTTGTTTTGATGAAGACCTTTTTATTTATTACAGGTGGGAACATGATCCTTGAAGGAGAAGCAATGTATTGGTCAATGGGTGGGCAGTTAAGGTTTGAAAGGGGAACAATGCATAAGGGAGCTGTTGTTGGCATGGGGTCGGTATCGTGAGCCACCGCGGCTTCATCTCACGCGCCGGCCATGTGTGAGCTGATGCTGTAACTGGGAAAATTCCGCTCCTGCACAGGAGATATAAGGCCTGGTTCTGGGCTGGAGGGGTGAGAAGGACGAGATGCACATCCTTTTGATCCAGGGGAGGTCCTGGAAATGCACTGCCTACCTGCCCACACCAAGCACCACGCTCCATCTCCCTCTCCTGCTCAGCGGATTTTTGGGAATCCAGGGGTTGGTATGTATTATTTGCCACTGGAACTAATGGAATAAATTTGCTTTGCAAGCCCAGTTGTGTCTTAGATTATTTTGTGCATGAGTCTCCTCCTGAACCGGTGGCAATGACCACCAGGGACCTACAGGATACTCCTACTCTGCTGTCAATCAATTCTGAGAAATGATTTAAATACGTCAAAGAATTTGGAGTAATGTTTAGCCTGTGAGTTTCAGCAAAGTATTGACTCTGTCTTAGTTGCATGGATACAAACTAGTAAGTGAGATTGCTGGGTGTGCAGGTCTTAGGGAAGTGATTCCCTATGCACCGAGTACTGAAATAAACAAATGCCTCCTTTCTAAGCCTGAGCTGGCAGCAGGGATCAGGCCCTGCTTGGTAACTTTCATTTTGGCAACTTCTGTGAGCAGGTAAGAAAGGTCAAAATGAAACCTTTTCCAGCTATTCCCCTCTGCTTCATCTTTTTAGGCGCCAGAACTCTGTGCCACAGGTGGCCTGGCTGTGTGCAGAGCAATGCAGCCCCCACAAACCCCTTGATTTCCCCACAAGCTGCCATGCCTTGTTCCCAGGTGTGCCCAGCTCTGCCAGCAGAAAGAGCCCGCAGCGCAGTGGGCACCGTGCCCTGCCCAGCCAGGGCTCTCTGGCACAGAGCAGCAGCAGCAGCTCCAGCGCCTTTCAACCCACTCCTGCCTTGGCTTCTCCTGGGACACAGAAGCCTCTGGAAATCAGCATCGCCAGTTGCATTCCAGCTTGGAGCAGCTCCTGCGGGCAGGCAGATGCTGCCAGTTTGACTGCTTCCAAAGGGGAATAAAGGCAGAGATGTACATGCTCAGGAGCCCTGGGCATATCCAAGAAACGTGTAAATATGTGGGAGATTTGTGAGGAATTATTTCAGCTGTTATGCCAACAGTGCCTTCTCTCCTGGTTCTGTGTGTTCTAGATGAGTAATGTAACAGTTGGCTCTCCTAATTAAGAGGTAGATAGTATGTGGATGTTAAAATGTATAGTGATGTTATTGTAATATATCCTCCCATAGCCTTATTTGCCCTCCCCCTTGTAACAGCCTTGGTAGTCAGGGCTTTTGGGGAGGGCCGGCTTGTGACCAGGAGGCGCGGTGTAACAACACCTGACCTCCAATCAAGATGTAAGAAAGTAATCTCCACCAGTGGACAGCAGAGAAAGAGTTGACTGATAAAACTTTGGAGGGGCTAAGGGTATAAAAGGCAGAGCATCCGTTTTGTAGATGAGCTGCTCGTAATGGTCATAGAGACTCCCAGTGCTGCAATTTTTCCTTATTCAGTCCTTTGTTAAGGTTTATTAAACCTTTAACATTTTAAAAGTGAGGGTCATTTCTCAGATGTGCAGTGCTTTGGGCTATTCTCTTGGTCAGCTTTCCTTTGCTTGGGTCCCATCTCGGTGCTTCGTTGGGGTACAGGCTGTAGGTACTTGGTGCGCTCTTGGAGTTACTCTTGGATCCCTTGAACAGCAGGGTTTGGCCCACAAAGGGAATTTGTGCTACTTTGTGACAGAGGAGAACTTCCCAGGCTATTTAGCGTTTGCTGTACAGATGGTTGGTTATTGCTTTGCATCAATTCACAGGCCAATATAGAGGGTTTGCATTGTGATGTCAGGGCATGGTTGCCATGCGGTCATGGTGGCATCAGAAGGTTGCTGTGGTGCACAAAAGGCCTCAGCGTCAGAGCAGCCCTAGGCCTTGCTCAGTGCAGGATGCTCAGTGCATCCTCCTGGTTGAGGCACGTGTCAGTGGGCAGCTGCACACTGACAAGAGCCTTGTTTTTTCTCGTGTTGGAGTGAATCTGCGCAGCAGTGCTACAATGATTGAGCAATTTGCTGCTGCATTTGTCACTGTTTACGGCGTTTCTTATTCTGCCTATTACCTGACTAACCTGGCACGTAAGTAGAGGTTTTCCCTGGGTGTAACCGAACCTGGCTTTTGTATGTCTTCCTGCTCTTAGTGACTGAGTTATTTTGAAACAGAAGGAGCATTAGGGTGCCACTGGTTTGGGAAAGCTCCTGTCAAGAGATTCAGCTAAAAAGGGGGTGTCTGTAGGCACAGGGGCAGCATTTGCAAGGGAACCTGCAGGGGTTCTGGTCCCTCCACAGGAGAATCTGAGGCAGCAGAGTCTGTCATTTCCTCAGATTGCTGGGACAAGCAAGACAGCTTTGAAAATATAAACTGGAGAACTCCTTGGAAGGCCTTCTAAAAACTCTGCAGTTGTTCCCAGAATTCAGAGAAAGCTTCTTTCTTTCTACATTTTGTCATGAAAGGATTTGAGTGCCTAACTTGACCCTTGACTGAGTGCTAAAATAGTGATTCCCTTTGCAATGAAATGCTAACTCCAAAGCAGTGAGTATCTGCTCCTGAACCCTGGAGCTGCTGCTGTGCTGTGTCACAATAGAGCTGCCACAGCTCAGTGGAATTCTGGGGAAGCTTTTCTGGGCAACTGTTTCCAGCAAGTTAATGAGAATTAGTGCATACAACTGATTAATAAAAAAAAAAAAGAACCCTGGAAGGAGAGAATTTTTAAAGATGTGTTATCTGTTCGGTAGAACAGGAGCATTGAGTGTGAAAGAACAATTTGCATTTTCTTGATCATGTTTATATTAATTTACTGGCTAAACAGGCCAAAGTGTAGGCACGACCAAGAATATGGTCCTGATCTCTTGCTGGTTGTGTGAATGAACTGTGTCTCCTGGAGGGATGTTGTGAAGCAGAAAATACTCTCTGTTTGCAATTCTTGTTCTGTGGGATTCACCAGCCCAGGCAGTTTTCTGACAGCATCTGCTTCATTTTCCCTTGCCCACTACAGGTCACGTGAAGCATGTATTCAGCGGTGCTGATGCTAAGGTGAGTGAGCAAGGAACATTTCATCTTGGTGGTGTTTAGGTATTGTAGAATACACTGTGAGCTTAGCCAGAACAAGTAGACTGTTCAGGGCCAGCCATGCAGGCCAAAAGAAAAACCATTTTCATTCCTTCAACAACAAACAACAAGGAAAATCAGGATATTTCCTAATTTCCATCTCAGAGCCTTGAAGTCTTACAAACTAAGATTTGCAGAGAGAATATTATTTGCTAACACCAAACACGGATGAATACTTAATAAACAGCAATTTCCTATAGAGTTCAATTAGCCCATTTTCATAAAGCCACAGTGACTTAGACTTTTATTCCTATCAAACATCAGGAAACTTCCTAAAAAGATGTGGTTGTACAACAAGAAGGACAAATTAAAATTGTGGATATTGTATTTAAAGTCAAAGGGGCAAGTTTGTGGTGGGGGAGCTGCGTGGGCCCAAAGGACCCAGGGGTGCCGGTCAAGAGCAGCTGAAGGTGGGCCAGCGCGTGGCCAGGGAGCCAAGAAGGCCAAGGGCGTCCTGGCCTGTGTCAGCAAGAGTGGGGCAGCAGGAGCAGGGCAGTGAGCGTCCCCCTGGGCTGGGCAGCGCTGCGGCCACAGCTGGGAGTGCTGTGCCCAGTTGTGGGCCCCTGTGAAGCAGAAAGTCCTTGAGAGGCTGGAGCGTGTGCAGAGGAGGACACGGGAGCTGGGGAAGGCTGTGGAGTGCAAGGCCAAGGAGGAGGTGCTGAGGGAGCTTTAGCCTGGACAACGGGAGGCTCGTCAGGGCCCTTCAGGCACACTTCCATAGATCCATAGAGGACAGCGCTCACCCCAAGGCCTGCTTCCCAGCCAAACATCCCCGCTCTGCATCCAAGTGCTTTAGCCATCTGAGGAGGTGACAATTCCAATTTGTGGTTTCTTGGCTTGCTAGGAGGAGAAGCCCTGCTGATTTTCTCTCTTCCCAGCAAGCAAAGATGCTTCTGCACAAGCTTTCCTGCCCTTTTCCTGCACCGAATGGGATTCTGATCCACTTTTAGTTTTCCATGTCTGCCGCAGCAATAGCAAAGGCCTTGCTGGCTATTTCCTACTTTTCCATTTCACAGCTTTCAAGAGCTAAAAGCTCCCTTGTGCAGAGGCACTGTGCCTTGCAGATAGCAGCCATGGAGGACTATCAAATTCCTAGGCAAATTCCTAGAGTTCTCTTGAATTAGCCCATTTCAATCTGGCCGGAGTGACTTAGAATGCCATTGCTAAGAAAGCTGATGATTCTCCTTCAAAGAGGTGGTTGTAGATGCCAGGAGAAAGGAGGTGCTAAACGATAGGTAACGGCCTGTCCCTCATGTTTCTCTCTTGCCACAGATAACAGAAGCAGCAGCAGTCTCCGCCCCGGCTCCCTCTGCTCCTGAGGAAGAAGCCAAAGAAGAGCAAAATGCGCAAGATGACCACAAGCCTGCAGCTGTGGTCACAGCAGAGCCTGATGGTTCCAAGAGAGTAAGTGCCAGTTGTGGCTGGTGCTGTCTTTAGTGCAAGGCAGAGCTGCAAGTTTCTGAGCAGCCAGCACTTGCTGTTGCTGGCTGAGGATGCTGAGTGCTGGAATCCTGCAGGACGCAGCCATTTCCTGCAGGCAGGGACAGCTAGAAATTGGCCTTTGGCCTGTCACCTTGAGGCACCCAAGAGCTGGGGGCTGCGGCTCAGCTTCTGCCTGCTTGGCTCAGTGAAGCTCTGTCTCTGGGCTTCTGCAGGGCCGTGGCCAAGGGCACAGGTGCTCGTGCTGGAGGTCACAGGGCTTTCTTTAGTTGTTTTCCCTTTGTGCAAAGGTGTGTTTGGCTTGTGGAAGTGTTCTGCAGTTTTCTGGAGCAGTTCTTCGCTTGTACAGTCTCTTTTGGCTTTTGATAAGCTGCAAGGAGATGATTGCGTTGTCCATGAAGCTGGGGCAGGCCATTCTTGTGGGGTGAGGCCAAAGGAAGCAAGTGCCTTGTAGGGAAGGCTTCTTGCCTGGCAAAAAGCAGAAGGGGCGAGTTTCTGTGGTTGTGTTTTGGGATGAAGCCTGCAGCTTTGGAAATGGCATTAGTGGCTCGGGTGGGGGTGAAGCTGCAAGTCCTTGACTGCTGTCTTGTGTTGCTGAGAAGAGGAAGGACATCTTGGAATTGTGGCTGCGGTCTTTGACGTCAAAGGGGCAAGTTTGTGGCGGGGGAGCTGCGTGGGCCCAAAGGACCCAGGGGTGCCGGTCAAGAGCAGCTGAAGGTGGGCCAGCGCGTGGCCAGGGAGCCAAGAAGGCCAAGGGTGTCCTGGCCTGTGTCAGCAAGAGTGGGGCAGCAGGACAGGGCAGGGAGCGTCCCCCTGGGCTGGGCAGCGCTGCGGCCACAGCTGGGAGTGCTGTGCCTAGTTGTGGGCCCCTGTGAGCAGAAAGTCCTTGAGGGGCTGGAGCGTGTGCAGAGGAGGACACGGGAGCTGGGGAAGGCTGTGGAGTGCAAGGCCAAGGAGGAGGTGCTGAGGGAGCTTTAGCCTGGACAACGGGAGGCTCGTCAGGGCCCTTCAGGCACACTTCCATAGATCCATAGAGGACAGCGCTCACCCCAAGGCCTGCTTCCCTGCCAAACATCCCCGCTCTGCATGCAAGGGCTTTAGCCATCTGAGGAGGTGACACTTCCAATTTGTGGTTTCTTGGCTTGCTTGGAGGAGAAGCCCTGCTGATTTTCTCTCTTCCCAGCAAGCAAAGATGCTTCTGCACAAGCTTTCCTGCCCTTTTCCTGCACCGAATGGGATTCTGATCCACTTTTAGTTTTCCATGTCTGCCGCAGCAATAGCAAAGGCCTTGCTGGCTATTTCCTACTTTTCCATTTCACAGCTTTCAAGAGCTAAAAGCTCCCTTGTGCAGAGGCACTGTGCCTTGCAGATAGCAGCCATGGAGGACTATCAAATTCCTAGGCAAACAGAGTTCTCTTGAATTAGCCCATTTTAATCTGGCCAGAGTGACTTAGAATGCCATTGCTAAGAATGCTGATGATTTCTCCTTCAAAGAGGTGGTTGTAGATGCCAGGAGAAAGGAGGTGCTAAACGATAGGTAACGGCCTGTCCCTCATGTTTCTCTCTTGCCACAGATGACAGAAGCAGCAGCAGTCTCTGCCCCGGCTCCCTCTGCTCCTGGAGAAGAAGCCAAAGAGGAGCAAAAGGAGCAAGACGACCACGAGCCTGCAGCTGTGGTCACAGCAGAACCTGATGCTTCCAAGAGAGTAAGTGCCAGTTGTGGGTGGTGCTGTCTTTAGTGCAAGGCAGAGCTGCAAGTTTCTGAGCAGCCAGCACTTGCTGTTGCTGGCTGAGGATGCTGAGTGCTGGAATCCCGCAGGACGCGGCCATTTCCTGCAGGCAGGGACAGCTAGAAATTGGCCCTTGGCCTGTCACCTTGAGGCACCCAAGAGCTGGGGGCTGCGGCTCAGCTTCTGCCTGCTTGGCTCAGTGAAGCTCTGTCTCTGGGCTTCTGCAGGGCCGTGGCCAAGGGCACAGGTGCTCGTGCTGGAGGTCACAGGGCTTTCTTTAGTTGTTTTCCCTTTGTGCAAAGGTGTGTTTGGCTTGTGGAAGTGTTCTGCAGTTTTCTGGAGCAGTTCTTCGCTTGTACAGTCTCTTTTGGCTTTTGATAAGCGGCAAGGAGATGATTGCGTTGTCCATGAAGCTGGGGCAGGCCATTCTTGTGGGGTGAGGCCAAAGGAAGCAAGTGCCTTGTAGGGAAGGCTTCTTGCCTGGCAAAAAGCAGAAGGGGCGAGTTTCTGTGGTTGCATTTTGGGATGAAGCCTGCAGCTTTGGAAATGGCATTAGTGCCTCGGGTAGGGGTGAAGCTGCAAGTCCTTGACTGCTGTCTTGTGTTGCTGAGAAGAGGAAGGATATCTTGGAATTGTGGCTGCTGTCTTTGACGTCAAAGGGGCAAGTTTGTGGTGGGGGAGCTGCGTGGGCCCAAAGGACCCAGGGGTGCCGGTCAAGAGCAGCTGAAGGTGGGCCAGCGCGTGGCCAGGGAGCCAAGAAGGCCAAGGGCGTCCTGGCCTGTGTCAGCAAGAGTGGGGCAGCAGGAGCAGGGCAGTGAGCGTCCCCCTGGGCTGGGCAGCGCTGCGGCCACAGCTGGGAGTGCTGTGCCCAGTTGTGGGCCCTTGTGAAGCAGAAAGTCCTTGAGGGGCTGGAGCGTGTGCAGAGGAGGACACGGGAGCTGGGGAAGGCTGTGGAGCGCAAGGCCAAGGAGGAGGTGCTGAGGGAGCTTTAGCCTGGACAACGGGAGGCTCGTCAGGGCCCTTCAGGCACACTTCCATAGATCCATAGAGGACAGCGCTCACCCCAAGGCCTGCTTCCCTGCCAAACATCCCCGCTCTGCATGCAAGGGCTTTAGCCACCTGAGCAGGTGACACTTCCAATTTGTGGTTTCTTGGCTTGCTAGGAGGAGAAGCCCTGCTGATTTTCTCTCTTCCCAGCAAGCAAAGATGCTTCTGCACAAGCTTTCCTGCCCTTTTCCTGCACCGAATGGGATTCTGATCCACTTTTACTTTTCCATGTCTGCCGCAGCAATAGCAAAGGCCTTGCTGGCTATTTCCTACTTTTCCATTTCACAGCTTTCAAGAGCTAAAAGCTCCCTTGTGCAGAGGCACTGTGCCTTGCAGTTAGCAGCCATGGAGGACTATCAAATTCCTAGGCAAACAGAGTTCTCTTGAATTAGCCCATTTTAATCTGGCCAGAGTGACTTAGAATGCCATTGCTAAGAATGCTGATGATTTCTCCTTCAAAGAGGTGGTTGTAGATGCCAGGAGAAAGGAGGTGCTAAACGATAGGTAACGGCCTGTCCCTCATGTTTCTCTCTTGCCACAGATGACAGAAGCAGCAGCAGTCTCTGCCCCGGCTCCCTCTGCTCCTGGAGAAGAAGCCAAAGAGGAGCAAAAGGAGCAAGACGACCACGAGCCTGCAGCTGTGGTCACAGCAGAACCTGATGCTTCCAAGAGAGTAAGTGCCAGTTGTGGCTGGTGCTGTCTTTAGTGCAAGGCAGAGCTGCAAGTTTCTGAGCAGCCAGCACTTGCTGTTGCTGGCTGAGGATGCTGAGTGCTGGAATCCCGCAGGACGCGGCCATTTCCTGCAGGCAGGGACAGCTAGAAATTGGCCCTTGGCCTGTCACCTTGAGGCACCCAAGAGCTGGGGGCTGCGGCTCAGCTTCTGCCTGCTTGGCTCAGTGAAGCTCTGTCTCTGGGCTTCTGCAGGGCCGTGGCCAAGGGCACAGGTGCTCGTGCTGGAGGTCACAGGGCTTTCTTTAGTTGTTTTCCCTTTGTGCAAAGGTGTGTTTGGCTTGTGGAAGTGTTCTGCAGTTTTCTGGAGCAGTTCTTTGCTTGTACAGTCTCTTTTGGCTTTTGATAAGCGGCAAGGAGATGATTGCGTTGTCCATGAAGCTGGGGCAGGCCATTCTTGTGGGGTGAGGCCAAAGGAAGCAAGTGCCTTGTAGGGAAGGCTTCTTGCCTGGCAAAAAGCAGAAGGGGCGAGTTTCTGTGGTTGCATTTTGGGATGAAGCCTGCAGCTTTGGAAATGGCATTAGTGCCTCGGGTAGGGGTGAAGCTGCAAGTCCTTGACTGCTGTCTTGTGTTGCTGAGAAGAGGAAGGATATCTTGGAATTGTGGCTGCTGTCTTTGACGTCAAAGGGGCAAGTTTGTGGCGGGGGAGCTGCGTGGGCCCAAAGGACCCAGGGGTGCCGGTCAAGAGCAGCTGAAGGTGGGCCAGCGCGTGGCCAGGGAGCCAAGAAGGCCAAGGGCGTCCTGGCCTGTGTCAGCAAGAGTGGGGCAGCAGGAGCAGGGCAGTGAGCGTCCCCCTGGGCTGGGCAGCGCTGCGGCCACAGCTGGGAGTGCTGTGCCCAGTTGTGGGCCCTTGTGAAGCAGAAAGTCCTTGAGGGGCTGGAGCGTGTGCAGAGGAGGACACGGGAGCTGGGGAAGGCTGTGGAGCGCAAGGCCAAGGAGGAGGTGCTGAGGGAGCTTTAGCCTGGACAACGGGAGGCTCGTCAGGGCCCTTCAGGCACACTTCCATAGATCCATAGAGGACAGCGCTCACCCCAAGGCCTGCTTCCCTGCCAAACATCCCCGCTCTGCATGCAAGGGCTTTAGCCACCTGAGCAGGTGACACTTCCAATTTGTGGTTTCTTGGCTTGCTAGGAGGAGAAGCCCTGCTGATTTTCTCTCTTCCCAGCAAGCAAAGATGCTTCTGCACAAGCTTTCCTGCCCTTTTCCTGCACCGAATGGGATTCTGATCCACTTTTACTTTTCCATGTCTGCTGCAGCAATAGCAAAGGCCTTGCTGGCTATTTCCTACTTTTCCATTTCACAGCTTTCAAGAGCTAAAAGCTCCCTTGTGCAGAGGCACTGTGCCTTGCAGTTAGCAGCCATGGAGGACTATCAAATTCCTAGGCAAACAGAGTTCTCTTGAATTAGCCCATTTTAATCTGGCCAGAGTGACTTAGAATGCCATTGCTAAGAATGCTGATGATTTCTCCTTCAAAGAGGTGGTTGTAGATGCCAGGAGAAAGGAGGTGCTAAACGATAGGTAACGGCCTGTCCCTCATGTTTCTCTCTTGCCACAGATGACAGAAGCAGCAGCAGTCTCTGCCCCAGCTCCCTCTGCTCCTGGAGAAGAAGCCAAAGAGGAGCAAAAGGAGCAAGACGACCACGAGCCTGCAGCTGTGGTCACAGCAGAACCTGATGCTTCCAAGAGAGTAAGTGCCAGTTGTGGCTGGTGCTGTCTTTAGTGCAAGGCAGAGCTGCAAGTTTCTGAGCAGCCAGCACTTGCTGTTGCTGGCTGAGGATGCTGAGTGCTGGAATCCCGCAGGACGCGGCCATTTCCTGCAGGCAGGGACAGCTAGAAATTGGCCCTTGGCCTGTCACCTTGAGGCACCCAAGAGCTGGGGGCTGCGGCTCAGCTTCTGCCTGCTTGGCTCAGTGAAGCTCTGTCTCTGGGCTTCTGCAGGGCCGTGGCCAAGGGCACAGGTGCTCGTGCTGGAGGTCACAGGGCTTTCTTTAGTTGTTTTCCCTTTGTGCAAAGGTGTGTTTGGCTTGTGGAAGTGTTCTGCAGTTTTCTGCAGCAGTTCTTCACTTGTACAGTCTCTTTTGGCTTTTGATAAGCGGCAAGGAGATGATTGCGTTGTCCATGAAGCTGGGGCAGGCCATTCTTGTGGGGTGAGGCCAAAGGAAGCAAGTGCCTTGTAGGGAAGGCTTCTTGCCTGGCAAAAAGCAGAAGGGGCGAGTTGCTGTGGGTGCGTTTTGGGATGAAGCCTGCAGCTTTGGAAATGGCATTAGTGGCTCGGGTGGGGGTGAAGCTGCAAGTCCTTGACTGCTGTCTTGTGTTGCTGAGAAGAGGAAGGATATCTTGGAATTGTGGCTGCTGTCTTTGACGTCAAAGGGGCAAGTTTGTGGCGGGGGAGCTGCGTGGGCCCAAAGGACCCAGGGGTGCCGGTCAAGAGCAGCTGAAGGTGGGCCAGCGCGTGGCCAGGGAGCCAAGAAGGCCAAGGGCGTCCTGGCCTGTGTCAGCAAGAGTGGGGCAGCAGGAGCAGGGCAGTGAGCGTCCCCCTGGGCTGGGCAGCGCTGCGGCCACAGCTGGGAGTGCTGTGCCCAGTTGTGGGCCCCTGTGAGCAGAAAGTCCTTGAGGGGCTGGAGCGTGTGCAGAGGAGGACACGGGAGCTGGGGAAGGCTGTAGAGCGCAAGGCCAAGGAGGAGGTGCTGAGGGAGCTTTAGCCTGGACAACGGGAGGCTCGTCAGGGCCCTTCAGGCACACTTCCATAGATCCATAGAGGACAGCGCTCACCCCAAGGCCTGCTTCCCTGCCAAACATCCCCGCTCTGCATGCAAGGGCTTTAGCCACCTGAGCAGGTGACACTTCCAATTTGTGGTTTCTTGGCTTGCTAGGAGGAGAAGCCCTGCTGATTTTCTCTCTTCCCAGCAAGCAAAGATGCTTCTGCACAAGCTTTCCTGCCCTTTTCCTGCACCGAATGGGATTCTGATCCACTTTTACTTTTCCATGTCTGCCGCAGCAATAGCAAAGGCCTTGCTGGCTATTTCCTACTTTTCCATTTCACAGCTTTCAAGAGCTAAAAGCTCCCTTGTGCAGAGGCACTGTGCCTTGCAGTTAGCAGCCATGGAGGACTATCAAATTCCTAGGCAAACAGAGTTCTCTTGAATTAGCCCATTTTAATCTGGCCAGAGTGACTTAGAATGCCATTGCTAAGAATGCTGATGATTTCTCCTTCAAAGAGGTGGTTGTAGATGCCAGGAGAAAGGAGGTGCTAAACGATAGGTAACGGCCTGTCCCTCATGTTTCTCTCTTGCCACAGATGACAGAAGCAGCAGCAGTCTCTGCCCCGGCTCCCTCTGCTCCTGGAGAAGAAGCCAAAGAGGAGCAAAAGGAGCAAGACGACCACGAGCCTGCAGCTGTGGTCACAGCAGAGCCTGATGCTTCCAAGAGAGTAAGTGCCAGTTGTGGCTGGTGCTGTCTTTAGTGCAAGGCAGAGCTGCAAGTTTCTGAGCAGCCAGCACTTGCTGTTGCTGGCTGAGGATGCTGAGTGCTGGAATCCCGCAGGACGCGGCCATTTCCTGCAGGCAGGGACAGCTAGAAATTGGCCCTTGGCCTGTCACCTTGAGGCACCCAAGAGCTGGGGGCTGCGGCTCAGCTTCTGCCTGCTTGGCTCAGTGAAGCTCTGTCTCTGGGCTTCTGCAGGGCCGTGGCCAAGGGCACAGGTGCTCGTGCTGGAGGTCACAGGGCTTTCTTTAGTTGTTTTCCCTTTGTGCAAAGGTGTGTTTGGCTTGTGGAAGTGTTCTGCAGTTTTCTGGAGCAGTTCTTCGCTTGTACAGTCTCTTTTGGCTTTTGATAAGCGGCAAGGAGATGATTGCGTTGTCCATGAAGCTGGGGCAGGCCATTCTTGTGGGGTGAGGCCAAAGGAAGCAAGTGCCTTGTAGGGAAGGCTTCTTGCCTGGCAAAAAGCAGAAGGGGCGAGTTTCTGTGGTTGCGTTTTGGGATGAAGCCTGCAGCTTTGGAAATGGCATTAGTGCCTCGGGTAGGGGTGAAGCTGCAAGTCCTTGACTGCTGTCTTGTGTTGCTGAGAAGAGGAAGGATATCTTGGAATTGTGGCTGCTGTCTTTGACGTCAAAGGGGCAAGTTTGTGGTGGGGGAGCTGCGTGGGCCCAAAGGACCCAGGGGTGCCGGTCAAGAGCAGCTGAAGGTGGGCCAGCGCGTGGCCAGGGAGCCAAGAAGGCCAAGGGCGTCCTGGCCTGTGTCAGCAAGAGTGGGGCAGCAGGAGCAGGGCAGGGAGCGTCCCCCTGGGCTGGGCAGCGCTGCGGCCACAGCTGGGAGTGCTGTGCCCAGTTGTGGGCCCCTGTGAGCAGAAAGTCCTTGAGGGGCTGGAGCGTGTGCAGAGGAGGACACGGGAGCTGGGGAAGGCTGTGGAGCGCAAGGCCAAGGAGGAGGTGCTGAGGGAGCTTTAGCCTGGACAACGGGAGGCTCGTCAGGGCCCTTCAGGCACACTTCCATAGATCCATAGAGGACAGCACTCACCCCAAGGCCTGCTTCCCTGCCAAACATCCCCGCTCTGCATGCAAGGGCTTTAGCCATCTGAGGAGGTGACACTTCCAATTTGTGGTTTCTTGGCTTGCTTGGAGGAGAAGCCCTGCTGATTTTCTCTCTTCCCAGCAAGCAAAGATGCTTCTGCACAAGCTTTCCTGCCCTTTTCCTGCACCGAATGGGATTCTGATCCACTTTTAGTTTTCCATGTCTGCCGCAGCAATAGCAAAGGCCTTGCTGGCTATTTCCTACTTTTCCATTTCACAGCTTTCAAGAGCTAAAAGCTCCCTTGTGCAGAGGCACTGTGCCTTGCAGATAGCAGCCATGGAGGACTATCAAATTCCTAGGCAAACAGAGTTCTCTTGAATTAGCCCATTTTAATCTGGCCAGAGTGACTTAGAATGCCATTGCTAAGAATGCTGATGATTTCTCCTTCAAAGAGGTGGTTGTAGATGCCAGGAGAAAGGAGGTGCTAAACGATAGGTAACGGCCTGTCCCTCATGTTTCTCTCTTGCCACAGATGACAGAAGCAGCAGCAGTCTCTGCCCCGGCTCCCTCTGCTCCTGGAGAAGAAGCCAAAGAGGAGCAAAAGGAGCAAGACGACCACGAGCCTGCAGCTGTGGTCACAGCAGAACCTGATGCTTCCAAGAGAGTAAGTGCCAGTTGTGGGTGGTGCTGTCTTTAGTGCAAGGCAGAGCTGCAAGTTTCTGAGCAGCCAGCACTTGCTGTTGCTGGCTGAGGATGCTGAGTGCTGGAATCCCGCAGGACGCGGCCATTTCCTGCAGGCAGGGACAGCTAGAAATTGGCCCTTGGCCTGTCACCTTGAGGCACCCAAGAGCTGGGGGCTGCGGCTCAGCTTCTGCCTGCTTGGCTCAGTGAAGCTCTGTCTCTGGGCTTCTGCAGGGCCGTGGCCAAGGGCACAGGTGCTCGTGCTGGAGGTCACAGGGCTTTCTTTAGTTGTTTTCCCTTTGTGCAAAGGTGTGTTTGGCTTGTGGAAGTGTTCTGCAGTTTTCTGGAGCAGTTCTTCGCTTGTACAGTCTCTTTTGGCTTTTGATAAGCGGCAAGGAGATGATTGCGTTGTCCATGAAGCTGGGGCAGGCCATTCTTGTGGGGTGAGGCCAAAGGAAGCAAGTGCCTTGTAGGGAAGGCTTCTTGCCTGGCAAAAAGCAGAAGGGGCGAGTTTCTGTGGTTGCATTTTGGGATGAAGCCTGCAGCTTTGGAAATGGCATTAGTGCCTCGGGTAGGGGTGAAGCTGCAAGTCCTTGACTGCTGTCTTGTGTTGCTGAGAAGAGGAAGGATATCTTGGAATTGTGGCTGCTGTCTTTGACGTCAAAGGGGCAAGTTTGTGGTGGGGGAGCTGCGTGGGCCCAAAGGACCCAGGGGTGCCGGTCAAGAGCAGCTGAAGGTGGGCCAGCGCGTGGCCAGGGAGCCAAGAAGGCCAAGGGCGTCCTGGCCTGTGTCAGCAAGAGTGGGGCAGCAGGAGCAGGGCAGTGAGCGTCCCCCTGGGCTGGGCAGCGCTGCGGCCACAGCTGGGAGTGCTGTGCCCAGTTGTGGGCCCTTGTGAAGCAGAAAGTCCTTGAGGGGCTGGAGCGTGTGCAGAGGAGGACACGGGAGCTGGGGAAGGCTGTGGAGCGCAAGGCCAAGGAGGAGGTGCTGAGGGAGCTTTAGCCTGGACAACGGGAGGCTCGTCAGGGCCCTTCAGGCACACTTCCATAGATCCATAGAGGACAGCGCTCACCCCAAGGCCTGCTTCCCTGCCAAACATCCCCGCTCTGCATGCAAGGGCTTTAGCCACCTGAGCAGGTGACACTTCCAATTTGTGGTTTCTTGGCTTGCTAGGAGGAGAAGCCCTGCTGATTTTCTCTCTTCCCAGCAAGCAAAGATGCTTCTGCACAAGCTTTCCTGCCCTTTTCCTGCACCGAATGGGATTCTGATCCACTTTTACTTTTCCATGTCTGCCGCAGCAATAGCAAAGGCCTTGCTGGCTATTTCCTACTTTTCCATTTCACAGCTTTCAAGAGCTAAAAGCTCCCTTGTGCAGAGGCACTGTGCCTTGCAGTTAGCAGCCATGGAGGACTATCAAATTCCTAGGCAAACAGAGTTCTCTTGAATTAGCCCATTTTAATCTGGCCAGAGTGACTTAGAATGCCATTGCTAAGAATGCTGATGATTTCTCCTTCAAAGAGGTGGTTGTAGATGCCAGGAGAAAGGAGGTGCTAAACGATAGGTAACGGCCTGTCCCTCATGTTTCTCTCTTGCCACAGATGACAGAAGCAGCAGCAGTCTCTGCCCCGGCTCCCTCTGCTCCTGGAGAAGAAGCCAAAGAGGAGCAAAAGGAGCAAGACGACCACGAGCCTGCAGCTGTGGTCACAGCAGAACCTGATGCTTCCAAGAGAGTAAGTGCCAGTTGTGGCTGGTGCTGTCTTTAGTGCAAGGCAGAGCTGCAAGTTTCTGAGCAGCCAGCACTTGCTGTTGCTGGCTGAGGATGCTGAGTGCTGGAATCCCGCAGGACGCGGCCATTTCCTGCAGGCAGGGACAGCTAGAAATTGGCCCTTGGCCTGTCACCTTGAGGCACCCAAGAGCTGGGGGCTGCGGCTCAGCTTCTGCCTGCTTGGCTCAGTGAAGCTCTGTCTCTGGGCTTCTGCAGGGCCGTGGCCAAGGGCACAGGTGCTCGTGCTGGAGGTCACAGGGCTTTCTTTAGTTGTTTTCCCTTTGTGCAAAGGTGTGTTTGGCTTGTGGAAGTGTTCTGCAGTTTTCTGGAGCAGTTCTTTGCTTGTACAGTCTCTTTTGGCTTTTGATAAGCGGCAAGGAGATGATTGCGTTGTCCATGAAGCTGGGGCAGGCCATTCTTGTGGGGTGAGGCCAAAGGAAGCAAGTGCCTTGTAGGGAAGGCTTCTTGCCTGGCAAAAAGCAGAAGGGGCGAGTTTCTGTGGTTGCATTTTGGGATGAAGCCTGCAGCTTTGGAAATGGCATTAGTGCCTCGGGTAGGGGTGAAGCTGCAAGTCCTTGACTGCTGTCTTGTGTTGCTGAGAAGAGGAAGGATATCTTGGAATTGTGGCTGCTGTCTTTGACGTCAAAGGGGCAAGTTTGTGGCGGGGGAGCTGCGTGGGCCCAAAGGACCCAGGGGTGCCGGTCAAGAGCAGCTGAAGGTGGGCCAGCGCGTGGCCAGGGAGCCAAGAAGGCCAAGGGCGTCCTGGCCTGTGTCAGCAAGAGTGGGGCAGCAGGAGCAGGGCAGTGAGCGTCCCCCTGGGCTGGGCAGCGCTGCGGCCACAGCTGGGAGTGCTGTGCCCAGTTGTGGGCCCTTGTGAAGCAGAAAGTCCTTGAGGGGCTGGAGCGTGTGCAGAGGAGGACACGGGAGCTGGGGAAGGCTGTGGAGCGCAAGGCCAAGGAGGAGGTGCTGAGGGAGCTTTAGCCTGGACAACGGGAGGCTCGTCAGGGCCCTTCAGGCACACTTCCATAGATCCATAGAGGACAGCGCTCACCCCAAGGCCTGCTTCCCTGCCAAACATCCCCGCTCTGCATGCAAGGGCTTTAGCCACCTGAGCAGGTGACACTTCCAATTTGTGGTTTCTTGGCTTGCTAGGAGGAGAAGCCCTGCTGATTTTCTCTCTTCCCAGCAAGCAAAGATGCTTCTGCACAAGCTTTCCTGCCCTTTTCCTGCACCGAATGGGATTCTGATCCACTTTTACTTTTCCATGTCTGCTGCAGCAATAGCAAAGGCCTTGCTGGCTATTTCCTACTTTTCCATTTCACAGCTTTCAAGAGCTAAAAGCTCCCTTGTGCAGAGGCACTGTGCCTTGCAGTTAGCAGCCATGGAGGACTATCAAATTCCTAGGCAAACAGAGTTCTCTTGAATTAGCCCATTTTAATCTGGCCAGAGTGACTTAGAATGCCATTGCTAAGAATGCTGATGATTTCTCCTTCAAAGAGGTGGTTGTAGATGCCAGGAGAAAGGAGGTGCTAAACGATAGGTAACGGCCTGTCCCTCATGTTTCTCTCTTGCCACAGATGACAGAAGCAGCAGCAGTCTCTGCCCCAGCTCCCTCTGCTCCTGGAGAAGAAGCCAAAGAGGAGCAAAAGGAGCAAGACGACCACGAGCCTGCAGCTGTGGTCACAGCAGAACCTGATGCTTCCAAGAGAGTAAGTGCCAGTTGTGGCTGGTGCTGTCTTTAGTGCAAGGCAGAGCTGCAAGTTTCTGAGCAGCCAGCACTTGCTGTTGCTGGCTGAGGATGCTGAGTGCTGGAATCCCGCAGGACGCGGCCATTTCCTGCAGGCAGGGACAGCTAGAAATTGGCCCTTGGCCTGTCACCTTGAGGCACCCAAGAGCTGGGGGCTGCGGCTCAGCTTCTGCCTGCTTGGCTCAGTGAAGCTCTGTCTCTGGGCTTCTGCAGGGCCGTGGCCAAGGGCACAGGTGCTCGTGCTGGAGGTCACAGGGCTTTCTTTAGTTGTTTTCCCTTTGTGCAAAGGTGTGTTTGGCTTGTGGAAGTGTTCTGCAGTTTTCTGCAGCAGTTCTTCACTTGTACAGTCTCTTTTGGCTTTTGATAAGCGGCAAGGAGATGATTGCGTTGTCCATGAAGCTGGGGCAGGCCATTCTTGTGGGGTGAGGCCAAAGGAAGCAAGTGCCTTGTAGGGAAGGCTTCTTGCCTGGCAAAAAGCAGAAGGGGCGAGTTGCTGTGGGTGCGTTTTGGGATGAAGCCTGCAGCTTTGGAAATGGCATTAGTGGCTCGGGTGGGGGTGAAGCTGCAAGTCCTTGACTGCTGTCTTGTGTTGCTGAGAAGAGGAAGGATATCTTGGAATTGTGGCTGCTGTCTTTGACGTCAAAGGGGCAAGTTTGTGGCGGGGGAGCTGCGTGGGCCCAAAGGACCCAGGGGTGCCGGTCAAGAGCAGCTGAAGGTGGGCCAGCGCATGGCCAGGGAGCCAAGAAGGCCAAGGGCGTCCTGGCCTGTGTCAGCAAGAGTGGGGCAGCAGGAGCAGGGCAGTGAGCGTCCCCCTGGGCTGGGCAGCGCTGCGGCCACAGCTGGGAGTGCTGTGCCCAGTTGTGGGCCCCTGTGAGCAGAAAGTCCTTGAGGGGCTGGAGCGTGTGCAGAGGAGGACACGGGAGCTGGGGAAGGCTGTAGAGCGCAAGGCCAAGGAGGAGGTGCTGAGGGAGCTTTAGCCTGGACAACGGGAGGCTCGTCAGGGCCCTTCAGGCACACTTCCATAGATCCATAGAGGACAGCGCTCACCCCAAGGCCTGCTTCCCTGCCAAACATCCCCGCTCTGCATGCAAGGGCTTTAGCCACCTGAGCAGGTGACACTTCCAATTTGTGGTTTCTTGGCTTGCTAGGAGGAGAAGCCCTGCTGATTTTCTCTCTTCCCAGCAAGCAAAGATGCTTCTGCACAAGCTTTCCTGCCCTTTTCCTGCACCGAATGGGATTCTGATCCACTTTTACTTTTCCATGTCTGCCGCAGCAATAGCAAAGGCCTTGCTGGCTATTTCCTACTTTTCCATTTCACAGCTTTCAAGAGCTAAAAGCTCCCTTGTGCAGAGGCACTGTGCCTTGCAGTTAGCAGCCATGGAGGACTATCAAATTCCTAGGCAAACAGAGTTCTCTTGAATTAGCCCATTTTAATCTGGCCAGAGTGACTTAGAATGCCATTGCTAAGAATGCTGATGATTTCTCCTTCAAAGAGGTGGTTGTAGATGCCAGGAGAAAGGAGGTGCTAAACGATAGGTAACGGCCTGTCCCTCATGTTTCTCTCTTGCCACAGATGACAGAAGCAGCAGCAGTCTCTGCCCCGGCTCCCTCTGCTCCTGGAGAAGAAGCCAAAGAGGAGCAAAAGGAGCAAGACGACCACGAGCCTGCAGCTGTGGTCACAGCAGAGCCTGATGCTTCCAAGAGAGTAAGTGCCAGTTGTGGCTGGTGCTGTCTTTAGTGCAAGGCAGAGCTGCAAGTTTCTGAGCAGCCAGCACTTGCTGTTGCTGGCTGAGGATGCTGAGTGCTGGAATCCCGCAGGACGCGGCCATTTCCTGCAGGCAGGGACAGCTAGAAATTGGCCCTTGGCCTGTCACCTTGAGGCACCCAAGAGCTGGGGGCTGCGGCTCAGCTTCTGCCTGCTTGGCTCAGTGAAGCTCTGTCTCTGGGCTTCTGCAGGGCCGTGGCCAAGGGCACAGGTGCTCGTGCTGGAGGTCACAGGGCTTTCTTTAGTTGTTTTCCCTTTGTGCAAAGGTGTGTTTGGCTTGTGGAAGTGTTCTGCAGTTTTCTGGAGCAGTTCTTCGCTTGTACAGTCTCTTTTGGCTTTTGATAAGCGGCAAGGAGATGATTGCGTTGTCCATGAAGCTGGGGCAGGCCATTCTTGTGGGGTGAGGCCAAAGGAAGCAAGTGCCTTGTAGGGAAGGCTTCTTGCCTGGCAAAAAGCAGAAGGGGCGAGTTTCTGTGGTTGCGTTTTGGGATGAAGCCTGCAGCTTTGGAAATGGCATTAGTGCCTCGGGTAGGGGTGAAGCTGCAAGTCCTTGACTGCTGTCTTGTGTTGCTGAGAAGAGGAAGGACATCTTGGAATTGTGGCTGCTGTCTTTGACGTCAAAGGGGCAAGTTTGTGGTGGGGGAGCTGCGTGGGCCCAAAGGACCCAGGGGTGCCGGTCAAGAGCAGCTGAAGGTGGGCCAGCGCGTGGCCAGGGAGCCAAGAAGGCCAAGGGCGTCCTGGCCTGTGTCAGCAAGAGTGGGGCAGCAGGAGCAGGGCAGGGAGCGTCCCCCTGGGCTGGGCAGCGCTGCGGCCACAGCTGGGAGTGCTGTGCCCAGTTGTGGGCCCCTGTGAGCAGAAAGTCCTTGAGGGGCTGGAGCGTGTGCAGAGGAGGACACGGGAGCTGGGGAAGGCTGTGGAGCGCAAGGCCAAGGAGGAGGTGCTGAGGGAGCTTTAGCCTGGACAACGGGAGGCTCGTCAGGGCCCTTCAGGCACACTTCCATAGATCCATAGAGGACAGCACTCACCCCAAGGCCTGCTTCCCTGCCAAACATCCCCGCTCTGCATGCAAGGGCTTTAGCCACCTGAGCAGGTGACACTTCCAATTTGTGGTTTCTTGGCTTGCTAGGAGGAGAAGCCCTGCTGATTTTCTCTCTTCCCAGCAAGCAAAGATGCTTCTGCACAAGCTTTCCTGCCCTTTTCCTGCACCGAATGGGATTCTGATCCACTTTTAGTTTTCCATGTCTACCGCAGCAATAGCAAAGGCCTTGCTGGCTATTTCCTACTTTTCCATTTCACAGCTTTCAAGAGCTAAAAGCTCCCTTGTGCAGAGGCACTGTGCCTTGCAGATAGCAGCCATGGAGGACTATCAAATTCCTAGGCAAACAGAGTTCTCTTGAATTAGCCCATTTTAATCTGGCCAGAGTGACTTAGAATGCCATTGCTAAGAATGCTGATGATTTCTCCTTCAAAGAGGTGGTTGTAGATGCCAGGAGAAAGGAGGTGCTAAACGATAGGTAACGGCCTGTCCCTCATGTTTCTCTCTTGCCACAGATGACAGAAGCAGCAGCAGTCTCTGCCCCAGCTCCCTCTGCTCCTGGAGAAGAAGCCAAAGAGGAGCAAAAGGAGCAAGACGACAACGAGCCTGCAGCTGTGGTCACAGCAGAACCTGATGCTTCCAAGAGAGTAAGTGCCAGTTGTGGGTGGTGCTGTCTTTAGTGCAAGGCAGAGCTGCAAGTTTCTGAGCAGCCAGCACTTGCTGTTGCTGGCTGAGGATGCTGAGTGCTGGAATCCCGCAGGACGCGGCCATTTCCTGCAGGCAGGGACAGCTAGAAATTGGCCCTTGGCCTGTCACCTTGAGGCACCCAAGAGCTGGGGGCTGCGGCTCAGCTTCTGCCTGCTTGGCTCAGTGAAGCTCTGTCTCTGGGCTTCTGCAGGGCCGTGGCCAAGGGCACAGGTGCTCGTGCTGGAGGTCACAGGGCTTTCTTTAGTTGTTTTCCCTTTGTGCAAAGGTGTGTTTGGCTTGTGGAAGTGTTCTGCAGTTTTCTGCAGCAGTTCTTCACTTGTACAGTCTCTTTTGGCTTTTGATAAGCGGCAAGGAGATGATTGCGTTGTCCATGAAGCTGGGGCAGGCCATTCTTGTGGGGTGAGGCCAAAGGAAGCAAGTGCCTTGTAGGGAAGGCTTCTTGCCTGGCAAAAAGCAGAAGGGGCGAGTTGCTGTGGGTGCGTTTTGGGATGAAGCCTGCAGCTTTGGAAATGGCATTAGTGGCTCGGGTGGGGGTGAAGCTGCAAGTCCTTGACTGCTGTCTTGTGTTGCTGAGAAGAGGAAGGATATCTTGGAATTGTGGCTGCTGTCTTTGACGTCAAAGGGGCAAGTTTGTGGCGGGGGAGCTGCGTGGGCCCAAAGGACCCAGGGGTGCCGGTCAAGAGCAGCTGAAGGTGGGCCAGCGCGTGGCCAGGGAGCCAAGAAGGCCAAGGGCGTCCTGGCCTGTGTCAGCAAGAGTGGGGCAGCAGGAGCAGGGCAGTGAGCGTCCCCCTGGGCTGGGCAGCGCTGCGGCCACAGCTGGGAGTGCTGTGCCCAGTTGTGGGCCCCTGTGAGCAGAAAGTCCTTGAGGGGCTGGAGCGTGTGCAGAGGAGGACACGGGAGCTGGGGAAGGCTGTAGAGCGCAAGGCCAAGGAGGAGGTGCTGAGGGAGCTTTAGCCTGGACAACGGGAGGCTCGTCAGGGCCCTTCAGGCACACTTCCATAGATCCATAGAGGACAGCGCTCACCCCAAGGCCTGCTTCCCTGCCAAACATCCCCGCTCTGCATGCAAGGGCTTTAGCCACCTGAGCAGGTGACACTTCCAATTTGTGGTTTCTTGGCTTGCTAGGAGGAGAAGCCCTGCTGATTTTCTCTCTTCCCAGCAAGCAAAGATGCTTCTGCACAAGCTTTCCTGCCCTTTTCCTGCACCGAATGGGATTCTGATCCACTTTTACTTTTCCATGTCTGCCGCAGCAATAGCAAAGGCCTTGCTGGCTATTTCCTACTTTTCCATTTCACAGCTTTCAAGAGCTAAAAGCTCCCTTGTGCAGAGGCACTGTGCCTTGCAGTTAGCAGCCATGGAGGACTATCAAATTCCTAGGCAAACAGAGTTCTCTTGAATTAGCCCATTTTAATCTGGCCAGAGTGACTTAGAATGCCATTGCTAAGAATGCTGATGATTTCTCCTTCAAAGAGGTGGTTGTAGATGCCAGGAGAAAGGAGGTGCTAAACGATAGGTAACGGCCTGTCCCTCATGTTTCTCTCTTGCCACAGATGACAGAAGCAGCAGCAGTCTCTGCCCCGGCTCCCTCTGCTCCTGGAGAAGAAGCCAAAGAGGAGCAAAAGGAGCAAGACGACCACGAGCCTGCAGCTGTGGTCACAGCAGAGCCTGATGCTTCCAAGAGAGTAAGTGCCAGTTGTGGCTGGTGCTGTCTTTAGTGCAAGGCAGAGCTGCAAGTTTCTGAGCAGCCAGCACTTGCTGTTGCTGGCTGAGGATGCTGAGTGCTGGAATCCCGCAGGACGCGGCCATTTCCTGCAGGCAGGGACAGCTAGAAATTGGCCCTTGGCCTGTCACCTTGAGGCACCCAAGAGCTGGGGGCTGCGGCTCAGCTTCTGCCTGCTTGGCTCAGTGAAGCTCTGTCTCTGGGCTTCTGCAGGGCCGTGGCCAAGGGCACAGGTGCTCGTGCTGGAGGTCACAGGGCTTTCTTTAGTTGTTTTCCCTTTGTGCAAAGGTGTGTTTGGCTTGTGGAAGTGTTCTGCAGTTTTCTGGAGCAGTTCTTCGCTTGTACAGTCTCTTTTGGCTTTTGATAAGCGGCAAGGAGATGATTGCGTTGTCCATGAAGCTGGGGCAGGCCATTCTTGTGGGGTGAGGCCAAAGGAAGCAAGTGCCTTGTAGGGAAGGCTTCTTGCCTGGCAAAAAGCAGAAGGGGCGAGTTTCTGTGGTTGCGTTTTGGGATGAAGCCTGCAGCTTTGGAAATGGCATTAGTGCCTCGGGTAGGGGTGAAGCTGCAAGTCCTTGACTGCTGTCTTGTGTTGCTGAGAAGAGGAAGGATATCTTGGAATTGTGGCTGCTGTCTTTGACGTCAAAGGGGCAAGTTTGTGGTGGGGGAGCTGCGTGGGCCCAAAGGACCCAGGGGTGCCGGTCAAGAGCAGCTGAAGGTGGGCCAGCGCGTGGCCAGGGAGCCAAGAAGGCCAAGGGCGTCCTGGCCTGTGTCAGCAAGAGTGGGGCAGCAGGAGCAGGGCAGGGAGCGTCCCCCTGGGCTGGGCAGCGCTGCGGCCACAGCTGGGAGTGCTGTGCCCAGTTGTGGGCCCCTGTGAGCAGAAAGTCCTTGAGGGGCTGGAGCGTGTGCAGAGGAGGACACGGGAGCTGGGGAAGGCTGTGGAGCACAAGGCCAAGGAGGAGGTGCTGAGGGAGCTTTAGCCTGGACAACGGGAGGCTCGTCAGGGCCCTTCAGGCACACTTCCATAGATCCATAGAGGACAGCACTCACCCCAAGGCCTGCTTCCCTGCCAAACATCCCCGCTCTGCATGCAAGGGCTTTAGCCACCTGAGCAGGTGACACTTCCAATTTGTGGTTTCTTGGCTTGCTAGGAGGAGAAGCCCTGCTGATTTTCTCTCTTCCCAGCAAGCAAAGATGCTTCTGCACAAGCTTTCCTGCCCTTTTCCTGCACCGAATGGGATTCTGATCCACTTTTAGTTTTCCATGTCTACCGCAGCAATAGCAAAGGCCTTGCTGGCTATTTCCTACTTTTCCATTTCACAGCTTTCAAGAGCTAAAAGCTCCCTTGTGCAGAGGCACTGTGCCTTGCAGATAGCAGCCATGGAGGACTATCAAATTCCTAGGCAAACAGAGTTCTCTTGAATTAGCCCATTTTAATCTGGCCAGAGTGACTTAGAATGCCATTGCTAAGAATGCTGATGATTTCTCCTTCAAAGAGGTGGTTGTAGATGCCAGGAGAAAGGAGGTGCTAAACGATAGGTAACGGCCTGTCCCTCATGTTTCTCTCTTGCCACAGATGACAGAAGCAGCAGCAGTCTCTGCCCCAGCTCCCTCTGCTCCTGGAGAAGAAGCCAAAGAGGAGCAAAAGGAGCAAGACGACCACGAGCCTGCAGCTGTGGTCACAGCAGAACCTGATGCTTCCAAGAGAGTAAGTGCCAGTTGTGGCTGGTGCTGTCTTTAGTGCAAGGCAGAGCTGCAAGTTTCTGAGCAGCCAGCACTTGCTGTTGCTGGCTGAGGATGCTGAGTGCTGGAATCCCGCAGGACGCGGCCATTTCCTGCAGGCAGGGACAGCTAGAAATTGGCCCTTGGCCTGTCACCTTGAGGCACCCAAGAGCTGGGGGCTGCGGCTCAGCTTCTGCCTGCTTGGCTCAGTGAAGCTCTGTCTCTGGGCTTCTGCAGGGCCGTGGCCAAGGGCACAGGTGCTCGTGCTGGAGGTCACAGGGCTTTCTTTAGTTGTTTTCCCTTTGTGCAAAGGTGTGTTTGGCTTGTGGAAGTGTTCTGCAGTTTTCTGCAGCAGTTCTTCACTTGTACAGTCTCTTTTGGCTTTTGATAAGCGGCAAGGAGATGATTGCGTTGTCCATGAAGCTGGGGCAGGCCATTCTTGTGGGGTGAGGCCAAAGGAAGCAAGTGCCTTGTAGGGAAGGCTTCTTGCCTGGCAAAAAGCAGAAGGGGCGAGTTGCTGTGGGTGCGTTTTGGGATGAAGCCTGCAGCTTTGGAAATGGCATTAGTGGCTCGGGTGGGGGTGAAGCTGCAAGTCCTTGACTGCTGTCTTGTGTTGCTGAGAAGAGGAAGGATATCTTGGAATTGTGGCTGCTGTCTTTGACGTCAAAGGGGCAAGTTTGTGGCGGGGGAGCTGCGTGGGCCCAAAGGACCCAGGGGTGCCGGTCAAGAGCAGCTGAAGGTGGGCCAGCGCGTGGCCAGGGAGCCAAGAAGGCCAAGGGCGTCCTGGCCTGTGTCAGCAAGAGTGGGGCAGCAGGAGCAGGGCAGTGAGCGTCCCCCTGGGCTGGGCAGCGCTGCGGCCACAGCTGGGAGTGCTGTGCCCAGTTGTGGGCCCCTGTGAGCAGAAAGTCCTTGAGGGGCTGGAGCGTGTGCAGAGGAGGACACGGGAGCTGGGGAAGGCTGTAGAGCGCAAGGCCAAGGAGGAGGTGCTGAGGGAGCTTTAGCCTGGACAACGGGAGGCTCGTCAGGGCCCTTCAGGCACACTTCCATAGATCCATAGAGGACAGCGCTCACCCCAAGGCCTGCTTCCCTGCCAAACATCCCCGCTCTGCATGCAAGGGCTTTAGCCACCTGAGCAGGTGACACTTCCAATTTGTGGTTTCTTGGCTTGCTAGGAGGAGAAGCCCTGCTGATTTTCTCTCTTCCCAGCAAGCAAAGATGCTTCTGCACAAGCTTTCCTGCCCTTTTCCTGCACCGAATGGGATTCTGATCCACTTTTACTTTTCCATGTCTGCCGCAGCAATAGCAAAGGCCTTGCTGGCTATTTCCTACTTTTCCATTTCACAGCTTTCAAGAGCTAAAAGCTCCCTTGTGCAGAGGCACTGTGCCTTGCAGTTAGCAGCCATGGAGGACTATCAAATTCCTAGGCAAACAGAGTTCTCTTGAATTAGCCCATTTTAATCTGGCCAGAGTGACTTAGAATGCCATTGCTAAGAATGCTGATGATTTCTCCTTCAAAGAGGTGGTTGTAGATGCCAGGAGAAAGGAGGTGCTAAACGATAGGTAACGGCCTGTCCCTCATGTTTCTCTCTTGCCACAGATGACAGAAGCAGCAGCAGTCTCTGCCCCGGCTCCCTCTGCTCCTGGAGAAGAAGCCAAAGAGGAGCAAAAGGAGCAAGACGACCACGAGCCTGCAGCTGTGGTCACAGCAGAGCCTGATGCTTCCAAGAGAGTAAGTGCCAGTTGTGGCTGGTGCTGTCTTTAGTGCAAGGCAGAGCTGCAAGTTTCTGAGCAGCCAGCACTTGCTGTTGCTGGCTGAGGATGCTGAGTGCTGGAATCCCGCAGGACGCGGCCATTTCCTGCAGGCAGGGACAGCTAGAAATTGGCCCTTGGCCTGTCACCTTGAGGCACCCAAGAGCTGGGGGCTGCGGCTCAGCTTCTGCCTGCTTGGCTCAGTGAAGCTCTGTCTCTGGGCTTCTGCAGGGCCGTGGCCAAGGGCACAGGTGCTCGTGCTGGAGGTCACAGGGCTTTCTTTAGTTGTTTTCCCTTTGTGCAAAGGTGTGTTTGGCTTGTGGAAGTGTTCTGCAGTTTTCTGGAGCAGTTCTTCGCTTGTACAGTCTCTTTTGGCTTTTGATAAGCGGCAAGGAGATGATTGCGTTGTCCATGAAGCTGGGGCAGGCCATTCTTGTGGGGTGAGGCCAAAGGAAGCAAGTGCCTTGTAGGGAAGGCTTCTTGCCTGGCAAAAAGCAGAAGGGGCGAGTTTCTGTGGTTGCGTTTTGGGATGAAGCCTGCAGCTTTGGAAATGGCATTAGTGCCTCGGGTAGGGGTGAAGCTGCAAGTCCTTGACTGCTGTCTTGTGTTGCTGAGAAGAGGAAGGATATCTTGGAATTGTGGCTGCTGTCTTTGACGTCAAAGGGGCAAGTTTGTGGTGGGGGAGCTGCGTGGGCCCAAAGGACCCAGGGGTGCCGGTCAAGAGCAGCTGAAGGTGGGCCAGCGCGTGGCCAGGGAGCCAAGAAGGCCAAGGGCGTCCTGGCCTGTGTCAGCAAGAGTGGGGCAGCAGGAGCAGGGCAGGGAGCGTCCCCCTGGGCTGGGCAGCGCTGCGGCCACAGCTGGGAGTGCTGTGCCCAGTTGTGGGCCCCTGTGAGCAGAAAGTCCTTGAGGGGCTGGAGCGTGTGCAGAGGAGGACACGGGAGCTGGGGAAGGCTGTGGAGCGCAAGGCCAAGGAGGAGGTGCTGAGGGAGCTTTAGCCTGGACAACGGGAGGCTCGTCAGGGCCCTTCAGGCACACTTCCATAGATCCATAGAGGACAGCACTCACCCCAAGGCCTGCTTCCCTGCCAAACATCCCCGCTCTGCATGCAAGGGCTTTAGCCACCTGAGCAGGTGACACTTCCAATTTGTGGTTTCTTGGCTTGCTAGGAGGAGAAGCCCTGCTGATTTTCTCTCTTCCCAGCAAGCAAAGATGCTTCTGCACAAGCTTTCCTGCCCTTTTCCTGCACCGAATGGGATTCTGATCCACTTTTAGTTTTCCATGTCTACCGCAGCAATAGCAAAGGCCTTGCTGGCTATTTCCTACTTTTCCATTTCACAGCTTTCAAGAGCTAAAAGCTCCCTTGTGCAGAGGCACTGTGCCTTGCAGATAGCAGCCATGGAGGACTATCAAATTCCTAGGCAAACAGAGTTCTCTTGAATTAGCCCATTTTAATCTGGCCAGAGTGACTTAGAATGCCATTGCTAAGAATGCTGATGATTTCTCCTTCAAAGAGGTGGTTGTAGATGCCAGGAGAAAGGAGGTGCTAAACGATAGGTAACGGCCTGTCCCTCATGTTTCTCTCTTGCCACAGATGACAGAAGCAGCAGCAGTCTCTGCCCCGGCTCCCTCTGCTCCTGGAGAAGAAGCCAAAGAGGAGCAAAAGGAGCAAGACGACCACGAGCCTGCAGCTGTGGTCACAGCAGAGCCTGATGGTTCCAAGAGAGTAAGTGGCAGTTGTGGGTGCTGCTGTCTTTAGTGCAAGGCAGAGCTGCAAGTTTCTGAGCAGCCAGCACTTGCTGTTGCTGGCTGAGGATGCTGAGTGCTGGAATCCCGCAGGACGCGGCCATTTCCTGCAGGCAGGGACAGCTAGAAATTGGCCCTTGGCCTGTCACCTTGAGGCACCCAAGAGCTGGGGGCTGCGGCTCAGCTTCTGCCTGCTTGGCTCAGTGAAGCTCTGTCTCTGGGCTTCTGCAGGGCCGTGGCCAAGGGCACAGGTGCTCGTGCTGGAGGTCACAGGGCTTTCTTTAGTTGTTTTCCCTTTCTGCAAAGGTGTGTTTGGCTTGTGGAAGTGTTCTGCAGTTTTCTGCAGCAGTTCTTCGCTTGTACAGTCTCTTTTGGCTTTTGATAAGCGGCAAGGAGATGATTGCGTTGTCCATGAAGCTGGGGCAGGCCATTCTTGTGGGGTGAGGCCAAAGGAAGCAAGTGCCTTGTAGGGAAGGCTTCTTGCCTGGCAAAAAGCAGAAGGGGCGAGTTTCTGTGGTTGCGTTTTGGGATGAAGCCTGCAGCTTTGGAAATGGCATTAGTGCCTCGGGTAGGGGTGAAGCTGCAAGTCCTTGACTGCTGTCTTGTGTTGCTGAGAAGAGGAAGGATATCTTGGAATTGTGGCTGCTGTCTTTGACGTCAAAGGGGCAAGTTTGTGGTGGGGGAGCTGCGTGGGCCCAAAGGACCCAGGGGTGCCGGTCAAGAGCAGCTGAAGGTGGGCCAGCGCGTGGCCAGGGAGCCAAGAAGGCCAAGGGCGTCCTGGCCTGTGTCAGCAAGAGTGGGGCAGCAGGAGCAGGGCAGTGAGCGTCCCCCTGGGCTGGGCAGCGCTGCGGCCACAGCTGGGAGTGCTGTGCCCAGTTGTGGGCCCCTGTGAGCAGAAAGTCCTTGAGGGGCTGGAGCGTGTGCAGAGGAGGACACGGGAGCTGGGGAAGGCTGTAGAGCGCAAGGCCAAGGAGGAGGTGCTGAGGGAGCTTTAGCCTGGACAACGGGAGGCTCGTCAGGGCCCTTCAGGCACACTTCCATAGATCCATAGAGGACAGCGCTCACCCCAAGGCCTGCTTCCCTGCCAAACATCCCCGCTCTGCATGCAAGGGCTTTAGCCACCTGAGCAGGTGACACTTCCAATTTGTGGTTTCTTGGCTTGCTAGGAGGAGAAGCCCTGCTGATTTTCTCTCTTCCCAGCAAGCAAAGATGCTTCTGCACAAGCTTTCCTGCCCTTTTCCTGCACCGAATGGGATTCTGATCCACTTTTACTTTTCCATGTCTGCTGCAGCAATAGCAAAGGCCTTGCTGGCTATTTCCTACTTTTCCATTTCACAGCTTTCAAGAGCTAAAAGCTCCCTTGTGCAGAGGCACTGTGCCTTGCAGTTAGCAGCCATGGAGGACTATCAAATTCCTAGGCAAACAGAGTTCTCTTGAATTAGCCCATTTTAATCTGGCCAGAGTGACTTAGAATGCCATTGCTAAGAATGCTGATGATTTCTCCTTCAAAGAGGTGGTTGTAGATGCCAGGAGAAAGGAGGTGCTAAACGATAGGTAACGGCCTGTCCCTCATGTTTCTCTCTTGCCACAGATGACAGAAGCAGCAGCAGTCTCTGCCCCGGCTCCCTCTGCTCCTGGAGAAGAAGCCAAAGAGGAGCAAAAGGAGCAAGACGACCACGAGCCTGCAGCTGTGGTCACAGCAGAGCCTGATGGTTCCAAGAGAGTAAGTGGCAGTTGTGGGTGCTGCTGTCTTTAGTGCAAGGCAGAGCTGCAAGTTTCTGAGCAGCCAGCACTTGCTGTTGCTGGCTGAGGATGCTGAGTGCTGGAATCCCGCAGGACGCGGCCATTTCCTGCAGGCAGGGACAGCTAGAAATTGGCCCTTGGCCTGTCACCTTGAGGCACCCAAGAGCTGGGGGCTGCGGCTCAGCTTCTGCCTGCTTGGCTCAGTGAAGCTCTGTCTCTGGGCTTCTGCAGGGCCGTGGCCAAGGGCACAGGTGCTCGTGCTGGAGGTCACAGGGCTTTCTTTAGTTGTTTTCCCTTTGTGCAAAGGTGTGTTTGGCTTGTGGAAGTGTTCTGCAGTTTTCTGCAGCAGTTCTTCGCTTGTACAGTCTCTTTTGGCTTTTGATAAGCGGCAAGGAGATGATTGCGTTGTCCATGAAGCTGGGGCAGGCCATTCTTGTGGGGTGAGGCCAAAGGAAGCAAGTGCCTTGTAGGGAAGGCTTCTTGCCTGGCAAAAAGCAGAAGGGGCGAGTTTCTGTGGTTGCGTTTTGGGATGAAGCCTGCAGCTTTGGAAATGGCATTAGTGCCTCGGGTAGGGGTGAAGCTGCAAGTCCTTGACTGCTGTCTTGTGTTGCTGAGAAGAGGAAGGATATCTTGGAATTGTGGCTGCTGTCTTTGACGTCAAAGGGGCAAGTTTGTGGTGGGGGAGCTGTGTGGGCCCAAAGGACCCAGGGGTGCCGGTCAAGAGCAGCTGAAGGTGGGCCAGCGCGTGGCCAGGGAGCCAAGAAGGCCAAGGGCGTCCTGGCCTGTGTCAGCAAGAGTGGGGCAGCAGGAGCAGGGCAGTGAGCGTCCCCCTGGGCTGGGCAGCGCTGCGGCCACAGCTGGGAGTGCTGTGCCCAGTTGTGGGCCCTTGTGAAGCAGAAAGTCCTTGAGGGGCTGGAGCGTGTGCAGAGGAGGACACGGGAGCTGGGGAAGGCTGTGGAGCGCAAGGCCAAGGAGGAGGTGCTGAGGGAGCTTTAGCCTGGACAACGGGAGGCTCGTCAGGGCCCTTCAGGCACACTTCCATAGATCCATAGAGGACAGCGCTCACCCCAAGGCCTGCTTCCCTGCCAAACATCCCCGCTCTGCATGCAAGGGCTTTAGCCACCTGAGCAGGTGACACTTCCAATTTGTGGTTTCTTGGCTTGCTAGGAGGAGAAGCCCTGCTGATTTTCTCTCTTCCCAGCAAGCAAAGATGCTTCTGCACAAGCTTTCCTGCCCTTTTCCTGCACCGAATGGGATTCTGATCCACTTTTAGTTTTCCATGTCTACCGCAGCAATAGCAAAGGCCTTGCTGGCTATTTCCTACTTTTCCATTTCACAGCTTTCAAGAGCTAAAAGCTCCCTTGTGCAGAGGCACTGTGCCTTGCAGATAGCAGCCATGGAGGACTATCAAATTCCTAGGCAAACAGAGTTCTCTTGAATTAGCCCATTTTAATCTGGCCAGAGTGACTTAGAATGCCATTGCTAAGAATGCTGATGATTTCTCCTTCAAAGAGGTGGTTGTAGATGCCAGGAGAAAGGAGGTGCTAAACGATAGGTAACGGCCTGTCCCTCATGTTTCTCTCTTGCCACAGATGACAGAAGCAGCAGCAGTCTCTGCCCCGGCTCCCTCTGCTCCTGGAGAAGAAGCCAAAGAGGAGCAAAAGGAGCAAGACGACCACGAGCCTGCAGCTGTGGTCACAGCAGAGCCTGATGCTTCCAAGAGAGTAAGTGCCAGTTGTGGCTGGTGCTGTCTTTAGTGCAAGGCAGAGCTGCAAGTTTCTGAGCAGCCAGCACTTGCTGTTGCTGGCTGAGGATGCTGAGTGCTGGAATCCCGCAGGACGCGGCCATTTCCTGCAGGCAGGGACAGCTAGAAATTGGCCCTTGGCCTGTCACCTTGAGGCACCCAAGAGCTGGGGGCTGCGGCTCAGCTTCTGCCTGCTTGGCTCAGTGAAGCTCTGTCTCTGGGCTTCTGCAGGGCCGTGGCCAAGGGCACAGGTGCTAGTGCTGGAGGTCACAGGGCTTTCTTTGGTTGTTTTCCCTTTGTGCAAAGGTGTGTTTGGCTTGTGGAAGTGTTCTGCAGTTTTCTGGAGCAGTTCTTCGCTTGTACAGTCTCTTTTGGCTTTTGATAAGCGGCAAGGAGATGATTGCGTTGTCCATGAAGCTGGGGCAGGCCATTCTTGTGGGGTGAGGCCAAAGGAAGCAAGTGCCTTGTAGGGAAGGCTTCTTGCCTGGCAAAAAGCAGAAGGGGCGAGTTTCTGTGGTTGCGTTTTGGGATGAAGCCTGCAGCTTTGGAAATGGCATTAGTGCCTCGGGTAGGGGTGAAGCTGCAAGTCCTTGACTGCTGTCTTGTGTTGCTGAGAAGAGGAAGGACATCTTGGAATTGTGGCTGCTGTCTTTGACGTCAAAGGGGCAAGTTTGTGGTGGGGGAGCTGCGTGGGCCCAAAGGACCCAGGGGTGCCGGTCAAGAGCAGCTGAAGGTGGGCCAGCGCGTGGCCAGGGAGCCAAGAAGGCCAAGGGCGTCCTGGCCTGTGTCAGCAAGAGTGGGGCAGCAGGAGCAGGGCAGTGAGCGTCCCCCTGGGCTGGGCAGCGCTGCGGCCACAGCTGGGAGTGCTGTGCCCAGTTGTGGGCCCTTGTGAAGCAGAAAGTCCTTGAGGGGCTGGAGCGTGTGCAGAGGAGGACACGGGAGCTGGGGAAGGCTGTGGAGCGCAAGGCCAAGGAGGAGGTGCTGAGGGAGCTTTAGCCTGGACAACGGGAGGCTCGTCAGGGCCCTTCAGGCACACTTCCATAGATCCATAGAGGACAGCACTCACCCCAAGGCCTGCTTCCCTGCCAAACATCCCCGCTCTGCATGCAAGGGCTTTAGCCACCTGAGCAGGTGACACTTCCAATTTGTGGTTTCTTGGCTTGCTAGGAGGAGAAGCCCTGCTGATTTTCTCTCTTCCCAGCAAGCAAAGATGCTTCTGCACAAGCTTTCCTGCCCTTTTCCTGCACCGAATGGGATTCTGATCCACTTTTAGTTTTCCATGTCTACCGCAGCAATAGCAAAGGCCTTGCTGGCTATTTCCTACTTTTCCATTTCACAGCTTTCAAGAGCTAAAAGCTCCCTTGTGCAGAGGCACTGTGCCTTGCAGATAGCAGCCATGGAGGACTATCAAATTCCTAGGCAAACAGAGTTCTCTTGAATTAGCCCATTTTAATCTGGCCAGAGTGACTTAGAATGCCATTGCTAAGAATGCTGATGATTTCTCCTTCAAAGAGGTGGTTGTAGATGCCAGGAGAAAGGAGGTGCTAAACGATAGGTAACGGCCTGTCCCTCATGTTTCTCTCTTGCCACAGATGACAGAAGCAGCAGCAGTCTCTGCCCCGGCTCCCTCTGCTCCTGGAGAAGAAGCCAAAGAGGAGCAAAAGGAGCAAGACGACCACGAGCCTGCAGCTGTGGTCACAGCAGAGCCTGATGGTTCCAAGAGAGTAAGTGGCAGTTGTGGGTGCTGCTGTCTTTAGTGCAAGGCAGAGCTGCAAGTTTCTGAGCAGCCAGCACTTGCTGTTGCTGGCTGAGGATGCTGAGTGCTGGAATCCCGCAGGACGCGGCCATTTCCTGCAGGCAGGGACAGCTAGAAATTGGCCCTTGGCCTGTCACCTTGAGGCACCCAAGAGCTGGGGGCTGCGGCTCAGCTTCTGCCTGCTTGGCTCAGTGAAGCTCTGTCTCTGGGCTTCTGCAGGGCCGTGGCCAAGGGCACAGGTGCTCGTGCTGGAGGTCACAGGGCTTTCTTTAGTTGTTTTCCCTTTGTGCAAAGGTGTGTTTGGCTTGTGGAAGTGTTCTGCAGTTTTCTGCAGCAGTTCTTCGCTTGTACAGTCTCTTTTGGCTTTTGATAAGCTGCAAGGAGATGATTGCGTTGTCCATGAAGCTGGGGCAGGCCATTCTTGTGGGGTGAGGCCAAAGGAAGCAAGTGCCTTGTAGGGAAGGCTTCTTGCCTGGCAAAAAGCAGAAGGGGCGAGTTGCTGTGGGTGCGTTTTGGGATGAAGCCTGCAGCTTTGGAAATGGCATTAGTGCCTCGGGTAGGGGTGAAGCTGCAAGTCCTTGACTGCTGTCTTGTGTTGCTGAGAAGAGGAAGGATATCTTGGAATTGTGGCTGCTGTCTTTGACGTCAAAGGGGCAAGTTTGTGGTGGGGGAGCTGCGTGGGCCCAAAGGACCCAGGGGTGCCGGTCAAGAGCAGCTGAAGGTGGGCCAGCGCGTGGCCAGGGAGCCAAGAAGGCCAAGGGCGTCCTGGCCTGTGTCAGCAAGAGTGGGGCAGCAGGAGCAGGGCAGGGAGCGTCCCCCTGGGCTGGGCAGCGCTGCGGCCACAGCTGGGAGTGCTGTGCCCAGTTGTGGGCCCCTGTGAGCAGAAAGTCCTTGAGGGGCTGGAGCGTGTGCAGAGGAGGACACGGGAGCTGGGGAAGGCTGTGGAGCGCAAGGCCAAGGAGGAGGTGCTGAGGGAGCTTTAGCCTGGACAACGGGAGGCTCGTCAGGGCCCTTCAGGCACACTTCCATAGATCCATAGAGGACAGCACTCACCCCAAGGCCTGCTTCCCTGCCAAACATCCCCGCTCTGCATGCAAGGGCTTTAGCCACCTGAGCAGGTGACACTTCCAATTTGTGGTTTCTTGGCTTGCTAGGAGGAGAAGCCCTGCTGATTTTCTCTCTTCCCAGCAAGCAAAGATGCTTCTGCACAAGCTTTCCTGCCCTTTTCCTGCACCGAATGGGATTCTGATCCACTTTTAGTTTTCCATGTCTACCGCAGCAATAGCAAAGGCCTTGCTGGCTATTTCCTACTTTTCCATTTCACAGCTTTCAAGAGCTAAAAGCTCCCTTGTGCAGAGGCACTGTGCCTTGCAGTTAGCAGCCATGGAGGACTATCAAATTCCTAGGCAAACAGAGTTCTCTTGAATTAGCCCATTTTAATCTGGCCAGAGTGACTTAGAATGCCATTGCTAAGAATGCTGATGATTTCTCCTTCAAAGAGGTGGTTGTAGATGCCAGGAGAAAGGAGGTGCTAAACGATAGGTAACGGCCTGTCCCTCATGTTTCTCTCTTGCCACAGATGACAGAAGCAGCAGCAGTCTCTGCCCCGGCTCCCTCTGCTCCTGGAGAAGAAGCCAAAGAGGAGCAAAAGGAGCAAGACGACCACGAGCCTGCAGCTGTGGTCACAGCAGAGCCTGATGCTTCCAAGAGAGTAAGTGCCAGTTGTGGCTGGTGCTGTCTTTAGTGCAAGGCAGAGCTGCAAGTTTCTGAGCAGCCAGCACTTGCTGTTGCTGGCTGAGGATGCTGAGTGCTGGAATCCCGCAGGACGCGGCCATTTCCTGCAGGCAGGGACAGCTAGAAATTGGCCCTTGGCCTGTCACCTTGAGGCACCCAAGAGCTGGGGGCTGCGGCTCAGCTTCTGCCTGCTTGGCTCAGTGAAGCTCTGTCTCTGGGCTTCTGCAGGGCCGTGGCCAAGGGCACAGGTGCTAGTGCTGGAGGTCACAGGGCTTTCTTTGGTTGTTTTCCCTTTGTGCAAAGGTGTGTTTGGCTTGTGGAAGTGTTCTGCAGTTTTCTGGAGCAGTTCTTCGCTTGTACAGTCTCTTTTGGCTTTTGATAAGCGGCAAGGAGATGATTGCGTTGTCCATGAAGCTGGGGCAGGCCATTCTTGTGGGGTGAGGCCAAAGGAAGCAAGTGCCTTGTAGGGAAGGCTTCTTGCCTGGCAAAAAGCAGAAGGGGCGAGTTTCTGTGGTTGCGTTTTGGGATGAAGCCTGCAGCTTTGGAAATGGCATTAGTGCCTCGGGTAGGGGTGAAGCTGCAAGTCCTTGACTGCTGTCTTGTGTTGCTGAGAAGAGGAAGGATATCTTGGAATTGTGGCTGCTGTCTTTGACGTCAAAGGGGCAAGTTTGTGGTGGGGGAGCTGCGTGGGCCCAAAGGACCCAGGGGTGCCGGTCAAGAGCAGCTGAAGGTGGGCCAGCGCGTGGCCAGGGAGCCAAGAAGGCCAAGGGCGTCCTGGCCTGTGTCAGCAAGAGTGGGGCAGCAGGAGCAGGGCAGTGAGCGTCCCCCTGGGCTGGGCAGCGCTGCGGCCACAGCTGGGAGTGCTGTGCCCAGTTGTGGGCCCTTGTGAAGCAGAAAGTCCTTGAGGGGCTGGAGCGTGTGCAGAGGAGGACACGGGAGCTGGGGAAGGCTGTGGAGCGCAAGGCCAAGGAGGAGGTGCTGAGGGAGCTTTAGCCTGGACAACGGGAGGCTTGTCAGGGCCCTTCAGGCACACTTCCATAGATCCATAGAGGACAGCACTCACCCCAAGGCCTGCTTCCCTGCCAAACATCCCCGCTCTGCATGCAAGGGCTTTAGCCACCTGAGCAGGTGACACTTCCAATTTGTGGTTTCTTGGCTTGCTAGGAGGAGAAGCCCTGCTGATTTTCTCTCTTCCCAGCAAGCAAAGATGCTTCTGCACAAGCTTTCCTGCCCTTTTCCTGCACCGAATGGGATTCTGATCCACTTTTAGTTTTCCATGTCTACCGCAGCAATAGCAAAGGCCTTGCTGGCTATTTCCTACTTTTCCATTTCACAGCTTTCAAGAGCTAAAAGCTCCCTTGTGCAGAGGCACTGTGCCTTGCAGTTAGCAGCCATGGAGGACTATCAAATTCCTAGGCAAACAGAGTTCTCTTGAATTAGCCCATTTTAATCTGGCCAGAGTGACTTAGAATGCCATTGCTAAGAATGCTGATGATTTCTCCTTCAAAGAGGTGGTTGTAGATGCCAGGAGAAAGGAGGTGCTAAACGATAGGTAACGGCCTGTCCCTCATGTTTCTCTCTTGCCACAGATGACAGAAGCAGCAGCAGTCTCTGCCCCGGCTCCCTCTGCTCCTGGAGAAGAAGCCAAAGAGGAGCAAAAGGAGCAAGACGACCACGAGCCTGCAGCTGTGGTCACAGCAGAGCCTGATGGTTCCAAGAGAGTAAGTGGCAGTTGTGGGTGCTGCTGTCTTTAGTGCAAGGCAGAGCTGCAAGTTTCTGAGCAGCCAGCACTTGCTGTTGCTGGCTGAGGATGCTGAGTGCTGGAATCCCGCAGGACGCGGCCATTTCCTGCAGGCAGGGACAGCTAGAAATTGGCCCTTGGCCTGTCACCTTGAGGCACCCAAGAGCTGGGGGCTGCGGCTCAGCTTCTGCCTGCTTGGCTCAGTGAAGCTCTGTCTCTGGGCTTCTGCAGGGCCGTGGCCAAGGGCACAGGTGCTCGTGCTGGAGGTCACAGGGCTTTCTTTAGTTGTTTTCCCTTTGTGCAAAGGTGTGTTTGGCTTGTGGAAGTGTTCTGCAGTTTTCTGCAGCAGTTCTTCGCTTGTACAGTCTCTTTTGGCTTTTGATAAGCGGCAAGGAGATGATTGCGTTGTCCATGAAGCTGGGGCAGGCCATTCTTGTGGGGTGAGGCCAAAGGAAGCAAGTGCCTTGTAGGGAAGGCTTCTTGCCTGGCAAAAAGCAGAAGGGGCGAGTTTCTGTGGTTGCGTTTTGGGATGAAGCCTGCAGCTTTGGAAATGGCATTAGTGCCTCGGGTAGGGGTGAAGCTGCAAGTCCTTGACTGCTGTCTTGTGTTGCTGAGAAGAGGAAGGATATCTTGGAATTGTGGCTGCTGTCTTTGACGTCAAAGGGGCAAGTTTGTGGTGGGGGAGCTGTGTGGGCCCAAAGGACCCAGGGGTGCCGGTCAAGAGCAGCTGAAGGTGGGCCAGCGCGTGGCCAGGGAGCCAAGAAGGCCAAGGGCGTCCTGGCCTGTGTCAGCAAGAGTGGGGCAGCAGGAGCAGGGCAGTGAGCGTCCCCCTGGGCTGGGCAGCGCTGCGGCCACAGCTGGGAGTGCTGTGCCCAGTTGTGGGCCCTTGTGAAGCAGAAAGTCCTTGAGGGGCTGGAGCGTGTGCAGAGGAGGACACGGGAGCTGGGGAAGGCTGTGGAGCGCAAGGCCAAGGAGGAGGTGCTGAGGGAGCTTTAGCCTGGACAACGGGAGGCTCGTCAGGGCCCTTCAGGCACACTTCCATAGATCCATAGAGGACAGCGCTCACCCCAAGGCCTGCTTCCCTGCCAAACATCCCCGCTCTGCATGCAAGGGCTTTAGCCACCTGAGCAGGTGACACTTCCAATTTGTGGTTTCTTGGCTTGCTAGGAGGAGAAGCCCTGCTGATTTTCTCTCTTCCCAGCAAGCAAAGATGCTTCTGCACAAGCTTTCCTGCCCTTTTCCTGCACCGAATGGGATTCTGATCCACTTTTAGTTTTCCATGTCTACCGCAGCAATAGCAAAGGCCTTGCTGGCTATTTCCTACTTTTCCATTTCACAGCTTTCAAGAGCTAAAAGCTCCCTTGTGCAGAGGCACTGTGCCTTGCAGATAGCAGCCATGGAGGACTATCAAATTCCTAGGCAAACAGAGTTCTCTTGAATTAGCCCATTTTAATCTGGCCAGAGTGACTTAGAATGCCATTGCTAAGAATGCTGATGATTTCTCCTTCAAAGAGGTGGTTGTAGATGCCAGGAGAAAGGAGGTGCTAAACGATAGGTAACGGCCTGTCCCTCATGTTTCTCTCTTGCCACAGATGACAGAAGCAGCAGCAGTCTCTGCCCCGGCTCCCTCTGCTCCTGGAGAAGAAGCCAAAGAGGAGCAAAAGGAGCAAGACGACCACGAGCCTGCAGCTGTGGTCACAGCAGAGCCTGATGCTTCCAAGAGAGTAAGTGCCAGTTGTGGCTGGTGCTGTCTTTAGTGCAAGGCAGAGCTGCAAGTTTCTGAGCAGCCAGCACTTGCTGTTGCTGGCTGAGGATGCTGAGTGCTGGAATCCCGCAGGACGCGGCCATTTCCTGCAGGCAGGGACAGCTAGAAATTGGCCCTTGGCCTGTCACCTTGAGGCACCCAAGAGCTGGGGGCTGCGGCTCAGCTTCTGCCTGCTTGGCTCAGTGAAGCTCTGTCTCTGGGCTTCTGCAGGGCCGTGGCCAAGGGCACAGGTGCTAGTGCTGGAGGTCACAGGGCTTTCTTTGGTTGTTTTCCCTTTGTGCAAAGGTGTGTTTGGCTTGTGGAAGTGTTCTGCAGTTTTCTGGAGCAGTTCTTCGCTTGTACAGTCTCTTTTGGCTTTTGATAAGCGGCAAGGAGATGATTGCGTTGTCCATGAAGCTGGGGCAGGCCATTCTTGTGGGGTGAGGCCAAAGGAAGCAAGTGCCTTGTAGGGAAGGCTTCTTGCCTGGCAAAAAGCAGAAGGGGCGAGTTTCTGTGGTTGCGTTTTGGGATGAAGCCTGCAGCTTTGGAAATGGCATTAGTGCCTCGGGTAGGGGTGAAGCTGCAAGTCCTTGACTGCTGTCTTGTGTTGCTGAGAAGAGGAAGGACATCTTGGAATTGTGGCTGCTGTCTTTGACGTCAAAGGGGCAAGTTTGTGGTGGGGGAGCTGCGTGGGCCCAAAGGACCCAGGGGTGCCGGTCAAGAGCAGCTGAAGGTGGGCCAGCGCGTGGCCAGGGAGCCAAGAAGGCCAAGGGCGTCCTGGCCTGTGTCAGCAAGAGTGGGGCAGCAGGAGCAGGGCAGTGAGCGTCCCCCTGGGCTGGGCAGCGCTGCGGCCACAGCTGGGAGTGCTGTGCCCAGTTGTGGGCCCTTGTGAAGCAGAAAGTCCTTGAGGGGCTGGAGCGTGTGCAGAGGAGGACACGGGAGCTGGGGAAGGCTGTGGAGCGCAAGGCCAAGGAGGAGGTGCTGAGGGAGCTTTAGCCTGGACAACGGGAGGCTCGTCAGGGCCCTTCAGGCACACTTCCATAGATCCATAGAGGACAGCACTCACCCCAAGGCCTGCTTCCCTGCCAAACATCCCCGCTCTGCATGCAAGGGCTTTAGCCACCTGAGCAGGTGACACTTCCAATTTGTGGTTTCTTGGCTTGCTAGGAGGAGAAGCCCTGCTGATTTTCTCTCTTCCCAGCAAGCAAAGATGCTTCTGCACAAGCTTTCCTGCCCTTTTCCTGCACCGAATGGGATTCTGATCCACTTTTAGTTTTCCATGTCTACCGCAGCAATAGCAAAGGCCTTGCTGGCTATTTCCTACTTTTCCATTTCACAGCTTTCAAGAGCTAAAAGCTCCCTTGTGCAGAGGCACTGTGCCTTGCAGATAGCAGCCATGGAGGACTATCAAATTCCTAGGCAAACAGAGTTCTCTTGAATTAGCCCATTTTAATCTGGCCAGAGTGACTTAGAATGCCATTGCTAAGAATGCTGATGATTTCTCCTTCAAAGAGGTGGTTGTAGATGCCAGGAGAAAGGAGGTGCTAAACGATAGGTAACGGCCTGTCCCTCATGTTTCTCTCTTGCCACAGATGACAGAAGCAGCAGCAGTCTCTGCCCCGGCTCCCTCTGCTCCTGGAGAAGAAGCCAAAGAGGAGCAAAAGGAGCAAGACGACCACGAGCCTGCAGCTGTGGTCACAGCAGAGCCTGATGGTTCCAAGAGAGTAAGTGGCAGTTGTGGGTGCTGCTGTCTTTAGTGCAAGGCAGAGCTGCAAGTTTCTGAGCAGCCAGCACTTGCTGTTGCTGGCTGAGGATGCTGAGTGCTGGAATCCCGCAGGACGCGGCCATTTCCTGCAGGCAGGGACAGCTAGAAATTGGCCCTTGGCCTGTCACCTTGAGGCACCCAAGAGCTGGGGGCTGCGGCTCAGCTTCTGCCTGCTTGGCTCAGTGAAGCTCTGTCTCTGGGCTTCTGCAGGGCCGTGGCCAAGGGCACAGGTGCTCGTGCTGGAGGTCACAGGGCTTTCTTTAGTTGTTTTCCCTTTGTGCAAAGGTGTGTTTGGCTTGTGGAAGTGTTCTGCAGTTTTCTGCAGCAGTTCTTCGCTTGTACAGTCTCTTTTGGCTTTTGATAAGCTGCAAGGAGATGATTGCGTTGTCCATGAAGCTGGGGCAGGCCATTCTTGTGGGGTGAGGCCAAAGGAAGCAAGTGCCTTGTAGGGAAGGCTTCTTGCCTGGCAAAAAGCAGAAGGGGCGAGTTGCTGTGGGTGCGTTTTGGGATGAAGCCTGCAGCTTTGGAAATGGCATTAGTGCCTCGGGTAGGGGTGAAGCTGCAAGTCCTTGACTGCTGTCTTGTGTTGCTGAGAAGAGGAAGGATATCTTGGAATTGTGGCTGCTGTCTTTGACGTCAAAGGGGCAAGTTTGTGGTGGGGGAGCTGCGTGGGCCCAAAGGACCCAGGGGTGCCGGTCAAGAGCAGCTGAAGGTGGGCCAGCGCGTGGCCAGGGAGCCAAGAAGGCCAAGGGCGTCCTGGCCTGTGTCAGCAAGAGTGGGGCAGCAGGAGCAGGGCAGGGAGCGTCCCCCTGGGCTGGGCAGCGCTGCGGCCACAGCTGGGAGTGCTGTGCCCAGTTGTGGGCCCCTGTGAGCAGAAAGTCCTTGAGGGGCTGGAGCGTGTGCAGAGGAGGACACGGGAGCTGGGGAAGGCTGTGGAGCGCAAGGCCAAGGAGGAGGTGCTGAGGGAGCTTTAGCCTGGACAACGGGAGGCTCGTCAGGGCCCTTCAGGCACACTTCCATAGATCCATAGAGGACAGCACTCACCCCAAGGCCTGCTTCCCTGCCAAACATCCCCGCTCTGCATGCAAGGGCTTTAGCCACCTGAGCAGGTGACACTTCCAATTTGTGGTTTCTTGGCTTGCTAGGAGGAGAAGCCCTGCTGATTTTCTCTCTTCCCAGCAAGCAAAGATGCTTCTGCACAAGCTTTCCTGCCCTTTTCCTGCACCGAATGGGATTCTGATCCACTTTTAGTTTTCCATGTCTACCGCAGCAATAGCAAAGGCCTTGCTGGCTATTTCCTACTTTTCCATTTCACAGCTTTCAAGAGCTAAAAGCTCCCTTGTGCAGAGGCACTGTGCCTTGCAGATAGCAGCCATGGAGGACTATCAAATTCCTAGGCAAACAGAGTTCTCTTGAATTAGCCCATTTTAATCTGGCCAGAGTGACTTAGAATGCCATTGCTAAGAATGCTGATGATTTCTCCTTCAAAGAGGTGGTTGTAGATGCCAGGAGAAAGGAGGTGCTAAACGATAGGTAACGGCCTGTCCCTCATGTTTCTCTCTTGCCACAGATGACAGAAGCAGCAGCAGTCTCTGCCCCGGCTCCCTCTGCTCCTGGAGAAGAAGCCAAAGAGGAGCAAAAGGAGCAAGACGACCACGAGCCTGCAGCTGTGGTCACAGCAGAGCCTGATGCTTCCAAGAGAGTAAGTGCCAGTTGTGGCTGGTGCTGTCTTTAGTGCAAGGCAGAGCTGCAAGTTTCTGAGCAGCCAGCACTTGCTGTTGCTGGCTGAGGATGCTGAGTGCTGGAATCCCGCAGGACGCGGCCATTTCCTGCAGGCAGGGACAGCTAGAAATTGGCCCTTGGCCTGTCACCTTGAGGCACCCAAGAGCTGGGGGCTGCGGCTCAGCTTCTGCCTGCTTGGCTCAGTGAAGCTCTGTCTCTGGGCTTCTGCAGGGCCGTGGCCAAGGGCACAGGTGCTAGTGCTGGAGGTCACAGGGCTTTCTTTGGTTGTTTTCCCTTTGTGCAAAGGTGTGTTTGGCTTGTGGAAGTGTTCTGCAGTTTTCTGGAGCAGTTCTTCGCTTGTACAGTCTCTTTTGGCTTTTGATAAGCGGCAAGGAGATGATTGCGTTGTCCATGAAGCTGGGGCAGGCCATTCTTGTGGGGTGAGGCCAAAGGAAGCAAGTGCCTTGTAGGGAAGGCTTCTTGCCTGGCAAAAAGCAGAAGGGGCGAGTTTCTGTGGTTGCGTTTTGGGATGAAGCCTGCAGCTTTGGAAATGGCATTAGTGCCTCGGGTAGGGGTGAAGCTGCAAGTCCTTGACTGCTGTCTTGTGTTGCTGAGAAGAGGAAGGACATCTTGGAATTGTGGCTGCTGTCTTTGACGTCAAAGGGGCAAGTTTGTGGTGGGGGAGCTGCGTGGGCCCAAAGGACCCAGGGGTGCCGGTCAAGAGCAGCTGAAGGTGGGCCAGCGCGTGGCCAGGGAGCCAAGAAGGCCAAGGGCGTCCTGGCCTGTGTCAGCAAGAGTGGGGCAGCAGGAGCAGGGCAGTGAGCGTCCCCCTGGGCTGGGCAGCGCTGCGGCCACAGCTGGGAGTGCTGTGCCCAGTTGTGGGCCCTTGTGAAGCAGAAAGTCCTTGAGGGGCTGGAGCGTGTGCAGAGGAGGACACGGGAGCTGGGGAAGGCTGTGGAGCGCAAGGCCAAGGAGGAGGTGCTGAGGGAGCTTTAGCCTGGACAACGGGAGGCTCGTCAGGGCCCTTCAGGCACACTTCCATAGATCCATAGAGGACAGCACTCACCCCAAGGCCTGCTTCCCTGCCAAACATCCCCGCTCTGCATGCAAGGGCTTTAGCCACCTGAGCAGGTGACACTTCCAATTTGTGGTTTCTTGGCTTGCTAGGAGGAGAAGCCCTGCTGATTTTCTCTCTTCCCAGCAAGCAAAGATGCTTCTGCACAAGCTTTCCTGCCCTTTTCCTGCACCGAATGGGATTCTGATCCACTTTTAGTTTTCCATGTCTACCGCAGCAATAGCAAAGGCCTTGCTGGCTATTTCCTACTTTTCCATTTCACAGCTTTCAAGAGCTAAAAGCTCCCTTGTGCAGAGGCACTGTGCCTTGCAGATAGCAGCCATGGAGGACTATCAAATTCCTAGGCAAACAGAGTTCTCTTGAATTAGCCCATTTTAATCTGGCCAGAGTGACTTAGAATGCCATTGCTAAGAATGCTGATGATTTCTCCTTCAAAGAGGTGGTTGTAGATGCCAGGAGAAAGGAGGTGCTAAACGATAGGTAACGGCCTGTCCCTCATGTTTCTCTCTTGCCACAGATGACAGAAGCAGCAGCAGTCTCTGCCCCGGCTCCCTCTGCTCCTGGAGAAGAAGCCAAAGAGGAGCAAAAGGAGCAAGACGACCACGAGCCTGCAGCTGTGGTCACAGCAGAGCCTGATGGTTCCAAGAGAGTAAGTGGCAGTTGTGGGTGCTGCTGTCTTTAGTGCAAGGCAGAGCTGCAAGTTTCTGAGCAGCCAGCACTTGCTGTTGCTGGCTGAGGATGCTGAGTGCTGGAATCCCGCAGGACGCGGCCATTTCCTGCAGGCAGGGACAGCTAGAAATTGGCCCTTGGCCTGTCACCTTGAGGCACCCAAGAGCTGGGGGCTGCGGCTCAGCTTCTGCCTGCTTGGCTCAGTGAAGCTCTGTCTCTGGGCTTCTGCAGGGCCGTGGCCAAGGGCACAGGTGCTCGTGCTGGAGGTCACAGGGCTTTCTTTAGTTGTTTTCCCTTTGTGCAAAGGTGTGTTTGGCTTGTGGAAGTGTTCTGCAGTTTTCTGCAGCAGTTCTTCGCTTGTACAGTCTCTTTTGGCTTTTGATAAGCTGCAAGGAGATGATTGCGTTGTCCATGAAGCTGGGGCAGGCCATTCTTGTGGGGTGAGGCCAAAGGAAGCAAGTGCCTTGTAGGGAAGGCTTCTTGCCTGGCAAAAAGCAGAAGGGGCGAGTTGCTGTGGGTGCGTTTTGGGATGAAGCCTGCAGCTTTGGAAATGGCATTAGTGCCTCGGGTAGGGGTGAAGCTGCAAGTCCTTGACTGCTGTCTTGTGTTGCTGAGAAGAGGAAGGATATCTTGGAATTGTGGCTGCTGTCTTTGACGTCAAAGGGGCAAGTTTGTGGTGGGGGAGCTGCGTGGGCCCAAAGGACCCAGGGGTGCCGGTCAAGAGCAGCTGAAGGTGGGCCAGCGCGTGGCCAGGGAGCCAAGAAGGCCAAGGGCGTCCTGGCCTGTGTCAGCAAGAGTGGGGCAGCAGGAGCAGGGCAGGGAGCGTCCCCCTGGGCTGGGCAGCGCTGCGGCCACAGCTGGGAGTGCTGTGCCCAGTTGTGGGCCCCTGTGAGCAGAAAGTCCTTGAGGGGCTGGAGCGTGTGCAGAGGAGGACACGGGAGCTGGGGAAGGCTGTGGAGCGCAAGGCCAAGGAGGAGGTGCTGAGGGAGCTTTAGCCTGGACAACGGGAGGCTCGTCAGGGCCCTTCAGGCACACTTCCATAGATCCATAGAGGACAGCACTCACCCCAAGGCCTGCTTCCCTGCCAAACATCCCCGCTCTGCATGCAAGGGCTTTAGCCACCTGAGCAGGTGACACTTCCAATTTGTGGTTTCTTGGCTTGCTAGGAGGAGAAGCCCTGCTGATTTTCTCTCTTCCCAGCAAGCAAAGATGCTTCTGCACAAGCTTTCCTGCCCTTTTCCTGCACCGAATGGGATTCTGATCCACTTTTAGTTTTCCATGTCTACCGCAGCAATAGCAAAGGCCTTGCTGGCTATTTCCTACTTTTCCATTTCACAGCTTTCAAGAGCTAAAAGCTCCCTTGTGCAGAGGCACTGTGCCTTGCAGTTAGCAGCCATGGAGGACTATCAAATTCCTAGGCAAACAGAGTTCTCTTGAATTAGCCCATTTTAATCTGGCCAGAGTGACTTAGAATGCCATTGCTAAGAATGCTGATGATTTCTCCTTCAAAGAGGTGGTTGTAGATGCCAGGAGAAAGGAGGTGCTAAACGATAGGTAACGGCCTGTCCCTCATGTTTCTCTCTTGCCACAGATGACAGAAGCAGCAGCAGTCTCTGCCCCGGCTCCCTCTGCTCCTGGAGAAGAAGCCAAAGAGGAGCAAAAGGAGCAAGACGACCACGAGCCTGCAGCTGTGGTCACAGCAGAGCCTGATGGTTCCAAGAGAGTAAGTGCCAGTTGTGGGTGCTGCTGTCTTTAGTGCAAGGCAGAGCTGCAAGTTTCTGAGCAGCCAGCACTTGCTGTTGCTGGCTGAGGATGCTGAGTGCTGGAATCCCGCAGGACGCGGCCATTTCCTGCAGGCAGGGACAGCTAGAAATTGGCCCTTGGCCTGTCACCTTGAGGCACCCAAGAGCTGGGGGCTGCGGCTCAGCTTCTGCCTGCTTGGCTCAGTGAAGCTCTGTCTCTGGGCTTCTGCAGGGCCGTGGCCAAGGGCACAGGTGCTCGTGCTGGAGGTCACAGGGCTTTCTTTAGTTGTTTTCCCTTTGTGCAAAGGTGTGTTTGGCTTGTGGAAGTGTTCTGCAGTTTTCTGGAGCAGTTCTTCGCTTGTACAGTCTCTTTTGGCTTTTGATAAGCGGCAAGGAGATGATTGCGTTGTCCATGAAGCTGGGGCAGGCCATTCTTGTGGGGTGAGGCCAAAGGAAGCAAGTGCCTTGTAGGGAAGGCTTCTTGCCTGGCAAAAAGCAGAAGGGGCGAGTTTCTGTGGTTGCGTTTTGGGATGAAGCCTGCAGCTTTGGAAATGGCATTAGTGCCTCGGGTAGGGGTGAAGCTGCAAGTCCTTGACTGCTGTCTTGTGTTGCTGAGAAGAGGAAGGATATCTTGGAATTGTGGCTGCTGTCTTTGACGTCAAAGGGGCAAGTTTGTGGTGGGGGAGCTGCGTGGGCCCAAAGGACCCAGGGGTGCCGGTCAAGAGCAGCTGAAGGTGGGCCAGCGCGTGGCCAGGGAGCCAAGAAGGCCAAGGGCGTCCTGGCCTGTGTCAGCAAGAGTGGGGCAGCAGGAGCAGGGCAGGGAGCGTCCCCCTGGGCTGGGCAGCGCTGCGGCCACAGCTGGGAGTGCTGTGCCCAGTTGTGGGCCCTTGTGAAGCAGAAAGTCCTTGAGGGGCTGGAGCGTGTGCAGAGGAGGACACGGGAGCTGGGGAAGGCTGTGGAGCGCAAGGCCAAGGAGGAGGTGCTGAGGGAGCTTTAGCCTGGACAACGGGAGGCTCGTCAGGGCCCTTCAGGCACACTTCCATAGATCCATAGAGGACAGCACTCACCCCAAGGCCTGCTTCCCTGCCAAACATCCCCGCTCTGCATGCAAGGGCTTTAGCCACCTGAGCAGGTGACACTTCCAATTTGTGGTTTCTTGGCTTGCTAGGAGGAGAAGCCCTGCTGATTTTCTCTCTTCCCAGCAAGCAAAGATGCTTCTGCACAAGCTTTCCTGCCCTTTTCCTGCACCGAATGGGATTCTGATCCACTTTTAGTTTTCCATGTCTACCGCAGCAATAGCAAAGGCCTTGCTGGCTATTTCCTACTTTTCCATTTCACAGCTTTCAAGAGCTAAAAGCTCCCTTGTGCAGAGGCACTGTGCCTTGCAGATAGCAGCCATGGAGGACTATCAAATTCCTAGGCAAACAGAGTTCTCTTGAATTAGCCCATTTTAATCTGGCCAGAGTGACTTAGAATGCCATTGCTAAGAATGCTGATGATTTCTCCTTCAAAGAGGTGGTTGTAGATGCCAGGAGAAAGGAGGTGCTAAACGATAGGTAACGGCCTGTCCCTCATGTTTCTCTCTTGCCACAGATGACAGAAGCAGCAGCAGTCTCTGCCCCGGCTCCCTCTGCTCCTGGAGAAGAAGCCAAAGAGGAGCAAAAGGAGCAAGACGACCACGAGCCTGCAGCTGTGGTCACAGCAGAGCCTGATGGTTCCAAGAGAGTAAGTGCCAGTTGTGGGTGGTGCTGTCTTTAGTGCAAGGCAGAGCTGCAAGTTTCTGAGCAGCCAGCACTTGCTGTTGCTGGCTGAGGATGCTGAGTGCTGGAATCCCGCAGGACGCGGCCATTTCCTGCAGGCAGGGACAGCTAGAAATTGGCCCTTGGCCTGTCACCTTGAGGCACCCAAGAGCTGGGGGCTGCGGCTCAGCTTCTGCCTGCTTGGCTCAGTGAAGCTCTGTCTCTGGGCTTCTGCAGGGCCGTGGCCAAGGGCACAGGTGCTCGTGCTGGAGGTCACAGGGCTTTCTTTAGTTGTTTTCCCTTTGTGCAAAGGTGCGTTTGGCTTGTGGAAGTGTTCTGCAGTTTTCTGCAGCAGTTCTTCACTTGTACAGTCTCTTTTGGCTTTTGATAAGCGGCAAGGAGATGATTGCGTTGTCCATGAAGCTGGGGCAGGCCATTCTTGTGGGGTGAGGCCAAAGGAAGCAAGTGCCTTGTAGGGAAGGCTTCTTGCCAGGCAAAAAGCAGAAGGGGCGAGTTGCTGTGGGTGCGTTTTGGGATGAAGCCTGCAGCTTTGGAAATGGCATTAGTGCCTCGGGTGGGGGTGAAGCTGCAAGTCCTTGACTGCTGTCTTGTGTTGCTGAGAAGAGGAAGGATATCTTGGAATTGTGGCTGCTGTCTTTGACGTCAAAGGGGCAAGTTTGTGGCGGGGGAGCTGCGTGGGCCCAAAGGACCCAGGGGTGCCGGTCAAGAGCAGCTGAAGGTGGGCCAGCGCGTGGCCAGGGAGCCAAGAAGGCCAAGGGCGTCCTGGCCTGTGTCAGCAAGAGTGGGGCAGCAGGAGCAGGGCAGTGAGCATCCCCCTGGGCTGGGCAGCGCTGCGGCCACAGCTGGGAGTGCTGTGCCCAGTTGTGGGCCCCTGTGAAGCAGAAAGTCCTTGAGGGGCTGGAGCGTGTGCAGAGGAGGACACGGGAGCTGGGGAAGGCTGTAGAGCGCAAGGCCAAGGAGGAGGTGCTGAGGGAGCTTTAGCCTGGACAACGGGAGGCTCGTCAGGGCCCTTCAGGCACACTTCCATAGATCCATAGAGGACAGCGCTCACCCCAAGGCCTGCTTCCCTGCCAAACATCCCCGCTCTGCATGCAAGGGCTTTAGCCACCTGAGCAGGTGACACTTCCAATTTGTGGTTTCTTGGCTTGCTAGGAGGAGAAGCCCTGCTGATTTTCTCTCTTCCCAGCAAGCAAAGATGCTTCTGCACAAGCTTTCCTGCCCTTTTCCTGCACCGAATGGGATTCTGATCCACTTTTACTTTTCCATGTCTGCCGCAGCAATAGCAAAGGCCTTGCTGGCTATTTCCTACTTTTCCATTTCACAGCTTTCAAGAGCTAAAAGCTCCCTTGTGCAGAGGCACTGTGCCTTGCAGTTAGCAGCCATGGAGGACTATCAAATTCCTAGGCAAACAGAGTTCTCTTGAATTAGCCCATTTTAATCTGGCCAGAGTGACTTAGAATGCCATTGCTAAGAATGCTGATGATTTCTCCTTCAAAGAGGTGGTTGTAGATGCCAGGAGAAAGGAGGTGCTAAACGATAGGTAACGGCCTGTCCCTCATGTTTCTCTCTTGCCACAGATGACAGAAGCAGCAGCAGTCTCTGCCCCGGCTCCCTCTGCTCCTGGAGAAGAAGCCAAAGAGGAGCAAAAGGAGCAAGACGACCACGAGCCTGCAGCTGTGGTCAGAGCAGAGCCTGATGCTTCCAAGAGAGTAAGTGCCAGTTGTGGCTGGTGCTGTCTTTAGTGCAAGGCAGAGCTGCAAGTTTCTGAGCAGCCAGCACTTGCTGTTGCTGGCTGAGGATGCTGAGTGCTGGAATCCCGCAGGACGCGGCCATTTCCTGCAGGCAGGGACAGCTAGAAATTGGCCCTTGGCCTGTCACCTTGAGGCACCCAAGAGCTGGGGGCTGCGGCTCAGCTTCTGCCTGCTTGGCTCAGTGAAGCTCTGTCTCTGGGCTTCTGCAGGGCCGTGGCCAAGGGCACAGGTGCTAGTGCTGGAGGTCACAGGGCTTTCTTTGGTTGTTTTCCCTTTGTGCAAAGGTGTGTTTGGCTTGTGGAAGTGTTCTGCAGTTTTCTGGAGCAGTTCTTCGCTTGTACAGTCTCTTTTGGCTTTTGATAAGCGGCAAGGAGATGATTGCGTTGTCCATGAAGCTGGGGCAGGCCATTCTTGTGGGGTGAGGCCAAAGGAAGCAAGTGCCTTGTAGGGAAGGCTTCTTGCCTGGCAAAAAGCAGAAGGGGCGAGTTTCTGTGGTTGCGTTTTGGGATGAAGCCTGCAGCTTTGGAAATGGCATTAGTGCCTCGGGTAGGGGTGAAGCTGCAAGTCCTTGACTGCTGTCTTGTGTTGCTGAGAAGAGGAAGGACATCTTGGAATTGTGGCTGCTGTATTTGACGTCAAAGGGGCAAGTTTGTGGTGGGGGAGCTGCGTGGGCCCAAAGGACCCAGGGGTGCCGGTCAAGAGCAGCTGAAGGTGGGCCAGCGCGTGGCCAGGGAGCCAAGAAGGCCAAGGGCGTCCTGGCCTGTGTCAGCAAGAGTGGGGCAGCAGGAGCAGGGCAGTGAGCGTCCCCCTGGGCTGGGCAGCGCTGCGGCCACAGCTGGGAGTGCTGTGCCCAGTTGTGGGCCCCTGTGAAGCAGAAAGTCCTTGAGGGGCTGGAGCGTGTGCAGAGGAGGACACGGGAGCTGGGGAAGGCTGTGGAGCGCAAGGCCAAGGAGGAGGTGCTGAGGGAGCTTTAGCCTGGACAACGGGAGGCTCGTCAGGGCCCTTCAGGCACACTTCCATAGATCCATAGAGGACAGCACTCACCCCAAGGCCTGCTTCCCTGCCAAACATCCCCGCTCTGCATGCAAGGGCTTTAGCCACCTGAGCAGGTGACACTTCCAATTTGTGGTTTCTTGGCTTGCTAGGAGGAGAAGCCCTGCTGATTTTCTCTCTTCCCAGCAAGCAAAGATGCTTCTGCACAAGCTTTCCTGCCCTTTTCCTGCACCGAATGGGATTCTGATCCACTTTTACTTTTCCATGTCTGCCGCAGCAATAGCAAAGGCCTTGCTGGCTATTTCCTACTTTTCCATTTCACAGCTTTCAAGAGCTAAAAGCTCCCTTGTGCAGAGGCACTGTGCCTTGCAGTTAGCAGCCATGGAGGACTATCAAATTCCTAGGCAAACAGAGTTCTCTTGAATTAGCCCATTTTAATCTGGCCAGAGTGACTTAGAATGCCATTGCTAAGAATGCTGATGATTTCTCCTTCAAAGAGGTGGTTGTAGATGCCAGGAGAAAGGAGGTGCTAAACGATAGGTAACGGCCTGTCCCTCATGTTTCTCTCTTGCCACAGATGACAGAAGCAGCAGCAGTCTCTGCCCCGGCTCCCTCTGCTCCTGGAGAAGAAGCCAAAGAGGAGCAAAAGGAGCAAGACGACCACGAGCCTGCAGCTGTGGTCACAGCAGAGCCTGATGGTTCCAAGAGAGTAAGTGCCAGTTGTGGGTGCTGCTGTCTTTAGTGCAAGGCAGAGCTGCAAGTTTCTGAGCAGCCAGCACTTGCTGTTGCTGGCTGAGGATGCTGAGTGCTGGAATCCCGCAGGACGCGGCCATTTCCTGCAGGCAGGGACAGCTAGAAATTGGCCCTTGGCCTGTCACCTTGAGGCACCCAAGAGCTGGGGGCTGCGGCTCAGCTTCTGCCTGCTTGGCTCAGTGAAGCTCTGTCTCTGGGCTTCTGCAGGGCCGTGGCCAAGGGCACAGGTGCTCGTGCTGGAGGTCACAGGGCTTTCTTTAGTTGTTTTCCCTTTGTGCAAAGGTGTGTTTGGCTTGTGGAAGTGTTCTGCAGTTTTCTGCAGCAGTTCTTCGCTTGTACAGTCTCTTTTGGCTTTTGATAAGCGGCAAGGAGATGATTGCGTTGTCCATGAAGCTGGGGCAGGCCATTCTTGTGGGGTGAGGCCAAAGGAAGCAAGTGCCTTGTAGGGAAGGCTTCTTGCCTGGCAAAAAGCAGAAGGGGCGAGTTTCTGTGGTTGCGTTTTGGGATGAAGCCTGCAGCTTTGGAAATGGCATTAGTGCCTCGGGTAGGGGTGAAGCTGCAAGTCCTTGACTGCTGTCTTGTGTTGCTGAGAAGAGGAAGGATATCTTGGAATTGTGGCTGCTGTCTTTGACGTCAAAGGGGCAAGTTTGTGGTGGGGGAGCTGCGTGGGCCCAAAGGACCCAGGGGTGCCGGTCAAGAGCAGCTGAAGGTGGGCCAGCGCGTGGCCAGGGAGCCAAGAAGGCCAAGGGCGTCCTGGCCTGTGTCAGCAAGAGTGGGGCAGCAGGAGCAGGGCAGTGAGCGTCCCCCTGGGCTGGGCAGCGCTGCGGCCACAGCTGGGAGTGCTGTGCCCAGTTGTGGGCCCTTGTGAAGCAGAAAGTCCTTGAGGGGCTGGAGCGTGTGCAGAGGAGGACACGGGAGCTGGGGAAGGCTGTGGAGCGCAAGGCCAAGGAGGAGGTGCTGAGGGAGCTTTAGCCTGGACAACGGGAGGCTCGTCAGGGCCCTTCAGGCACACTTCCATAGATCCATAGAGGACAGCGCTCACCCCAAGGCCTGCTTCCCTGCCAAACATCCCCGCTCTGCATGCAAGGGCTTTAGCCACCTGAGCAGGTGACACTTCCAATTTGTGGTTTCTTGGCTTGCTAGGAGGAGAAGCCCTGCTGATTTTCTCTCTTCCCAGCAAGCAAAGATGCTTCTGCACAAGCTTTCCTGCCCTTTTCCTGCACCGAATGGGATTCTGATCCACTTTTAGTTTTCCATGTCTACCGCAGCAATAGCAAAGGCCTTGCTGGCTATTTCCTACTTTTCCATTTCACAGCTTTCAAGAGCTAAAAGCTCCCTTGTGCAGAGGCACTGTGCCTTGCAGTTAGCAGCCATGGAGGACTATCAAATTCCTAGGCAAACAGAGTTCTCTTGAATTAGCCCATTTTAATCTGGCCAGAGTGACTTAGAATGCCATTGCTAAGAATGCTGATGATTTCTCCTTCAAAGAGGTGGTTGTAGATGCCAGGAGAAAGGAGGTGCTAAACGATAGGTAACGGCCTGTCCCTCATGTTTCTCTCTTGCCACAGATGACAGAAGCAGCAGCAGTCTCTGCCCCGGCTCCCTCTGCTCCTGGAGAAGAAGCCAAAGAGGAGCAAAAGGAGCAAGACGACCACGAGCCTGCAGCTGTGGTCACAGCAGAGCCTGATGCTTCCAAGAGAGTAAGTGCCAGTTGTGGGTGGTGCTGTCTTTAGTGCAAGGCAGAGCTGCAAGTTTCTGAGCAGCCAGCACTTGCTGTTGCTGGCTGAGGATGCTGAGTGCTGGAATCCCGCAGGACGCGGCCATTTCCTGCAGGCAGGGACAGCTAGAAATTGGCCCTTGGCCTGTCACCTTGAGGCACCCAAGAGCTGGGGGCTGCGGCTCAGCTTCTGCCTGCTTGGCTCAGTGAAGCTCTGTCTCTGGGCTTCTGCAGGGCCGTGGCCAAGGGCACAGGTGCTAGTGCTGGAGGTCACAGGGCTTTCTTTGGTTGTTTTCCCTTTGTGCAAAGGTGTGTTTGGCTTGTGGAAGTGTTCTGCAGTTTTCTGGAGCAGTTCTTCGCTTGTACAGTCTCTTTTGGCTTTTGATAAGCGGCAAGGAGATGATTGCGTTGTCCATGAAGCTGGGGCAGGCCATTCTTGTGGGGTGAGGCCAAAGGAAGCAAGTGCCTTGTAGGGAAGGCTTCTTGCCTGGCAAAAAGCAGAAGGGGCGAGTTTCTGTGGTTGCGTTTTGGGATGAAGCCTGCAGCTTTGGAAATGGCATTAGTGCCTCGGGTAGGGGTGAAGCTGCAAGTCCTTGACTGCTGTCTTGTGTTGCTGAGAAGAGGAAGGATATCTTGGAATTGTGGCTGCTGTATTTGACGTCAAAGGGGCAAGTTTGTGGTGGGGGAGCTGCGTGGGCCCAAAGGACCCAGGGGTGCCGGTCAAGAGCAGCTGAAGGTGGGCCAGCGCGTGGCCAGGGAGCCAAGAAGGCCAAGGGCGTCCTGGCCTGTGTCAGCAAGAGTGGGGCAGCAGGAGCAGGGCAGTGAGCGTCCCCCTGGGCTGGGCAGCGCTGCGGCCACAGCTGGGAGTGCTGTGCCCAGTTGTGGGCCCTTGTGAAGCAGAAAGTCCTTGAGGGGCTGGAGCGTGTGCAGAGGAGGACACGGGAGCTGGGGAAGGCTGTGGAGCGCAAGGCCAAGGAGGAGGTGCTGAGGGAGCTTTAGCCTGGACAACGGGAGGCTCGTCAGGGCCCTTCAGGCACACTTCCATAGATCCATAGAGGACAGCACTCACCCCAAGGCCTGCTTCCCTGCCAAACATCCCCGCTCTGCATGCAAGGGCTTTAGCCACCTGAGCAGGTGACACTTCCAATTTGTGGTTTCTTGGCTTGCTAGGAGGAGAAGCCCTGCTGATTTTCTCTCTTCCCAGCAAGCAAAGATGCTTCTGCACAAGCTTTCCTGCCCTTTTCCTGCACCGAATGGGATTCTGATCCACTTTTAGTTTTCCATGTCTGCCGCAGCAATAGCAAAGGCCTTGCTGGCTATTTCCTACTTTTCCATTTCACAGCTTTCAAGAGCTAAAAGCTCCCTTGTGCAGAGGCACTGTGCCTTGCAGTTAGCAGCCATGGAGGACTATCAAATTCCTAGGCAAACAGAGTTCTCTTGAATTAGCCCATTTTAATCTGGCCAGAGTGACTTAGAATGCCATTGCTAAGAATGCTGATGATTTCTCCTTCAAAGAGGTGGTTGTAGATGCCAGGAGAAAGGAGGTGCTAAACGATAGGTAACGGCCTGTCCCTCATGTTTCTCTCTTGCCACAGATGACAGAAGCAGCAGCAGTCTCTGCCCCGGCTCCCTCTGCTCCTGGAGAAGAAGCCAAAGAGGAGCAAAAGGAGCAAGACGACCACGAGCCTGCAGCTGTGGTCACAGCAGAGCCTGATGCTTCCAAGAGAGTAAGTGCCAGTTGTGGGTGGTGCTGTCTTTAGTGCAAGGCAGAGCTGCAAGTTTCTGAGCAGCCAGCACTTGCTGTTGCTGGCTGAGGATGCTGAGTGCTGGAATCCCGCAGGACGCGGCCATTTCCTGCAGGCAGGGACAGCTAGAAATTGGCCCTTGGCCTGTCACCTTGAGGCACCCAAGAGCTGGGGGCTGCGGCTCAGCTTCTGCCTGCTTGGCTCAGTGAAGCTCTGTCTCTGGGCTTCTGCAGGGCCGTGGCCAAGGGCACAGGTGCTAGTGCTGGAGGTCACAGGGCTTTCTTTGGTTGTTTTCCCTTTGTGCAAAGGTGTGTTTGGCTTGTGGAAGTGTTCTGCAGTTTTCTGGAGCAGTTCTTCGCTTGTACAGTCTCTTTTGGCTTTTGATAAGCGGCAAGGAGATGATTGCGTTGTCCATGAAGCTGGGGCAGGCCATTCTTGTGGGGTGAGGCCAAAGGAAGCAAGTGCCTTGTAGGGAAGGCTTCTTGCCTGGCAAAAAGCAGAAGGGGCGAGTTTCTGTGGTTGCGTTTTGGGATGAAGCCTGCAGCTTTGGAAATGGCATTAGTGCCTCGGGTAGGGGTGAAGCTGCAAGTCCTTGACTGCTGTCTTGTGTTGCTGAGAAGAGGAAGGATATCTTGGAATTGTGGGTGCTGTATTTGACGTCAAAGGGGCAAGTTTGTGGTGGGGGAGCTGCGTGGGCCCAAAGGACCCAGGGGTGCCGGTCAAGAGCAGCTGAAGGTGGGCCAGCGCGTGGCCAGGGAGCCAAGAAGGCCAAGGGCGTCCTGGCCTGTGTCAGCAAGAGTGGGGCAGCAGGAGCAGGGCAGTGAGCGTCCCCCTGGGCTGGGCAGCGCTGCGGCCACAGCTGGGAGTGCTGTGCCCAGTTGTGGGCCCTTGTGAAGCAGAAAGTCCTTGAGGGGCTGGAGCGTGTGCAGAGGAGGACACGGGAGCTGGGGAAGGCTGTGGAGCGCAAGGCCAAGGAGGAGGTGCTGAGGGAGCTTTAGCCTGGACAACGGGAGGCTCGTCAGGGCCCTTCAGGCACACTTCCATAGATCCATAGAGGACAGCACTCACCCCAAGGCCTGCTTCCCTGCCAAACATCCCCGCTCTGCATGCAAGGGCTTTAGCCACCTGAGCAGGTGACACTTCCAATTTGTGGTTTCTTGGCTTGCTAGGAGGAGAAGCCCTGCTGATTTTCTCTCTTCCCAGCAAGCAAAGATGCTTCTGCACAAGCTTTCCTGCCCTTTTCCTGCACCGAATGGGATTCTGATCCACTTTTAGTTTTCCATGTCTACCGCAGCAATAGCAAAGGCCTTGCTGGCTATTTCCTACTTTTCCATTTCACAGCTTTCAAGAGCTAAAAGCTCCCTTGTGCAGAGGCACTGTGCCTTGCAGATAGCAGCCATGGAGGACTATCAAATTCCTAGGCAAACAGAGTTCTCTTGAATTAGCCCATTTTAATCTGGCCAGAGTGACTTAGAATGCCATTGCTAAGAATGCTGATGATTTCTCCTTCAAAGAGGTGGTTGTAGATGCCAGGAGAAAGGAGGTGCTAAACGATAGGTAACGGCCTGTCCCTCATGTTTCTCTCTTGCCACAGATGACAGAAGCAGCAGCAGTCTCTGCCCCGGCTCCCTCTGCTCCTGGAGAAGAAGCCAAAGAGGAGCAAAAGGAGCAAGACGACCACGAGCCTGCAGCTGTGGTCACAGCAGAGCCTGATGGTTCCAAGAGAGTAAGTGCCAGTTGTGGGTGCTGCTGTCTTTAGTGCAAGGCAGAGCTGCAAGTTTCTGAGCAGCCAGCACTTGCTGTTGCTGGCTGAGGATGCTGAGTGCTGGAATCCCGCAGGACGCGGCCATTTCCTGCAGGCAGGGACAGCTAGAAATTGGCCTTTGGCCTGTCACCTTGAGGCACCCAAGAGCTGGGGGCTGCGGCTCAGCTTCTGCCTGCTTGGCTCAGTGAAGCTCTGTCTCTGGGCTTCTGCAGGGCCGTGGCCAAGGGCACAGGTGCTAGTGCTGGAGGTCACAGGGCTTTCTTTGGTTGTTTTCCTTTTGTGCAAAGGTGTGTTTGGCTTGTGGAAGTGTTCTGCAGTTTTCTGGAGCAGTTCTTCGCTTGTACAGTCTCTTTTGGCTTTTGATAAGCGGCAAGGAGATGATTGCGTTGTCCATGAAGCTGGGGCAGGCCATTCTTGTGGGGTGAGGCCAAAGGAAGCAAGTGCCTTGTAGGGAAGGCTTCTTGCCTGGCAAAAAGCAGAAGGGGCGAGTTTCTGTGGTTGCGTTTTGGGATGAAGCCTGCAGCTTTGGAAATGGCATTAGTGCCTCGGGTAGGGGTGAAGCTGCAAGTCCTTGACTGCTGTCTTGTGTTGCTGAGAAGAGGAAGGATATCTTGGAATTGTGGCTGCTGTCTTTGACGTCAAAGGGGCAAGTTTGTGGTGGGGGAGCTGCGTGGGCCCAAAGGACCCAGGGGTGCCGGTCAAGAGCAGCTGAAGGTGGGCCAGCGCGTGGCCAGGGAGCCAAGAAGGCCAAGGGCGTCCTGGCCTGTGTCAGCAAGAGTGGGGCAGCAGGAGCAGGGCAGTGAGCGTCCCCCTGGGCTGGGCAGCGCTGCGGCCACAGCTGGGAGTGCTGTGCCCAGTTGTGGGCCCTTGTGAAGCAGAAAGTCCTTGAGGGGCTGGAGCGTGTGCAGAGGAGGACACGGGAGCTGGGGAAGGCTGTGGAGCGCAAGGCCAAGGAGGAGGTGCTGAGGGAGCTTTAGCCTGGACAACGGGAGGCTCGTCAGGGCCCTTCAGGCACACTTCCATAGATCCATAGAGGACAGCACTCACCCCAAGGCCTGCTTCCCTGCCAAACATCCCCGCTCTGCATGCAAGGGCTTTAGCCACCTGAGCAGGTGACACTTCCAATTTGTGGTTTCTTGGCTTGCTAGGAGGAGAAGCCCTGCTGATTTTCTCTCTTCCCAGCAAGCAAAGATGCTTCTGCACAAGCTTTCCTGCCCTTTTCCTGCACCGAATGGGATTCTGATCCACTTTTAGTTTTCCATGTCTACCGCAGCAATAGCAAAGGCCTTGCTGGCTATTTCCTACTTTTCCATTTCACAGCTTTCAAGAGCTAAAAGCTCCCTTGTGCAGAGGCACTGTGCCTTGCAGTTAGCAGCCATGGAGGACTATCAAATTCCTAGGCAAACAGAGTTCTCTTGAATTAGCCCATTTTAATCTGGCCAGAGTGACTTAGAATGCCATTGCTAAGAATGCTGATGATTTCTCCTTCAAAGAGGTGGTTGTAGATGCCAGGAGAAAGGAGGTGCTAAACGATAGGTAACGGCCTGTCCCTCATGTTTCTCTCTTGCCACAGATGACAGAAGCAGCAGCAGTCTCTGCCCCGGCTCCCTCTGCTCCTGGAGAAGAAGCCAAAGAGGAGCAAAAGGAGCAAGACGACCACGAGCCTGCAGCTGTGGTCACAGCAGAGCCTGATGCTTCCAAGAGAGTAAGTGCCAGTTGTGGGTGGTGCTGTCTTTAGTGCAAGGCAGAGCTGCAAGTTTCTGAGCAGCCAGCACTTGCTGTTGCTGGCTGAGGATGCTGAGTGCTGGAATCCCGCAGGACGCGGCCATTTCCTGCAGGCAGGGACAGCTAGAAATTGGCCCTTGGCCTGTCACCTTGAGGCACCCAAGAGCTGGGGGCTGCGGCTCAGCTTCTGCCTGCTTGGCTCAGTGAAGCTCTGTCTCTGGGCTTCTGCAGGGCCGTGGCCAAGGGCACAGGTGCTAGTGCTGGAGGTCACAGGGCTTTCTTTGGTTGTTTTCCCTTTGTGCAAAGGTGTGTTTGGCTTGTGGAAGTGTTCTGCAGTTTTCTGGAGCAGTTCTTCGCTTGTACAGTCTCTTTTGGCTTTTGATAAGCGGCAAGGAGATGATTGCGTTGTCCATGAAGCTGGGGCAGGCCATTCTTGTGGGGTGAGGCCAAAGGAAGCAAGTGCCTTGTAGGGAAGGCTTCTTGCCTGGCAAAAAGCAGAAGGGGCGAGTTTCTGTGGTTGCGTTTTGGGATGAAGCCTGCAGCTTTGGAAATGGCATTAGTGCCTCGGGTAGGGGTGAAGCTGCAAGTCCTTGACTGCTGTCTTGTGTTGCTGAGAAGAGGAAGGATATCTTGGAATTGTGGCTGCTGTATTTGACGTCAAAGGGGCAAGTTTGTGGTGGGGGAGCTGCGTGGGCCCAAAGGACCCAGGGGTGCCGGTCAAGAGCAGCTGAAGGTGGGCCAGCGCGTGGCCAGGGAGCCAAGAAGGCCAAGGGCGTCCTGGCCTGTGTCAGCAAGAGTGGGGCAGCAGGAGCAGGGCAGTGAGCGTCCCCCTGGGCTGGGCAGCGCTGCGGCCACAGCTGGGAGTGCTGTGCCCAGTTGTGGGCCCTTGTGAAGCAGAAAGTCCTTGAGGGGCTGGAGCGTGTGCAGAGGAGGACACGGGAGCTGGGGAAGGCTGTGGAGCGCAAGGCCAAGGAGGAGGTGCTGAGGGAGCTTTAGCCTGGACAACGGGAGGCTCGTCAGGGCCCTTCAGGCACACTTCCATAGATCCATAGAGGACAGCACTCACCCCAAGGCCTGCTTCCCTGCCAAACATCCCCGCTCTGCATGCAAGGGCTTTAGCCACCTGAGCAGGTGACACTTCCAATTTGTGGTTTCTTGGCTTGCTAGGAGGAGAAGCCCTGCTGATTTTCTCTCTTCCCAGCAAGCAAAGATGCTTCTGCACAAGCTTTCCTGCCCTTTTCCTGCACCGAATGGGATTCTGATCCACTTTTAGTTTTCCATGTCTGCCGCAGCAATAGCAAAGGCCTTGCTGGCTATTTCCTACTTTTCCATTTCACAGCTTTCAAGAGCTAAAAGCTCCCTTGTGCAGAGGCACTGTGCCTTGCAGTTAGCAGCCATGGAGGACTATCAAATTCCTAGGCAAACAGAGTTCTCTTGAATTAGCCCATTTTAATCTGGCCAGAGTGACTTAGAATGCCATTGCTAAGAATGCTGATGATTTCTCCTTCAAAGAGGTGGTTGTAGATGCCAGGAGAAAGGAGGTGCTAAACGATAGGTAACGGCCTGTCCCTCATGTTTCTCTCTTGCCACAGATGACAGAAGCAGCAGCAGTCTCTGCCCCGGCTCCCTCTGCTCCTGGAGAAGAAGCCAAAGAGGAGCAAAAGGAGCAAGACGACCACGAGCCTGCAGCTGTGGTCAGAGCAGAGCCTGATGCTTCCAAGAGAGTAAGTGCCAGTTGTGGGTGGTGCTGTCTTTAGTGCAAGGCAGAGCTGCAAGTTTCTGAGCAGCCAGCACTTGCTGTTGCTGGCTGAGGATGCTGAGTGCTGGAATCCCGCAGGACGCGGCCATTTCCTGCAGGCAGGGACAGCTAGAAATTGGCCCTTGGCCTGTCACCTTGAGGCACCCAAGAGCTGGGGGCTGCGGCTCAGCTTCTGCCTGCTTGGCTCAGTGAAGCTCTGTCTCTGGGCTTCTGCAGGGCCGTGGCCAAGGGCACAGGTGCTAGTGCTGGAGGTCACAGGGCTTTCTTTGGTTGTTTTCCCTTTGTGCAAAGGTGTGTTTGGCTTGTGGAAGTGTTCTGCAGTTTTCTGGAGCAGTTCTTCGCTTGTACAGTCTCTTTTGGCTTTTGATAAGCGGCAAGGAGATGATTGCGTTGTCCATGAAGCTGGGGCAGGCCATTCTTGTGGGGTGAGGCCAAAGGAAGCAAGTGCCTTGTAGGGAAGGCTTCTTGCCTGGCAAAAAGCAGAAGGGGCGAGTTTCTGTGGTTGCGTTTTGGGATGAAGCCTGCAGCTTTGGAAATGGCATTAGTGCCTCGGGTAGGGGTGAAGCTGCAAGTCCTTGACTGCTGTCTTGTGTTGCTGAGAAGAGGAAGGATATCTTGGAATTGTGGCTGCTGTATTTGACGTCAAAGGGGCAAGTTTGTGGTGGGGGAGCTGCGTGGGCCCAAAGGACCCAGGGGTGCCGGTCAAGAGCAGCTGAAGGTGGGCCAGCGCGTGGCCAGGGAGCCAAGAAGGCCAAGGGCGTCCTGGCCTGTGTCAGCAAGAGTGGGGCAGCAGGAGCAGGGCAGTGAGCGTCCCCCTGGGCTGGGCAGCGCTGCGGCCACAGCTGGGAGTGCTGTGCCCAGTTGTGGGCCCTTGTGAAGCAGAAAGTCCTTGAGGGGCTGGAGCGTGTGCAGAGGAGGACACGGGAGCTGGGGAAGGCTGTGGAGCGCAAGGCCAAGGAGGAGGTGCTGAGGGAGCTTTAGCCTGGACAACGGGAGGCTCGTCAGGGCCCTTCAGGCACACTTCCATAGATCCATAGAGGACAGCACTCACCCCAAGGCCTGCTTCCCTGCCAAACATCCCCGCTCTGCATGCAAGGGCTTTAGCCACCTGAGCAGGTGACACTTCCAATTTGTGGTTTCTTGGCTTGCTAGGAGGAGAAGCCCTGCTGATTTTCTCTCTTCCCAGCAAGCAAAGATGCTTCTGCACAAGCTTTCCTGCCCTTTTCCTGCACCGAATGGGATTCTGATCCACTTTTAGTTTTCCATGTCTGCCGCAGCAATAGCAAAGGCCTTGCTGGCTATTTCCTACTTTTCCATTTCACAGCTTTCAAGAGCTAAAAGCTCCCTTGTGCAGAGGCACTGTGCCTTGCAGTTAGCAGCCATGGAGGACTATCAAATTCCTAGGCAAACAGAGTTCTCTTGAATTAGCCCATTTTAATCTGGCCAGAGTGACTTAGAATGCCATTGCTAAGAATGCTGATGATTTCTCCTTCAAAGAGGTGGTTGTAGATGCCAGGAGAAAGGAGGTGCTAAACGATAGGTAACGGCCTGTCCCTCATGTTTCTCTCTTGCCACAGATGACAGAAGCAGCAGCAGTCTCTGCCCCGGCTCCCTCTGCTCCTGGAGAAGAAGCCAAAGAGGAGCAAAAGGAGCAAGACGACCACGAGCCTGCAGCTGTGGTCAGAGCAGAGCCTGATGCTTCCAAGAGAGTAAGTGCCAGTTGTGGGTGCTGCTGTCTTTAGTGCAAGGCAGAGCTGCAAGTTTCTGAGCAGCCAGCACTTGCTGTTGCTGGCTGAGGATGCTGAGTGCTGGAATCCCGCAGGACGCGGCCATTTCCTGCAGGCAGGGACAGCTAGAAATTGGCCCTTGGCCTGTCACCTTGAGGCACCCAAGAGCTGGGGGCTGCGGCTCAGCTTCTGCCTGCTTGGCTCAGTGAAGCTCTGTCTCTGGGCTTCTGCAGGGCCGTGGCCAAGGGCACAGGTGCTCGTGCTGGAGGTCACAGGGCTTTCTTTAGTTGTTTTCCCTTTGTGCAAAGGTGTGTTTGGCTTGTGGAAGTGTTCTGCAGTTTTCTGGAGCAGTTCTTCGCTTGTACAGTCTCTTTTGGCTTTTGATAAGCGGCAAGGAGATGATTGCGTTGTCCATGAAGCTGGGGCAGGCCATTCTTGTGGGGTGAGGCCAAAGGAAGCAAGTGCCTTGTAGGGAAGGCTTCTTGCCTGGCAAAAAGCAGAAGGGGCGAGTTTCTGTGGTTGCGTTTTGGGATGAAGCCTGCAGCTTTGGAAATGGCATTAGTGCCTCGGGTAGGGGTGAAGCTGCAAGTCCTTGACTGCTGTCTTGTGTTGCTGAGAAGAGGAAGGATATCTTGGAATTGTGGCTGCTGTCTTTGACGTCAAAGGGGCAAGTTTGTGGTGGGGGAGCTGCGTGGGCCCAAAGGACCCAGGGGTGCCGGTCAAGAGCAGCTGAAGGTGGGCCAGCGCGTGGCCAGGGAGCCAAGAAGGCCAAGGGCGTCCTGGCCTGTGTCAGCAAGAGTGGGGCAGCAGGAGCAGGGCAGTGAGCGTCCCCCTGGGCTGGGCAGCGCTGCGGCCACAGCTGGGAGTGCTGTGCCCAGTTGTGGGCCCTTGTGAAGCAGAAAGTCCTTGAGGGGCTGGAGCGTGTGCAGAGGAGGACACGGGAGCTGGGGAAGGCTGTGGAGCGCAAGGCCAAGGAGGAGGTGCTGAGGGAGCTTTAGCCTGGACAACGGGAGGCTCGTCAGGGCCCTTCAGGCACACTTCCATAGATCCATAGAGGACAGCGCTCACCCCAAGGCCTGCTTCCCTGCCAAACATCCCCGCTCTGCATGCAAGGGCTTTAGCCACCTGAGCAGGTGACACTTCCAATTTGTGGTTTCTTGGCTTGCTAGGAGGAGAAGCCCTGCTGATTTTCTCTCTTCCCAGCAAGCAAAGATGCTTCTGCACAAGCTTTCCTGCCCTTTTCCTGCACCGAATGGGATTCTGATCCACTTTTAGTTTTCCATGTCTACCGCAGCAATAGCAAAGGCCTTGCTGGCTATTTCCTACTTTTCCATTTCACAGCTTTCAAGAGCTAAAAGCTCCCTTGTGCAGAGGCACTGTGCCTTGCAGTTAGCAGCCATGGAGGACTATCAAATTCCTAGGCAAACAGAGTTCTCTTGAATTAGCCCATTTTAATCTGGCCGGAGTGACTTAGAATGCCATTGCTAAGAATGCTGATGATTTCTCCTTCAAAGAGGTGGTTGTAGATGCCAGGAGAAAGGAGGTGCTAAACGATAGGTAACGGCCTGTCCCTCATGTTTCTCTCTTGCCACAGATGACAGAAGCAGCAGCAGTCTCTGCCCCGGCTCCCTCTGCTCCTGGAGAAGAAGCCAAAGAGGAGCAAAAGGAGCAAGACGACCACGAGCCTGCAGCTGTGGTCACAGCAGAGCCTGATGGTTCCAAGAGAGTAAGTGCCAGTTGTGGGTGCTGCTGTCTTTAGTGCAAGGCAGAGCTGCAAGTTTCTGAGCAGCCAGCACTTGCTGTTGCTGGCTGAGGATGCTGAGTGCTGGAATCCCGCAGGACGCGGCCATTTCCTGCAGGCAGGGACAGCTAGAAATTGGCCCTTGGCCTGTCACCTTGAGGCACCCAAGAGCTGGGGGCTGCGGCTCAGCTTCTGCCTGCTTGGCTCAGTGAAGCTCTGTCTCTGGGCTTCTGCAGGGCCGTGGCCAAGGGCACAGGTGCTCGTGCTGGAGGTCACAGGGCTTTCTTTAGTTGTTTTCCCTTTGTGCAAAGGTGCGTTTGGCTTGTGGAAGTGTTCTGCAGTTTTCTGCAGCAGTTCTTCGCTTGTACAGTCTCTTTTGGCTTTTGATAAGCGGCAAGGAGATGATTGCGTTGTCCATGAAGCTGGGGCAGGCCATTCTTGTGGGGTGAGGCCAAAGGAAGCAAGTGCCTTGTAGGGAAGGCTTCTTGCCAGGCAAAAAGCAGAAGGGGCGAGTTGCTGTGGGTGCGTTTTGGGATGAAGCCTGCAGCTTTGGAAATGGCATTAGTGCCTCGGGTGGGGGTGAAGCTGCAAGTCCTTGACTGCTGTCTTGTGTTGCTGAGAAGAGGAAGGATATCTTGGAATTGTGGCTGCTGTCTTTGACGTCAAAGGGGCAAGTTTGTGGCGGGGGAGCTGCGTGGGCCCAAAGGACCCAGGGGTGCCGGTCAAGAGCAGCTGAAGGTGGGCCAGCGCGTGGCCAGGGAGCCAAGAAGGCCAAGGGCGTCCTGGCCTGTGTCAGCAAGAGTGGGGCAGCAGGAGCAGGGCAGTGAGCGTCCCCCTGGGCTGGGCAGCGCTGCGGCCACAGCTGGGAGTGCTGTGCCCAATTGTGGGCCCCTTGTGAAGCAGAAAGTCCTTGAGGGGCTGGAGCGTGTGCAGAGGAGGACACGGGAGCTGGGGAAGGCTGTGGAGCGCAAGGCCAAGGAGGAGGTGCTGAGGGAGCTTTAGCCTGGACAACGGGAGGCTCGTCAGGGCCCTTCAGGCACACTTCCATAGATCCATAGAGGACAGCGCTCACCCCAAGGCCTGCTTCCCTGCCAAACATCCCCGCTCTGCATGCAAGGGCTTTAGCCACCTGAGCAGGTGACACTTCCAATTTGTGGTTTCTTGGCTTGCTAGGAGGAGAAGCCCTGCTGATTTTCTCTCTTCCCAGCAAGCAAAGATGCTTCTGCACAAGCTTTCCTGCCCTTTTCCTGCACCGAATGGGATTCTGATCCACTTTTAGTTTTCCATGTCTGCCGCAGCAATAGCAAAGGCCTTGCTGGCTATTTCCTACTTTTCCATTTCACAGCTTTCAAGAGCTAAAAGCTCCCTTGTGCAGAGGCACTGTGCCTTGCAGTTAGCAGCCATGGAGGACTATCAAATTCCTAGGCAAACAGAGTTCTCTTGAATTAGCCCATTTTAATCTGGCCAGAGTGACTTAGAATGCCATTGCTAAGAATGCTGATGATTTCTCCTTCAAAGAGGTGGTTGTAGATGCCAGGAGAAAGGAGGTGCTAAACGATAGGTAACGGCCTGTCCCTCATGTTTCTCTCTTGCCACAGATGACAGAAGCAGCAGCAGTCTCTGCCCCGGCTCCCTCTGCTCCTGGAGAAGAAGCCAAAGAGGAGCAAAAGGAGCAAGACGACCACGAGCCTGCAGCTGTGGTCAGAGCAGAGCCTGATGCTTCCAAGAGAGTAAGTGCCAGTTGTGGCTGGTGCTGTCTTTAGTGCAAGGCAGAGCTGCAAGTTTCTGAGCAGCCAGCACTTGCTGTTGCTGGCTGAGGATGCTGAGTGCTGGAATCCCGCAGGACGCGGCCATTTCCTGCAGGCAGGGACAGCTAGAAATTGGCCCTTGGCCTGTCACCTTGAGGCACCCAAGAGCTGGGGGCTGCGGCTCAGCTTCTGCCTGCTTGGCTCAGTGAAGCTCTGTCTCTGGGCTTCTGCAGGGCCGTGGCCAAGGGCACAGGTGCTAGTGCTGGAGGTCACAGGGCTTTCTTTGGTTGTTTTCCCTTTGTGCAAAGGTGTGTTTGGCTTGTGGAAGTGTTCTGCAGTTTTCTGGAGCAGTTCTTCGCTTGTACAGTCTCTTTTGGCTTTTGATAAGCGGCAAGGAGATGATTGCGTTGTCCATGAAGCTGGGGCAGGCCATTCTTGTGGGGTGAGGCCAAAGGAAGCAAGTGCCTTGTAGGGAAGGCTTCTTGCCTGGCAAAAAGCAGAAGGGGCGAGTTTCTGTGGTTGCGTTTTGGGATGAAGCCTGCAGCTTTGGAAATGGCATTAGTGCCTCGGGTAGGGGTGAAGCTGCAAGTCCTTGACTGCTGTCTTGTGTTGCTGAGAAGAGGAAGGATATCTTGGAATTGTGGCTGCTGTATTTGACGTCAAAGGGGCAAGTTTGTGGTGGGGGAGCTGCGTGGGCCCAAAGGACCCAGGGGTGCCGGTCAAGAGCAGCTGAAGGTGGGCCAGCGCGTGGCCAGGGAGCCAAGAAGGCCAAGGGCGTCCTGGCCTGTGTCAGCAAGAGTGGGGCAGCAGGAGCAGGGCAGTGAGCGTCCCCCTGGGCTGGGCAGCGCTGCGGCCACAGCTGGGAGTGCTGTGCCCAGTTGTGGGCCCTTGTGAAGCAGAAAGTCCTTGAGGGGCTGGAGCGTGTGCAGAGGAGGACACGGGAGCTGGGGAAGGCTGTGGAGCGCAAGGCCAAGGAGGAGGTGCTGAGGGAGCTTTAGCCTGGACAACGGGAGGCTCGTCAGGGCCCTTCAGGCACACTTCCATAGATCCATAGAGGACAGCACTCACCCCAAGGCCTGCTTCCCTGCCAAACATCCCCGCTCTGCATGCAAGGGCTTTAGCCACCTGAGCAGGTGACACTTCCAATTTGTGGTTTCTTGGCTTGCTAGGAGGAGAAGCCCTGCTGATTTTCTCTCTTCCCAGCAAGCAAAGATGCTTCTGCACAAGCTTTCCTGCCCTTTTCCTGCACCGAATGGGATTCTGATCCACTTTTAGTTTTCCATGTCTACCGCAGCAATAGCAAAGGCCTTGCTGGCTATTTCCTACTTTTCCATTTCACAGCTTTCAAGAGCTAAAAGCTCCCTTGTGCAGAGGCACTGTGCCTTGCAGTTAGCAGCCATGGAGGACTATCAAATTCCTAGGCAAACAGAGTTCTCTTGAATTAGCCCATTTTAATCTGGCCAGAGTGACTTAGAATGCCATTGCTAAGAATGCTGATGATTTCTCCTTCAAAGAGGTGGTTGTAGATGCCAGGAGAAAGGAGGTGCTAAACGATAGGTAACGGCCTGTCCCTCATGTTTCTCTCTTGCCACAGATGACAGAAGCAGCAGCAGTCTCTGCCCCGGCTCCCTCTGCTCCTGGAGAAGAAGCCAAAGAGGAGCAAAAGGAGCAAGACGACCACGAGCCTGCAGCTGTGGTCAGAGCAGAGCCTGATGGTTCCAAGAGAGTAAGTGCCAGTTGTGGGTGCTGCTGTCTTTAGTGCAAGGCAGAGCTGCAAGTTTCTGAGCAGCCAGCACTTGCTGTTGCTGGCTGAGGATGCTGAGTGCTGGAATCCCGCAGGACGCGGCCATTTCCTGCAGGCAGGGACAGCTAGAAATTGGCCCTTGGCCTGTCACCTTGAGGCACCCAAGAGCTGGGGGCTGCGGCTCAGCTTCTGCCTGCTTGGCTCAGTGAAGCTCTGTCTCTGGGCTTCTGCAGGGCCGTGGCCAAGGGCACAGGTGCTCGTGCTGGAGGTCACAGGGCTTTCTTTAGTTGTTTTCCCTTTGTGCAAAGGTGTGTTTGGCTTGTGGAAGTGTTCTGCAGTTTTCTGCAGCAGTTCTTCGCTTGTACAGTCTCTTTTGGCTTTTGATAAGCGGCAAGGAGATGATTGCGTTGTCCATGAAGCTGGGGCAGGCCATTCTTGTGGGGTGAGGCCAAAGGAAGCAAGTGCCTTGTAGGGAAGGCTTCTTGCCTGGCAAAAAGCAGAAGGGGCGAGTTTCTGTGGTTGCGTTTTGGGATGAAGCCTGCAGCTTTGGAAATGGCATTAGTGCCTCGGGTAGGGGTGAAGCTGCAAGTCCTTGACTGCTGTCTTGTGTTGCTGAGAAGAGGAAGGATATCTTGGAATTGTGGCTGCTGTCTTTGACGTCAAAGGGGCAAGTTTGTGGTGGGGGAGCTGCGTGGGCCCAAAGGACCCAGGGGTGCCGGTCAAGAGCAGCTGAAGGTGGGCCAGCGCGTGGCCAGGGAGCCAAGAAGGCCAAGGGCGTCCTGGCCTGTGTCAGCAAGAGTGGGGCAGCAGGAGCAGGGCAGTGAGCGTCCCCCTGGGCTGGGCAGCGCTGCGGCCACAGCTGGGAGTGCTGTGCCCAGTTGTGGGCCCTTGTGAAGCAGAAAGTCCTTGAGGGGCTGGAGCGTGTGCAGAGGAGGACACGGGAGCTGGGGAAGGCTGTGGAGCGCAAGGCCAAGGAGGAGGTGCTGAGGGAGCTTTAGCCTGGACAACGGGAGGCTCGTCAGGGCCCTTCAGGCACACTTCCATAGATCCATAGAGGACAGCGCTCACCCCAAGGCCTGCTTCCCTGCCAAACATCCCCGCTCTGCATCCATGTGCTTTAGCCACCTGAGCAGGTGACACTTCCAATTTGTGGTTTCTTGGCTTGCTAGGAGGAGAAGCCCTGCTGATTTTCTCTCTTCCCAGCAAGCAAAGATGCTTCTGCACAAGCTTTCCTGCCCTTTTCCTGCACCGAATGGGATTCTGATCCACTTTTAGTTTTCCATGTCTACCGCAGCAATAGCAAAGGCCTTGCTGGCTATTTCCTACTTTTCCATTTCACAGCTTTCAAGAGCTAAAAGCTCCCTTGTGCAGAGGCACTGTGCCTTGCAGATAGCAGCCATGGAGGACTATCAAATTCCTAGGCAAACAGAGTTCTCTTGAATTAGCCCATTTTAATCTGGCCAGAGTGACTTAGAATGCCATTGCTAAGAATGCTGATGATTTCTCCTTCAAAGAGGTGGTTGTAGATGCCAGGAGAAAGGAGGTGCTAAACGATAGGTAACGGCCTGTCCCTCATGTTTCTCTCTTGCCACAGATGACAGAAGCAGCAGCAGTCTCTGCCCCGGCTCCCTCTGCTCCTGGAGAAGAAGCCAAAGAGGAGCAAAAGGAGCAAGACGACCACGAGCCTGCAGCTGTGGTCAGAGCAGAGCCTGATGCTTCCAAGAGAGTAAGTGCCAGTTGTGGGTGGTGCTGTCTTTAGTGCAAGGCAGAGCTGCAAGTTTCTGAGCAGCCAGCACTTGCTGTTGCTGGCTGAGGATGCTGAGTGCTGGAATCCCGCAGGACGCGGCCATTTCCTGCAGGCAGGGACAGCTAGAAATTGGCCCTTGGCCTGTCACCTTGAGGCACCCAAGAGCTGGGGGCTGCGGCTCAGCTTCTGCCTGCTTGGCTCAGTGAAGCTCTGTCTCTGGGCTTCTGCAGGGCCGTGGCCAAGGGCACAGGTGCTAGTGCTGGAGGTCACAGGGCTTTCTTTGGTTGTTTTCCCTTTGTGCAAAGGTGTGTTTGGCTTGTGGAAGTGTTCTGCAGTTTTCTGGAGCAGTTCTTCGCTTGTACAGTCTCTTTTGGCTTTTGATAAGCGGCAAGGAGATGATTGCGTTGTCCATGAAGCTGGGGCAGGCCATTCTTGTGGGGTGAGGCCAAAGGAAGCAAGTGCCTTGTAGGGAAGGCTTCTTGCCTGGCAAAAAGCAGAAGGGGCGAGTTTCTGTGGTTGCGTTTTGGGATGAAGCCTGCAGCTTTGGAAATGGCATTAGTGCCTCGGGTAGGGGTGAAGCTGCAAGTCCTTGACTGCTGTCTTGTGTTGCTGAGAAGAGGAAGGATATCTTGGAATTGTGGCTGCTGTATTTGACGTCAAAGGGGCAAGTTTGTGGTGGGGGAGCTGCGTGGGCCCAAAGGACCCAGGGGTGCCGGTCAAGAGCAGCTGAAGGTGGGCCAGCGCGTGGCCAGGGAGCCAAGAAGGCCAAGGGCGTCCTGGCCTGTGTCAGCAAGAGTGGGGCAGCAGGAGCAGGGCAGTGAGCGTCCCCCTGGGCTGGGCAGCGCTGCGGCCACAGCTGGGAGTGCTGTGCCCAGTTGTGGGCCCTTGTGAAGCAGAAAGTCCTTGAGGGGCTGGAGCGTGTGCAGAGGAGGACACGGGAGCTGGGGAAGGCTGTGGAGCGCAAGGCCAAGGAGGAGGTGCTGAGGGAGCTTTAGCCTGGACAACGGGAGGCTCGTCAGGGCCCTTCAGGCACACTTCCATAGATCCATAGAGGACAGCACTCACCCCAAGGCCTGCTTCCCTGCCAAACATCCCCGCTCTGCATGCAAGGGCTTTAGCCACCTGAGCAGGTGACACTTCCAATTTGTGGTTTCTTGGCTTGCTAGGAGGAGAAGCCCTGCTGATTTTCTCTCTTCCCAGCAAGCAAAGATGCTTCTGCACAAGCTTTCCTGCCCTTTTCCTGCACCGAATGGGATTCTGATCCACTTTTACTTTTCCATGTCTGCCGCAGCAATAGCAAAGGCCTTGCTGGCTATTTCCTACTTTTCCATTTCACAGCTTTCAAGAGCTAAAAGCTCCCTTGTGCAGAGGCACTGTGCCTTGCAGTTAGCAGCCATGGAGGACTATCAAATTCCTAGGCAAACAGAGTTCTCTTGAATTAGCCCATTTTAATCTGGCCAGAGTGACTTAGAATGCCATTGCTAAGAATGCTGATGATTTCTCCTTCAAAGAGGTGGTTGTAGATGCCAGGAGAAAGGAGGTGCTAAACGATAGGTAACGGCCTGTCCCTCATGTTTCTCTCTTGCCACAGATGACAGAAGCAGCAGCAGTCTCTGCCCCGGCTTCCTCTGCTCCTGGAGAAGAAGCCAAAGAGGAGCAAAAGGAGCAAGACGACCACGAGCCTGCAGCTGTGGTCAGAGCAGAGCCTGATGCTTCCAAGAGAGTAAGTGCCAGTTGTGGGTGGTGCTGTCTTTAGTGCAAGGCAGAGCTGCAAGTTTCTGAGCAGCCAGCACTTGCTGTTGCTGGCTGAGGATGCTGAGTGCTGGAATCCCGCAGGACGCGGCCATTTCCTGCAGGCAGGGACAGCTAGAAATTGGCCCTTGGCCTGTCACCTTGAGGCACCCAAGAGCTGGGGGCTGCGGCTCAGCTTCTGCCTGCTTGGCTCAGTGAAGCTCTGTCTCTGGGCTTCTGCAGGGCCGTGGCCAAGGGCACAGGTGCTAGTGCTGGAGGTCACAGGGCTTTCTTTGGTTGTTTTCCCTTTGTGCAAAGGTGTGTTTGGCTTGTGGAAGTGTTCTGCAGTTTTCTGGAGCAGTTCTTCGCTTGTACAGTCTCTTTTGGCTTTTGATAAGCGGCAAGGAGATGATTGCGTTGTCCATGAAGCTGGGGCAGGCCATTCTTGTGGGGTGAGGCCAAAGGAAGCAAGTGCCTTGTAGGGAAGGCTTCTTGCCTGGCAAAAAGCAGAAGGGGCGAGTTTCTGTGGTTGCGTTTTGGGATGAAGCCTGCAGCTTTGGAAATGGCATTAGTGCCTCGGGTGGGGGTGAAGCTGCAAGTCCTTGACTGCTGTCTTGTGTTGCTGAGAAGAGGAAGGATATCTTGGAATTGTGGCTGCTGTATTTGACGTCAAAGGGGCAAGTTTGTGGTGGGGGAGCTGCGTGGGCCCAAAGGACCCAGGGGTGCCGGTCAAGAGCAGCTGAAGGTGGGCCAGCGCGTGGCCAGGGAGCCAAGAAGGCCAAGGGCGTCCTGGCCTGTGTCAGCAAGAGTGGGGCAGCAGGAGCAGGGCAGTGAGCGTCCCCCTGGGCTGGGCAGCGCTGCGGCCACAGCTGGGAGTGCTGTGCCCAGTTGTGGGCCCTTGTGAAGCAGAAAGTCCTTGAGGGGCTGGAGCGTGTGCAGAGGAGGACACGGGAGCTGGGGAAGGCTGTGGAGCGCAAGGCCAAGGAGGAGGTGCTGAGGGAGCTTTAGCCTGGACAACGGGAGGCTCGTCAGGGCCCTTCAGGCACACTTCCATAGATCCATAGAGGACAGCACTCACCCCAAGGCCTGCTTCCCTGCCAAACATCCCCGCTCTGCATGCAAGGGCTTTAGCCACCTGAGCAGGTGACACTTCCAATTTGTGGTTTCTTGGCTTGCTAGGAGGAGAAGCCCTGCTGATTTTCTCTCTTCCCAGCAAGCAAAGATGCTTCTGCACAAGCTTTCCTGCCCTTTTCCTGCACCGAATGGGATTCTGATCCACTTTTAGTTTTCCATGTCTACCGCAGCAATAGCAAAGGCCTTGCTGGCTATTTCCTACTTTTCCATTTCACAGCTTTCAAGAGCTAAAAGCTCCCTTGTGCAGAGGCACTGTGCCTTGCAGATAGCAGCCATGGAGGACTATCAAATTCCTAGGCAAACAGAGTTCTCTTGAATTAGCCCATTTTAATCTGGCCAGAGTGACTTAGAATGCCATTGCTAAGAATGCTGATGATTTCTCCTTCAAAGAGGTGGTTGTAGATGCCAGGAGAAAGGAGGTGCTAAACGATAGGTAACGGCCTGTCCCTCATATTTCTCTCTTGCCACAGATGACAGAAGCAGCAGCAGTCTCTGCCCCGGCTCCCTCTGCTCCTGGAGAAGAAGCCAAAGAGGAGCAAAAGGAGCAAGACGACCACGAGCCTGCAGCTGTGGTCACAGCAGAGCCTGATGGTTCCAAGAGAGTAAGTGCCAGTTGTGGGTGCTGCTGTCTTTAGTGCAAGGCAGAGCTGCAAGTTTCTGAGCAGCCAGCACTTGCTGTTGCTGGCTGAGGATGCTGAGTGCTGGAATCCCGCAGGACGCGGCCATTTCCTGCAGGCAGGGACAGCTAGAAATTGGCCTTTGGCCTGTCACCTTGAGGCACCCAAGAGCTGGGGGCTGGGGCTCAGCTTCTGCCTGCTTGGCTCAGTGAAGCTCTGTCTCTGGGCTTCTGCAGGGCCGTGGCCAAGGGCACAGGTGCTAGTGCTGGAGGTCACAGGGCTTTCTTTGGTTGTTTTCCTTTTGTGCAAAGGTGTGTTTGGCTTGTGGAAGTGTTCTGCAGTTTTCTGGAGCAGTTCTTCGCTTGTACAGTCTCTTTTGGCTTTTGATAAGCGGCAAGGAGATGATTGCGTTGTCCATGAAGCTGGGGCAGGCCATTCTTGTGGGGTGAGGCCAAAGGAAGCAAGTGCCTTGTAGGGAAGGCTTCTTGCCTGGCAAAAAGCAGAAGGGGCGAGTTTCTGTGGTTGCGTTTTGGGATGAAGCCTGCAGCTTTGGAAATGGCATTAGTGCCTCGGGTAGGGGTGAAGCTGCAAGTCCTTGACTGCTGTCTTGTGTTGCTGAGAAGAGGAAGGATATCTTGGAATTGTGGCTGCTGTATTTGACGTCAAAGGGGCAAGTTTGTGGTGGGGGAGCTGCGTGGGCCCAAAGGACCCAGGGGTGCCGGTCAAGAGCAGCTGAAGGTGGGCCAGCGCGTGGCCAGGGAGCCAAGAAGGCCAAGGGCGTCCTGGCCTGTGTCAGCAAGAGTGGGGCAGCAGGAGCAGGGCAGTGAGCGTCCCCCTGGGCTGGGCAGCGCTGCGGCCACAGCTGGGAGTGCTGTGCCCAGTTGTGGGCCCTTGTGAAGCAGAAAGTCCTTGAGGGGCTGGAGCGTGTGCAGAGGAGGACACGGGAGCTGGGGAAGGCTGTGGAGCGCAAGGCCAAGGAGGAGGTGCTGAGGGAGCTTTAGCCTGGACAACGGGAGGCTCGTCAGGGCCCTTCAGGCACACTTCCATAGATCCATAGAGGACAGCACTCACCCCAAGGCCTGCTTCCCTGCCAAACATCCCCGCTCTGCATGCAAGGGCTTTAGCCACCTGAGCAGGTGACACTTCCAATTTGTGGTTTCTTGGCTTGCTAGGAGGAGAAGCCCTGCTGATTTTCTCTCTTCCCAGCAAGCAAAGATGCTTCTGCACAAGCTTTCCTGCCCTTTTCCTGCACCGAATGGGATTCTGATCCACTTTTACTTTTCCATGTCTGCCGCAGCAATAGCAAAGGCCTTGCTGGCTATTTCCTACTTTTCCATTTCACAGCTTTCAAGAGCTAAAAGCTCCCTTGTGCAGAGGCACTGTGCCTTGCAGTTAGCAGCCATGGAGGACTATCAAATTCCTAGGCAAACAGAGTTCTCTTGAATTAGCCCATTTTAATCTGGCCAGAGTGACTTAGAATGCCATTGCTAAGAATGCTGATGATTTCTCCTTCAAAGAGGTGGTTGTAGATGCCAGGAGAAAGGAGGTGCTAAACGATAGGTAACGGCCTGTCCCTCATGTTTCTCTCTTGCCACAGATGACAGAAGCAGCAGCAGTCTCTGCCCCGGCTCCCTCTGCTCCTGGAGAAGAAGCCAAAGAGGAGCAAAAGGAGCAAGACGACCACGAGCCTGCAGCTGTGGTCACAGCAGAGCCTGATGCTTCCAAGAGAGTAAGTGCCAGTTGTGGCTGGTGCTGTCTTTAGTGCAAGGCAGAGCTGCAAGTTTCTGAGCAGCCAGCACTTGCTGTTGCTGGCTGAGGATGCTGAGTGCTGGAATCCCGCAGGGCGCGGCCATTTCCTGCAGGCAGGGACAGCTAGAAATTGGCCTTTGGCCTGTCACCTTGAGGCACCCAAGAGCTGGGGGCTGCGGCTCAGCTTCTGCCTGCTTGGCTCAGTGAAGCTCTGTCTCTGGGCTTCTGCAGGGCCGTGGCCAAGGGCACAGGTGCTAGTGCTGGAGGTCACAGGGCTTTCTTTGGTTGTTTTCCCTTTGTGCAAAGGTGTGTTTGGCTTGTGGAAGTGTTCTGCAGTTTTCTGGAGCAGTTCTTCGCTTGTACAGTCTCTTTTGGCTTTTGATAAGCGGCAAGGAGATGATTGCGTTGTCCATGAAGCTGGGGCAGGCCATTCTTGTGGGGTGAGGCCAAAGGAAGCAAGTGCCTTGTAGGGAAGGCTTCTTGCCTGGCAAAAAGCAGAAGGGGCGAGTTTCTGTGGTTGCGTTTTGGGATGAAGCCTGCAGCTTTGGAAATGGCATTAGTGCCTCGGGTAGGGGTGAAGCTGCAAGTCCTTGACTGCTGTCTTGTGTTGCTGAGAAGAGGAAGGATATCTTGGAATTGTGGCTGCTGTATTTGACGTCAAAGGGGCAAGTTTGTGGTGGGGGAGCTGCGTGGGCCCAAAGGACCCAGGGGTGCCGGTCAAGAGCAGCTGAAGGTGGGCCAGCGCGTGGCCAGGGAGCCAAGAAGGCCAAGGGCGTCCTGGCCTGTGTCAGCAAGAGTGGGGCAGCAGGAGCAGGGCAGTGAGCGTCCCCCTGGGCTGGGCAGCGCTGCGGCCACAGCTGGGAGTGCTGTGCCCAGTTGTGGGCCCTTGTGAAGCAGAAAGTCCTTGAGGGGCTGGAGCGTGTGCAGAGGAGGACACGGGAGCTGGGGAAGGCTGTGGAGCGCAAGGCCAAGGAGGAGGTGCTGAGGGAGCTTTAGCCTGGACAACGGGAGGCTCGTCAGGGCCCTTCAGGCACACTTCCATAGATCCATAGAGGACAGCACTCACCCCAAGGCCTGCTTCCCTGCCAAACATCCCCGCTCTGCATGCAAGGGCTTTAGCCACCTGAGCAGGTGACACTTCCAATTTGTGGTTTCTTGGCTTGCTAGGAGGAGAAGCCCTGCTGATTTTCTCTCTTCCCAGCAAGCAAAGATGCTTCTGCACAAGCTTTCCTGCCCTTTTCCTGCACCGAATGGGATTCTGATCCACTTTTAGTTTTCCATGTCTACCGCAGCAATAGCAAAGGCCTTGCTGGCTATTTCCTACTTTTCCATTTCACAGCTTTCAAGAGCTAAAAGCTCCCTTGTGCAGAGGCACTGTGCCTTGCAGTTAGCAGCCATGGAGGACTATCAAATTCCTAGGCAAACAGAGTTCTCTTGAATTAGCCCATTTTAATCTGGCCAGAGTGACTTAGAATGCCATTGCTAAGAATGCTGATGATTTCTCCTTCAAAGAGGTGGTTGTAGATGCCAGGAGAAAGGAGGTGCTAAACGATAGGTAACGGCCTGTCCCTCATGTTTCTCTCTTGCCACAGATGACAGAAGCAGCAGCAGTCTCTGCCCCGGCTCCCTCTGCTCCTGGAGAAGAAGCCAAAGAGGAGCAAAAGGAGCAAGACGACCACGAGCCTGCAGCTGTGGTCAGAGCAGAGCCTGATGCTTCCAAGAGAGTAAGTGCCAGTTGTGGGTGGTGCTGTCTTTAGTGCAAGGCAGAGCTGCAAGTTTCTGAGCAGCCAGCACTTGCTGTTGCTGGCTGAGGATGCTGAGTGCTGGAATCCCGCAGGACGCGGCCATTTCCTGCAGGCAGGGACAGCTAGAAATTGGCCCTTGGCCTGTCACCTTGAGGCACCCAAGAGCTGGGGGCTGCGGCTCAGCTTCTGCCTGCTTGGCTCAGTGAAGCTCTGTCTCTGGGCTTCTGCAGGGCCGTGGCCAAGGGCACAGGTGCTAGTGCTGGAGGTCACAGGGCTTTCTTTGGTTGTTTTCCCTTTGTGCAAAGGTGTGTTTGGCTTGTGGAAGTGTTCTGCAGTTTTCTGGAGCAGTTCTTCGCTTGTACAGTCTCTTTTGGCTTTTGATAAGCGGCAAGGAGATGATTGCGTTGTCCATGAAGCTGGGGCAGGCCATTCTTGTGGGGTGAGGCCAAAGGAAGCAAGTGCCTTGTAGGGAAGGCTTCTTGCCTGGCAAAAAGCAGAAGGGGCGAGTTTCTGTGGTTGCGTTTTGGGATGAAGCCTGCAGCTTTGGAAATGGCATTAGTGCCTCGGGTAGGGGTGAAGCTGCAAGTCCTTGACTGCTGTCTTGTGTTGCTGAGAAGAGGAAGGATATCTTGGAATTGTGGCTGCTGTCTTTGACGTCAAAGGGGCAAGTTTGTGGTGGGGGAGCTGCGTGGGCCCAAAGGACCCAGGGGTGCCGGTCAAGAGCAGCTGAAGGTGGGCCAGCGCGTGGCCAGGGAGCCAAGAAGGCCAAGGGCGTCCTGGCCTGTGTCAGCAAGAGTGGGGCAGCAGGAGCAGGGCAGTGAGCGTCCCCCTGGGCTGGGCAGCGCTGCGGCCACAGCTGGGAGTGCTGTGCCCAGTTGTGGGCCCTTGTGAAGCAGAAAGTCCTTGAGGGGCTGGAGCGTGTGCAGAGGAGGACACGGGAGCTGGGGAAGGCTGTGGAGCGCAAGGCCAAGGAGGAGGTGCTGAGGGAGCTTTAGCCTGGACAACGGGAGGCTCGTCAGGGCCCTTCAGGCACACTTCCATAGATCCATAGAGGACAGCACTCACCCCAAGGCCTGCTTCCCTGCCAAACATCCCCGCTCTGCATGCAAGGGCTTTAGCCACCTGAGCAGGTGACACTTCCAATTTGTGGTTTCTTGGCTTGCTAGGAGGAGAAGCCCTGCTGATTTTCTCTCTTCCCAGCAAGCAAAGATGCTTCTGCACAAGCTTTCCTGCCCTTTTCCTGCACCGAATGGGATTCTGATCCACTTTTAGTTTTCCATGTCTACCGCAGCAATAGCAAAGGCCTTGCTGGCTATTTCCTACTTTTCCATTTCACAGCTTTCAAGAGCTAAAAGCTCCCTTGTGCAGAGGCACTGTGCCTTGCAGTTAGCAGCCATGGAGGACTATCAAATTCCTAGGCAAACAGAGTTCTCTTGAATTAGCCCATTTTAATCTGGCCAGAGTGACTTAGAATGCCATTGCTAAGAATGCTGATGATTTCTCCTTCAAAGAGGTGGTTGTAGATGCCAGGAGAAAGGAGGTGCTAAACGATAGGTAACGGCCTGTCCCTCATGTTTCTCTCTTGCCACAGATGACAGAAGCAGCAGCAGTCTCTGCCCCGGCTCCCTCTGCTCCTGGAGAAGAAGCCAAAGAGGAGCAAAAGGAGCAAGACGACCACGAGCCTGCAGCTGTGGTCACAGCAGAGCCTGATGCTTCCAAGAGAGTAAGTGCCAGTTGTGGGTGGTGCTGTCTTTAGTGCAAGGCAGAGCTGCAAGTTTCTGAGCAGCCAGCACTTGCTGTTGCTGGCTGAGGATGCTGAGTGCTGGAATCCCGCAGGACGCGGCCATTTCCTGCAGGCAGGGACAGCTAGAAATTGGCCCTTGGCCTGTCACCTTGAGGCACCCAAGAGCTGGGGGCTGCGGCTCAGCTTCTGCCTGCTTGGCTCAGTGAAGCTCTGTCTCTGGGCTTCTGCAGGGCCGTGGCCAAGGGCACAGGTGCTAGTGCTGGAGGTCACAGGGCTTTCTTTGGTTGTTTTCCCTTTGTGCAAAGGTGTGTTTGGCTTGTGGAAGTGTTCTGCAGTTTTCTGGAGCAGTTCTTCGCTTGTACAGTCTCTTTTGGCTTTTGATAAGCGGCAAGGAGATGATTGCGTTGTCCATGAAGCTGGGGCAGGCCATTCTTGTGGGGTGAGGCCAAAGGAAGCAAGTGCCTTGTAGGGAAGGCTTCTTGCCTGGCAAAAAGCAGAAGGGGCGAGTTTCTGTGGTTGCGTTTTGGGATGAAGCCTGCAGCTTTGGAAATGGCATTAGTGCCTCGGGTAGGGGTGAAGCTGCAAGTCCTTGACTGCTGTCTTGTGTTGCTGAGAAGAGGAAGGATATCTTGGAATTGTGGCTGCTGTCTTTGACGTCAAAGGGGCAAGTTTGTGGTGGGGGAGCTGCGTGGGCCCAAAGGACCCAGGGGTGCCGGTCAAGAGCAGCTGAAGGTGGGCCAGCGCGTGGCCAGGGAGCCAAGAAGGCCAAGGGCGTCCTGGCCTGTGTCAGCAAGAGTGGGGCAGCAGGAGCAGGGCAGTGAGCGTCCCCCTGGGCTGGGCAGCGCTGCGGCCACAGCTGGGAGTGCTGTGCCCAGTTGTGGGCCCTTGTGAAGCAGAAAGTCCTTGAGGGGCTGGAGCGTGTGCAGAGGAGGACACGGGAGCTGGGGAAGGCTGTGGAGCGCAAGGCCAAGGAGGAGGTGCTGAGGGAGCTTTAGCCTGGACAACGGGAGGCTCGTCAGGGCCCTTCAGGCACACTTCCATAGATCCATAGAGGACAGCACTCACCCCAAGGCCTGCTTCCCTGCCAAACATCCCCGCTCTGCATGCAAGGGCTTTAGCCACCTGAGCAGGTGACACTTCCAATTTGTGGTTTCTTGGCTTGCTAGGAGGAGAAGCCCTGCTGATTTTCTCTCTTCCCAGCAAGCAAAGATGCTTCTGCACAAGCTTTCCTGCCCTTTTCCTGCACCGAATGGGATTCTGATCCACTTTTAGTTTTCCATGTCTACCGCAGCAATAGCAAAGGCCTTGCTGGCTATTTCCTACTTTTCCATTTCACAGCTTTCAAGAGCTAAAAGCTCCCTTGTGCAGAGGCACTGTGCCTTGCAGTTAGCAGCCATGGAGGACTATCAAATTCCTAGGCAAACAGAGTTCTCTTGAATTAGCCCATTTTAATCTGGCCAGAGTGACTTAGAATGCCATTGCTAAGAATGCTGATGATTTCTCCTTCAAAGAGGTGGTTGTAGATGCCAGGAGAAAGGAGGTGCTAAACGATAGGTAACGGCCTGTCCCTCATGTTTCTCTCTTGCCACAGATGACAGAAGCAGCAGCAGTCTCTGCCCCGGCTCCCTCTGCTCCTGGAGAAGAAGCCAAAGAGGAGCAAAAGGAGCAAGACGACCACGAGCCTGCAGCTGTGGTCACAGCAGAGCCTGATGCTTCCAAGAGAGTAAGTGCCAGTTGTGGGTGCTGCTGTCTTTAGTGCAAGGCAGAGCTGCAAGTTTCTGAGCAGCCAGCACTTGCTGTTGCTGGCTGAGGATGCTGAGTGCTGGAATCCCGCAGGACGCGGCCATTTCCTGCAGGCAGGGACAGCTAGAAATTGGCCCTTGGCCTGTCACCTTGAGGCACCCAAGAGCTGGGGGCTGCGGCTCAGCTTCTGCCTGCTTGGCTCAGTGAAGCTCTGTCTCTGGGCTTCTGCAGGGCCGTGGCCAAGGGCACAGGTGCTCGTGCTGGAGGTCACAGGGCTTTCTTTAGTTGTTTTCCCTTTGTGCAAAGGTGTGTTTGGCTTGTGGAAGTGTTCTGCAGTTTTCTGGAGCAGTTCTTCGCTTGTACAGTCTCTTTTGGCTTTTGATAAGCGGCAAGGAGATGATTGCGTTGTCCATGAAGCTGGGGCAGGCCATTCTTGTGGGGTGAGGCCAAAGGAAGCAAGTGCCTTGTAGGGAAGGCTTCTTGCCTGGCAAAAAGCAGAAGGGGCGAGTTTCTGTGGTTGCGTTTTGGGATGAAGCCTGCAGCTTTGGAAATGGCATTAGTGCCTCGGGTGGGGGTGAAGCTGCAAGTCCTTGACTGCTGTCTTGTGTTGCTGAGAAGAGGAAGGATATCTTGGAATTGTGGCTGCTGTATTTGACGTCAAAGGGGCAAGTTTGTGGTGGGGGAGCTGCGTGGGCCCAAAGGACCCAGGGGTGCCGGTCAAGAGCAGCTGAAGGTGGGCCAGCGCGTGGCCAGGGAGCCAAGAAGGCCAAGGGCGTCCTGGCCTGTGTCAGCAAGAGTGGGGCAGCAGGAGCAGGGCAGTGAGCGTCCCCCTGGGCTGGGCAGCGCTGCGGCCACAGCTGGGAGTGCTGTGCCCAGTTGTGGGCCCTTGTGAAGCAGAAAGTCCTTGAGGGGCTGGAGCGTGTGCAGAGGAGGACACGGGAGCTGGGGAAGGCTGTGGAGCGCAAGGCCAAGGAGGAGGTGCTGAGGGAGCTTTAGCCTGGACAACGGGAGGCTCGTCAGGGCCCTTCAGGCACACTTCCATAGATCCATAGAGGACAGCGCTCACCCCAAGGCCTGCTTCCCTGCCAAACATCCCCGCTCTGCATGCAAGGGCTTTAGCCACCTGAGCAGGTGACACTTCCAATTTGTGGTTTCTTGGCTTGCTAGGAGGAGAAGCCCTGCTGATTTTCTCTCTTCCCAGCAAGCAAAGATGCTTCTGCACAAGCTTTCCTGCCCTTTTCCTGCACCGAATGGGATTCTGATCCACTTTTACTTTTCCATGTCTACCGCAGCAATAGCAAAGGCCTTGCTGGCTATTTCCTACTTTTCCATTTCACAGCTTTCAAGAGCTAAAAGCTCCCTTGTGCAGAGGCACTGTGCCTTGCAGATAGCAGCCATGGAGGACTATCAAATTCCTAGGCAAACAGAGTTCTCTTGAATTAGCCCATTTTAATCTGGCCAGAGTGACTTAGAATGCCATTGCTAAGAATGCTGATGATTTCTCCTTCAAAGAGGTGGTTGTAGATGCCAGGAGAAAGGAGGTGCTAAACGATAGGTAACGGCCTGTCCCTCATGTTTCTCTCTTGCCACAGATGACAGAAGCAGCAGCAGTCTCTGCCCCGGCTCCCTCTGCTCCTGGAGAAGAAGCCAAAGAGGAGCAAAAGGAGCAAGACGACCACGAGCCTGCAGCTGTGGTCAGAGCAGAGCCTGATGCTTCCAAGAGAGTAAGTGCCAGTTGTGGGTGGTGCTGTCTTTAGTGCAAGGCAGAGCTGCAAGTTTCTGAGCAGCCAGCACTTGCTGTTGCTGGCTGAGGATGCTGAGTGCTGGAATCCCGCAGGACGCGGCCATTTCCTGCAGGCAGGGACAGCTAGAAATTGGCCCTTGGCCTGTCACCTTGAGGCACCCAAGAGCTGGGGGCTGCGGCTCAGCTTCTGCCTGCTTGGCTCAGTGAAGCTCTGTCTCTGGGCTTCTGCAGGGCCGTGGCCAAGGGCACAGGTGCTAGTGCTGGAGGTCACAGGGCTTTCTTTGGTTGTTTTCCCTTTGTGCAAAGGTGTGTTTGGCTTGTGGAAGTGTTCTGCAGTTTTCTGGAGCAGTTCTTCGCTTGTAGAGTCTCTTTTGGCTTTTGATAAGCGGCAAGGAGATGATTGCGTTGTCCATGAAGCTGGGGCAGGCCATTCTTGTGGGGTGAGGCCAAAGGAAGCAAGTGCCTTGTAGGGAAGGCTTCTTGCCTGGCAAAAAGCAGAAGGGGCAAGTTGCTGTGGATGCGTTTTGGGATGAAGCCTGCAGCTTTGGAAATGGCATTAGTGCCTCGGGTAGGGGTGAAGCTGCAAGTCCTTGACTGCTGTCTTGTGTTGCTGAGAAGAGGAAGGATATCTTGGAATTGTGGCTGCTGTATTTGACGTCAAAGGGGCAAGTTTGTGGTGGGGGAGCTGCGTGGGCCCAAAGGACCCAGGGGTGCCGGTCAAGAGCAGCTGAAGGTGGGCCAGCGCGTGGCCAGGGAGCCAAGAAGGCCAAGGGCGTCCTGGCCTGTGTCAGCAAGAGTGGGGCAGCAGGAGCAGGGCAGTGAGCGTCCCCCTGGGCTGGGCAGCGCTGCGGCCACAGCTGGGAGTGCTGTGCCCAGTTGTGGGCCCTTGTGAAGCAGAAAGTCCTTGAGGGGCTGGAGCGTGTGCAGAGGAGGACACGGGAGCTGGGGAAGGCTGTGGAGCGCAAGGCCAAGGAGGAGGTGCTGAGGGAGCTTTAGCCTGGACAACGGGAGGCTCGTCAGGGCCCTTCAGGCACACTTCCATAGATCCATAGAGGACAGCACTCACCCCAAGGCCTGCTTCCCTGCCAAACATCCCCGCTCTGCATGCAAGGGCTTTAGCCACCTGAGCAGGTGACACTTCCAATTTGTGGTTTCTTGGCTTGCTAGGAGGAGAAGCCCTGCTGATTTTCTCTCTTCCCAGCAAGCAAAGATGCTTCTGCACAAGCTTTCCTGCCCTTTTCCTGCACCGAATGGGATTCTGATCCACTTTTAGTTTTCCATGTCTACCGCAGCAATAGCAAAGGCCTTGCTGGCTATTTCCTACTTTTCCATTTCACAGCTTTCAAGAGCTAAAAGCTCCCTTGTGCAGAGGCACTGTGCCTTGCAGTTAGCAGCCATGGAGGACTATCAAATTCCTAGGCAAACAGAGTTCTCTTGAATTAGCCCATTTTAATCTGGCCAGAGTGACTTAGAATGCCATTGCTAAGAATGCTGATGATTTCTCCTTCAAAGAGGTGGTTGTAGATGCCAGGAGAAAGGAGGTGCTAAACGATAGGTAACGGCCTGTCCCTCATGTTTCTCTCTTGCCACAGATGACAGAAGCAGCAGCAGTCTCTGCCCCGGCTCCCTCTGCTCCTGGAGAAGAAGCCAAAGAGGAGCAAAAGGAGCAAGACGACCACGAGCCTGCAGCTGTGGTCACAGCAGAGCCTGATGCTTCCAAGAGAGTAAGTGCCAGTTGTGGGTGCTACTGTCTTTAGTGCAAGGCAGAGCTGCAAGTTTCTGAGCAGCCAGCACTTGCTGTTGCTGGCTGAGGATGCTGAGTGCTGGAATCCCGCAGGACGCGGCCATTTCCTGCAGGCAGGGACAGCTAGAAATTGGCCCTTGGCCTGTCACCTTGAGGCACCCAAGAGCTGGGGGCTGCGGCTCAGCTTCTGCCTGCTTGGCTCAGTGAAGCTCTGTCTCTGGGCTTCTGCAGGGCCGTGGCCAAGGGCACAGGTGCTCGTGCTGGAGGTCACAGGGCTTTCTTTAGTTGTTTTCCCTTTGTGCAAAGGTGTGTTTGGCTTGTGGAAGTGTTCTGCAGTTTTCTGCAGCAGTTCTTCGCTTGTACAGTCTCTTTTGGCTTTTGATAAGCGGCAAGGAGATGATTGCGTTGTCCATGAAGCTGGGGCAGGCCATTCTTGTGGGGTGAGGCCAAAGGAAGCAAGTGCCTTGTAGGGAAGGCTTCTTGCCTGGCAAAAAGCAGAAGGGGCGAGTTTCTGTGGTTGCGTTTTGGGATGAAGCCTGCAGCTTTGGAAATGGCATTAGTGCCTCGGGTAGGGGTGAAGCTGCAAGTCCTTGACTGCTGTCTTGTGTTGCTGAGAAGAGGAAGGATATCTTGGAATTGTGGCTGCTGTATTTGACGTCAAAGGGGCAAGTTTGTGGTGGGGGAGCTGCGTGGGCCCAAAGGACCCAGGGGTGCCGGTCAAGAGCAGCTGAAGGTGGGCCAGCGCGTGGCCAGGGAGCCAAGAAGGCCAAGGGCGTCCTGGCCTGTGTCAGCAAGAGTGGGGCAGCAGGAGCAGGGCAGTGAGCGTCCCCCTGGGCTGGGCAGCGCTGCGGCCACAGCTGGGAGTGCTGTGCCCAGTTGTGGGCCCTTGTGAAGCAGAAAGTCCTTGAGGGGCTGGAGCGTGTGCAGAGGAGGACACGGGAGCTGGGGAAGGCTGTGGAGCGCAAGGCCAAGGAGGAGGTGCTGAGGGAGCTTTAGCCTGGACAACGGGAGGCTCGTCAGGGCCCTTCAGGCACACTTCCATAGATCCATAGAGGACAGCGCTCACCCCAAGGCCTGCTTCCCTGCCAAACATCCCCGCTCTGCATGCAAGGGCTTTAGCCACCTGAGCAGGTGACACTTCCAATTTGTGGTTTCTTGGCTTGCTAGGAGGAGAAGCCCTGCTGATTTTCTCTCTTCCCAGCAAGCAAAGATGCTTCTGCACAAGCTTTCCTGCCCTTTTCCTGCACCGAATGGGATTCTGATCCACTTTTACTTTTCCATGTCTGCCGCAGCAATAGCAAAGGCCTTGCTGGCTATTTCCTACTTTTCCATTTCACAGCTTTCAAGAGCTAAAAGCTCCCTTGTGCAGAGGAACTGTGCCTTGCAGTTAGCAGCCATGGAGGACTATCAAATTCCTAGGCAAACAGAGTTCTCTTGAATTAGCCCATTTTAATCTGGCCAGAGTGACTTAGAATGCCATTGCTAAGAATGCTGATGATTTCTCCTTCAAAGAGGTGGTTGTAGATGCCAGGAGAAAGGAGGTGCTAAACGATAGGTAACGGCCTGTCCCTCATGTTTCTCTCTTGCCACAGATGACAGAAGCAGCAGCAGTCTCTGCCCCGGCTCCCTCTGCTCCTGGAGAAGAAGCCAAAGAGGAGCAAAAGGAGCAAGACGACCACGAGCCTGCAGCTGTGGTCACAGCAGAGCCTGATGCTTCCAAGAGAGTAAGTGCCAGTTGTGGCTGGTGCTGTCTTTAGTGCAAGGCAGAGCTGCAAGTTTCTGAGCAGCCAGCACTTGCTGTTGCTGGCTGAGGATGCTGAGTGCTGGAATCCCGCAGGACGCGGCCATTTCCTGCAGGCAGGGACAGCTAGAAATTGGCCCTTGGCCTGTCACCTTGAGGCACCCAAGAGCTGGGGGCTGCGGCTCAGCTTCTGCCTGCTTGGCTCAGTGAAGCTCTGTCTCTGGGCTTCTGCAGGGCCGTGGCCAAGGGCACAGGTGCTCGTGCTGGAGGTCACAGGGCTTTCTTTGGTTGTTTTCCCTTTGTGCAAAGGTGTGTTTGGCTTGTGGAAGTGTTCTGCAGTTTTCTGGAGCAGTTCTTCGCTTGTACAGTCTCTTTTGGCTTTTGATAAGCGGCAAGGAGATGATTGCGTTGTCCATGAAGCTGGGGCAGGCCATTCTTGTGGGGTGAGGCCAAAGGAAGCAAGTGCCTTGTAGGGAAGGCTTCTTGCCTGGCAAAAAGCAGAAGGGGCGAGTTTCTGTGGTTGCGTTTTGGGATGAAGCCTGCAGCTTTGGAAATGGCATTAGTGCCTCGGGTAGGGGTGAAGCTGCAAGTCCTTGACTGCTGTCTTGTGTTGCTGAGAAGAGGAAGGATATCTTGGAATTGTGGCTGCTGTCTTTGACGTCAAAGGGGCAAGTTTGTGGTGGGGGAGCTGCGTGGGCCCAAAGGACCCAGGGGTGCCGGTCAAGAGCAGCTGAAGGTGGGCCAGCGCGTGGCCAGGGAGCCAAGAAGGCCAAGGGCGTCCTGGCCTGTGTCAGCAAGAGTGGGGCAGCAGGAGCAGGGCAGGGAGCGTCCCCCTGGGCTGGGCAGCGCTGCGGCCACAGCTGGGAGTGCTGTGCCCAGTTGTGGGCCCCTGTGAAGCAGAAAGTCCTTGAGGGGCTGGAGCGTGTGCAGAGGAGGACACGGGAGCTGGGGAAGGCTGTGGAGCGCAAGGCCAAGGAGGAGGTGCTGAGGGAGCTTTAGCCTGGACAACGGGAGGCTCGTCAGGGCCCTTCAGGCACACTTCCATAGATCCATAGAGGACAGCGCTCACCCCAAGGCCTGCTTCCCTGCCAAACATCCCCGCTCTGCATGCAAGGGCTTTAGCCACCTGAGCAGGTGACACTTCCAATTTGTGGTTTCTTGGCTTGCTAGGAGGAGAAGCCCTGCTGATTTTCTCTCTTCCCAGCAAGCAAAGATGCTTCTGCACAAGCTTTCCTGCCCTTTTCCTGCACCGAATGGGATTCTGATCCACTTTTAGTTTTCCATGTCCACCGCAGCAATAGCAAAGGCCTTGCTGGCTATTTCCTACTTTTCCATTTCACAGCTTTCAAGAGCTAAAAGCTCCCTTGTGCAGAGGCACTGTGCCTTGCAGTTAGCAGCCATGGAGGACTATCAAATTCCTAGGCAAACAGAGTTCTCTTGAATTAGCCCATTTTAATCTGGCCGGAGTGACTTAGAATGCCATTGCTAAGAATGCTGATGATTTCTCCTTCAAAGAGGTGGTTGTAGATGCCAGGAGAAAGGAGGTGCTAAACGATAGGTAACGGCCTGTCCCTCATGTTTCTCTCTTGCCACAGATGACAGAAGCAGCAGCAGTCTCTGCCCCGGCTCCCTCTGCTCCTGGAGAAGAAGCCAAAGAGGAGCAAAAGGAGCAAGACGACCACGAGCCTGCAGCTGTGGTCACAGCAGAGCCTGATGCTTCCAAGAGAGTAAGTGCCAGTTGTGGGTGGTGCTGTCTTTAGTGCAAGGCAGAGCTGCAAGTTTCTGAGCAGCCAGCACTTGCTGTTGCTGGCTGAGGATGCTGAGTGCTGGAATCCCGCAGGACGCGGCCATTTCCTGCAGGCAGGGACAGCTAGAAATTGGCCCTTGGCCTGTCACCTTGAGGCACCCAAGAGCTGGGGGCTGCGGCTCAGCTTCTGCCTGCTTGGCACAGTGAAGCTCTGTCTCTGGGCTTCTGCAGGGCCGTGGCCAAGGGCACAGGTGCTCGTGCTGGAGGTCACAGGGCTTTCTTTAGTTGTTTTCCCTTTGTGCAAAGGTGCGTTTGGCTTGTGGAAGTGTTCTGCAGTTTTCTGCAGCAGTTCTTCGCTTGTACAGTCTCTTTTGGCTTTTGATAAGCGGCAAGGAGATGATTGCGTTGTCCATGAAGCTGGGGCAGGCCATTCTTGTGGGGTGAGGCCAAAGGAAGCAAGTGCCTTGTAGGGAAGGCTTCTTGCCAGGCAAAAAGCAGAAGGGGCGAGTTGCTGTGGGTGCGTTTTGGGATGAAGCCTGCAGCTTTGGAAATGGCATTAGTGCCTCGGGTAGGGGTGAAGCTGCAAGTCCTTGACTGCTGTCTTGTGTTGCTGAGAAGAGGAAGGATATCTTGGAATTGTGGCTGCTGTCTTTGACGTCAAAGGGGCAAGTTTGTGGCGGGGGAGCTGCGTGGGCCCAAAGGACCCAGGGGTGCCGGTCATGAGCAGCTGAAGGTGGGCCAGCGCGTGGCCAGGGAGCCAAGAAGGCCAAGGGCGTCCTGGCCTGTGTCAGCAAGAGTGGGGCAGCAGGAGCAGGGCAGTGAGCGTCCCCCTGGGCTGGGCAGCGCTGCGGCCACAGCTGGGAGTGCTGTGCCCAGTTGTGGGCCCCTGTGAGCAGAAAGTCCTTGAGGGGCTGGAGCGTGTGCAGAGGAGGACACGGGAGCTGGGGAAGGCTGTAGAGCGCAAGGCCAAGGAGGAGGTGCTGAGGGAGCTTTAGCCTGGACAACGGGAGGCTCGTCAGGGCCCTTCAGGCACACTTCCATAGATCCATAGAGGACAGCGCTCACCCCAAGGCCTGCTTCCATGCCAAACATCCCCGCTCTGCATCCATGTGCTTTAGCCACCTGAGCAGGTGACACTTCCAATTTGTGGTTTCTTGGCTTGCTAGGAGGAGAAGCCCTGCTGATTTTCTCTCTTCCCAGCAAGCAAAGATGCTTCTGCACAAGCTTTCCTGCCCTTTTCCTGCACCGAATGGGATTCTGATCCACTTTTACTTTTCCATGTCTGCCGCAGCAATAGCAAAGGCCTTGCTGGCTATTTCCTACTTTTCCATTTCACAGCTTTCAAGAGCTAAAAGCTCCCTTGTGCAGAGGCACTGTGCCTTGCAGTTAGCAGCCATGGAGGACTATCAAATTCCTAGGCAAACAGAGTTCTCTTGAATTAGCCCATTTTAATCTGGCCAGAGTGACTTAGAATGCCATTGCTAAGAATGCTGATGATTTCTCCTTCAAAGAGGTGGTTGTAGATGCCAGGAGAAAGGAGGTGCTAAACGATAGGTAACGGCCTGTCCCTCATGTTTCTCTCTTGCCACAGATGACAGAAGCAGCAGCAGTCTCTGCCCCGGCTCCCTCTGCTCCTGGAGAAGAAGCCAAAGAGGAGCAAAAGGAGCAAGACGACCACGAGCCTGCAGCTGTGGTCACAGCAGAGCCTGATGGTTCCAAGAGAGTAAGTGCCAGTTGTGGGTGCTGCTGTCTTTAGTGCAAGGCAGAGCTGCAAGTTTCTGAGCAGCCAGCACTTGCTGTTGCTGGCTGAGGATGCTGAGTGCTGGAATCCCGCAGGACGCGGCCATTTCCTGCAGGCAGGGACAGCTAGAAATTGGCCCTTGGCCTGTCACCTTGAGGCACCCAAGAGCTGGGGGCTGCGGCTCAGCTTCTGCCTGCTTGGCTCAGTGAAGCTCTGTCTCTGGGCTTCTGCAGGGCCGTGGCCAAGGGCACAGGTGCTCGTGCTGGAGGTCACAGGGCTTTCTTTAGTTGTTTTCCCTTTGTGCAAAGGTGTGTTTGGCTTGTGGAAGTGTTCTGCAGTTTTCTGGAGCAGTTCTTCGCTTGTACAGTCTCTTTTGGCTTTTGATAAGCGGCAAGGAGATGATTGCGTTGTCCATGAAGCTGGGGCAGGCCATTCTTGTGGGGTGAGGCCAAAGGAAGCAAGTGCCTTGTAGGGAAGGCTTCTTGCCTGGCAAAAAGCAGAAGGGGCGAGTTTCTGTGGTTGCGTTTTGGGATGAAGCCTGCAGCTTTGGAAATGGCATTAGTGCCTCGGGTAGGGGTGAAGCTGCAAGTCCTTGACTGCTGTCTTGTGTTGCTGAGAAGAGGAAGGATATCTTGGAATTGTGGCTGCTGTCTTTGAAGTCAAAGGGGCAAGTTTGTGGTGGGGGAGCTGCGTGGGCCCAAAGGACCCAGGGGTGCCGGTCAAGAGCAGCTGAAGGTGGGCCAGCGCGTGGCCAGGGAGCCAAGAAGGCCAAGGGCGTCCTGGCCTGTGTCAGCAAGAGTGGGGCAGCAGGAGCAGGGCAGTGAGCGTCCCCCTGGGCTGGGCAGCGCTGCGGCCACAGCTGGGAGTGCTGTGCCCAGTTGTGGGCCCTTGTGAAGCAGAAAGTCCTTGAGGGGCTGGAGCGTGTGCAGAGGAGGACACGGGAGCTGGGGAAGGCTGTGGAGCGCAAGGCCAAGGAGGAGGTGCTGAGGGAGCTTTAGCCTGGACAACGGGAGGCTCGTCAGGGCCCTTCAGGCACACTTCCATAGATCCATAGAGGACAGCGCTCACCCCAAGGCCTGCTTCCCTGCCAAACATCCCTGCTCTGCATGCAAGGGCTTTAGCCACCTGAGCAGGTGACACTTCCAATTTGTGGTTTCTTGGCTTGCTAGGAGGAGAAGCCCTGCTGATTTTCTCTCTTCCCAGCAAGCAAAGATGCTTCTGCACAAGCTTTCCTGCCCTTTTCCTGCACCGAATGGGATTCTGATCCACTTTTAGTTTTCCATGTCTACCGCAGCAATAGCAAAGGCCTTGCTGGCTATTTCCTACTTTTCCATTTCACAGCTTTCAAGAGCTAAAAGCTCCCTTGTGCAGAGGCACTGTGCCTTGCAGTTAGCAGCCATGGAGGACTATCAAATTCCTAGGCAAACAGAGTTCTCTTGAATTAGCCCATTTTAATCTGGCCAGAGTGACTTAGAATGCCATTGCTAAGAATGCTGATGATTTCTCCTTCAAAGAGGTGGTTGTAGATGCCAGGAGAAAGGAGGTGCTAAACGATAGGTAACGGCCTGTCCCTCATGTTTCTCTCTTGCCACAGATGACAGAAGCAGCAGCAGTCTCTGCCCCGGCTCCCTCTGCTCCTGGAGAAGAAGCCAAAGAGGAGCAAAAGGAGCAAGATGACCACGAGCCTGCAGCTGTGGTCACAGCAGAGCCTGATGGTTCCAAGAGAGTAAGTGCCAGTTGTGGGTGCTGCTGTCTTTAGTGCAAGGCAGAGCTGCAAGTTTCTGAGCAGCCAGCACTTGCTGTTGCTGGCTGAGGATGCTGAGTGCTGGAATCCCGCAGGACGCGGCCATTTCCTGCAGGCAGGGACAGCTAGAAATTGGCCTTTGGCCTGTCACCTTGAGGCACCCAAGAGCTGGGGGCTGCGGCTCAGCTTCTGCCTGCTTGGCTCAGTGAAGCTCTGTCTCTGGGCTTCTGCAGGGCCGTGGCCAAGGGCACAGGTGCTAGTGCTGGAGGTCACAGGGCTTTCTTTGGTTGTTTTCCTTTTGTGCAAAGGTGTGTTTGGCTTGTGGAAGTGTTCTGCAGTTTTCTGGAGCAGTTCTTCGCTTGTACAGTCTCTTTTGGCTTTTGATAAGCGGCAAGGAGATGATTGCGTTGTCCATGAAGCTGGGGCAGGCCATTCTTGTGGGGTGAGGCCAAAGGAAGCAAGTGCCTTGTAGGGAAGGCTTCTTGCCTGGCAAAAAGCAGAAGGGGCGAGTTTCTGTGGTTGCGTTTTGGGATGAAGCCTGCAGCTTTGGAAATGGCATTAGTGCCTCGGGTAGGGGTGAAGCTGCAAGTCCTTGACTGCTGTCTTGTGTTGCTGAGAAGAGGAAGGATATCTTGGAATTGTGGCTGCTGTATTTGACGTCAAAGGGGCAAGTTTGTGGTGGGGGAGCTGCGTGGGCCCAAAGGACCCAGGGGTGCCGGTCAAGAGCAGCTGAAGGTGGGCCAGCGCGTGGCCAGGGAGCCAAGAAGGCCAAGGGCGTCCTGGCCTGTGTCAGCAAGAGTGGGGCAGCAGGAGCAGGGCAGTGAGCGTCCCCCTGGGCTGGGCAGCGCTGCGGCCACAGCTGGGAGTGCTGTGCCCAGTTGTGGGCCCTTGTGAAGCAGAAAGTCCTTGAGGGGCTGGAGCGTGTGCAGAGGAGGACACGGGAGCTGGGGAAGGCTGTGGAGCGCAAGGCCAAGGAGGAGGTGCTGAGGGAGCTTTAGCCTGGACAACGGGAGGCTCGTCAGGGCCCTTCAGGCACACTTCCATAGATCCATAGAGGACAGCACTCACCCCAAGGCCTGCTTCCATGCCAAACATCCCCGCTCTGCATGCAAGGGCTTTAGCCACCTGAGCAGGTGACACTTCCAATTTGTGGTTTCTTGGCTTGCTAGGAGGAGAAGCCCTGCTGATTTTCTCTCTTCCCAGCAAGCAAAGATGCTTCTGCACAAGCTTTCCTGCCCTTTTCCTGCACCGAATGGGATTCTGATCCACTTTTAGTTTTCCATGTCTACCGCAGCAATAGCAAAGGCCTTGCTGGCTATTTCCTACTTTTCCATTTCACAGCTTTCAAGAGCTAAAAGCTCCCTTGTGCAGAGGCACTGTGCCTTGCAGTTAGCAGCCATGGAGGACTATCAAATTCCTAGGCAAACAGAGTTCTCTTGAATTAGCCCATTTTAATCTGGCCGGAGTGACTTAGAATGCCATTGCTAAGAATGCTGATGATTTCTCCTTCAAAGAGGTGGTTGTAGATGCCAGGAGAAAGGAGGTGCTAAACGATAGGTAACGGCCTGTCCCTCATGTTTCTCTCTTGCCACAGATGACAGAAGCAGCAGCAGTCTCTGCCCCGGCTCCCTCTGCTCCTGGAGAAGAAGCCAAAGAGGAGCAAAAGGAGCAAGACGACCACGAGCCTGCAGCTGTGGTCACAGCAGAGCCTGATGGTTCCAAGAGAGTAAGTGCCAGTTGTGGGTGCTGCTGTCTTTAGTGCAAGGCAGAGCTGCAAGTTTCTGAGCAGCCAGCACTTGCTGTTGCTGGCTGAGGATGCTGAGTGCTGGAATCCCGCAGGACGCGGCCATTTCCTGCAGGCAGGGACAGCTAGAAATTGGCCCTTGGCCTGTCACCTTGAGGCACCCAAGAGCTGGGGGCTGCGGCTCAGCTTCTGCCTGCTTGGCTCAGTGAAGCTCTGTCTCTGGGCTTCTGCAGGGCCGTGGCCAAGGGCACAGGTGCTCGTGCTGGAGGTCACAGGGCTTTCTTTAGTTGTTTTCCCTTTGTGCAAAGGTGTGTTTGGCTTGTGGAAGTGTTCTGCAGTTTTCTGCAGCAGTTCTTCACTTGTACAGTCTCTTTTGGCTTTTGATAAGCGGCAAGGAGATGATTGCGTTGTCCATGAAGCTGGGGTAGGCTATTCTTGTGGGGGGAGGCCAAAGGAAGCAAGTGCCTTGTAGGGAAGGCTTCTTGCCAGGCAAAAAGCAGAAGGGGCGAGTTTCTGTGGTTGCGTTTTGGGATGAAGCCTGCAGCTTTGGAAATGGCATTAGTGGCTCGGGTGGGGGTGAAGCTGCAAGTCCTTGACTGCTGTCTTGTGTTGCTCAGAAGAGGAAGGATATCTTGGAATTGTGGCTGCTGTCTTTGACGTCAAAGGGGCAAGTTTGTGGCGGGGGAGCTGCGTGGGCCCAAAGGACCCAGGGGTGCCGGTCAAGAGCAGCTGAAGGTGGGCCAGCGCGTGGCCAGGGAGCCAAGAAGGCCAAGGGCGTCCTGGCCTGTGTCAGCAAGAGTGGGGCAGCAGGAGCAGGGCAGTGAGCGTCCCCCTGGGCTGGGCAGCGCTGCGGCCACAGCTGGGAGTGCTGTGCCCAGTTGTGGGCCCCTGTGAAGCAGAAAGTCCTTGAGGGGCTGGAGTGTGTGCAGAGGAGGACACGGGAGCTGGGGAAGGCTGTGGAGCGCAAGGCCAAGGAGGAGGTGCTGAGGGAGCTTTAGCCTGGACAACGGGAGGCTCGTCAGGGCCCTTCAGGCACACTTCCATAGATCCATAGAGGACAGCACTCACCCCAAGGCCTGCTTCCCTGCCAAACATCCCCGCTCTGCATGCAAGGGCTTTAGCCACCTGAGCAGGTGACACTTCCAATTTGTGGTTTCTTGGCTTGCTAGGAGGAGAAGCCCTGCTGATTTTCTCTCTTCCCAGCAAGCAAAGATGCTTCTGCACAAGCTTTCCTGCCCTTTTCCTGCACCGAATGGGATTCTGATCCACTTTTAGTTTTCCATGTCTGCCGCAGCAATAGCAAAGGCCTTGCTGGCTATTTCCTACTTTTCCATTTCACAGCTTTCAAGAGCTAAAAGCTCCCTTGTGCAGAGGCACTGTGCCTTGCAGTTAGCAGCCATGGAGGACTATCAAATTCCTAGGCAAACAGAGTTCTCTTGAATTAGCCCATTTTAATCTGGCCGGAGTGACTTAGAATGCCATTGCTAAGAATGCTGATGATTTCTCCTTCAAAGAGGTGGTTGTAGATGCCAGGAGAAAGGAGGTGCTAAACGATAGGTAACGGCCTGTCCCTCATGTTTCTCTCTTGCCACAGATGACAGAAGCAGCAGCAGTCTCTGCCCCGGCTCCCTCTGCTCCTGGAGAAGAAGCCGAAGAGGAGCAAAAGGAGCAAGACGACCACGAGCCTGCAGCTGTGGTCACAGCAGAGCCTGATGGTTCCAAGAGAGTAAGTGCCAGTTGTGGCTGGTGCTGTCTTTAGTGCAAGGCAGAGCTGCAAGTTTCTGAGCAGCCAGCACTTGCTGTTGCTGGCTGAGGATGCTGAGTGCTGGAATCCCGCAGGACGCGGCCATTTCCTGCAGGCAGGGACAGCTAGAAATTGGCCCTTGGCCTGTCACCTTGAGGCACCCAAGAGCTGGGGGCTGCGGCTCAGCTTCTGCCTGCTTGGCTCAGTGAAGCTCTGTCTCTGGGCTTCTGCAGGGCCGTGGCCAAGGGCACAGGTGCTCGTGCTGGAGGTCACAGGGCTTTCTTTAGTTGTTTTCCCTTTGTGCAAAGGTGCGTTTGGCTTGTGGAAGTGTTCTGCAGTTTTCTGCAGCAGTTCTTCGCTTGTACAGTCTCTTTTGGCTTTTGATAAGCGGCAAGGAGATGATTGCGTTGTCCATGAAGCTGGGGCAGGCCATTCTTGTGGGGTGAGGCCAAAGGAAGCAAGTGCCTTGTAGGGAAGGCTTCTTGCCAGGCAAAAAGCAGAAGGGGCGAGTTGCTGTGGGTGCGTTTTGGGATGAAGCCTGCAGCTTTGGAAATGGCATTAGTGCCTCGGGTGGGGGTGAAGCTGCAAGTCCTTGACTGCTGTCTTGTGTTGCTGAGAAGAGGAAGGATATCTTGGAATTGTGGCTGCTGTCTTTGACGTCAAAGGGGCAAGTTTGTGGTGGGGGAGCTGCGTGGGCCCAAAGGACCCAGGGGTGCCGGTCAAGAGCAGCTGAAGGTGGGCCAGCGCGTGGCCAGGGAGCCAAGAAGGCCAAGGGCGTCCTGGCCTGTGTCAGCAAGAGTGGGGCAGCAGGAGCAGGGCAGTGAGCGTCCCCCTGGGCTGGGCAGCGCTGCGGCCACAGCTGGGAGTGCTGTGCCCAGTTGTGGGCCCCTGTGAGCAGAAAGTCCTTGAGGGGCTGGAGCGTGTGCAGAGGAGGACACGGGAGCTGGGGAAGGCTGTAGAGCGCAAGGCCAAGGAGGAGGTGCTGAGGGAGCTTTAGCCTGGACAACGGGAGGCTCGTCAGGGCCCTTCAGGCACACTTCCATAGATCCATAGAGGACAGCGCTCACCCCAAGGCCTGCTTCCCTGCCAAACATCCCCGCTCTGCATGCAAGGGCTTTAGCCACCTGAGCAGGTGACACTTCCAATTTGTGGTTTCTTGGCTTGCTAGGAGGAGAAGCCCTGCTGATTTTCTCTCTTCCCAGCAAGCAAAGATGCTTCTGCACAAGCTTTCCTGCCCTTTTCCTGCACCGAATGGGATTCTGATCCACTTTTACTTTTCCATGTCTGCCGCAGCAATAGCAAAGGCCTTGCTGGCTATTTCCTACTTTTCCATTTCACAGCTTTCAAGAGCTAAAAGCTCCCTTGTGCAGAGGCACTGTGCCTTGCAGTTAGCAGCCATGGAGGACTATCAAATTCCTAGGCAAACAGAGTTCTCTTGAATTAGCCCATTTTAATCTGGCCAGAGTGACTTAGAATGCCATTGCTAAGAATGCTGATGATTTCTCCTTCAAAGAGGTGGTTGTAGATGCCAGGAGAAAGGAGGTGCTAAACGATAGGTAACGGCCTGTCCCTCATGTTTCTCTCTTGCCACAGATGACAGAAGCAGCAGCAGTCTCTGCCCCGGCTCCCTCTGCTCCTGGAGAAGAAGCCAAAGAGGAGCAAAAGGAGCAAGACGACCACGAGCCTGCAGCTGTGGTCACAGCAGAGCCTGATGGTTCCAAGAGAGTAAGTGCCAGTTGTGGGTGGTGCTGTCTTTAGTGCAAGGCAGAGCTGCAAGTTTCTGAGCAGCCAGCACTTGCTGTTGCTGGCTGAGGATGCTGAGTGCTGGAATCCCGCAGGACGCGGCCATTTCCTGCAGGCAGGGACAGCTAGAAATTGGCCCTTGGCCTGTCACCTTGAGGCACCCAAGAGCTGGGGGCTGCGGCTCAGCTTCTGCCTGCTTGGCTCAGTGAAGCTCTGTCTCTGGGCTTCTGCAGGGCCGTGGCCAAGGGCACAGGTGCTCGTGCTGGAGGTCACGGGGCTTTCTTTAGTTGTTTTCCCTTTGTGCAAAGGTGTGTTTGGCTTGTGGAAGTGTTCTGCAGTTTTCTGGAGCAGTTCTTCGCTTGTACAGTCTCTTTTGGCTTTTGATAAGCGGCAAGGAGATGATTGCGTTGTCCATGAAGCTGGGGCAGGCCATTCTTGTGGGGTGAGGCCAAAGGAAGCAAGTGCCTTGTAGGGAAGGCTTCTTGCCTGGCAAAAAGCAGAAGGGGCGAGTTTCTGTGGTTGCGTTTTGGGATGAAGCCTGCAGCTTTGGAAATGGCATTAGTGCCTCGGGTAGGGGTGAAGCTGCAAGTCCTTGACTGCTGTCTTGTGTTGCTGAGAAGAGGAAGGATATCTTGGAATTGTGGCTGCTGTCTTTGAAGTCAAAGGGGCAAGTTTGTGGTGGGGGAGCTGCGTGGGCCCAAAGGACCCAGGGGTGCCGGTCAAGAGCAGCTGAAGGTGGGCCAGCGCGTGGCCAGGGAGCCAAGAAGGCCAAGGGCGTCCTGGCCTGTGTCAGCAAGAGTGGGGCAGCAGGAGCAGGGCAGTGAGCGTCCCCCTGGGCTGGGCAGCGCTGCGGCCACAGCTGGGAGTGCTGTGCCCAGTTGTGGGCCCTTGTGAAGCAGAAAGTCCTTGAGGGGCTGGAGCGTGTGCAGAGGAGGACACGGGAGCTGGGGAAGGCTGTGGAGCGCAAGGCCAAGGAGGAGGTGCTGAGGGAGCTTTAGCCTGGACAACGGGAGGCTCGTCAGGGCCCTTCAGGCACACTTCCATAGATCCATAGAGGACAGCGCTCACCCCAAGGCCTGCTTCCCTGCCAAACATCCCCGCTCTGCATGCAAGGGCTTTAGCCACCTGAGCAGGTGACACTTCCAATTTGTGGTTTCTTGGCTTGCTAGGAGGAGAAGCCCTGCTGATTTTCTCTCTTCCCAGCAAGCAAAGATGCTTCTGCACAAGCTTTCCTGCCCTTTTCCTGCACCGAATGGGATTCTGATCCACTTTTAGTTTTCCATGTCTACCGCAGCAATAGCAAAGGCCTTGCTGGCTATTTCCTACTTTTCCATTTCACAGCTTTCAAGAGCTAAAAGCTCCCTTGTGCAGAGGCACTGTGCCTTGCAGTTAGCAGCCATGGAGGACTATCAAATTCCTAGGCAAACAGAGTTCTCTTGAATTAGCCCATTTTAATCTGGCCAGAGTGACTTAGAATGCCATTGCTAAGAATGCTGATGATTTCTCCTTCAAAGAGGTGGTTGTAGATGCCAGGAGAAAGGAGGTGCTAAACGATAGGTAACGGCCTGTCCCTCATGTTTCTCTCTTGCCACAGATGACAGAAGCAGCAGCAGTCTCTGCCCCGGCTCCCTCTGCTCCTGGAGAAGAAGCCAAAGAGGAGCAAAAGGAGCAAGACGACCACGAGCCTGCAGCTGTGGTCACAGCAGAGCCTGATGGTTCCAAGAGAGTAAGTGCCAGTTGTGGGTGCTGCTGTCTTTAGTGCAAGGCAGAGCTGCAAGTTTCTGAGCAGCCAGCACTTGCTGTTGCTGGCTGAGGATGCTGAGTGCTGGAATCCCGCAGGACGCGGCCATTTCCTGCAGGCAGGGACAGCTAGAAATTGGCCCTTGGCCTGTCACCTTGAGGCACCCAAGAGCTGGGGGCTGCGGCTCAGCTTCTGCCTGCTTGGCTCAGTGAAGCTCTGTCTCTGGGCTTCTGCAGGGCCGTGGCCAAGGGCACAGGTGCTCGTGCTGGAGGTCACGGGGCTTTCTTTAGTTGTTTTCCCTTTGTGCAAAGGTGTGTTTGGCTTGTGGAAGTGTTCTGCAGTTTTCTGGAGCAGTTCTTCGCTTGTACAGTCTCTTTTGGCTTTTGATAAGCGGCAAGGAGATGATTGCGTTGTCCATGAAGCTGGGGCAGGCCATTCTTGTGGGGTGAGGCCAAAGGAAGCAAGTGCCTTGTAGGGAAGGCTTCTTGCCTGGCAAAAAGCAGAAGGGGCGAGTTTCTGTGGTTGCGTTTTGGGATGAAGCCTGCAGCTTTGGAAATGGCATTAGTGCCTCGGGTAGGGGTGAAGCTGCAAGTCCTTGACTGCTGTCTTGTGTTGCTGAGAAGAGGAAGGATATCTTGGAATTGTGGCTGCTGTCTTTGAAGTCAAAGGGGCAAGTTTGTGGTGGGGGAGCTGCGTGGGCCCAAAGGACCCAGGGGTGCCGGTCAAGAGCAGCTGAAGGTGGGCCAGCGCGTGGCCAGGGAGCCAAGAAGGCCAAGGGCGTCCTGGCCTGTGTCAGCAAGAGTGGGGCAGCAGGAGCAGGGCAGTGAGCGTCCCCCTGGGCTGGGCAGCGCTGCGGCCACAGCTGGGAGTGCTGTGCCCAGTTGTGGGCCCTTGTGAAGCAGAAAGTCCTTGAGGGGCTGGAGCGTGTGCAGAGGAGGACACGGGAGCTGGGGAAGGCTGTGGAGCGCAAGGCCAAGGAGGAGGTGCTGAGGGAGCTTTAGCCTGGACAACGGGAGGCTCGTCAGGGCCCTTCAGGCACACTTCCATAGATCCATAGAGGACAGCGCTCACCCCAAGGCCTGCTTCCCTGCCAAACATCCCCGCTCTGCATGCAAGGGCTTTAGCCACCTGAGCAGGTGACACTTCCAATTTGTGGTTTCTTGGCTTGCTAGGAGGAGAAGCCCTGCTGATTTTCTCTCTTCCCAGCAAGCAAAGATGCTTCTGCACAAGCTTTCCTGCCCTTTTCCTGCACCGAATGGGATTCTGATCCACTTTTAGTTTTCCATGTCTGCCGCAGCAATAGCAAAGGCCTTGCTGGCTATTTCCTACTTTTCCATTTCACAGCTTTCAAGAGCTAAAAGCTCCCTTGTGCAGAGGCACTGTGCCTTGCAGTTAGCAGCCATGGAGGACTATCAAATTCCTAGGCAAACAGAGTTCTCTTGAATTAGCCCATTTTAATCTGGCCAGAGTGACTTAGAATGCCATTGCTAAGAATGCTGATGATTTCTCCTTCAAAGAGGTGGTTGTAGATGCCAGGAGAAAGGAGGTGCTAAACGATAGGTAACGGCCTGTCCCTCATGTTTCTCTCTTGCCACAGATGACAGAAGCAGCAGCAGTCTCTGCCCCGGCTCCCTCTGCTCCTGGAGAAGAAGCCAAAGAGGAGCAAAAGGAGCAAGACGACCACGAGCCTGCAGCTGTGGTCACAGCAGAGCCTGATGGTTCCAAGAGAGTAAGTGCCAGTTGTGGGTGCTGCTGTCTTTAGTGCAAGGCAGAGCTGCAAGTTTCTGAGCAGCCAGCACTTGCTGTTGCTGGCTGAGGATGCTGAGTGCTGGAATCCCGCAGGACGCGGCCATTTCCTGCAGGCAGGGACAGCTAGAAATTGGCCTTTGGCCTGTCACCTTGAGGCACCCAAGAGCTGGGGGCTGCGGCTCAGCTTCTGCCTGCTTGGCTCAGTGAAGCTCTGTCTCTGGGCTTCTGCAGGGCCGTGGCCAAGGGCACAGGTGCTAGTGCTGGAGGTCACAGGGCTTTCTTTGGTTGTTTTCCTTTTGTGCAAAGGTGTGTTTGGCTTGTGGAAGTGTTCTGCAGTTTTCTGGAGCAGTTCTTCGCTTGTACAGTCTCTTTTGGCTTTTGATAAGCGGCAAGGAGATGATTGCGTTGTCCATGAAGCTGGGGCAGGCCATTCTTGTGGGGTGAGGCCAAAGGAAGCAAGTGCCTTGTAGGGAAGGCTTCTTGCCTGGCAAAAAGCAGAAGGGGCGAGTTTCTGTGGTTGCGTTTTGGGATGAAGCCTGCAGCTTTGGAAATGGCATTAGTGCCTCGGGTAGGGGTGAAGCTGCAAGTCCTTGACTGCTGTCTTGTGTTGCTGAGAAGAGGAAGGATATCTTGGAATTGTGGCTGCTGTATTTGACGTCAAAGGGGCAAGTTTGTGGTGGGGGAGCTGCGTGGGCCCAAAGGACCCAGGGGTGCCGGTCAAGAGCAGCTGAAGGTGGGCCAGCGCGTGGCCAGGGAGCCAAGAAGGCCAAGGGCGTCCTGGCCTGTGTCAGCAAGAGTGGGGCAGCAGGAGCAGGGCAGTGAGCGTCCCCCTGGGCTGGGCAGCGCTGCGGCCACAGCTGGGAGTGCTGTGCCCAGTTGTGGGCCCTTGTGAAGCAGAAAGTCCTTGAGGGGCTGGAGCGTGTGCAGAGGAGGACACGGGAGCTGGGGAAGGCTGTGGAGCGCAAGGCCAAGGAGGAGGTGCTGAGGGAGCTTTAGCCTGGACAACGGGAGGCTCGTCAGGGCCCTTCAGGCACACTTCCATAGATCCATAGAGGACAGCACTCACCCCAAGGCCTGCTTCCCTGCCAAACATCCCCGCTCTGCATGCAAGGGCTTTAGCCACCTGAGCAGGTGACACTTCCAATTTGTGGTTTCTTGGCTTGCTAGGAGGAGAAGCCCTGCTGATTTTCTCTCTTCCCAGCAAGCAAAGATGCTTCTGCACAAGCTTTCCTGCCCTTTTCCTGCACCGAATGGGATTCTGATCCACTTTTAGTTTTCCATGTCTGCCGCAGCAATAGCAAAGGCCTTGCTGGCTATTTCCTACTTTTCCATTTCACAGCTTTCAAGAGCTAAAAGCTCCCTTGTGCAGAGGCACTGTGCCTTGCAGTTAGCAGCCATGGAGGACTATCAAATTCCTAGGCAAACAGAGTTCTCTTGAATTAGCCCATTTTAATCTGGCCGGAGTGACTTAGAATGCCATTGCTAAGAATGCTGATGATTTCTCCTTCAAAGAGGTGGTTGTAGATGCCAGGAGAAAGGAGGTGCTAAACGATAGGTAACGGCCTGTCCCTCATGTTTCTCTCTTGCCACAGATGACAGAAGCAGCAGCAGTCTCTGCCCCGGCTCCCTCTGCTCCTGGAGAAGAAGCCAAAGAGGAGCAAAAGGAGCAAGACGACCACGAGCCTGCAGCTGTGGTCACAGCAGAGCCTGATGGTTCCAAGAGAGTAAGTGCCAGTTGTGGGTGCTGCTGTCTTTAGTGCAAGGCAGAGCTGCAAGTTTCTGAGCAGCCAGCACTTGCTGTTGCTGGCTGAGGATGCTGAGTGCTGGAATCCCGCAGGACGCGGCCATTTCCTGCAGGCAGGGACAGCTAGAAATTGGCCCTTGGCCTGTCACCTTGAGGCACCCAAGAGCTGGGGGCTGCGGCTCAGCTTCTGCCTGCTTGGCTCAGTGAAGCTCTGTCTCTGGGCTTCTGCAGGGCCGTGGCCAAGGGCACAGGTGCTCGTGCTGGAGGTCACAGGGCTTTCTTTAGTTGTTTTCCCTTTGTGCAAAGGTGTGTTTGGCTTGTGGAAGTGTTCTGCAGTTTTCTGCAGCAGTTCTTCACTTGTACAGTCTCTTTTGGCTTTTGATAAGCGGCAAGGAGATGATTGCGTTGTCCATGAAGCTGGGGTAGGCTATTCTTGTGGGGGGAGGCCAAAGGAAGCAAGTGCCTTGTAGGGAAGGCTTCTTGCCAGGCAAAAAGCAGAAGGGGCGAGTTTCTGTGGTTGCGTTTTGGGATGAAGCCTGCAGCTTTGGAAATGGCATTAGTGGCTCGGGTGGGGGTGAATCTGCAAGTCCTTGACTGCTGTCTTGTGTTGCTCAGAAGAGGAAGGATATCTTGGAATTGTGGCTGCTGTCTTTGACGTCAAAGGGGCAAGTTTGTGGCGGGGGAGCTGCGTGGGCCCAAAGGACCCAGGGGTGCCGGTCAAGAGCAGCTGAAGGTGGGCCAGCGCATGGCCAGGGAGCCAAGAAGGCCAAGGGCGTCCTGGCCTGTGTCAGCAAGAGTGGGGCAGCAGGAGCAGGGCAGTGAGCGTCCCCCTGGGCTGGGCAGCGCTGCAGGCACAGCTGGGAGTGCTGTGCCCAGTTGTGGGCCCCTGTGAAGCAGAAAGTCCTTGAGGGGCTGGAGCGTGTGCAGAGGAGGACACGGGAGCTGGGGAAGGCTGTGGAGCGCAAGGCCAAGGAGGAGGTGCTGAGGGAGCTTTAGCCTGGACAACGGGAGGCTCGTCAGGGCCCTTCAGGCACACTTCCATAGATCCATAGAGGACAGCACTCACCCCAAGGCCTGCTTCCCTGCCAAACATCCCCGCTCTGCATGCAAGGGCTTTAGCCACCTGAGCAGGTGACACTTCCAATTTGTGGTTTCTTGGCTTGCTAGGAGGAGAAGCCCTGCTGATTTTCTCTCTTCCCAGCAAGCAAAGATGCTTCTGCACAAGCTTTCCTGCCCTTTTCCTGCACCGAATGGGATTCTGATCCACTTTTAGTTTTCCATGTCTGCCGCAGCAATAGCAAAGGCCTTGCTGGCTATTTCCTACTTTTCCATTTCACAGCTTTCAAGAGCTAAAAGCTCCCTTGTGCAGAGGCACTGTGCCTTGCAGTTAGCAGCCATGGAGGACTATCAAATTCCTAGGCAAACAGAATTCTCTTGAATTAGCCCATTTTAATCTGGCCGGAGTGACTTAGAATGCCATTGCTAAGAATGCTGATGATTTCTCCTTCAAAGAGGTGGTTGTAGATGCCAGGAGAAAGGAGGTGCTAAACGATAGGTAACGGCCTGTCCCTCATGTTTCTCTCTTGCCACAGATGACAGAAGCAGCAGCAGTCTCTGCCCCGGCTCCCTCTGCTCCTGGAGAAGAAGCCAAAGAGGAGCAAAAGGAGCAAGACGACCACGAGCCTGCAGCTGTGGTCACAGCAGAGCCTGATGCTTCCAAGAGAGTAAGTGCCAGTTGTGGCTGGTGCTGTCTTTAGTGCAAGGCAGAGCTGCAAGTTTCTGAGCAGCCAGCACTTGCTGTTGCTGGCTGAGGATGCTGAGTGCTGGAATCCCGCAGGACGCGGCCATTTCCTGCAGGCAGGGACAGCTAGAAATTGGCCCTTGGCCTGTCACCTTGAGGCACCCAAGAGCTGGGGGCTGCGGCTCAGCTTCTGCCTGCTTGGCTCAGTGAAGCTCTGTCTCTGGGCTTCTGCAGGGCCGTGGCCAAGGGCACAGGTGCTCGTGCTGGAGGTCACAGGGCTTTCTTTAGTTGTTTTCCCTTTGTGCAAAGGTGTGTTTGGCTTGTGGAAGTGTTCTGCAGTTTTCTGGAGCAGTTCTTCGCTTGTACAGTCTCTTTTGGCTTTTGATAAGCGGCAAGGAGATGATTGCGTTGTCCATGAAGCTGGGGCAGGCCATTCTTGTGGGGTGAGGCCAAAGGAAGCAAGTGCCTTGTAGGGAAGGCTTCTTGCCTGGCAAAAAGCAGAAGGGGCAAGTTTCTGTGGTTGCGTTTTAGGATGAAGCCTGCAGCTTTGGAAATGGCATTAGTGCCTCGGGTGGGGGTGAAGCTGCAAGTCCTTGACTGCTGTCTTGTGTTGCTGAGAAGAGGAAGGACATCTTGGAATTGTGGCTGCTGTATTTGATGTCAAAGGGGCAAGTTTGTGGTGGGGGAGCTGCGTGGGCCCAAAGGACCCAGGGGTGCCGGTCAAGAGCAGCTGAAGGTGGGCCAGCGCGTGGCCAGGGAGCCAAGAAGGCCAAGGGCGTCCTGGCCTGTGTCAGCAAGAGTGGGGCAGCAGGAGCAGGGCAGGGAGCGTCCCCCTGGGCTGGGCAGCGCTGCGGCCACAGCTGGGAGTGCTGTGCCCAGTTGTGGGCCCCTGTGAGCAGAAAGTCCTTGAGGGGCTGGAGCGTGTGCAGAGGAGGACACGGGAGCTGGGGAAGGCTGTGGAGCGCAAGGCCAAGGAGGAGGTGCTGAGGGAGCTTTAGCCTGGACAACGGGAGGCTCGTCAGGGCCCTTCAGGCACACTTCCATAGATCCATAGAGGACAGCACTCACCCCAAGGCCTGCTTCCCTGCCAAACATCCCCGCTCTGCATGCAAGGGCTTTAGCCACCTGAGCAGGTGACACTTCCAATTTGTGGTTTCTTGGCTTGCTAGGAGGAGAAGCCCTGCTGATTTTCTCTCTTCCCAGCAAGCAAAGATGCTTCTGCACAAGCTTTCCTGCCCTTTTCCTGCACCGAATGGGATTCTGATCCACTTTTAGTTTTCCATGTCTACCGCAGCAATAGCAAAGGCCTTGCTGGCTATTTCCTACTTTTCCATTTCACAGCTTTCAAGAGCTAAAAGCTCCCTTGTGCAGAGGCACTGTGCCTTGCAGTTAGCAGCCATGGAGGACTATCAAATTCCTAGGCAAACAGAGTTCTCTTGAATTAGCCCATTTTAATCTGGCCAGAGTGACTTAGAATGCCATTGCTAAGAATGCTGATGATTTCTCCTTCAAAGAGGTGGTTGTAGATGCCAGGAGAAAGGAGGTGCTAAACGATAGGTAACGGCCTGTCCCTCATGTTTCTCTCTTGCCACAGATGACAGAAGCAGCAGCAGTCTCTGCCCCGGCTCCCTCTGCTCCTGGAGAAGAAGCCAAAGAGGAGCAAAAGGAGCAAGACGACCACGAGCCTGCAGCTGTGGTCACAGCAGAGCCTGATGGTTCCAAGAGAGTAAGTGCCAGTTGTGGGTGCTGCTGTCTTTAGTGCAAGGCAGAGCTGCAAGTTTCTGAGCAGCCAGCACTTGCTGTTGCTGGCTGAGGATGCTGAGTGCTGGAATCCCGCAGGACGCGGCCATTTCCTGCAGGCAGGGACAGCTAGAAATTGGCCCTTGGCCTGTCACCTTGAGGCACCCAAGAGCTGGGGGCTGCGGCTCAGCTTCTGCCTGCTTGGCTCAGTGAAGCTCTGTCTCTGGGCTTCTGCAGGGCCGTGGCCAAGGGCACAGGTGCTCGTGCTGGAGGTCACGGGGCTTTCTTTAGTTGTTTTCCCTTTGTGCAAAGGTGTGTTTGGCTTGTGGAAGTGTTCTGCAGTTTTCTGCAGCAGTTCTTCGCTTGTACAGTCTCTTTTGGCTTTTGATAAGCGGCAAGGAGATGATTGCGTTGTCCATGAAGCTGGGGCAGGCCATTCTTGTGGGGTGAGGCCAAAGGAAGCAAGTGCCTTGTAGGGAAGGCTTCTTGCCTGGCAAAAAGCAGAAGGGGCGAGTTTCTGTGGTTGCGTTTTGGGATGAAGCCTGCAGCTTTGGAAATGGCATTAGTGCCTCGGGTAGGGGTGAAGCTGCAAGTCCTTGACTGCTGTCTTGTGTTGCTGAGAAGAGGAAGGATATCTTGGAATTGTGGCTGCTGTATTTGACGTCAAAGGGGCAAGTTTGTGGTGGGGGAGCTGCGTGGGCCCAAAGGACCCAGGGGTGCCGGTCAAGAGCAGCTGAAGGTGGGCCAGCGCGTGGCCAGGGAGCCAAGAAGGCCAAGGGCGTCCTGGCCTGTGTCAGCAAGAGTGGGGCAGCAGGAGCAGGGCAGTGAGCGTCCCCCTGGGCTGGGCAGCGCTGCGGCCACAGCTGGGAGTGCTGTGCCCAGTTGTGGGCCCTTGTGAAGCAGAAAGTCCTTGAGGGGCTGGAGCGTGTGCAGAGGAGGACACGGGAGCTGGGGAAGGCTGTGGAGCGCAAGGCCAAGGAGGAGGTGCTGAGGGAGCTTTAGCCTGGACAACGGGAGGCTCGTCAGGGCCCTTCAGGCACACTTCCATAGATCCATAGAGGACAGCACTCACCCCAAGGCCTGCTTCCCTGCCAAACATCCCCGCTCTGCATGCAAGGGCTTTAGCCACCTGAGCAGGTGACACTTCCAATTTGTGGTTTCTTGGCTTGCTAGGAGGAGAAGCCCTGCTGATTTTCTCTCTTCCCAGCAAGCAAAGATGCTTCTGCACAAGCTTTCCTGCCCTTTTCCTGCACCGAATGGGATTCTGATCCACTTTTAGTTTTCCATGTCTACCGCAGCAATAGCAAAGGCCTTGCTGGCTATTTCCTACTTTTCCATTTCACAGCTTTCAAGAGCTAAAAGCTCCCTTGTGCAGAGGCACTGTGCCTTGCAGTTAGCAGCCATGGAGGACTATCAAATTCCTAGGCAAACAGAGTTCTCTTGAATTAGCCCATTTTAATCTGGCCGGAGTGACTTAGAATGCCATTGCTAAGAATGCTGATGATTTCTCCTTCAAAGAGGTGGTTGTAGATGCCAGGAGAAAGGAGGTGCTAAACGATAGGTAACGGCCTGTCCCTCATGTTTCTCTCTTGCCACAGATGACAGAAGCAGCAGCAGTCTCTGCCCCGGCTCCCTCTGCTCCTGGAGAAGAAGCCAAAGAGGAGCAAAAGGAGCAAGACGACCACGAGCCTGCAGCTGTGGTCACAGCAGAGCCTGATGGTTCCAAGAGAGTAAGTGCCAGTTGTGGGTGCTGCTGTCTTTAGTGCAAGGCAGAGCTGCAAGTTTCTGAGCAGCCAGCACTTGCTGTTGCTGGCTGAGGATGCTGAGTGCTGGAATCCCGCAGGACGCGGCCATTTCCTGCAGGCAGGGACAGCTAGAAATTGGCCCTTGGCCTGTCACCTTGAGGCACCCAAGAGCTGGGGGCTGCGGCTCAGCTTCTGCCTGCTTGGCTCAGTGAAGCTCTGTCTCTGGGCTTCTGCAGGGCCGTGGCCAAGGGCACAGGTGCTCGTGCTGGAGGTCACAGGGCTTTCTTTAGTTGTTTTCCCTTTGTGCAAAGGTGTGTTTGGCTTGTGGAAGTGTTCTGCAGTTTTCTGCAGCAGTTCTTCACTTGTACAGTCTCTTTTGGCTTTTGATAAGCGGCAAGGAGATGATTGCGTTGTCCATGAAGCTGGGGTAGGCTATTCTTGTGGGGGGAGGCCAAAGGAAGCAAGTGCCTTGTAGGGAAGGCTTCTTGCCAGGCAAAAAGCAGAAGGGGCGAGTTTCTGTGGTTGCGTTTTGGGATGAAGCCTGCAGCTTTGGAAATGGCATTAGTGGCTCGGGTGGGGGTGAAGCTGCAAGTCCTTGACTGCTGTCTTGTGTTGCTGAGAAGAGGAAGGATATCTTGGAATTGTGGCTGCTGTCTTTGACGTCAAAGGGGCAAGTTTGTGGCGGGGGAGCTGCGTGGGCCCAAAGGACCCAGGGGTGCCGGTCAAGAGCAGCTGAAGGTGGGCCAGCGCATGGCCAGGGAGCCAAGAAGGCCAAGGGCGTCCTGGCCTGTGTCAGCAAGAGTGGGGCAGCAGGAGCAGGGCAGTGAGCGTCCCCCTGGGCTGGGCAGCGCTGCGGCCACAGCTGGGAGTGCTGTGCCCAGTTGTGGGCCCCTGTGAAGCAGAAAGTCCTTGAGGGGCTGGAGTGTGTGCAGAGGAGGACACGGGAGCTGGGGAAGGCTGTGGAGCGCAAGGCCAAGGAGGAGGTGCTGAGGGAGCTTTAGCCTGGACAACGGGAGGCTCGTCAGGGCCCTTCAGGCACACTTCCATAGATCCATAGAGGACAGCACTCACCCCAAGGCCTGCTTCCCTGCCAAACATCCCCGCTCTGCATGCAAGGGCTTTAGCCACCTGAGCAGGTGACACTTCCAATTTGTGGTTTCTTGGCTTGCTAGGAGGAGAAGCCCTGCTGATTTTCTCTCTTCCCAGCAAGCAAAGATGCTTCTGCACAAGCTTTCCTGCCCTTTTCCTGCACCGAATGGGATTCTGATCCACTTTTACTTTTCCATGTCTACCGCAGCAATAGCAAAGGCCTTGCTGGCTATTTCCTACTTTTCCATTTCACAGCTTTCAAGAGCTAAAAGCTCCCTTGTGCAGAGGCACTGTGCCTTGCAGTTAGCAGCCATGGAGGACTATCAAATTCCTAGGCAAACAGAGTTCTCTTGAATTAGCCCATTTTAATCTGGCCAGAGTGACTTAGAATGCCATTGCTAAGAATGCTGATGATTTCTCCTTCAAAGAGGTGGTTGTAGATGCCAGGAGAAAGGAGGTGCTAAACGATAGGTAACGGCCTGTCCCTCATGTTTCTCTCTTGCCACAGATGACAGAAGCAGCAGCAGTCTCTGCCCCGGCTCCCTCTGCTCCTGGAGAAGAAGCCGAAGAGGAGCAAAAGGAGCAAGACGACCACGAGCCTGCAGCTGTGGTCACAGCAGAGCCTGATGGTTCCAAGAGAGTAAGTGCCAGTTGTGGGTGCTGCTGTCTTTAGTGCAAGGCAGAGCTGCAAGTTTCTGAGCAGCCAGCACTTGCTGTTGCTGGCTGAGGATGCTGAGTGCTGGAATCCCGCAGGACGCGGCCATTTCCTGCAGGCAGGGACAGCTAGAAATTGGCCCTTGGCCTGTCACCTTGAGGCACCCAAGAGCTGGGGGCTGCGGCTCAGCTTCTGCCTGCTTGGCTCAGTGAAGCTCTGTCTCTGGGCTTCTGCAGGGCCGTGGCCAAGGGCACAGGTGCTAGTGCTGGAGGTCACAGGGCTTTCTTTAGTTGTTTTCCCTTTGTGCAAAGGTGTGTTTGGCTTGTGGAAGTGTTCTGCAGTTTTCTGCAGCAGTTCTTCGCTTGTACAGTCTCTTTTGGCTTTTGATAAGCGGCAAGGAGATGATTGCGTTGTCCATGAAGCTGGGGCAGGCCATTCTTGTGGGGTGAGGCCAAAGGAAGCAAGTGCCTTGTAGGGAAGGCTTCTTGCCTGGCAAAAAGCAGAAGGGGCGAGTTTCTGTGGTTGCGTTTTGGGATGAAGCCTGCAGCTTTGGAAATGGCATTAGTGCCTCGGGTGGGGGTGAAGCTGCAAGTCCTTGACTGCTGTCTTGTGTTGCTGAGAAGAGGAAGGACATCTTGGAATTGTGGCTGCTGTATTTGATGTCAAAGGGGCAAGTTTGTGGTGGGGGAGCTGCGTGGGCCCAAAGGACCCAGGGGTGCCGGTCAAGAGCAGCTGAAGGTGGGCCAGCGCGTGGCCAGGGAGCCAAGAAGGCCAAGGGCGTCCTGGCCTGTGTCAGCAAGAGTGGGGCAGCAGGAGCAGGGCAGGGAGCGTCCCCCTGGGCTGGGCAGCGCTGCGGCCACAGCTGGGAGTGCTGTGCCCAGTTGTGGGCCCCTGTGAGCAGAAAGTCCTTGAGGGGCTGGAGCGTGTGCAGAGGAGGACACGGGAGCTGGGGAAGGCTGTGGAGCGCAAGGCCAAGGAGGAGGTGCTGAGGGAGCTTTAGCCTGGACAACGGGAGGCTCGTCAGGGCCCTTCAGGCACACTTCCATAGATCCATAGAGGACAGCACTCACCCCAAGGCCTGCTTCCCTGCCAAACATCCCCGCTCTGCATCCATGTGCTTTAGCCACCTGAGGAGGTGACACTTCCAATTTGTGGTTTCTTGGCTTGCTAGGAGGAGAAGCCCTGCTGATTTTCTCTCTTCCCAGCAAGCAAAGATGCTTCTGCACAAGCTTTCCTGCCCTTTTCCTGCACCGAATGGGATTCTGATCCACTTTTACTTTTCCATGTCTGCCGCAGCAATAGCAAAGGCCTTGCTGGCTATTTCCTACTTTTCCATTTCACAGCTTTCAAGAGCTAAAAGCTCCCTTGTGCAGAGGCACTGTGCCTTGCAGTTAGCAGCCATGGAGGACTATCAAATTCCTAGGCAAACAGAGTTCTCTTGAATTAGCCCATTTTAATCTGGCCGGAGTGACTTAGAATGCCGTTGCTAAGAATGCTGATGATTTCTCCTTCAAAGAGGTGGTTGTAGATGCCAGGAGAAAGGAGGTGCTAAACGATAGGTAACGGCCTGTCCCTCATGTTTCTCTCTTGCCACAGATGACAGAAGCAGCAGCAGTCTCTGCCCCGGCTCCCTCTGCTCCTGGAGAAGAAGCCAAAGAGGAGCAAAAGGAGCAAGACGACCACGAGCCTGCAGCTGTGGTCACAGCAGAGCCTGATGGTTCCAAGAGAGTAAGTGCCAGTTGTGGGTGCTGCTGTCTTTAGTGCAAGGCAGAGCTGCAAGTTTCTGAGCAGCCAGCACTTGCTGTTGCTGGCTGAGGATGCTGAGTGCTGGAATCCCGCAGGACGCGGCCATTTCCTGCAGGCAGGGACAGCTAGAAATTGGCCCTTGGCCTGTCACCTTGAGGCACCCAAGAGCTGGGGGCTGGGGCTCAGCTTCTGCCTGCTTGGCTCAGTGAAGCTCTGTCTCTGGGCTTCTGCAGGGCCGTGGCCAAGGGCACAGGTGCTCGTGCTGGAGGTCACAGGGCTTTCTTTAGTTGTTTTCCCTTTGTGCAAAGGTGTGTTTGGCTTGTGGAAGTGTTCTGCAGTTTTCTGCAGCAGTTCTTCGCTTGTACAGTCTCTTTTGGCTTTTGATAAGCGGCAAGGAGATGATTGCGTTGTCCATGAAGCTGGGGCAGGCCATTCTTGTGGGGTGAGGCCAAAGGAAGCAAGTGCCTTGTAGGGAAGGCTTCTTGCCTGGCAAAAAGCAGAAGGGGCGAGTTTCTGTGGTTGCGTTTTGGGATGAAGCCTGCAGCTTTGGAAATGGCATTAGTGCCTCGGGTAGGGGTGAAGCTGCAAGTCCTTGACTGCTGTCTTGTGTTGCTGAGAAGAGGAAGGATATCTTGGAATTGTGGCTGCTGTATTTGACGTCAAAGGGGCAAGTTTGTGGTGGGGGAGCTGCGTGGGCCCAAAGGACCCAGGGGTGCCGGTCAAGAGCAGCTGAAGGTGGGCCAGCGCGTGGCCAGGGAGCCAAGAAGGCCAAGGGCGTCCTGGCCTGTGTCAGCAAGAGTGGGGCAGCAGGAGCAGGGCAGTGAGCGTCCCCCTGGGCTGGGCAGCGCTGCGGCCACACCTGGGAGTGCTGTGCCCAGTTGTGGGCCCCTGTGAAGCAGAAAGTCCTTGAGGGGCTGGAGCGTGTGCAGAGGAGGACACGGGACCTGGGGAAGGCTGTGGAGCGCAAGGCCAAGGAGGAGGTGCTGAGGGAGCTTTAGCCTGGACAACGGGAGGCTCGTCAGGGCCCTTCAGGCACACTTCCATAGATCCATAGAGGACAGCACTCACCCCAAGGCCTGCTTCCCTGCCAAACATCCCCGCTCTGCATGCAAGGGCTTTAGCCACCTGAGCAGGTGACACTTCCAATTTGTGGTTTCTTGGCTTGCTAGGAGGAGAAGCCCTGCTGATTTTCTCTCTTCCCAGCAAGCAAAGATGCTTCTGCACAAGCTTTCCTGCCCTTTTCCTGCACCGAATGGGATTCTGATCCACTTTTAGTTTTCCATGTCTGCCGCAGCAATAGCAAAGGCCTTGCTGGCTATTTCCTACTTTTCCATTTCACAGCTTTCAAGAGCTAAAAGCTCCCTTGTGCAGAGGCACTGTGCCTTGCAGTTAGCAGCCATGGAGGACTATCAAATTCCTAGGCAAACAGAGTTCTCTTGAATTAGCCCATTTTAATCTGGCCGGAGTGACTTAGAATGCCATTGCTAAGAATGCTGATGATTTCTCCTTCAAAGAGGTGGTTGTAGATGCCAGGAGAAAGGAGGTGCTAAACGATAGGTAACGGCCTGTCCCTCATGTTTCTCTCTTGCCACAGATGACAGAAGCAGCAGCAGTCTCTGCCCCGGCTCCCTCTGCTCCTGGAGAAGAAGCCAAAGAGGAGCAAAAGGAGCAAGACGACCACGAGCCTGCAGCTGTGGTCACAGCAGAGCCTGATGCTTCCAAGAGAGTAAGTGCCAGTTGTGGGTGCTGCTGTCTTTAGTGCAAGGCAGAGCTGCAAGTTTCTGAGCAGCCAGCACTTGCTGTTGCTGGCTGAGGATGCTGAGTGCTGGAATCCCGCAGGACGCGGCCATTTCCTGCAGGCAGGGACAGCTAGAAATTGGCCCTTGGCCTGTCACCTTGAGGCACCCAAGAGCTGGGGGCTGCGGCTCAGCTTCTGCCTGCTTGGCTCAGTGAAGCTCTGTCTCTGGGCTTCTGCAGGGCCGTGGCCAAGGGCACAGGTGCTCGTGCTGGAGGTCACAGGGCTTTCTTTAGTTGTTTTCCCTTTCTGCAAAGGTGTGTTTGGCTTGTGGAAGTGTTCTGCAGTTTTCTGCAGCAGTTCTTCGCTTGTACAGTCTCTTTTGGCTTTTGATAAGCGGCAAGGAGATGATTGCGTTGTCCATGAAGCTGGGGCAGGCCATTCTTGTGGGGTGAGGCCAAAGGAAGCAAGTGCCTTGTAGGGAAGGCTTCTTGCCTGGCAAAAAGCAGAAGGGGCGAGTTTCTGTGGTTGCGTTTTGGGATGAAGCCTGCAGCTTTGGAAATGGCATTAGTGCCTCGGGTGGGGGTGAAGCTGCAAGTCCTTGACTGCTGTCTTGTGTTGCTGAGAAGAGGAAGGACATCTTGGAATTGTGGCTGCTGTCTTTGACGTCAAAGGGGCAAGTTTGTGGTGGGGGAGCTGCGTGGGCCCAAAGGACCCAGGGGTGCCGGTCAAGAGCAGCTGAAGGTGGGCCAGCGCGTGGCCAGGGAGCCAAGAAGGCCAAGGGCGTCCTGGCCTGTGTCAGCAAGAGTGGGGCAGCAGGAGCAGGGCAGTGAGCATCCCCCTGGGCTGGGCAGCGCTGCGGCCACAGCTGGGAGTGCTGTGCCCAGTTGTGGGCCCCTGTGAGCAGAAAGTCCTTGAGGGGCTGGAGCGTGTGCAGAGGAGGACACGGGAGCTGGGGAAGGCTGTGGAGCGCAAGGCCAAGGAGGAGGTGCTGAGGGAGCTTTAGCCTGGACAACGGGAGGCTCGTCAGGGCCCTTCAGGCACACTTCCATAGATCCATAGAGGACAGCGCTCACCCCAAGGCCTGCTTCCCTGCCAAACATCCCCGCTCTGCATCCATGTGCGTTAGCCACCTGAGGAGGTGACACTTCCAATTTGTGGTTTCTTGGCTTGCTAGGAGGAGAAGCCCTGCTGATTTTCTCTCTTCCCAGCAAGCAAAGATGCTTCTGCACAAGCTTTCCTGCCCTTTTCCTGCACCGAATGGGATTCTGATCCACTTTTACTTTTCCATGTCTGCCGCAGCAGCAGCAAAGGCCTTGCTGGCTATTTCCTACTTTTCCATTTCACAGCTTTCAAGAGCTAAAAGCTCCCTTGTGCAGAGGCACTGTGCCTTGCAGTTAGCAGCCAGGGAGGACTATCAAATTCCTAGGCAAACAGAGTTCTCTTGAATTAGCCCATTTTAATCTGGCCGGAGTGACTTAGAATGCCGCTGCTAAGAATGCTGATGATTTCTCCTTCAAAGAGGTGGTTGTAGATGCCAGGAGAAAGGAGGTGCTAAACGATAGGTAACGGCCTGTCCCTCATGTTTCTCTCTTGCCACAGATGACAGAAGCAGCAGCAGTCTCCGCCCCGGCTCCCTCTGCTCCTGGAGAAGAAGCCAAAGAGGAGCAAAAGGAGCAAGACGACCACGAGCCTGCAGCTGTGGTCACAGCAGAGCCTGATGCTTCCAAGGGAGTAAGTGCCAGTTGTGGGTGGTGCTGTCTTTAGTGCAAGGCAGAGCTGCAAGATTCTGAGCAGCCAGCACTTGCTGTTGCTGGCTGAGGATGCTGAGTGCTGGAATCCCGCAGGACGCGGCCATTTCCTGCAGGCAGGGACAGCTAGAAATTGGCCTTTGGCCTGTCACCTTGAGGCACCCAAGAGCTGGGGGCTGGGGCTCAGCTTCTGCCTGCTTGGCTCAGTGAAGCTCTGTCTCTGGGCTTCTGCAGGGCCGTGGCCAAGGGCACAGGTGCTCGTGCTGGAGGTCACAGGGCTTTCTTTAGTTGTTTTCCCTTTCTGCAAAGGTGTGTTTGGCTTGTGGAAGTGTTCTGCAGTTTTCTGCAGCAGTTCTTCACTTGTACAGTCTCTTTTGGCTTTTGATAAGCGGCAAGGAGATGATTGCGTTGTCCATGAAGCTGGGGCAGGCCATTCTTGTGGGGTGAGGCCAAAGGAAGCAAGTGCCTTGTAGGGAAGGCTTCTTGCCTGGCAAAAAGCAGGAGGGGCGAGTTTCTGTGGATGCGTTTTGGGATGAAGCCTGCAGCTTTGGAAATGGCATTAGTGGCTCGGGTGGGGGTGAAGCTGCAAGTCCTTGACTGCTGTCTTGTGTTGCTGAGAAGAGGAAGGACATCTTGGAATTGTGGCTGCTGTATTTGACGTCAAAGGGGCAAGTTTGTGGTGGGGGAGCTGCGTGGGCCCAAAGGACCCAGGGGTGCCGGTCAAGAGCAGCTGAAGGTGGGCCAGCACGTGGCCAGGGAGCCAAGAAGGCCAAGGGCGTCCTGGCCTGTGTCAGCAAGACTGGGGCAGCAGGAGTAGGGCAGTGAGCGTCCCCCTGGGCTGGGCAGCGCTGCGGCCACAGCTGGGAGTGCTGTGCCCAGTTGTGGGCCCTTGTGAAGCAGAAAGTCCTTGAGGGGCTGGAGCGTGTGCAGAGGAGGACACGGGAGCTGGGGAAGGCTGTGGAGCGCAAGGCCAAGGAGGAGGTGCTGAGGGAGCTTTAGCCTGGACAACGGGAGGCTCGTCAGGGCCCTTCAGGCACACTTCCATAGATCCATAGAGGACAGCGCTCACCCCAAGGCCTGCTTCCCTGCCAAACATCCCCGCTCTGCATCCATGTGCTTTAGCCACCTGAGCAGGTGACACTTCCAATTTGTGGTTTCTTGGCTTGCTAGGAGGAGAAGCCCTGCTGATTTTCTCTCTTCCCAGCAAGCAAAGATGCTTCTGCACAAGCTTTCCTGCCCTTTTCCTGCACCGAATGGGATTCTGATCCACTTTTAGTTTTCCATGTCTGCCGCAGCAATAGCAAAGGCCTTACTGGCTATTTCCTACTTTTCCATTTCACAGCTTTCAAGAGCTAAAAGCTCCCTTGTGCAGAGGCACTGTGCCTTGCAGATAGCAGCCATGGAGGACTATCAAATTCCTAGGCAAACAGAGTTCTCTTGAATTAGCCCATTTTAATCTGGCCGGAGTGACTTAGAATGCCGTTGCTAAGAATGCTGATGATTTCTCCTTCAAAGAGGTGGTTGTAGATGCCAGGAGAAAGGAGGTGCTAAACGATAGGTAACGGCCTGTCCCTCATGTTTCTCTCTTGCCACAGATGACAGAAGCAGCAGCAGTCTCCGCCCCGGCTCCCTCTGCTCCTGGAGAAGAAGCCAAAGAGGAGCAAAAGGAGCAAGACGACCACGAGCCTGCAGCTGTGGTCACAGCAGAGCCTGATGCTTCCAAGGGAGTAAGTGCCAGTTGTGGGTGGTGCTGTCTTTAGTGCAAGGCAGAGCTGCAAGTTTCTGAGCAGCCAGCACTTGCTGTTGCTGGCTGAGGATGCTGAGTGCTGGAATCCCGCAGGACGCGGCCATTTCCTGCAGGCAGGGACAGCTAGAAATTGGCCTTTGGCCTGTCACCTTGAGGCACCCAAGAGCTGGGGGCTGCGGCTCAGCTTCTGCCTGCTTGGCTCAGTGAAGCTCTGTCTCTGGGCTTCTGCAGGGCCGTGGCCAAGGGCACAGGTGCTCGTGCTGGAGGTCACAGGGCTTTCTTTAGTTGTTTTCCCTTTCTGCAAAGGTGTGTTTGGCTTGTGGAAGTGTTCTGCAGTTTTCTGCAGCAGTTCTTCACTTGTACAGTCTCTTTTGGCTTTTGATAAGCGGCAAGGAGATGATTGCGTTGTCCATGAAGCTGGGGCAGGCCATTCTTGTGGGGTGAGGCCAAAGGAAGCAAGTGCCTTGTAGGGAAGGCTTCTTGCCAGGCAAAAAGCAGAAGGGGCAAGTTGCTGTGGATGCGTTTTGGGATGAAGCCTGCAGCTTTGGAAATGGCATTAGTGGCTCGGGTGGGGGTGAAGCTGCAAGTCCTTGACTGCTGTCTTGTGTTGCTGAGAAGAGGAAGGACATCTTGGAATTGTGGCTGCTGTATTTGACGTCAAAGGGGCAAGTTTGTGGTGGGGGAGCTGCGTGGGCCCAAAGGACCCAGGGGTGCCGGTCAAGAGCAGCTGAAGGTGGGCCAGCGCGTGGCCAGGGAGCCAAGATGGCCAAGGGCGTCCTGGCCTGTGTCAGCAAGAGTGGGGCAGCAGGAGCAGGGCAGTGAGCGTCCCCCTGGGCTGGGCAGCGCTGCGGCCACAGCTGGGAGTGCTGTGCCCAGTTGTGGGCCCTTGTGAAGCAGAAAGTCCTTGAGGGGCTGGAGCGTGTGCAGAGGAGGACACGGGAGCTGGGGAAGGCTGTGGAGCGCAAGGCCAAGGAGGAGGTGCTGAGGGAGCTTTAGCCTGGACAACGGGAGGCTCGTCAGGGCCCTTCAGGCACACTTCCATAGATCCATAGAGGACAGCGCTCACCCCAAGGCCTGCTTCCCTGCCAAACATCCCCGCTCTGCATCCATGTGCTTTAGCCACCTGAGGAGGTGACACTTCCAATTTGTGGTTTCTTGGCTTGCTAGGAGGAGAAGCCCTGCTGATTTTCTCTCTTCCCAGCAAGCAAAGATGCTTCTGCACAAGCTTTCCTGCCCTTTTCCTGCACCGAATGGGATTCTGATCCACTTTTAGTTTTCCATGTCTGCCGCAGCAATAGCAAAGGCCTTGCTGGCTATTTCCTACTTTTCCATTTCACAGCTTTCAAGAGCTAAAAGCTCCCTTGTGCAGAGGCACTGTGCCTTGCAGATAGCAGCCATGGAGGACTATCAAATTCCTAGGCAAACAGAGTTCTCTTGAATTAGCCCATTTTAATCTGGCCGGAGTGACTTAGAATGCCGTTGCTAAGAATGCTGATGATTTCTCCTTCAAAGAGGTGGTTGTAGATGCCAGGAGAAAGGAGGTGCTAAACGATAGGTAACGGCCTGTCCCTCATGTTTCTCTCTTGCCACAGATGACAGAAGCAGCAGCAGTCTCCGCCCCGGCTCCCTCTGCTCCTGGAGAAGAAGCCAAAGAGGAGCAAAAGGAGCAAGACGACCACGAGCCTGCAGCTGTGGTCACAGCAGAGCCTGATGCTTCCAAGGGAGTAAGTGCCAGTTGTGGGTGGTGCTGTCTTTAGTGCAAGGCAGAGCTGCAAGTTTCTGAGCAGCCAGCACTTGCTGTTGCTGGCTGAGGATGCTGAGTGCTGGAATCCCGCAGGACGCGGCCATTTCCTGCAGGCAGGGACAGCTAGAAATTGGCCCTTGGCCTGTCACCTTGAGGCACCCAAGAGCTGGGGGCTGCGGCTCAGCTTCTGCCTGCTTGGCTCAGTGAAGCTCTGTCTCTGGGCTTCTGCAGGGCCGTGGCCAAGGGCACAGGTGCTCGTGCTGGAGGTCACAGGGCTTTCTTTAGTTGTTTTCCCTTTGTGCAAAGGTGTGTTTGGCTTGTGGAAGTGTTCTGCAGTTTTCTGCAGCAGTTCTTCACTTGTACAGTCTCTTTTGGCTTTTGATAAGCGGCAAGGAGATGATTGCGTTGTCCATGAAGCTGGGGTAGGCTATTCTTGTGGGGGGAGGCCAAAGGAAGCAAGTGCCTTGTAGGGAAGGCTTCTTGCCAGGCAAAAAGCAGAAGGGGCGAGTTTCTGTGGTTGCGTTTTGGGATGAAGCCTGCAGCTTTGGAAATGGCATTAGTGGCTCGGGTGGGGGTGAAGCTGCAAGTCCTTGACTGCTGTCTTGTGTTGCTGAGAAGAGGAAGGATATCTTGGAATTGTGGCTGCTGTCTTTGACGTCAAAGGGGCAAGTTTGTGGCGGGGGAGCTGCGTGGGCCCAAAGGACCCAGGGGTGCCGGTCAAGAGCAGCTGAAGGTGGGCCAGCGCATGGCCAGGGAGCCAAGAAGGCCAAGGGCGTCCTGGCCTGTGTCAGCAAGAGTGGGGCAGCAGGAGCAGGGCAGTGAGCGTCCCCCTGGGCTGGGCAGCGCTGCGGCCACAGCTGGGAGTGCTGTGCCCAGTTGTGGGCCCCTGTGAAGCAGAAAGTCCTTGAGGGGCTGGAGTGTGTGCAGAGGAGGACACGGGAGCTGGGGAAGGCTGTGGAGCGCAAGGCCAAGGAGGAGGTGCTGAGGGAGCTTTAGCCTGGACAACGGGAGGCTCGTCAGGGCCCTTCAGGCACACTTCCATAGATCCATAGAGGACAGCACTCACCCCAAGGCCTGCTTCCCTGCCAAACATCCCCGCTCTGCATGCAAGGGCTTTAGCCACCTGAGCAGGTGACACTTCCAATTTGTGGTTTCTTGGCTTGCTAGGAGGAGAAGCCCTGCTGATTTTCTCTCTTCCCAGCAAGCAAAGATGCTTCTGCACAAGCTTTCCTGCCCTTTTCCTGCACCGAATGGGATTCTGATCCACTTTTACTTTTCCATGTCTACCGCAGCAATAGCAAAGGCCTTGCTGGCTATTTCCTACTTTTCCATTTCACAGCTTTCAAGAGCTAAAAGCTCCCTTGTGCAGAGGCACTGTGCCTTGCAGTTAGCAGCCATGGAGGACTATCAAATTCCTAGGCAAACAGAGTTCTCTTGAATTAGCCCATTTTAATCTGGCCAGAGTGACTTAGAATGCCATTGCTAAGAATGCTGATGATTTCTCCTTCAAAGAGGTGGTTGTAGATGCCAGGAGAAAGGAGGTGCTAAACGATAGGTAACGGCCTGTCCCTCATGTTTCTCTCTTGCCACAGATGACAGAAGCAGCAGCAGTCTCTGCCCCGGCTCCCTCTGCTCCTGGAGAAGAAGCCGAAGAGGAGCAAAAGGAGCAAGACGACCACGAGCCTGCAGCTGTGGTCACAGCAGAGCCTGATGGTTCCAAGAGAGTAAGTGCCAGTTGTGGGTGCTGCTGTCTTTAGTGCAAGGCAGAGCTGCAAGTTTCTGAGCAGCCAGCACTTGCTGTTGCTGGCTGAGGATGCTGAGTGCTGGAATCCCGCAGGACGCGGCCATTTCCTGCAGGCAGGGACAGCTAGAAATTGGCCCTTGGCCTGTCACCTTGAGGCACCCAAGAGCTGGGGGCTGCGGCTCAGCTTCTGCCTGCTTGGCTCAGTGAAGCTCTGTCTCTGGGCTTCTGCAGGGCCGTGGCCAAGGGCACAGGTGCTAGTGCTGGAGGTCACAGGGCTTTCTTTAGTTGTTTTCCCTTTGTGCAAAGGTGTGTTTGGCTTGTGGAAGTGTTCTGCAGTTTTCTGCAGCAGTTCTTCGCTTGTACAGTCTCTTTTGGCTTTTGATAAGCGGCAAGGAGATGATTGCGTTGTCCATGAAGCTGGGGCAGGCCATTCTTGTGGGGTGAGGCCAAAGGAAGCAAGTGCCTTGTAGGGAAGGCTTCTTGCCTGGCAAAAAGCAGAAGGGGCGAGTTTCTGTGGTTGCGTTTTGGGATGAAGCCTGCAGCTTTGGAAATGGCATTAGTGCCTCGGGTGGGGGTGAAGCTGCAAGTCCTTGACTGCTGTCTTGTGTTGCTGAGAAGAGGAAGGACATCTTGGAATTGTGGCTGCTGTATTTGATGTCAAAGGGGCAAGTTTGTGGTGGGGGAGCTGCGTGGGCCCAAAGGACCCAGGGGTGCCGGTCAAGAGCAGCTGAAGGTGGGCCAGCGCGTGGCCAGGGAGCCAAGAAGGCCAAGGGCGTCCTGGCCTGTGTCAGCAAGAGTGGGGCAGCAGGAGCAGGGCAGGGAGCGTCCCCCTGGGCTGGGCAGCGCTGCGGCCACAGCTGGGAGTGCTGTGCCCAGTTGTGGGCCCCTGTGAGCAGAAAGTCCTTGAGGGGCTGGAGCGTGTGCAGAGGAGGACACGGGAGCTGGGGAAGGCTGTGGAGCGCAAGGCCAAGGAGGAGGTGCTGAGGGAGCTTTAGCCTGGACAACGGGAGGCTCGTCAGGGCCCTTCAGGCACACTTCCATAGATCCATAGAGGACAGCACTCACCCCAAGGCCTGCTTCCCTGCCAAACATCCCCGCTCTGCATCCATGTGCTTTAGCCACCTGAGGAGGTGACACTTCCAATTTGTGGTTTCTTGGCTTGCTAGGAGGAGAAGCCCTGCTGATTTTCTCTCTTCCCAGCAAGCAAAGATGCTTCTGCACAAGCTTTCCTGCCCTTTTCCTGCACCGAATGGGATTCTGATCCACTTTTACTTTTCCATGTCTGCCGCAGCAATAGCAAAGGCCTTGCTGGCTATTTCCTACTTTTCCATTTCACAGCTTTCAAGAGCTAAAAGCTCCCTTGTGCAGAGGCACTGTGCCTTGCAGTTAGCAGCCATGGAGGACTATCAAATTCCTAGGCAAACAGAGTTCTCTTGAATTAGCCCATTTTAATCTGGCCGGAGTGACTTAGAATGCCGTTGCTAAGAATGCTGATGATTTCTCCTTCAAAGAGGTGGTTGTAGATGCCAGGAGAAAGGAGGTGCTAAACGATAGGTAACGGCCTGTCCCTCATGTTTCTCTCTTGCCACAGATGACAGAAGCAGCAGCAGTCTCTGCCCCGGCTCCCTCTGCTCCTGGAGAAGAAGCCAAAGAGGAGCAAAAGGAGCAAGACGACCACGAGCCTGCAGCTGTGGTCACAGCAGAGCCTGATGGTTCCAAGAGAGTAAGTGCCAGTTGTGGGTGCTGCTGTCTTTAGTGCAAGGCAGAGCTGCAAGTTTCTGAGCAGCCAGCACTTGCTGTTGCTGGCTGAGGATGCTGAGTGCTGGAATCCCGCAGGACGCGGCCATTTCCTGCAGGCAGGGACAGCTAGAAATTGGCCCTTGGCCTGTCACCTTGAGGCACCCAAGAGCTGGGGGCTGGGGCTCAGCTTCTGCCTGCTTGGCTCAGTGAAGCTCTGTCTCTGGGCTTCTGCAGGGCCGTGGCCAAGGGCACAGGTGCTCGTGCTGGAGGTCACAGGGCTTTCTTTAGTTGTTTTCCCTTTGTGCAAAGGTGTGTTTGGCTTGTGGAAGTGTTCTGCAGTTTTCTGCAGCAGTTCTTCGCTTGTACAGTCTCTTTTGGCTTTTGATAAGCGGCAAGGAGATGATTGCGTTGTCCATGAAGCTGGGGCAGGCCATTCTTGTGGGGTGAGGCCAAAGGAAGCAAGTGCCTTGTAGGGAAGGCTTCTTGCCTGGCAAAAAGCAGAAGGGGCGAGTTTCTGTGGTTGCGTTTTGGGATGAAGCCTGCAGCTTTGGAAATGGCATTAGTGCCTCGGGTAGGGGTGAAGCTGCAAGTCCTTGACTGCTGTCTTGTGTTGCTGAGAAGAGGAAGGATATCTTGGAATTGTGGCTGCTGTATTTGACGTCAAAGGGGCAAGTTTGTGGTGGGGGAGCTGCGTGGGCCCAAAGGACCCAGGGGTGCCGGTCAAGAGCAGCTGAAGGTGGGCCAGCGCGTGGCCAGGGAGCCAAGAAGGCCAAGGGCGTCCTGGCCTGTGTCAGCAAGAGTGGGGCAGCAGGAGCAGGGCAGTGAGCGTCCCCCTGGGCTGGGCAGCGCTGCGGCCACAGCTGGGAGTGCTGTGCCCAGTTGTGGGCCCCTGTGAAGCAGAAAGTCCTTGAGGGGCTGGAGCGTGTGCAGAGGAGGACACGGGACCTGGGGAAGGCTGTGGAGCGCAAGGCCAAGGAGGAGGTGCTGAGGGAGCTTTAGCCTGGACAACGGGAGGCTCGTCAGGGCCCTTCAGGCACACTTCCATAGATCCATAGAGGACAGCACTCACCCCAAGGCCTGCTTCCCTGCCAAACATCCCCGCTCTGCATGCAAGGGCTTTAGCCACCTGAGCAGGTGACACTTCCAATTTGTGGTTTCTTGGCTTGCTAGGAGGAGAAGCCCTGCTGATTTTCTCTCTTCCCAGCAAGCAAAGATGCTTCTGCACAAGCTTTCCTGCCCTTTTCCTGCACCGAATGGGATTCTGATCCACTTTTAGTTTTCCATGTCTGCCGCAGCAATAGCAAAGGCCTTGCTGGCTATTTCCTACTTTTCCATTTCACAGCTTTCAAGAGCTAAAAGCTCCCTTGTGCAGAGGCACTGTGCCTTGCAGTTAGCAGCCATGGAGGACTATCAAATTCCTAGGCAAACAGAGTTCTCTTGAATTAGCCCATTTTAATCTGGCCGGAGTGACTTAGAATGCCATTGCTAAGAATGCTGATGATTTCTCCTTCAAAGAGGTGGTTGTAGATGCCAGGAGAAAGGAGGTGCTAAACGATAGGTAACGGCCTGTCCCTCATGTTTCTCTCTTGCCACAGATGACAGAAGCAGCAGCAGTCTCTGCCCCGGCTCCCTCTGCTCCTGGAGAAGAAGCCAAAGAGGAGCAAAAGGAGCAAGACGACCACGAGCCTGCAGCTGTGGTCACAGCAGAGCCTGATGCTTCCAAGAGAGTAAGTGCCAGTTGTGGGTGCTGCTGTCTTTAGTGCAAGGCAGAGCTGCAAGTTTCTGAGCAGCCAGCACTTGCTGTTGCTGGCTGAGGATGCTGAGTGCTGGAATCCCGCAGGACGCGGCCATTTCCTGCAGGCAGGGACAGCTAGAAATTGGCCCTTGGCCTGTCACCTTGAGGCACCCAAGAGCTGGGGGCTGCGGCTCAGCTTCTGCCTGCTTGGCTCAGTGAAGCTCTGTCTCTGGGCTTCTGCAGGGCCGTGGCCAAGGGCACAGGTGCTCGTGCTGGAGGTCACAGGGCTTTCTTTAGTTGTTTTCCCTTTCTGCAAAGGTGTGTTTGGCTTGTGGAAGTGTTCTGCAGTTTTCTGCAGCAGTTCTTCGCTTGTACAGTCTCTTTTGGCTTTTGATAAGCGGCAAGGAGATGATTGCGTTGTCCATGAAGCTGGGGCAGGCCATTCTTGTGGGGTGAGGCCAAAGGAAGCAAGTGCCTTGTAGGGAAGGCTTCTTGCCTGGCAAAAAGCAGAAGGGGCGAGTTTCTGTGGTTGCGTTTTGGGATGAAGCCTGCAGCTTTGGAAATGGCATTAGTGCCTCGGGTGGGGGTGAAGCTGCAAGTCCTTGACTGCTGTCTTGTGTTGCTGAGAAGAGGAAGGACATCTTGGAATTGTGGCTGCTGTCTTTGACGTCAAAGGGGCAAGTTTGTGGTGGGGGAGCTGCGTGGGCCCAAAGGACCCAGGGGTGCCGGTCAAGAGCAGCTGAAGGTGGGCCAGCGCGTGGCCAGGGAGCCAAGAAGGCCAAGGGCGTCCTGGCCTGTGTCAGCAAGAGTGGGGCAGCAGGAGCAGGGCAGTGAGCATCCCCCTGGGCTGGGCAGCGCTGCGGCCACAGCTGGGAGTGCTGTGCCCAGTTGTGGGCCCCTGTGAGCAGAAAGTCCTTGAGGGGCTGGAGCGTGTGCAGAGGAGGACACGGGAGCTGGGGAAGGCTGTGGAGCGCAAGGCCAAGGAGGAGGTGCTGAGGGAGCTTTAGCCTGGACAACGGGAGGCTCGTCAGGGCCCTTCAGGCACACTTCCATAGATCCATAGAGGACAGCGCTCACCCCAAGGCCTGCTTCCCTGCCAAACATCCCCGCTCTGCATCCATGTGCGTTAGCCACCTGAGGAGGTGACACTTCCAATTTGTGGTTTCTTGGCTTGCTAGGAGGAGAAGCCCTGCTGATTTTCTCTCTTCCCAGCAAGCAAAGATGCTTCTGCACAAGCTTTCCTGCCCTTTTCCTGCACCGAATGGGATTCTGATCCACTTTTACTTTTCCATGTCTGCCGCAGCAGCAGCAAAGGCCTTGCTGGCTATTTCCTACTTTTCCATTTCACAGCTTTCAAGAGCTAAAAGCTCCCTTGTGCAGAGGCACTGTGCCTTGCAGTTAGCAGCCAGGGAGGACTATCAAATTCCTAGGCAAACAGAGTTCTCTTGAATTAGCCCATTTTAATCTGGCCGGAGTGACTTAGAATGCCGCTGCTAAGAATGCTGATGATTTCTCCTTCAAAGAGGTGGTTGTAGATGCCAGGAGAAAGGAGGTGCTAAACGATAGGTAACGGCCTGTCCCTCATGTTTCTCTCTTGCCACAGATGACAGAAGCAGCAGCAGTCTCCGCCCCGGCTCCCTCTGCTCCTGGAGAAGAAGCCAAAGAGGAGCAAAAGGAGCAAGACGACCACGAGCCTGCAGCTGTGGTCACAGCAGAGCCTGATGCTTCCAAGGGAGTAAGTGCCAGTTGTGGGTGGTGCTGTCTTTAGTGCAAGGCAGAGCTGCAAGATTCTGAGCAGCCAGCACTTGCTGTTGCTGGCTGAGGATGCTGAGTGCTGGAATCCCGCAGGACGCGGCCATTTCCTGCAGGCAGGGACAGCTAGAAATTGGCCTTTGGCCTGTCACCTTGAGGCACCCAAGAGCTGGGGGCTGGGGCTCAGCTTCTGCCTGCTTGGCTCAGTGAAGCTCTGTCTCTGGGCTTCTGCAGGGCCGTGGCCAAGGGCACAGGTGCTCGTGCTGGAGGTCACAGGGCTTTCTTTAGTTGTTTTCCCTTTCTGCAAAGGTGTGTTTGGCTTGTGGAAGTGTTCTGCAGTTTTCTGCAGCAGTTCTTCACTTGTACAGTCTCTTTTGGCTTTTGATAAGCGGCAAGGAGATGATTGCGTTGTCCATGAAGCTGGGGCAGGCCATTCTTGTGGGGTGAGGCCAAAGGAAGCAAGTGCCTTGTAGGGAAGGCTTCTTGCCTGGCAAAAAGCAGGAGGGGCGAGTTTCTGTGGATGCGTTTTGGGATGAAGCCTGCAGCTTTGGAAATGGCATTAGTGGCTCGGGTGGGGGTGAAGCTGCAAGTCCTTGACTGCTGTCTTGTGTTGCTGAGAAGAGGAAGGACATCTTGGAATTGTGGCTGCTGTATTTGACGTCAAAGGGGCAAGTTTGTGGTGGGGGAGCTGCGTGGGCCCAAAGGACCCAGGGGTGCCGGTCAAGAGCAGCTGAAGGTGGGCCAGCACGTGGCCAGGGAGCCAAGAAGGCCAAGGGCGTCCTGGCCTGTGTCAGCAAGACTGGGGCAGCAGGAGTAGGGCAGTGAGCGTCCCCCTGGGCTGGGCAGCGCTGCGGCCACAGCTGGGAGTGCTGTGCCCAGTTGTGGGCCCTTGTGAAGCAGAAAGTCCTTGAGGGGCTGGAGCGTGTGCAGAGGAGGACACGGGAGCTGGGGAAGGCTGTGGAGCGCAAGGCCAAGGAGGAGGTGCTGAGGGAGCTTTAGCCTGGACAACGGGAGGCTCGTCAGGGCCCTTCAGGCACACTTCCATAGATCCATAGAGGACAGCGCTCACCCCAAGGCCTGCTTCCCTGCCAAACATCCCCGCTCTGCATCCATGTGCTTTAGCCACCTGAGCAGGTGACACTTCCAATTTGTGGTTTCTTGGCTTGCTAGGAGGAGAAGCCCTGCTGATTTTCTCTCTTCCCAGCAAGCAAAGATGCTTCTGCACAAGCTTTCCTGCCCTTTTCCTGCACCGAATGGGATTCTGATCCACTTTTAGTTTTCCATGTCTGCCGCAGCAATAGCAAAGGCCTTACTGGCTATTTCCTACTTTTCCATTTCACAGCTTTCAAGAGCTAAAAGCTCCCTTGTGCAGAGGCACTGTGCCTTGCAGATAGCAGCCATGGAGGACTATCAAATTCCTAGGCAAACAGAGTTCTCTTGAATTAGCCCATTTTAATCTGGCCGGAGTGACTTAGAATGCCGTTGCTAAGAATGCTGATGATTTCTCCTTCAAAGAGGTGGTTGTAGATGCCAGGAGAAAGGAGGTGCTAAACGATAGGTAACGGCCTGTCCCTCATGTTTCTCTCTTGCCACAGATGACAGAAGCAGCAGCAGTCTCCGCCCCGGCTCCCTCTGCTCCTGGAGAAGAAGCCAAAGAGGAGCAAAAGGAGCAAGACGACCACGAGCCTGCAGCTGTGGTCACAGCAGAGCCTGATGCTTCCAAGGGAGTAAGTGCCAGTTGTGGGTGGTGCTGTCTTTAGTGCAAGGCAGAGCTGCAAGTTTCTGAGCAGCCAGCACTTGCTGTTGCTGGCTGAGGATGCTGAGTGCTGGAATCCCGCAGGACGCGGCCATTTCCTGCAGGCAGGGACAGCTAGAAATTGGCCTTTGGCCTGTCACCTTGAGGCACCCAAGAGCTGGGGGCTGCGGCTCAGCTTCTGCCTGCTTGGCTCAGTGAAGCTCTGTCTCTGGGCTTCTGCAGGGCCGTGGCCAAGGGCACAGGTGCTCGTGCTGGAGGTCACAGGGCTTTCTTTAGTTGTTTTCCCTTTCTGCAAAGGTGTGTTTGGCTTGTGGAAGTGTTCTGCAGTTTTCTGCAGCAGTTCTTCACTTGTACAGTCTCTTTTGGCTTTTGATAAGCGGCAAGGAGATGATTGCGTTGTCCATGAAGCTGGGGCAGGCCATTCTTGTGGGGTGAGGCCAAAGGAAGCAAGTGCCTTGTAGGGAAGGCTTCTTGCCAGGCAAAAAGCAGAAGGGGCAAGTTGCTGTGGATGCGTTTTGGGATGAAGCCTGCAGCTTTGGAAATGGCATTAGTGGCTCGGGTGGGGGTGAAGCTGCAAGTCCTTGACTGCTGTCTTGTGTTGCTGAGAAGAGGAAGGACATCTTGGAATTGTGGCTGCTGTATTTGACGTCAAAGGGGCAAGTTTGTGGTGGGGGAGCTGCGTGGGCCCAAAGGACCCAGGGGTGCCGGTCAAGAGCAGCTGAAGGTGGGCCAGCGCGTGGCCAGGGAGCCAAGATGGCCAAGGGCGTCCTGGCCTGTGTCAGCAAGAGTGGGGCAGCAGGAGCAGGGCAGTGAGCGTCCCCCTGGGCTGGGCAGCGCTGCGGCCACAGCTGGGAGTGCTGTGCCCAGTTGTGGGCCCTTGTGAAGCAGAAAGTCCTTGAGGGGCTGGAGCGTGTGCAGAGGAGGACACGGGAGCTGGGGAAGGCTGTGGAGCGCAAGGCCAAGGAGGAGGTGCTGAGGGAGCTTTAGCCTGGACAACGGGAGGCTCGTCAGGGCCCTTCAGGCACACTTCCATAGATCCATAGAGGACAGCGCTCACCCCAAGGCCTGCTTCCCTGCCAAACATCCCCGCTCTGCATCCATGTGCTTTAGCCACCTGAGGAGGTGACACTTCCAATTTGTGGTTTCTTGGCTTGCTAGGAGGAGAAGCCCTGCTGATTTTCTCTCTTCCCAGCAAGCAAAGATGCTTCTGCACAAGCTTTCCTGCCCTTTTCCTGCACCGAATGGGATTCTGATCCACTTTTAGTTTTCCATGTCTGCCGCAGCAATAGCAAAGGCCTTGCTGGCTATTTCCTACTTTTCCATTTCACAGCTTTCAAGAGCTAAAAGCTCCCTTGTGCAGAGGCACTGTGCCTTGCAGATAGCAGCCATGGAGGACTATCAAATTCCTAGGCAAACAGAGTTCTCTTGAATTAGCCCATTTTAATCTGGCCGGAGTGACTTAGAATGCCGTTGCTAAGAATGCTGATGATTTCTCCTTCAAAGAGGTGGTTGTAGATGCCAGGAGAAAGGAGGTGCTAAACGATAGGTAACGGCCTGTCCCTCATGTTTCTCTCTTGCCACAGATGACAGAAGCAGCAGCAGTCTCCGCCCCGGCTCCCTCTGCTCCTGGAGAAGAAGCCAAAGAGGAGCAAAAGGAGCAAGACGACCACGAGCCTGCAGCTGTGGTCACAGCAGAGCCTGATGCTTCCAAGGGAGTAAGTGCCAGTTGTGGGTGGTGCTGTCTTTAGTGCAAGGCAGAGCTGCAAGTTTCTGAGCAGCCAGCACTTGCTGTTGCTGGCTGAGGATGCTGAGTGCTGGAATCCCGCAGGACGCGGCCATTTCCTGCAGGCAGGGACAGCTAGAAATTGGCCTTTGGCCTGTCACCTTGAGGCACCCAAGAGCTGGGGGCTGCGGCTCAGCTTCTGCCTGCTTGGCTCAGTGAAGCTCTGTCTCTGGGCTTCTGCAGGGCCGTGGCCAAGGGCACAGGTGCTCGTGCTGGAGGTCACAGGGCTTTCTTTAGTTGTTTTCCCTTTCTGCAAAGGTGTGTTTGGCTTGTGGAAGTGTTCTGCAGTTTTCTGCAGCAGTTCTTCACTTGTACAGTCTCTTTTGGCTTTTGATAAGCGGCAAGGAGATGATTGCGTTGTCCATGAAGCTGGGGCAGGCCATTCTTGTGGGGTGAGGCCAAAGGAAGCAAGTGCCTTGTAGGGAAGGCTTCTTGCCAGGCAAAAAGCAGAAGGGGCAAGTTGCTGTGGATGCGTTTTGGGATGAAGCCTGCAGCTTTGGAAATGGCATTAGTGGCTCGGGTGGGGGTGAAGCTGCAAGTCCTTGACTGCTGTCTTGTGTTGCTGAGAAGAGGAAGGACATCTTGGAATTGTGGCTGCTGTATTTGACGTCAAAGGGGCAAGTTTGTGGTGGGGGAGCTGCGTGGGCCCAAAGGACCCAGGGGTGCCGGTCAAGAGCAGCTGAAGGTGGGCCAGCGCGTGGCCAGGGAGCCAAGAAGGCCAAGGGCGTCCTGGCCTGTGTCAGCAAGAGTGGGGCAGCAGGAGCAGGGCAGTGAGCGTCCCCCTGGGCTGGGCAGCGCTGCGGCCACAGCTGGGAGTGCTGTGCCCAGTTGTGGGCCCTTGTGAAGCAGAAAGTCCTTGAGGGGCTGGAGCGTGTGCAGAGGAGGACACGGGAGCTGGGGAAGGCTGTGGAGCGCAAGGCCAAGGAGGAGGTGCTGAGGGAGCTTTAGCCTGGACAACGGGAGGCTCGTCAGGGCCCTTCAGGCACACTTCCATAGATCCATAGAGGACAGCGCTCACCCCAAGGCCTGCTTCCCTGCCAAACATCCCCGCTCTGCATCCATGTGCTTTAGCCACCTGAGGAGGTGACACTTCCAATTTGTGGTTTCTTGGCTTGCTAGGAGGAGAAGCCCTGCTGATTTTCTCTCTTCCCAGCAAGCAAAGATGCTTCTGCACAAGCTTTCCTGCCCTTTTCCTGCACCGAATGGGATTCTGATCCACTTTTAGTTTTCCATGTCTGCCGCAGCAATAGCAAAGGCCTTGCTGGCTATTTCCTACTTTTCCATTTCACAGCTTTCAAGAGCTAAAAGCTCCCTTGTGCAGAGGCACTGTGCCTTGCAGATAGCAGCCATGGAGGACTATCAAATTCCTAGGCAAACAGAGTTCTCTTGAATTAGCCCATTTTAATCTGGCCGGAGTGACTTAGAATGCCGTTGCTAAGAATGCTGATGATTTCTCCTTCAAAGAGGTGGTTGTAGATGCCAGGAGAAAGGAGGTGCTAAACGATAGGTAACGGCCTGTCCCTCATGTTTCTCTCTTGCCACAGATGACAGAAGCAGCAGCAGTCTCCGCCCCGGCTCCCTCTGCTCCTGGAGAAGAAGCCAAAGAGGAGCAAAAGGAGCAAGACGACCACGAGCCTGCAGCTGTGGTCACAGCAGAGCCTGATGGTTCCAAGAGAGTAAGTGCCAGTTGTGGGTGGTGCTGTCTTTAGTGCAAGGCAGAGCTGCAAGTTTCTGAGCAGCCAGCACTTGCTGTTGCTGGCTGAGGATGCTGAGTGCTGGAATCCCGCAGGACGCGGCCATTTCCTGCAGGCAGGGACAGCTAGAAATTGGCCCTTGGCCTGTCACCTTGAGGCACCCAAGAGCTGGGGGCTGCGGCTCAGCTTCTGCCTGCTTGGCTCAGTGAAGCTCTGTCTCTGGGCTTCTGCAGGGCCGTGGCCAAGGGCACAGGTGCTCGTGCTGGAGGTCACGGGGCTTTCTTTAGTTGTTTTCCCTTTCTGCAAAGGTGTGTTTGGCTTGTGGAAGTGTTCTGCAGTTTTCTGCAGCAGTTCTTCACTTGTACAGTCTCTTTTGGCTTTTGATAAGCGGCAAGGAGATGATTGCGTTGTCCATGAAGCTGGGGCAGGCCATTCTTGTGGGGTGAGGCCAAAGGAAGCAAGTGCCTTGTAGGGAAGGCTTCTTGCCAGGCAAAAAGCAGAAGGGGCGAGATTCTGTGGTTGCGTTTTGGGATGAAGCCTGCAGCTTTGGAAATGGCATTAGTGGCTCGGGTGGGGGTGAAGCTGCAAGTCCTTGACTGCTGTCTTGTGTTGCTGAGAAGAGGAATGACATCTTGGAATTGTGGCTGCTGTATTTGACGTCAAAGGGGCAAGTTTGTGGTGGGGGAGCTGCGTGGGCCCAAAGGACCCAGGGGTGCCGGTCAAGAGCAGCTGAAGGTGGGCCAGCGCGTGGCCAGGGAGCCAAGATGGCCAAGGGCGTCCTGGCCTGTGTCAGCAAGAGTGGGGCAGCAGGAGCAGGGCAGTGAGCGTCCCCCTGGGCTGGGCAGCGCTGCGGCCACAGCTGGGAGTGCTGTGCCCAGTTGTGGGCCCTTGTGAAGCAGAAAGTCCTTGAGGGGCTGGAGCGTGTGCAGAGGAGGACACGGGAGCTGGGGAAGGCTGTGGAGCGCAAGGCCAAGGAGGAGGTGCTGAGGGAGCTTTAGCCTGGACAACGGGAGGCTCGTCAGGGCCCTTCAGGCACACTTCCATAGATCCATAGAGGACAGCGCTCACCCCAAGGCCTGCTTCCCTGCCAAACATCCCCGCTCTGCATCCATGTGCTTTAGCCACCTGAGGAGGTGACACTTCCAATTTGTGGTTTCTTGGCTTGCTAGGAGGAGAAGCCCTGCTGATTTTCTCTCTTCCCAGCAAGCAAAGATGCTTCTGCACAAGCTTTCCTGCCCTTTTCCTGCACCGAATGGGATTCTGATCCACTTTTAGTTTTCCATGTCTGCCGCAGCAATAGCAAAGGCCTTGCTGGCTATTTCCTACTTTTCCATTTCACAGCTTTCAAGAGCTAAAAGCTCCCTTGTGCAGAGGCACTGTGCCTTGCAGATAGCAGCCATGGAGGACTATCAAATTCCTAGGCAAACAGAGTTCTCTTGAATTAGCCCATTTTAATCTGGCCGGAGTGACTTAGAATGCCGTTGCTAAGAATGCTGATGATTTCTCCTTCAAAGAGGTGGTTGTAGATGCCAGGAGAAAGGAGGTGCTAAACGATAGGTAACGGCCTGTCCCTCATGTTTCTCTCTTGCCACAGATGACAGAAGCAGCAGCAGTCTCCGCCCCGGCTCCCTCTGCTCCTGGAGAAGAAGCCAAAGAGGAGCAAAAGGAGCAAGACGACCACGAGCCTGCAGCTGTGGTCACAGCAGAGCCTGATGCTTCCAAGGGAGTAAGTGCCAGTTGTGGGTGGTGCTGTCTTTAGTGCAAGGCAGAGCTGCAAGTTTCTGAGCAGCCAGCACTTGCTGTTGCTGGCTGAGGATGCTGAGTGCTGGAATCCCGCAGGACGCGGCCATTTCCTGCAGGCAGGGACAGCTAGAAATTGGCCTTTGGCCTGTCACCTTGAGGCACCCAAGAGCTGGGGGCTGCGGCTCAGCTTCTGCCTGCTTGGCTCAGTGAAGCTCTGTCTCTGGGCTTCTGCAGGGCCGTGGCCAAGGGCACAGGTGCTCGTGCTGGAGGTCACAGGGCTTTCTTTAGTTGTTTTCCCTTTCTGCAAAGGTGTGTTTGGCTTGTGGAAGTGTTCTGCAGTTTTCTGCAGCAGTTCTTCACTTGTACAGTCTCTTTTGGCTTTTGATAAGCGGCAAGGAGATGATTGCGTTGTCCATGAGGCTGGGGCAGGCCATTCTTGTGGGGTGAGGCCAAAGGAAGCAAGTGCCTTTTAGGGAAGGCTTCTTGCCTGGCAAAAAGCAGAAGGGGCGAGTTTCTGTGGTTGCGTTTTGGGATGAAGCCTGCAGCTTTGGAAATGGCATTAGTGGCTCGGGTGGGGGTGAAGCTGCAAGTCCTTGACTGCTGTCTTGTGTTGCTGAGAAGAGGAAGGACATCTTGGAATTGTGGCTGCTGTATTTGACGTCAAAGGGGCAAGTTTGTGGTGGGGGAGCTGCGTGGGCCCAAAGGACCCAGGGGTGCCGGTCAAGAGCAGCTGAAGGTGGGCCAGCGCGTGGCCAGGGAGCCAAGAAGGCCAAGGGCGTCCTGGCCTGTGTCAGCAAGACTGGGGCAGCAGGAGTAGGGCAGTGAGCGTCCCCCTGGGCTGGGCAGCGCTGCGGCCACAGCTGGGAGTGCTGTGCCCAGTTGTGGGCCCTTGTGAAGCAGAAAGTCCTTGAGGGGCTGGAGCGTGTGCAGAGGAGGACACGGGAGCTGGGGAAGGCTGTGGAGCGCAAGGCCAAGGAGGAGGTGCTGAGGGAGCTTTAGCCTGGACAACGGGAGGCTCGTCAGGGCCCTTCAGGCACACTTCCATAGATCCATAGAGGACAGCGCTCACCCCAAGGCCTGCTTCCCTGCCAAACATCCCCGCTCTGCATCCATGTGCTTTAGCCACCTGAGGAGGTGACACTTCCAATTTGTGGTTTCTTGGCTTGCTAGGAGGAGAAGCCCTGCTGATTTTCTCTCTTCCCAGCAAGCAAAGATGCTTCTGCACAAGCTTTCCTGCCCTTTTCCTGCACCGAATGGGATTCTGATCCACTTTTAGTTTTCCATGTCTGCCGCAGCAATAGCAAAGGCCTTGCTGGCTATTTCCTACTTTTCCATTTCACAGCTTTCAAGAGCTAAAAGCTCCCTTGTGCAGAGGCACTGTGCCTTGCAGATAGCAGCCATGGAGGACTATCAAATTCCTAGGCAAACAGAGTTCTCTTGAATTAGCCCATTTTAATCTGGCCGGAGTGACTTAGAATGCCGTTGCTAAGAATGCTGATGATTTCTCCTTCAAAGAGGTGGTTGTAGATGCCAGGAGAAAGGAGGTGCTAAACGATAGGTAACGGCCTGTCCCTCATGTTTCTCTCTTGCCACAGATGACAGAAGCAGCAGCAGTCTCCGCCCCGGCTCCCTCTGCTCCTGGAGAAGAAGCCAAAGAGGAGCAAAAGGAGCAAGACGACCACGAGCCTGCAGCTGTGGTCACAGCAGAGCCTGATGGTTCCAAGAGAGTAAGTGCCAGTTGTGGGTGGTGCTGTCTTTAGTGCAAGGCAGAGCTGCAAGTTTCTGAGCAGCCAGCACTTGCTGTTGCTGGCTGAGGATGCTGAGTGCTGGAATCCCGCAGGACGCGGCCATTTCCTGCAGGCAGGGACAGCTAGAAATTGGCCCTTGGCCTGTCACCTTGAGGCACCCAAGAGCTGGGGGCTGCGGCTCAGCTTCTGCCTGCTTGGCTCAGTGAAGCCCTGTCTCTGGGCTTCTGCAGGGCCGTGGCCAAGGGCACAGGTGCTCGTGCTGGAGGTCACGGGGCTTTCTTTAGTTGTTTTCCCTTTCTGCAAAGGTGTGTTTGGCTTGTGGAAGTGTTCTGCAGTTTTCTGCAGCAGTTCTTCACTTGTACAGTCTCTTTTGGCTTTTGATAAGCGGCAAGGAGATGATTGCGTTGTCCATGAAGCTGGGGCAGGCCATTCTTGTGGGGTGAGGCCAAAGGAAGCAAGTGCCTTGTAGGGAAGGCTTCTTGCCAGGCAAAAAGCAGAAGGGGCGAGATTCTGTGGTTGCGTTTTGGGATGAAGCCTGCAGCTTTGGAAATGGCATTAGTGGCTCGGGTGGGGGTGAAGCTGCAAGTCCTTGACTGCTGTCTTGTGTTGCTGAGAAGAGGAATGACATCTTGGAATTGTGGCTGCTGTATTTGACGTCAAAGGGGCAAGTTTGTGGTGGGGGAGCTGCGTGGGCCCAAAGGACCCAGGGGTGCCGGTCAAGAGCAGCTGAAGGTGGGCCAGCGCGTGGCCAGGGAGCCAAGATGGCCAAGGGCGTCCTGGCCTGTGTCAGCAAGAGTGGGGCAGCAGGAGCAGGGCAGTGAGCGTCCCCCTGGGCTGGGCAGCGCTGCGGCCACAGCTGGGAGTGCTGTGCCCAGTTGTGGGCCCTTGTGAAGCAGAAAGTCCTTGAGGGGCTGGAGCGTGTGCAGAGGAGGACACGGGAGCTGGGGAAGGCTGTGGAGCGCAAGGCCAAGGAGGAGGTGCTGAGGGAGCTTTAGCCTGGACAACGGGAGGCTCGTCAGGGCCCTTCAGGCACACTTCCATAGATCCATAGAGGACAGCGCTCACCCCAAGGCCTGCTTCCCTGCCAAACATCCCCGCTCTGCATCCATGTGCTTTAGCCACCTGAGGAGGTGACACTTCCAATTTGTGGTTTCTTGGCTTGCTAGGAGGAGAAGCCCTGCTGATTTTCTCTCTTCCCAGCAAGCAAAGATGCTTCTGCACAAGCTTTCCTGCCCTTTTCCTGCACCGAATGGGATTCTGATCCACTTTTAGTTTTCCATGTCTGCCGCAGCAATAGCAAAGGCCTTGCTGGCTATTTCCTACTTTTCCATTTCACAGCTTTCAAGAGCTAAAAGCTCCCTTGTGCAGAGGCACTGTGCCTTGCAGATAGCAGCCATGGAGGACTATCAAATTCCTAGGCAAACAGAGTTCTCTTGAATTAGCCCATTTTAATCTGGCCGGAGTGACTTAGAATGCCGTTGCTAAGAATGCTGATGATTTCTCCTTCAAAGAGGTGGTTGTAGATGCCAGGAGAAAGGAGGTGCTAAACGATAGGTAACGGCCTGTCCCTCATGTTTCTCTCTTGCCACAGATGACAGAAGCAGCAGCAGTCTCCGCCCCGGCTCCCTCTGCTCCTGGAGAAGAAGCCAAAGAGGAGCAAAAGGAGCAAGACGACCACGAGCCTGCAGCTGTGGTCACAGCAGAGCCTGATGCTTCCAAGGGAGTAAGTGCCAGTTGTGGGTGGTGCTGTCTTTAGTGCAAGGCAGAGCTGCAAGTTTCTGAGCAGCCAGCACTTGCTGTTGCTGGCTGAGGATGCTGAGTGCTGGAATCCCGCAGGACGCGGCCATTTCCTGCAGGCAGGGACAGCTAGAAATTGGCCTTTGGCCTGTCACCTTGAGGCACCCAAGAGCTGGGGGCTGCGGCTCAGCTTCTGCCTGCTTGGCTCAGTGAAGCTCTGTCTCTGGGCTTCTGCAGGGCCGTGGCCAAGGGCACAGGTGCTCGTGCTGGAGGTCACAGGGCTTTCTTTAGTTGTTTTCCCTTTCTGCAAAGGTGTGTTTGGCTTGTGGAAGTGTTCTGCAGTTTTCTGCAGCAGTTCTTCACTTGTACAGTCTCTTTTGGCTTTTGATAAGCGGCAAGGAGATGATTGCGTTGTCCATGAGGCTGGGGCAGGCCATTCTTGTGGGGTGAGGCCAAAGGAAGCAAGTGCCTTTTAGGGAAGGCTTCTTGCCTGGCAAAAAGCAGAAGGGGCGAGTTTCTGTGGTTGCGTTTTGGGATGAAGCCTGCAGCTTTGGAAATGGCATTAGTGGCTCGGGTGGGGGTGAAGCTGCAAGTCCTTGACTGCTGTCTTGTGTTGCTGAGAAGAGGAAGGACATCTTGGAATTGTGGCTGCTGTATTTGACGTCAAAGGGGCAAGTTTGTGGTGGGGGAGCTGCGTGGGCCCAAAGGACCCAGGGGTGCCGGTCAAGAGCAGCTGAAGGTGGGCCAGCGCGTGGCCAGGGAGCCAAGAAGGCCAAGGGCGTCCTGGCCTGTGTCAGCAAGACTGGGGCAGCAGGAGTAGGGCAGTGAGCGTCCCCCTGGGCTGGGCAGCGCTGCGGCCACAGCTGGGAGTGCTGTGCCCAGTTGTGGGCCCTTGTGAAGCAGAAAGTCCTTGAGGGGCTGGAGCGTGTGCAGAGGAGGACACGGGAGCTGGGGAAGGCTGTGGAGCGCAAGGCCAAGGAGGAGGTGCTGAGGGAGCTTTAGCCTGGACAACGGGAGGCTCGTCAGGGCCCTTCAGGCACACTTCCATAGATCCATAGAGGACAGCGCTCACCCCAAGGCCTGCTTCCCTGCCAAACATCCCCGCTCTGCATCCATGTGCTTTAGCCACCTGAGGAGGTGACACTTCCAATTTGTGGTTTCTTGGCTTGCTAGGAGGAGAAGCCCTGCTGATTTTCTCTCTTCCCAGCAAGCAAAGATGCTTCTGCACAAGCTTTCCTGCCCTTTTCCTGCACCGAATGGGATTCTGATCCACTTTTAGTTTTCCATGTCTGCCGCAGCAATAGCAAAGGCCTTGCTGGCTATTTCCTACTTTTCCATTTCACAGCTTTCAAGAGCTAAAAGCTCCCTTGTGCAGAGGCACTGTGCCTTGCAGATAGCAGCCATGGAGGACTATCAAATTCCTAGGCAAACAGAGTTCTCTTGAATTAGCCCATTTTAATCTGGCCGGAGTGACTTAGAATGCCGTTGCTAAGAATGCTGATGATTTCTCCTTCAAAGAGGTGGTTGTAGATGCCAGGAGAAAGGAGGTGCTAAACGATAGGTAACGGCCTGTCCCTCATGTTTCTCTCTTGCCACAGATGACAGAAGCAGCAGCAGTCTCCGCCCCGGCTCCCTCTGCTCCTGGAGAAGAAGCCAAAGAGGAGCAAAAGGAGCAAGACGACCACGAGCCTGCAGCTGTGGTCACAGCAGAGCCTGATGCTTCCAAGGGAGTAAGTGCCAGTTGTGGGTGGTGCTGTCTTTAGTGCAAGGCAGAGCTGCAAGTTTCTGAGCAGCCAGCACTTGCTGTTGCTGGCTGAGGATGCTGAGTGCTGGAATCCCGCAGGACGCGGCCATTTCCTGCAGGCAGGGACAGCTAGAAATTGGCCTTTGGCCTGTCACCTTGAGGCACCCAAGAGCTGGGGGCTGCGGCTCAGCTTCTGCCTGCTTGGCTCAGTGAAGCTCTGTCTCTGGGCTTCTGCAGGGCCGTGGCCAAGGGCACAGGTGCTCGTGCTGGAGGTCACAGGGCTTTCTTTAGTTGTTTTCCCTTTCTGCAAAGGTGTGTTTGGCTTGTGGAAGTGTTCTGCAGTTTTCTGCAGCAGTTCTTCACTTGTACAGTCTCTTTTGGCTTTTGATAAGCGGCAAGGAGATGATTGCGTTGTCCATGAGGCTGGGGCAGGCCATTCTTGTGGGGTGAGGCCAAAGGAAGCAAGTGCCTTTTAGGGAAGGCTTCTTGCCTGGCAAAAAGCAGAAGGGGCGAGTTTCTGTGGTTGCGTTTTGGGATGAAGCCTGCAGCTTTGGAAATGGCATTAGTGGCTCGGGTGGGGGTGAAGCTGCAAGTCCTTGACTGCTGTCTTGTGTTGCTGAGAAGAGGAAGGACATCTTGGAATTGTGGCTGCTGTATTTGACGTCAAAGGGGCAAGTTTGTGGTGGGGGAGCTGCGTGGGCCCAAAGGACCCAGGGGTGCCGGTCAAGAGCAGCTGAAGGTGGGCCAGCGCGTGGCCAGGGAGCCAAGAAGGCCAAGGGCGTCCTGGCCTGTGTCAGCAAGACTGGGGCAGCAGGAGTAGGGCAGTGAGCGTCCCCCTGGGCTGGGCAGCGCTGCGGCCACAGCTGGGAGTGCTGTGCCCAGTTGTGGGCCCTTGTGAAGCAGAAAGTCCTTGAGGGGCTGGAGCGTGTGCAGAGGAGGACACGGGAGCTGGGGAAGGCTGTGGAGCGCAAGGCCAAGGAGGAGGTGCTGAGGGAGCTTTAGCCTGGACAACGGGAGGCTCGTCAGGGCCCTTCAGGCACACTTCCATAGATCCATAGAGGACAGCGCTCACCCCAAGGCCTGCTTCCCTGCCAAACATCCCCGCTCTGCATCCATGTGCTTTAGCCACCTGAGGAGGTGACACTTCCAATTTGTGGTTTCTTGGCTTGCTAGGAGGAGAAGCCCTGCTGATTTTCTCTCTTCCCAGCAAGCAAAGATGCTTCTGCACAAGCTTTCCTGCCCTTTTCCTGCACCGAATGGGATTCTGATCCACTTTTAGTTTTCCATGTCTGCCGCAGCAAGAGCAAAGGCCTTGCTGGCTATTTCCTACTTTTCCATTTCACAGCTTTCAAGAGCTAAAAGCTCCCTTGTGCAGAGGCACTGTGCCTTGCAGATAGCAGCCATGGAGGACTATCAAATTCCTAGGCAAACAGAGTTCTCTTGAATTAGCCCATTTTAATCTGGCCGGAGTGACTTAGAATGCCGTTGCTAAGAATGCTGATGATTTCTCCTTCAAAGAGGTGGTTGTAGATGCCAGGAGAAAGGAGGTGCTAAACGATAGGTAACGGCCTGTCCCTCATGTTTCTCTCTTGCCACAGATGACAGAAGCAGCAGCAGTCTCCGCCCCGGCTCCCTCTGCTCCTGGAGAAGAAGCCAAAGAGGAGCAAAAGGAGCAAGACGACCACGAGCCTGCAGCTGTGGTCACAGCAGAGCCTGATGCTTCCAAGGGAGTAAGTGCCAGTTGTGGGTGGTGCTGTCTTTAGTGCAAGGCAGAGCTGCAAGTTTCTGAGCAGCCAGCACTTGCTGTTGCTGGCTGAGGATGCTGAGTGCTGGAATCCCGCAGGACGCGGCCATTTCCTGCAGGCAGGGACAGCTAGAAATTGGCCTTTGGCCTGTCACCTTGAGGCACCCAAGAGCTGGGGGCTGCGGCTCAGCTTCTGCCTGCTTGGCTCAGTGAAGCTCTGTCTCTGGGCTTCTGCAGGGCCGTGGCCAAGGGCACAGGTGCTCGTGCTGGAGGTCACAGGGCTTTCTTTAGTTGTTTTCCCTTTGTGCAAAGGTGTGTTTGGCTTGTGGAAGTGTTCTGCAGTTTTCTGCAGCAGTTCTTCACTTGTACAGTCTCTTTTGGCTTTTGATAAGCGGCAAGGAGATGATTGCGTTGTCCATGAAGCTGGGGCAGGCCATTCTTGTGGGGTGAGGCCAAAGGAAGCAAGTGCCTTGTAGGGAAGGCTTCTTGCCAGGCAAAAAGCAGAAGGGGCGAGATTCTGTGGTTGCGTTTTGGGATGAAGCCTGCAGCTTTGGAAATGGCATTAGTGGCTCGGGTGGGGGTGAAGCTGCAAGTCCTTGACTGCTGTCTTGTGTTGCTGAGAAGAGGAATGACATCTTGGAATTGTGGCTGCTGTATTTGACGTCAAAGGGGCAAGTTTGTGGTGGGGGAGCTGCGTGGGCCCAAAGGACCCAGGGGTGCCGGTCAAGAGCAGCTGAAGGTGGGCCAGCGCGTGGCCAGGGAGCCAAGATGGCCAAGGGCGTCCTGGCCTGTGTCAGCAAGACTGGGGCAGCAGGAGTAGGGCAGTGAGCGTCCCCCTGGGCTGGGCAGCGCTGCGGCCACAGCTGGGAGTGCTGTGCCCAGTTGTGGGCCCTTGTGAAGCAGAAAGTCCTTGAGGGGCTGGAGCGTGTGCAGAGGAGGACACGGGAGCTGGGGAAGGCTGTGGAGCGCAAGGCCAAGGAGGAGGTGCTGAGGGAGCTTTAGCCTGGACAACGGGAGGCTCGTCAGGGCCCTTCAGGCACACTTCCATAGATCCATAGAGGACAGCGCTCACCCCAAGGCCTGCTTCCCTGCCAAACCTCCCCGCTCTGCATCCATGTGCTTTAGCCACCTGAGGAGGTGACACTTCCAATTTGTGGTTTCTTGGCTTGCTAGGAGGAGAAGCCCTGCTCATTTTCTCTCTTCCCAGCAAGAAAAGATGCTTCTGCACAAGCTTTCCTGCCCTTTTCCTGCACCGAATGGGATTCTGATCCACTTTTAGTTTTCCATGTCTGCCGCAGCAGCAGCAAAGGCCTTGCTGGCTATTTCCTACTTTTCCATTTCACAGCTTTCAAGAGCTAAAAGCTCCCTTGTGCAGAGGCACTGTGCCTTGCAGATAGCAGCCAGGGAGGACTATCAAATTCCTAGGCAAACAGAGTTCTCTTGAATTAGCCCATTTTAATCTGGCTGGAGTGACTTAGAATGCCATTGCTAAGAATGCTGATGATTTCTCCTTCAAAGAGGTGGTTGTAGATGCCAGGAGAAAGGAGGTGCTAAACGATAGGTAACGGCCTGTCCCTCATGTTTCTCTCTTGCCACAGATGACAGAAGCAGCAGCAGTCTCTGCCCCGGCTCCCTCTGCTCCTGGAGAAGAAGCCAAAGAGGAGCAAAAGGAGCAAGATGACCACGAGCCTGCAGCTGTGGTCACAGCAGAGCCTGATGCTTCCAAGAGAGTAAGTGCCAGTTGTGGCTGGTGCTGTCTTTAGTGCAAGGCAGAGCTGCAAGTTTCTGAGCAGCCAGCACTTGCTGTTGCTGGCTGAGGATGCTGAGTGCTGGAATCCCGCAGGACGCGGCCATTTCCTGCAGGCAGGGACAGCTAGAAATTGGCCCTTGGCCTGTCACCTTGAGGCACCCAAGAGCTGGGGGCTGCGGCTCAGCTTCTGCCTGCTTGGCTCAGTGAAGCTCTGTCTCTGGGCTTCTGCAGGGCCGTGGCCAAGGGCACAGGTGCTCGTGCTGGAGGTCACGGGGCTTTCTTTAGTTGTTTTCCCTTTGTGCAAAGGTGTGTTTGGCTTGTGGAAGTGTTCTGCAGTTTTCTGCAGCAGTTCTTCACTTGTACAGTCTCTTTTGGCTTTTGATAAGCGGCAAGGAGATGATTGCGTTGTCCATGAAGCTGGGGCAGGCCATTCTTGTGGGGTGAGGCCAAAGGAAGCAAGTGCCTTGTAGGGAAGGCTTCTTGTCAGGCAAAAAGCAGAAGGGGCGAGATTCTGTGGGTGCGTTTTGGGATGAAGCCTGCAGCTTTGGAAATGGCATTAGTGGCTCGGGTGGGGTGAAGCTGCAAGTCCTTGACTGCTGTCTTGTGTTGCTGAGAAGAGGAATGACATCTTGGAATTGTGGGTGCTGTATTTGACGTCAAAGGGGCAAGTTTGTGGTGGGGGAGCTGCGTGGGCCCAAAGGACCCAGGGGTGCCGGTCAAGAGCAGCTGAAGGTGGGCCAGCACGTGGCCAGGGAGCCAAGAAGGCCAAGGGCGTCCTGGCCTGTGTCAGCAAGAGTGGGGCAGCAGGAGCAGGGCAGTGAGCGTCCCCCTGGGCTGGGCAGCGCTGCGGCCACAGCTGGGAGTGCTGTGCCCAGTTGTGGGCCCCTGTGAAGCAGAAAGTCCTTGAGGGGCTGGAGCGTGTGCAGAGGAGGACACGGGAGCTGGGGAAGGCTGTGGAGCGCAAGGCCAAGGAGGAGGTGTTGAGGGAGCTTTAGCCTGGACAACGGGAGGCTCGTCAGGGCCCTTCAGGCACACTTCCATAGATCCATAGAGGACAGCGCTCACCCCAAGGCCTGCTTCCCTGCCAAACCTCCCCGCTCTGCATGCAAGGACTTTAGCCACCTGAGGAGGTGACACTTCCAATTTGTGGTTTCTTGGCTTGCTAGGAGGAGAAGCACTGCTCATTTTCTCTCTTCCCAGCAAGCAAAGATGCTTCTGCACAAGCTTTCCTGCCCTTTTCCTGCACCGAATGGGATTCTGATCCACTTTTACTTTTCCATGTCTGCCGCAGCAATAGCAAAGGCCTTGCTGGCTATTTCCTACTTTTCCATTTCACAGCTTTCAAGAGCTAAAAGCTCCCTTGTGCAGAGGCACTGTGCCTTGCAGTTAGCAGCCATGGAGGACTATCAAATTCCTAGGCAAACAGAGTTCTCTTGAATTAGCCCATTTTAATCTGGCCGGAGTGACTTAGAATGCCATTGCTAAGAATGCTGATGATTTCTCCTTCGAAGTGGTGGTTGTAGATGCGAAGAGAAAGGAGGTTCTAAACCATAGGTAACGGCCTGTCCCTCATGTTTCTCTCTTGCCACAGATGACAGAAGCAGCAGCAGTCTCCGCCCCGGCTCCCTCTGCTCTTGGAGAAGAAGCCAAAGAGGAGCAAAAGGAGCAAGACGACCACGAGCCTGCAGCTGTGGTCACAGCAGAGCCTGATGCTTCCAAGGGAGTAAGTGCCAGTTGTGGGTGGTGCTGTATTTAGTGCAAGGCAGAGCTGCAAGTTTCTGAGCAGCCAGCACTTGCTGTTGCTGGCTGAGGATGCTGAGTGCTGGAATCCCGCAGGACGCGGCCATTTCCTGCAGGCAGGGACAGCTAGAAATTGGCCTTTGGCCTGTCACCTTGAGGCACCCAAGAGCTGGGGGCTGCGGCTCAGCTTCTGCCTGCTTGGCTCAGTGAAGCTCTGTCTCTGGGCTTCTGCAGGGCCGTGGCCAAGGGCACAGGTGCTCGTGCTGGAGGTCACAGGGCTTTCTTTGGTTGTTTTCCCTTTGTGCAAAGGTGTGTTTGGCTTGTGGAAGTGTTCTGCAGTTTTCTGGAGCAGTTCTTCACTTGTACAGTCTCTTTTGGCTTTTGATAAGCTGCAAGGAGATGATTGCGTTGTCCATGAAGCTGGGGCAGGCCATTCTTGTGGGGTGAGGCCAAAGGAAGCAAGTGCCTTGTAGGGAAGGCTTCTTGCCAGGCAAAAAGCAGAAGGGGCAAGTTGCTGTGGATGCGTTTTGGGATGAAGCCTGCAGCTTTGGAAATGGCATTAGTGGCTCGGGTGGGGGTGAAGCTGCAAGTCCTTGACTGCTGTCTTGTGTTGCTGAGAAGAGGAAGGACATCTTGGAATTGTGGCTGCTGTATTTGACGTCAAAGGGGCAAGTTTGTGGTGGGGGAGCTGCGTGGGCCCAAAGGACCCAGGGGTGCCGGTCAAGAGCAGCTGAAGGTGGGCCAGCGCGTGGCCAGGGAGCCAAGAAGGCCAAGGGCGTCCTGGCCTGTGTCAGCAAGAGTGGGGCAGCAGGAGCAGGGCAGGGAGCGTCCCCCTGGGCTGGGCAGCGCTGCGGCCACAGCTGGGAGTGCTGTGCCCAGTTGTGGGCCCCTGTGAAGCAGAAAGTCCTTGAGGGGCTGGAGCGTGTGCAGAGGAGGACACGGGAGCTGGGGAAGGCTGTGGAGCGCAAGGCCAAGGAGGAGGTGCTGAGGGAGCTTTAGCCTGGACAACGGGAGGCTCGTCAGGGCCCTTCAGGCACACTTCCATAGATCCATATGGGACAGTGCTGACTACAAATGCTATTTCTTCTGCAAATATCCTCTCACAGCATCCAAGTGCTTTTGACACTTTTTTTGGTGACTCTTTCATCTTGTGGTTTCTTCCTTTTTTAGGAGGAGATTTCCTGTTCAGGTTCTCATTTTTCAGCAAGGCCAGGTGGTTTTCCTCCATCTTTTCTGCCCTTTTCCGTGACTTGTCAAGATTCTGCTAGGTTTTTCTTTTGTAAGGTGACATTTCTGGAGGATGCATTATATTTGCATGAGAACACATTGTTTGGGGCTGCGAGCTCGGTGCAGAAGGAGCTGTTCTGGTGCCACGCCAGTCAATAGGGCCTTTCACTTTGCGTTCATATTGACAGTACCTCTGCCTTTTTGCAGCCCAGGGAATCAGTAAATGTGGTGTTTTGAAATTGAGCGGGAAATCAATGCTCTTGCATTCCAGCTGGTCCTCAGAGATCAGAGGAGCTGGGAGGGGCTGGGCTTTATTTCTGATTACAGCCCCTTTAGCACTCTCAGTGTTGTCAAGTCAAAGAGAAGCACTTGGCCAAGCACAGATGCTGCAAGAATGCCATTCCCAGTGCAATGCTCTGGATCTGGTTGCATTCCATAAGGACCTAAATGCTCCAGATTCCCCGGGAGTGTGGTTTATTGAAGCAATAGGAGAGCAATCTCAGGATTGCTGCTGATCAGGGCAATGGCTACCAAGTGTGTGTAGCAACAGAAACTATAGTTAAGAGAGATTATAAGAGTGAATTCTATCTTTCTATCTATCTATCTATCTATCTATCTATCTATCTATCTATCTAATCTATCTATCATTTGCATAATTGAATCTTCTTGGCTCTGGTCCAAAGCAGTTGGAGGTGCAAACTTCACCTAAAGCATCCCTTTCAGGAGAGGATTAGAGACACGTTCTGTTGACCGATTCTGAGCAGGCAGAGCTATTTCCCCCTCCAGATATGGTGGTTTTTTTCCCCCTCAGAGCTGTTTTCCTCCTCCGGCCTCTTCTTCCTGAAGCCCCCAGTTAATTCTTTGATTTTCTGCCTGTCCCAGAGAGGTGGAAGAATTCCATGTTTTAGGTGGTGAAGAGAACATGAACTCCAGAAGTGTCTCTCATAAAGGGTGAGCTCACCCAGGAAGCCACCTGCAGAGGCAGGATGGAGCTGTGGGACTGGGCTGGGTGTCAGTCACTACTGAAAGACAAACAGGACATGGCAGGAGCAGAGGGAGGCCCTCACCAGATCCCTGAGAAATGCCACACCTTCCCTGTCAGCTGCCTGAGAGGCTGTTGGAGCTTCAGCCCCAGATGGCCCCTGATTGTAGTGCCAGGGTCACTTTGGAATCTGTGCCTCCCCACGGGCAGAGAATGACCCAGGAGAGCAGCAGCACAGTGCTCTGGGAACGTGTGAGCCCATCAGTCCTTGAGTCTTGGCCCACAAATGTCCTATGGAAAGTTGAAACCCATCTTCTCTTGCTTTCTGTGCAGATCCTTCCAGAGAAAGAGCAGGAGCAGATTGAGTTATCAGAGATGCCATGCCAGACTCAGGGAGAGCTGAGAGCCCGAGAGCAGGAAGAGCAGCTCAGGCAGCAGGTGGAAGAGCCACAGGAGAATGGCCAGGTAAGCCTGACTCGCCAGGTGTCAGAGGGAAAGGGCAGGAAGAAGGGCATAAAACAGAGCTCTTGGGAGTGAGGAGGCCAGGAGTCCCAGAGGCACTGAAAGCACAGAGCCTTGGAATCTGCAGGGATCAGCACTGAGACAAGAGGGTTCCATTAGAAGCAGGTGTGGGTAGGGAAGCAGAAAGAAGGGGCTGAATAAATGTGATTTTGAGGCTGCAAGAGGAAAAAGCTGAGCCTTATGGCAGCTCCCAGTCACTTGCTCTGCATTTGTGTGTACAGAATATCAAGGCAGAGCCACAAGCAGAGCTGCCCGAAGCTCAGAGTGCCATCACAGAAGTGAAGAAGAGGAACCAGGAAGAGACAAGAAGAATTCAAAAGGAGATGAATCTCCATCAGCAGAGGGGTGATCAACAAAACCAGGTGACTGAAAGAGTGGCAGTCACTCCACTTGTGAAAGATCCTCTCTCTCGTATTTTAGAGAACTTGAAGGAACAGCTGGACACAGACTTTCAGAAAGCTCACGCTAAGATCATGGCAAGGGAGAAGAGGCAGGAGGAAGAAATGAAAATCATCAGAGAAAAACTTAATCCCCTCCCTCAGGCTCTACAAAAGCAAGTGAGTGAAAGAGGGATAGCCACTGCAGTCACCAAACTGGTGGTTTCTGCCCTTCTGGCCTTCCCAGTGCAGAGCAGCAGGGAGCGGGGTGATGCCTCTGAGTGCCATCCTGCTCTAGTGTGTATCACAGTCACTCGGAAGGACATTTCCTGGTGTGCTGAATCTCAGCTGCTGCCCTGGACAGTGGGACTTGTCCTTTGGCCTTTTGGCCAGCAGTCATCCAAATTGATTCCTGCTGGCCTGTTCCTGCTCTCCTTGTTTCTTGAGGTGTTTTTACAGGGGAATATGGTGACCCAGATGGAGGATTGAAACAAGCTGTCTGTATCCCTTGTAAATCTGTTCTTTCCTCACAGTCAGTGACTCTTGACTGACAGGGACAAGCTGTAGTCTCTGACTGCTTTGTTCTGTTTGACTCGAGGTGCAAGTGTTGACGTCTCACCGGGCAGCCGGCAAAGACTTCCGGCAAATGAGTGGCACTGAAGAGCCCCGAGGCTGGCGTGAGGCACAGGAACTGTCCCCACCAAAGGTGCTACAGGTTGGGCATGACCTGAAGATGGTGCAGGAAAAGAAGACACAGTGGGGGGAGGACGAACACTTGAACAAGGAGCTGCACGTGTGTCTGAAGCCCTTGGAGGGGGAAAGGAATCCTTGAGAGGAAGTAGAATGGTCATTGTGGCAGTGATCCTTCAGAAAATCCATGAAAATGGACCATGAATCTGGCCATCCACTCGAGTAGAACTAGCCTTTGGTTTTGACCCATCCAGTCTGAGAAGTGGACATCAGAAAAAACCCACTTAAGAGCGCTGCATGTTGCTGACAGCACCTTCCTAAGGGCTTGCATTTGAAATGGAATCTCAGGCTAATCTCTGCCAGCCACCTTTCTGACATAAACTCATTTCTTGTCCCAGATCTACAAGGGCTTTGTCACCAAACCTGCTGCAGCAGCAGCATGGTCTAAAGGAGCCTTTGCTCTCCACCCTGAGAAGCGGAGCCGGGGCGGTTTGTTCATCTCCAGTGCTGGCCCAGCTGCTGCTCAGCAACAGGAGATCAAGGATGACTCCCTGGAGCTACGGAGTACGTCTGCTGTATTTCTTGTCTGAGGGACAGTCTATTGTGTGCAGGTGCCAGCATAGCTGTACCAAATGCTTTTCCTGAGTTTGGTGTCCCAGGGACATTTAGAGACATTTCCCCACAGGAACTGCTGTAGAAAAGCAGTCTTTGTGCTGGCCACCTGTGCCGCAGAGCTGTCTGCCTGGTTGTTGTTTTTACCCAGCCGAACACAAAGGGTTCAAAGCTTCAGGCTCTGGGTCTGTCTTTTGAATCTCCTGGAAGCTGGGATCTCTGCTTTAAAGTGAGCATCTTGCATTTTGTTTCCCTCAGGGAAAATAGTGAACATGGAAAATCCTGTGATGAAATACACGGAACTGGAACATATTGGCAGAGGGTGAGTCCAACCACAGTTACTTCTATATAACCATGGGCCAGGTGTTTTTCTGGTGGAATATCTATGCAGTGTGAAGTCAGAACAGCTGCAAACAGACATCTATCCCCATGTTCAGACACTGGGGATAGATTGTCCCATCTCTCACTGCTGCTCCGAATTTGTGAGTGTGCCCAGAAGGCATTGTCAGAGACACCTCCATGCTGCCAAGTTCCTGCCTGCAGCAAGGAACAGGACCTGGAAGATCTCCTTGTCTCACAAGTGTGGGACAGTTCTGTGTTAATTTCCTGAGCATTTTTGTATATCTCCAAATCATACAGCCACACTAATAAAAGGGGAAGAAACGTGCTTGCCTGAAAGAGCAACCTACTCCCTGATAGCTGTCAGATAACAGTTCTCAGGAACATTTCTTTCCAAAAGATTGCTGAAGGAAATACTCCATGGTCAGGATAAAAACTGCACAGTTTAGAACCTGAAACCCAAGATGAAAGAAGGAGCTCTCCTTAGGAGCTGAGGCAGAAAACAGCAACACTTCAGGGACAGGCCCAGTGCCCATGCACTTGAGAGGAAAATGCATCATCTGCCTTTGGGCAGAGCCCGCCTGCTTCCGGCAGGTTTTAGGCATTTGCAGCAGAGATCTCCTCTGTGGACTGGCTTTCACTGCAAGATCTAAATGTCTTCTCCTTTCTTTGCTGCTTTTTTGTTTCTAGGACTTTTGGAGATGTTTGCATAGCACTTGACAATGCCACAGGAGAAGAGGTAAATGTCAACATCTCCCGCAGGTCCTCTGGTGTGAGCAGCTGTGGCTGGAGCTTTGAGTAGAGCTGTGCTGAAAAGGCACAAGAAGCACAGACTGCTACCAGCCTGCAAAATACATTTGGGACAGTCTTTGTCCTTCTCAGCTGCCAGAAGGAAGGCAAGGAGGGCAGCAGTTCCTTTCAGAGAAGGATGTGGTCATTCGCTCTCCATTGCTAAAACAAAGGTGGTGCCTTTGAGCATCTCACTGCTCTTTGGGGCTACAGCTTCAGAGTCCTGAATTCTCACTTCTGGCTGCCAGGAAATGCATCTGAAAGTTACTGGTAGTTCCTTAGCCACCTGCAGTGCCGCACTTGGCAACTGCACGTAGGGAGAGATCTGCACGGCGTCCCTAAAAGCCCTAAGTCCTGCCCATAGCCCAAAATATATCCACAGAGTATTAAGGCATGGATTACTTCTTCTGAATCCCAGACAAAGCAGCAGGGAGTGTGCTCAGAGCTTTGTGGGTGATAGCTGAGACACCACAGTTACCAAGTGGACAAGGCAAAACCTCAGTGGCCACGTGTCCTGTAAGTGGCCTCCAAGGGAGCAGAGAAATGGGCTGTTGCAATGTCAGTTCCTAATTACTGCAATGCCCAATCACAAGGCAGTTTGGCACAGCTCGGCTGTGGCATTGCAAAATCACTCGCTCCATGTGCCTTGCGGTCTTGTGCTGCCAAATTCTCAAGTTACTCATTTTCAATGTCATTTTAGGTGGCCATAAAGAAAATAAATCTCCAAGAACTGAGGAAGAAGGAACTAAAAGTCAATGAACTCATGCTCATGAAGCCAAATAAGAATCCCAACCTGGTCAACTATTTAGACAGGTGAGTTGTTGTGAATGTTTGTTTACATATTGCAAACATGCAAGGTAAAATTCCACTTTGTTCACTGGCAGAAAATAGAGCTGTAATTATTGGTTAAATATTACTGCTCTGCTCATCTCCAGTGGATGGGAAGAGAGTGCATCTTGTCTGCATGAGTCTTCCCTGGTACACAGAGTTTGAAAATGATTCAAAAACCTGCATCTGTCATATCTTACTGAATCAATAGCCTGTAAGTTCACAGCCACCACATTGTTTTGGGGCTTGATTTTTTTCAAGAGTCCTCTTACGTCCAGATAAACTAACATGGATTTCCCTTGGATTGTGTCCCCTCTTTTCCATTACTTTGCATGCCAGGAAGACTAGGTGCTTATTTCCAGAAACACGCAGTTTGACAGGTTTTTGATCTGTTCCTAACCTGCAGTTTTTACTTGCTGGCAATTGAAGACATCTCCTTTTTTCACAGCTGTGCCTTTCTTCTTGAGACAGATTGCAAACAATGCACAGCCTAGAGGGAATGTCTATTCCTTTCATTCTGTCCTAGTCACAAAGGGACTTGGAAACAAGAATCAATCAAGAAAACAACCTAGCCATGCATGTCTATCTCCATGCTCTTGTTTCCTTCTTTCAGCTACCGTGTGGATGGGCAACGCTGGCTGGTCATGGAGTACATGGACGGAGGCACTCTGAGCGATGTCATCAGCGAGACCCACCTGTCTGAAGACGAGATGGCAGCCATCAGTCGGGAGGTCAGCAATCCCACCTGTGCTGCCCAGGGTGTGGGCAGGATTGTCTGGGAAACAGGGCTCCGACCTGGAGTGATTTCATGTGCCAAGCTTTGTTTCTGTGTTGCTGGTATGCTATGGGCAAGTAAAAGCCTCTCAAGTGAAATGCCTGCCAGTGCCCCTGCACTCACAGTACTCAGTTCTTGTACTCATATCTCCTGCTGTTGTATTCTCGCTCTGTCTCTTGTATTTGTATTTGCTGTTCTCCACCTTGCCTCCCTAAACTTTTATCTCCAGCCTGTCTGCACTGCATTCCTTGCCTGTAAAAACAAAGGTGCTGGTGGCAGCATTTGAAATGATCAGCAAAGAAAAAAGACTCATTTCTCTCAGTCCTCAACTGAAAAGGACACTAGTGCAGCCAAAATGCTCTTTGCTTCAGGAAGGTGACTGTTGTGATACTTCCAAGTCTGTGCTGAGGCCAGCAACAAAACCTTTGTCATGCAGCCTCCCACCCCAAAGTGATCCACTTCACACCAAAGGGAGGGACTTTTTCTTCCTTGGCAAAACCCTCACTTGTCCTCTGCATGGAGAAAGCACATCCACAGCAGCAGCAGCCATGCTGGCTGGTTTGCAGGGGACAGTCTACAACAACAGCAGCTGCTGTTGCTCTTTCAAAAGCTGACATGCCTTTCCTTAGAAAGGTCCTGCTCTGCAAGTGGTGGAGCAGCAAGCTCTTCCTCACAATCGCACTCTGTTCTGCCATTACTCACCATTCCCCTGCAGAGGCAATCTGTAGAGCTGTTTCCTTTCTTGTGTAATGAAATCACATCGCTAATTTTTGCCCTCCTGTTTCTGTTTTCTCTCTCAGTGCCTGCAAGGCCTGGATTTTCTTCACTCGAACCATGTGATCCACCGAGATGTGAAGAGCAGCAACATCCTTCTCAGGACCGACGGCTCTGTCAAGCTGGGTCAGTGTATTCTTGGTCAGGTGCAGCATTCCAGGGACGTGGGCTGTGGGGCTGCTTTGAGTGACTGCCAGCTCCCCAAAAATGGTGCTGGTGGCAGTGCAGGGAACCCTGACACAAACTGTGGGCACAGTTGCAACATGCACAGAAGTATGACAAGGAACAAGGAGTCAAGAGTGGCGTTGCTCTGTGTGTGTCCCTTCCAGAGGGAGGGAGCTACAATGTAAAGCTTCAGAAAAATAAAAGGCTGGAGGTAGTCTAAAAAATGAGGCTTTTTTTTTGAAGTGGCCAATTCCATATTTCCTTGTCTAAAGCCCTGAGGAAACAGAGCATGGACAGTTCTCCAGGAGACTCAACAGCACATTCTTAGACTGAGAGTGGGGAATTCTTTGGCTTGATTTCCTAACTTGAGCTGGCTTTCATGGTTTGTTTTTTTCTCCACAGCTGACTCTGGCCTCTTTGTTCAGCTCACCCCTGAGCAGAGTCGACGGAGCTCAGTGGCCGGCACTTCTGGGTGGATGGCGCCTGAAGTGGTGACAGGTCAACCATGTGGCCCCAAAGTGGACATATGGTCTCTTGGAATCGTGGGCATCGAAATGGCGGAAGGAGAAGTTCCTTACTGGAATGAAACTCCTGTTTCGGTAAGGTGCAAATACTCACTGATCCTGCTTGTCTTTGTCACCTGTCCCATGGTCAGTGTGCCATTGGACAAAATCCCATTGCCATCTGCTGGCACCACTTCCACCAAGGTCCCCTTCTGAAAATGTCCCTGCAGCACATCAGCATCTGCTGTCGATTTGGTTGCATCAGAAGGGAAGAGGAAGGTAACCAGTTCAGAAACCTAACCAGTTCAGAAACCTGCCATTTTGGCCTCCAGCCATGCCTGACATTTTTCACTTGCTTTTTGAACAATGTTGGAGCTCTGTCTCTGAAGAAAAGGCATTTTTCAGTGGAATGGTTGGATGTGTGATAAATATCCTTCAAAATGGAGATTGAATCTTCCTAGTTTCAATTTTAGAGAAAAAGAAAAAAGAGAAAAAGTAAATGGAAAAGGAAGAGGAAGAGAAAAGGGAAAAGAAAAAAAGAAAAAGTAAGAGAAAAATGGAAAGGAAGAGGAAAAGGAAGAGAAAATAAAAAGAAAAAAAGGAAAAGGAAAAGGGAAAAAAGACAGAAAAAAAAGGAAAAGAAAAAGAAAAAAGAATAAAAAGGAGAAAAAACCACCAAAGCAATGCCCAAGCAAGTTCTGCTTGCTTTTCCTTTCATTTACCACAGCACATCAATTTTCCTCCAAACTGTAGCATCTTTTCCCAATCCTGTGGGTCTTCAAAACTTTCAGGCTTTCAAATCATCTGTACATTGTTCAGTCATGCGTGTGGGTGGCCTGGATAAGTTTAGGATGTGTTTTTCTCCGACTGCAGTTAGAATTGTACACTAAACTCTTGGCTGTGTCTGGGTACTTTAACAAGTTGATGAACTTGCAGCCAGGTGCCTGGGGCTGGGATCCAACGTGGGCGGTTGACGCCGGTGCTGTGTTCCTTTACCACAGGAGCAGGGCCACCCCTGGCTTGCACAGTTCTAAGGACAGTGAGGACTCCAGCTCCCCACCATGTCCAGTGGCTGAGCTCAGCTGCAGAGAGACAGGATAAAACCCTCTTTGTGACCTCTGGGGGTGTGGGAAAAGTAAAGGAAATTTTCCTCTGGGATGAAGAAGAAAGTAACAAAGTCTCTTTGGTCACCATCTTTTTCAGTGCCACCAGCACAGAGCTGTGACTATTGTGGTGGGCATTTTCATGGAGACTCCCAGGCCTCCTTCCATTGTTATTTCAGTCTATTTTAGATGGATTCTGCATCTGCATTTTTTTCAAGAGGAGAAAAAAAAAAAAAAACAACTCGATGATTTTTGTTTCATGGAAGCTGTGCTAAAGGGACCAACAAGCACTGCAAAGATTCCTTTCATGTAATAATCCTTGGAAATAGTATGGATAGAACAAACTCCCCCTTCCAAATAGCCTGTCAGGCTGGTGCAAATCCTCAGAGAAGCAAAACGTGCTTTTGCTGATGTAGTTCCCACTAACTAGGTCAGTCAATGAAATCAGCTGCCAAGGCAAGATCTGCTGAATGCTGGAAAAGCTGTGGCTGCATCGGGGTTTGGGTTTTTGGTTGGTAAAGGAAAGTCATCTCTGGGTCTCTCCAGGGCAGTTTCTGCAGAGTGGAGCTTAAACAATGGGATCTGAGAGAGCACTTACAGATGGGAAAGAAGCAGCTGGAGCCTTATGTTTCCTTTTTCCCCAGCCTCAACTCCTGATAGCCATACGAGGGACACCAAAGCTGCGGCAGCCCAACCGATTCTCGTCTTCCCTGCGTAACTTCCTGAGGCACTGCCTGCGGACAGACGCGGCACGGCGCTGGTCAGCCAAGGAGCTCCTGCAGGTAAAATGCAAAGGGGCTGCAGGTGAAAGAGTGTCTGAGGGATGGGCTCCTGCTCCACTGAAGTGCAAGGCATCAGATGAGCCTCCTTCCTCCCAACCTCCACTCCTGATGTTGTTCAAATGAAAACGGTGAGGAATTCTAGTCTGGGCTGGGCTGGGCTGGCAGGGCCCTGTGAAGGTCATCTGGTCCAAGTGTCCTGCAAAGAGCAGGGAGAGATCAGGTTGTTCAGAGCCCCTTCCCACCTGACCTGGAATGTTTGCCCTATCCCTACCCAGGATGGGGCACCTACCAGCTCTAAGGACAACCTGTGCCAGTGTGGCACCATGCTCCAAGTAAACAAGTTCTTCCTTAGATCTAATCTGACTCAATTCCCATTTTATATTATAAATATTATCCCATGTCCTATTGCAACGGAGCCTGTTAAAAAAGGTATTTCCTACTTCCTGAGAATCCCCTTTGAAGTACTGGAACTCAGCAATGAAGTCTCCCTGGGGCCAGTTCTCCTCCAGGCTGAATAGCTCCAGGTCTCTCAGCCTGTCCTCAGAGGAGAGGTGCTCTGTCCTCTGTTTCTGTCACCCTGTTTTGTAATTTGGTGGGGTGCTCCTTTTTATCGAATGGCAAAAGAACTGAAGTAGAGCAATGCAAGGTACACAGTCATGAAATGGTGGTGGAGGAACCCAAGGAAGCCAGTCCTGGCAGAGCAGTCTGGAGAGATTTGGCTGTGGGCAGGAGGGGCTGTGGGGGCTCACTGTGAGCCTCTGAGGGGCCCTGGTTTCTGCCCCCCACCCCACCCTTAGAGGTTTCTGGCACGCAGACAGGGGCAGCTGAAAGGGACTTGTCCCAGCCCTATCTGCTGCCTGGCACGCTCAGGCAGAGGGGAACTGGCCCAGGCTTACTGCCAGGCTGTGTGGCAGAGAGGGAACTGCAGCAGCCAGCGCCACTCGGCTGGCCCTGCTGGGAAGGAAGGTGCCATCCAGCACAGGAGGGGCAGGGCATGGAAAGGTAGACACTGCTCTGTCTCCCTGTGGAAATTAGCACGGTGCCTGTCTCTCAAAGACAGGGACCTATGTGGGTCATTGGAGTTTCCTGAAAGGAAGAAACCCCAGGGACAGAAAGCACCATTTCTAGAGCACGGGCAGGGCAAAAATCCCAGCTAGATGGAGAAACCAGAATAAAGGGATAAGTGGGATTCTGGGCCAGGTTTGCCTGTGATGGCAAGGTTCTGCACAGGATGACAGGGGAGCAGATGTCCCCGTCACTCCTCTTTCTGGGTCTTTCTAAGTACCAGAGGAATCCTGATTGAGTCTGTGAAGCACTGAGCTTGGAAAGTCATGGTTCACTGTTCTTTTTTTTTTTTTTTCCTGTGGACAGCATCCATTTGTAACATCAGCCAAGCCAGCGTCCACCCTGGTACCACTCATCAACTCAGTGAAGAAGGAGAAGAAGAAGAAGACAAGAATCTAACAGTCAAGATATTATCTCCATAACCAAGTTAGAGTAGGATTGTAGAGTAGGACTCTAGAGTAGGATTATTGAGTTGTTTTGTAGTATAGGTTTATAGAGTAGGATTGGAATTAAATAAAGTTTCTGAAGCATCAACTCATTTGGAAGATTCCCCTCCTTCTGACCCCTTCAGAAAACTCAACATTTCCTTCTGAATTGCCCGGTGTTTTTGATTGGTGCTAAGACACGCTTATGGCTTCTTTGGTATGGTTTGTAAGTGGAGAAGGCTCTTCTTCATTCATCCTCTCCAGACCACACTGCCTTTGGAATACGGCCCACTGGTCCCTTTTGGCACATCTGGGGCACTTCTAGTTGAGGCAGAAATGGCAATGGCATCTGCAGGAAAAACCAAAGGGGGAGTGGGGAAGCCAAACCATCCTGTGCTGATGCAGGCCTTCAGCTGTGACTCCAGAGCACTTGGGCACCTGCCATTTGGATTTGTATCCCTAAGTGCAATGTCTCTGGCTGGAGGAGAGCCTTGCTCAGCTGAGAAAGCAGCAAGATCAGAGAGGGTGCTCTGAAAGGTCTCCTGCGGTTCAGAGCTGTCAGCGACTGTGAGGTGAGAGCGGGCCCGGCCTTGCCCGGGCTGGAGCCGCAGCAGAGCCCCGGCAGAGCCCGGAGCAGCCTGAGCCTCGGCAGAGGCAGGCTGCCAGGAGGCCCTTGTAGCTGCAGGAGGCAGCAGCCCGGCCCTGCGTGCCTCTTCCTGGTGTCATGAATGAGGTGCCATATGTCAAGTTCAAAAAACTGCAAGATTTAAACTTTAGCAGCAATTTTAATGGAGGTATAAAAAAATATAAAATAATATTAAAATCAAATATAATGAAGTAGTTACAAATAGAAATTTGGCAGTGGTTCTGATAAAGCATAAGCAAAACCAACCGGGGGACAGGGGGGACCTCTCACCCTGCCGCACGTACAAAAGGCAAAAGAATCCAAGCACAACTTTTATACTGTATGCTAATACATATTCATCAATAGTTCCTGTAAATCTCCTCCCAGTTTTGATTCTTGAAGTCTACGTCACCATATTACACAGCGCATGTTCCCGTTGTTGCTGGGGGGTCTTCTGGACTCTTCAGGGGTCTTCTTGGATGAAGGCCGATGGTCTTCCTGGCTGTCCTCTGAATAACCTGGCAGGTTGTGCATGCACATGGAGCTTGGTGTTACATAAGTAAGCATTATGTTCCTGTTTTGGGTTCTCTATCTGGAATTATATCAACTTACTTGTCTTCAAGGCTGTTCTTGCCTCAGAAGAAGCTGCCTGGACTTTTATTTGTCTCAATGTCGATTCCACTCTTGGAGGTTTTCCCAACTTTGTCCTTCCCATGGCCGTTTGTGCTAAAATATCTCAATACTCCATCCTGGATCTTATGAACATCTGCGAACATCTGTTTTGTGATGCTAATGACATATCGCTTTCCCCTGTTACTTTTTAACAAATGTTTTCTAAAATATCAATATAGTTACAATTATTAGCACAAATCATCTTCATTTATCACATCTCTATCTGGCTGTGTTTGAAGGTAGAGGGTCAAAGCAAACTCCCTTGGTTCCTCCCTGAGCCCTGCCCAAGAGGAGGATGAAACCAGATGTGCCTGCACTAGAAGTTATGGTAGCTTGTTTATTCAACAGTATAAAATCTGGGCCTTCTCACAGCAAAGTTGGCAGCCTGGCCTGAGGGTGGGCGAACCACATAGGAATTCCCCGTTACTGGGAGTGCTTCTCCAATCCTTTGGTGTGACAGGGCATCCCCAGCTGACGTGTGTGTCAGGACAATGGTCAAGTATTAGGGTAACTGGTGATGTGTCTTTCTTCATCCCTACAGGCAATCTTTTGTAGCAATAATCGGGTGCATTGCTTAGCTTATCCTTCTGTACTTCTTTGCTGCTTTGCCCTACAGGAAATGACACTTCTTCCTTAAGTTGGTGTGGGTGTCTTTGGTGCTGACCCTGCCAGCAAGCCATTCCCTTCAGAATTGGACTCGGTGGATCCCTTCCAACACAGAACGCTCTGTGATTCTGTGATCACTTCTACAAAGTTTGCTCAGAATGACTTTCAGCTAAAACACTTGAAATTATTTGCTGAAATTAGAGTTGGTAGATAGTTCTTGTTGGTAAACAATGGAGGGAGAGAACAGCTTCATGTGGTTTTTTGGGGCGTTGCCCCAATTTTGTGGGTTCTTCCCTCCATTTTGGGATATCGCACCTCTGTTTTGGGGGTCTCCACCCAGCAATTTTGGCTTCCACTCCTTCCACTTTGGGGCCCCCCTTTAATTGTGTGCACCCCATCCCCATGTTCCACACATGCCCAGCATCCCCAGTGTGCACTGAATGGCCAGCAAGGGACTGGGGAATGCTGGGACCCACAGTGATGTCAGCCATCCCTCCTGGTTACACACAGGACTCCTCGGCCCTTTTTGGGCTGCCCTGGAGTGCCAAGGCCACGGTGAGGAAATGTCTTTGCTGCCATGCTGTGCAGGATCTTGCTTGGCTCATTATGGCCTCATGTCCCCTGTGAAAAGAAGTGACAGCACCAGCACCAATCTGTTTTCTCTCTAATTGGAAACAGCTATTCTGAAACAGTCTACAACAGCATTTCAGTTTACATAACACATTATGTTTCTTACTCCATCATGTCACGTGATTAATTTGGGTGAACTAAGTTTTTTCCTAACCAAATTCTGTGTTTGAAAAAAAGAGACCTTGTTATTAAGGACATATGAGTTTCCCTCATAGCATCAGGTATTACTCCTTTCCTATTAATGAAGTCTTTGAAGATATCCAGTTCATGCCACAAAACATCTTGATCTTTCTTGTTACTGTCAGGGATTAATGAATATATAAATCCAGCAAAGTTATTACACTTATTGCACAGTGCCTTTAAAGTACATTAACTGATGGCAACAGTTCTAATTGTTAATATTTATTGTACCTTGATTACGTAAGTCATTACAAGGTAAAGAGTTCCTCTGGCATTTTATTAACTAAAACTGCTTGCAAGTTAAGCATGCATACACTCACTGGTCTCATATGGTCTCAGTCTCTGCAGATTTCCAAATTACATCGCTCACATTAGTTCTTGCTGGATGACCAGGGCACTGTAGTATGGAGCCAACACACTTCCATACTCTTCCAAGGCATTTAAAGCAGAAAATATTGCACCTATCCTTTCAGATGCTATTTGCTTAAGCCTCACATTTGGCCAGTTCTCACAATTTTTAAACTAAGCCTCACAGTTGGCCAGTTCTCACAATTTTTAAACTAATCTCCCACTTCTCCTCTAATCTAGATAACATTTTATCTTTTGTTCTCATCTTAGATGCATGCTTCACACACTAGCTGATCAGAAATTCACCCATTCCTTATCTTCTCCCTGCTCATTGTGAACAATTTTTGGTTTGGTTGAATTGAATTTTTCCTGCTATCTTTTCCTTCTGGGCATCAGCTGTAGTTAACTTTTTTGTATTTGTACCAGTCCCAAGAAAACCTGGTGCAGTGGTTTCTGACTTTCCCTGATAACAAAGCAAAGAATGTGAATTGCAGATGGCAAAACCCCCACATTTAAAAGACAAACTATGCTGTGCAGCAGAAAGTACAATTCCACTTGAAGCATCCCTGGTGTGAGGGGTATGTGGTGCCTAGAGAGTTGTGAAGAGAACAAGGAAGGAGGGCAAGGAGTGAGAGTTCTGTACTGCTGTGAGTAGAAAAATAGATTTGATATTTCGCAAAAGAAATATTTAAAAAGTTTGTATATTTTCTGTTTAAGACTGGGGGTTTTAACTGTCAATCCGTTGGGTATTTCTCTTCTTATGTAAGTTAAATAAATCTTTCGTTTTTCAATATAATTTATAATGCACAATATAAATTTTCCATAATGCCCTGATTTCTAAATTCAAATAAGCATATACAAGACAGTCAATGCCAACGTTAATAACAATGCTGTAGCACTACTAGCTGCACTTAATCTCCAACATTGATATACCTAAAATCAGACATCTCTGAAAGATGAGCAGGAGACACCTGATTTCCAGAGATGCTGGATTTTTCGGAGTTTTCACCAAATCAACAGGACACCTAAGTTCTTGTGATCTCTGAAAGTCAAGTCTACCTCAAATCAGATGTTGAACAATAGAAAAAGAAAAGCACTGTAAACCTCTCCAAATTTACCTAGAAGTGGTTTTGCAGTAGAAAACAGCTGAAGTCACTGCATAAAAAGATGCCAAATGACCAAAATCAACTGACCAAAAAAATGGAAGAACTTCCTTCTAGATAACATTCAGCCCTAGCATTTTCAATTAATCTCTTTCAAAACCCACTAATAAAACAGTAAGTTAATTTGCAAGCAGAAGTTTTAATTTAGTAACATTCCTTTGAGCAAGGTAGCCAGGGTGTGCAATGCAGAACTTTCTCAGCATCCAGAGCCCAACTGTCCAGAATACCATCTCTTTCAATTTCCTAAATACTACATCCAGCCCTTTTCACACACTTGCTAAAAAGTTCCCTGTTGCTCCATGAGGTTCTCAGTTAATAGACATGTCAGGGTTATCCGAGTGACACTGTCACCCAGCACAGATGGGTTCTCTTGGGGATATTGGCAGAGTGAGGATAGCACTAAACCATAGGTACAATTCAAACTTTGTTTTCTTAACAGGATGTTATGATTGATACAGAAGAGAATTTATTATTAGAATGGCACAGGATTTCTACAAGCAGAGTCAACATAGTACAATCTGTAACTAGCACGGTAGGGAATTTATAATACAATTTAACTTATAATTTCTCATCACCTGAATCTCTGCAGCTCAGGTCAGATCCCAATCCATGGTTTGCTGTATCAGTATTACAATGACAATCTCGAGGGGCTGGGGAGCCAGAAGTTGCAGGGGCTGCCTGGGAAGTCAGAGCAGGGCCTGGCAGCCAGGACCACCCAGCCATGGCAGCCAGATCAGCCCAGGGTATCAGACACTTCCCTGGGACAACAAAGGGCAGGCTGGGACACGGGACCAGGGTGGAGCTGGCTTGGCCACCAGGCACTCACATAACGTGACTTTGCACACGTATACCAAGCTACTAAGATGCAGGTATGCTCAGATCTGAATCTGTGCCTAGCCTATATAAAGCATGCCCAGGTAATATAAGGGCTAAATAGAAGTAATTTCCTATGTAAACCTACTTTTTTTTTTTTTTTTTTTTTTTTTTTTTTTTTTTTTTTTTTTTTAGGGAAATGAAATTAAAAACATAATTTATTTTCTATAATGCAACTTACAAAACACATATTTTTTGATGTTGCTGTAAGATAGATGGGAGAGTTAGGTATTCTAAGTGCTGCCACTGCTTAGGTATTCAGACTGAAGATCTTTATGTACACTATGATCAAAAGCAATGCCTGATGGTGTCAAAGGAGAGATTATACCGTGTTTCAGTTGGCTTCAGATAAAGACCATCTTTGTTTACTAACCTTCATTGTAAAAAGATTTTTAAGATTTTAAAGATTTTAAGTAACAGACATATAATGTGAGTTCAAATTAATGTTATATAAAACATCACTGTGTACAGCAAACTGCATCTGCTGCTAACAGAGTAATGGTTTAGCTAGGAAATTGCTAGGTTAAATTCTCATCAAAATCTTGTGTCTGAAGTCAGTGTATTACCCTCTTCACATTAGTTTGTTTAGATCCACTTCTCATCACAGATCTATGATTTAAAGCTCCATCTAGAAATATAAGTCTTGTGCAGCCTTTGCTGTGGAATTCTTAGCAAGTAGAGCTGTTTGAAAACTCTTACAACAGTATATTCAAAAGATTTTTTTTTAATCGAGGAATAAAAATACATTAGAGAGAATATTAGTTTTTAGATAGAATATTAATGCCTCTTTTGAGAAGCTTCCTAATAATTTTTCACCTTTATAAATGCTCAACCACCTTGTAAAACTGTTCTGAAAAGTGTACTTTTTTGTCATGATGATGATTAATAGAAATGAGAACAGATTTTCCCCTTTTTCCAAAAATATCCTAAACTGCTCTCCTATTCAGACAGGTTCCTATTCCTGGATCTTAGATAAGGATCCACATTTTGGATACAGAAAGTTAGAAGTTCATTTCCTCATTTCTTATATATACATGTAAGCAAAGATATTGAATAGTCCCACTATTTTTTTGCCAAAGTATGCTATTTGAAGCTGTATTTCTGTTAACAAAATACCACTTTGGTCAAAAAAAGTGGGGGCACATGTCAAGATAAATGGTCTTTTTGTAGACTGTGACTAGGAGGTAACCTCAAAACCTTTTGCTGCAAGCTACTGATGACTGCAATAGGTAAATCTGTTCTGTGCTCCAGAAAATTTCTGCAACATAGGTTTTGTTTTCATCAAAATATTTCAGTGAAACAGTATTCTAGTAGGAAATTACATTCTGGATAAATTAATCTCCCTAGGGAGCACATCAGTTCCCGTTTCAGCAAAGACACAAGCACATGAATGACGGGGATGAAATCCTTCTGCCTTCAGTCTACTCCTAAGCTCACAAGACATGGGATCCCTGCAGTTTTCATGCTGCCTTGATAACATGTTGTAGACACAGAAAGATCTGCTAGCACAGGATCATTCAACTCTCCCTCCTGTCCTCTGTCATTTGCTCACCCTGGAAACTAGAGTTTCTCAATTTAGGAGTGAGGAGTAGTGGAGAAAGCTGTGGGAAGACCTGGGGCATATCTGACCCTGTTGGGAATCACGCTCTTCCCAGCCTTCCTTCTGGAGTCGTTGCTGAACTCTCTGGATGCCTTGAGGGCACTGAAGGGTTGCGGCTCAGTTCAGTTCAGCAGTGATGTGGGAAATGGATTTGTAGAGACAAAGACCAAGTTCTGCACTGTGGCAAGTGAGCACCTGAGAGAGGTTGTTTTACAAGGACAGAACTGATCAAAAGGCTTTTTCCTTGATGTCTCAAAAATCAATAAGAACTGAAGTAAGGGAAGTGGAAAAGACAGAGAAGTAAGGAATGATGTGTCAGTAGATGATAGGAGAGGTTCCAGAAATGGGGCAGAGGCAATCACCCGCATCAGCAGCCAAAGGTCTGGGGAACTATCAATGGATCAGTGTATCCAGGAGTGTGCAGTAGAGCAAGAAATGCCCATTTTCACTGCAGTTAATTTATTAAACAAATATCTCTCAATAGAATTTGACATCAGTCTTACTTCCCTAAATGTGTATAAATACATAACTTACTTCATGGCAACATTAATGATCACAGCAGCCAACAGCTGTCTGCTTACAAATTTACTATAATGCTTAAACCCCTACATACTGGAATTCCTTTTTTTTTTTTTTTTTTCTTTTTTAATAATCAAGGAACTGAAAAGAGAACTAAATCTTGTGCTCTTTCATTAACTTGGTCTTGAAGAATTGGCTCACCAGTGATCCTTGCATCATATTTCAACAGCTACGAAGTCTTACAGCACTTAAAATCTTTAAAAAATCCCAAACAAACAAAAACCAGAAAGACTAATTATTTTGCAGCCAAACCTGACACAATCGAACACAGTACAGAATCGATAATACTGTTTCACTAACTTCCTTTGCAGTTCTTTTTCTGGTAGAACTGGCATCTTTTGTGGAACATAAGAGTGTTTACAAGAGAGAAAATGTTCTGCAAACTGAAAAGAAGCCAGCAAAAGTGCCTCTAGGGAGGGTAAAATAAGAATACCTAATTGTATTTAAACATGCAGATGTATTTTTGCATAAAACTGTGCTGCTTCTTAATTCTTCTTATAAAAAATACATGGGTATTTGGACATATGTTAATACAAGGAAATCATTCTTATTCCAGGGGTTATTTGTTTCGAGTCAACATTAGCCCGAAGGTATTTCTGAGGCCAATCATGAAAACGGAATTTTTAAATCCTTACAGATTGTTATTTTTAATATGAAAAACCACAGCTAGTGATTTTTATTAAGAGAATACGTATAAAGAATAAAACCTCCATGTCTAAGAGCCTGGGTAAGCACAATGCTTTGCTTATTCATATTCTGAGTGCAGACTGCAACTCAGTATTTAGCAGGGCTGCAGCAGGCAGTGCATGCCTGACCACACTCTCCTCTTTTTTCACCCTTCTAATAGCATTGGACAGTCAAAAAAGCAGTGAAAGAAGAAGGGCATGTATTAAGGAATTTGTTATGCAGGATGCACTCAGGCTTGACGCCAGTCTCAGCCATGTAGATGAGACTTAACCCAACAGTTAGTTATCTCTGTGCCCTGCTGTATTTACAGGATTGCAAACTGAGAGCAGAATTGAACCTGAGGAATCATTTTTCAGAATCATGGGGCTTTTTGTCTATAGAAAGGCAAGATGATGCTGTTAAGAGGCAAAAACTGTTAAGAGATCTGGGTTCATAATTAAAGATTTCTGATGTGACTCTTTCAAATTAGTTATGAGCTCTCATTTTTTACTCTTGATACCAAGGATGATAAGAGGAATGCTCATCTTATTCAGCTGAAGTGTTTAATTTTCCATAATAACTGTGATGTGCTTTGCGGTGGCAGTACTGAATGTCACAGGAACAGCTATGAGGACCTAGCATTATGTACTTTGATTGAAGATACACAGTCAGATAGCTGAACTGAAAACTGAAAAAAAATTTAAAAATAACCTTAGAACAGATCAATTGTTCCGCTCCAGTGTGATCTCTCAGTGCAGAATTATGCTGAAGTTAGTCTTGTAAAAGCTTTGGTAGAGGTGGCTTAAGAGCTGTTTTTCAGTCAGCTGCATCAGACAGTGAGTGTTTATCTTCTATTTATTTAATTGCTCACTTCAGTTCACAACTGAGGATGTTTGTTCAAACGGAGGAGTAGTTTGTTCTTCTTCCAAGTACTCTCCTTCTGACCGATGATGTTTCCAAAGCAGCAGCCTTCAATCCCGAGCCCTGTGTCAAGCCCAAGAGGATTGGGTTTAGTTTCTACCTCGTGTCCTCAGCGTGGAGTCAAAGGACAGCAGGAAAAGACGATCCAAAACCAAGGGCAAGTAACACTTTACAGAGTGAGGAGGCCGAGGGCCGAGATGACCCTCGCCACAGCTACGTTTAATACCATGAATTAAAGCACGTGATTTATGACCGGACAGGGCACCAGTGCCACGTTTTGGCCACAGCCATACACATACCTCGGTACTAGGCAGGCTTGGCCCTACCGTCGGGAAAAGAGCCAATTTCCTTCCCTTCGGGCCGACGGGGCTGTGGGTGACTCCACGCAGGCCCCGCCCGCCGCCAGCGCCGCCCCTCGGGCCGAGCAGCTGCGGCCCCCGATCCTTGTGGGGCCGTGTGGGGCCGTGTCGGGGCCATGTCGCGACACAGGCGGGTTCTGCGGCGGCAGCCCGGCGGGGCTGCGGGGGACTGGGCTGCCGGCGCCGCGGGGCGCGCCCGGGCCGAGGCCCTCAGGGAGGTCGGCGTGGACGAGGTGGTGGAAATGGCGGTGCAGCTCGCCCTGGAGCGGTTCCGGAGCGGGGACGAGGCGGGTGCGCGGCACAGCCCGGCCCGGGGACAGCCTGCGGCTGTTGGGAGGGCGCTGGCAGCGGGTCAGGGAGGGGATCCTGCCCCTCTGCCCGGCCCTAGTGAGGCACGGCTGGGGTGCTGTGTCCGGCTCTGGGCTCCCCAGCACAGAGACAGGGAGCCACTGCAGGGGTCCGGCAGAGACCACTGAGATGAGATGAGAGGTCTGGAGCATCTCTTATCAGGAGAGGTGTGGGAGTTGGTCCTGTTAAGCCTAGAGGAGACCGAGAGGGGATCTCACTAATGCATATGAAGATCTTCAAGATGAGTCCCAGGAAGGCGGTGCAGAATTTCTGGTGGCAGGACAAGGAGCCGTGGCCATAACTTAAAACACAAGAAGTTCCACCTGAACATGAGGGAGAACCTCTTTCCTTTGAGAGTGGCAGAGCACTGAAACTGCTGCCCAGGGAAAGCGCTGAGTTTGCCCCTCTGGAGACATCCCAAACCCTAGATGTGTTCCTCTGTCAGCTGCTCCAGGTGACCCTGCAGGGGGTTGCACTGGCTGGTCTCCCTTCCAATCCTAGCAATTCTGTGGTTCTGTAACACTGAGTTGTCAAGATTAGTGCCTGTTGCATTGTTACTGTTTTCTCATTATTATTTATCATTCTAGAGATGGAATTTCCTTCTAGCTTCACTAGTACTGAAAGAGCATTTGTTCACCGTCTCTGTCAGTCTCTTGGACTGGTATCTAAAAGCAAAGGGTAAGTCAGGGTACAATTTTCAGGTTTTTGGTGCAGACCAATAGAATTTCAAGACTAATGATAACCTGACTGATGTTTTCAACATACTCAACTGTGTTGCAAGGAATAGTATTAGAGAAAAAAGTGTAAAAGAGAAATGAGCATCTGTGTTCATTGCTGTATGCATGCTTGGAAAAGCTTGTGACATGCCTTTTGGGACAGCTTGCTTTTATACTTTGTGGATTTAATGGCTCCATTAAAAAAGCTTCTCACTGTGATTTCTGGTTTTTTTCCCAAAGATTTTGCATAGCATCTCCTACCTTGACAGATCAAAGTCAACCTAGAGCAGGTTCCTTTTTCCTAAAATATGTTTTCTTCTCCCACCGACAGAAAAGGAGCCAATCGCTACCTGACTGTAAGGAAGAAGGATGTATCAGAGGCACACGCAGGCATGACTTGTGGCTTGGCTCTCCGTACGAAACACGCTGTTCGGAGTCTGATTCAGCGCTTTCCCGTCACAAATAAGGAAGGCACGGAACTCCTGCCAAGGACAGAGCGAGGAAATGCCTGTGCTGTTGAATCTGGTACGTTGGGCGTGTGTTGTGCTTTGGACTTGTCCATCGCCACCACTTGGAAAAACCACCTGCAGCCCAAAGACAAAAGAAACCTCTTTCTCTTCTGTCCCCTCTCGTGTCCTAACAGACACCTTCTTGCAAACGCATTAATTTTCCTTACTTTTAAGGTCTTTTGGAACTGGTGCTGTGAGGAACTTGGGAAGTCATATCATGCACATGGTGATGTCCACCTTGTGTTGTGTTACTTTAGAATCTTTGAGGCAGTTCCAGCCAAACCTTTTTGGAAGCACATTTTGAAATGTGGCTCCATAAAAGTTCTGTGAGGTGGGATTGAAGAGTCAGTGTTCCCCTGCTGCTGTAAGAGCACCCATATGAGAAAATGAAGTTGTCTGTTCTGCTTGTAGAAATTAATGTCCTTGATAAATGAAGAATTTTAATTTTTATTTCTTCATCTCTACAAAATATATTTGGTCCTTAAGAGACTACTGTCCAGACTTCTTGATTTCTTGAATATGGAAGAGTTCACTGAAAGACAAACTTCTGATAAAATGTTGGGTTTTTTTTTTTAAAAAAAGCAAGGTTTTAATCTAGATTATTGCTTTAGCAGCTACAAGTGGAAGAGTTACAGTGTGTTTCTGTGTGCAGAGATGGGTGTAGTGAACAGAAAACACTTGTACCAATATGCCTTGTTTAATGGCATGGTTCTGATAGGTGGTGTCTGTTCCTGAAGTGTTTCCTTTGCTGTTATTTCCAATTGTTTCAGTTGTTTAATAGGATTGTTTAATGAACAGAGGGAAGCTATAATGCAAGGACTGAAATGCAATGTCTTAGGAATGTAAGGGATAAGTTAATGAGCAGTCTAATATTTGCCTTTCTCCGCATCTCAAGAATGTATTTTTAGTTCTCCCGATCTCTTAGTCTGTGTTTGTCTTGGTACAACAGAGGTTGAAATTTAGGATATGAATCTGTTACTGACATTAAATATGTATCATTGACTTTACAGCAAGCTTTTCATTCTTCTGGAAGATAATTCTCAAGGAATTAGAGAGTAGCACTTGCAATGATGGATGTGAAGTAGCTGCCTCAGAAGATGTGCCCGTTTGTTGGCTACTTATGCACTGCTTTGTAACACATCACACTGCTGTGTGGGGGCCAGGACTCTTGATACAGCATGCTTGCATTAGTATGATTTCAGGCAAAGGCGTGGAATAGCTTCAAGGCTTACCCCTGGAAGTGTGTATTTCTAGGGAGAACTGCAGGTGTGAAATGTGGGCGCAGATACAAGGGCCACCAAAATCCACCGGGCTGTGTTCTCTGGTTTAGTTTCTGTTTCTCCTTTTGCTCTTTGTGGGCTTCTTTGACTTGGAGCAATGCTCTGGAAGAGTCTGGTTTTGTTCAAAATACCTATGAAAGTAATAACTGTTTTGAAAGATATTTATTTCAAGCACTGCAGGAGGACATGTTGCTATAAATATGACTTCTAAATGTGTGATGGGTTTGTCACTCTACCCACAGGGATGCATCAAAAGTCAGCAATGTTAATTTTTCAGTACAGTTTTTGAGCAGTGTTTTTCTGTGACCTTCCTCTGTACCTGCATAAATAAACTTTTACCTTGTCTTCACAGAAAACAAAGAAGTAAACAAGATAACTTTTCGACTTAATGATGGTATCCCCCAGGTCCCAGTGGAAAGAGGGGAATCAGAGTTTGATTCCTTCAGGCAGTCACTACCAGTTCTTGAAAAACAGGAAGAAATTGTCCAAATAATAAAGGACAATAAAATTGTTCTGATCATAGGAGAGACTGGATCAGGAAAAACTACGCAAGTATGTTTCTTTAATTAAATAAAAACTAGAACAGTATTTATGACAATTGTGTAATATTTGTGATATGGGATATTTTGATGCTATTTTAAGGCTTTTCTTTTCCTGTATGATTGAAAATCTTGTTCCAATTCACTTTCTTGCTTTTAAAACACTAAGCCAGTAGATAGGTACTAAAAGCAAAAATGATTCCTCACAATTTTCTGGTTGATACAATTTTTTCATTAAAACAATACAAAATATTGAAGGGAAAGTGATGTTTGTATAGGCCTTTTTCTTCTAAGGTAGTTCTGTTCTTAGTACCCAGAATATTTCTTGTGTTAAAATGAGAGATTATCTACAGGAGTTTTTTTTTAGATTTCTCTGAAGCAGGAGGGAGACACTGCAAGTTTTTTCTTTAAAAAAAGCCTAAAGAGTTTATACGTAGAAATTTATTTTCCACTACTTCAGGTATGCTTGCCATGATAATCCTAATGAAAAGTCTTTTGCAATGTGTAATACTGAGATGCAGTTAAATTGTTTCCCTGTGCTCACAAAGCTGTGACTGTCTCAAAAAGTAAATTTGAACCACTTCTTTACAGATTCCTCAATTTATCCTTGATGACTGCTACAAGAATGGAACTGCCTGTCGTGTGTTCTGTACTCAGCCCAGACGTTTAGCAGCTGTTGCTGTGGCTGAAAGAGTGGCAGCAGAAAGAAGAGAGAAGATTGGCCAGACAATTGGTTACCAGATCCGGTTAGAAAGCAGGTACTAATGGTATTTCTGAGTGCCAGTTGATCTTGTGTTGGTCTTGTGCATCTTGTGCACAGGTAAACTACAGTGTGTTTGGGTTGCAGCCTCCCAGGTGGGATATGTTACTGCAGGTAAGGAATACGTAAGAGGGAAAAGGATGGCTTTCTTGCTGTGTTTTGCAGTTTCATGTAGTAGGTTGTCTTATAGAACTGAATCTCAGGTATTTTATGTTGACTTCTTCTGCGGAGTGTATGCAAGGAAATCTTTGTCTGATTTTCAGATCAAGTCTACACTTTCTTTTTTATTTTTTTTTCTTCCCCCCTCTCTACTTGTAACAAGTGTGGATCCAAAAGTTCCGCAAGCTTTGAAGGTAGGTGTGAAGACCAGCATGCTGTAAGAAATGTTATGTAGTGTGAGTTGATAGGAGTCATAAAAGGGAAAACAACAAAATTGGAAAGCAACTGATGAAGATGAGCATTATTGATCAGTCTAGTTTGGGCTAAATTTACTCTTCTTCAGCTTCTGTGTTTAAAACATGAAGTGAAGTAAAAGTAGAGATTTCAGTATCACTTGATGAATTTGTCTGTAAAGCAGAGCATGAATGGATTGTGTGGGGTTTTTACATCTTTGCACTGTGTAGCCAAATGACATTTCAGGGAAGGGCCAGCAGTTGGGATATGAGTGACCAGAAGATGGCAAAAGGTTGTGTTGCTTGAGTGAACAAAGATAACACACAGCTGATGAAAATGAATGCGCTTGAACAACAAAGCCGCAGTAAGAATTCAAATGTGTGTACGAAAGCTCACAAGGATATAAAGAGATTAGAAGAGCTGGTGAAGATGTATCACAAATAAGCTGGATAATTAATATATGGAAGTACTATGCTGGCAGAAGAAGAGCAAAGTCAGGTGAAAATGGAAGAATTGCTGGAAGCAGTGCAGGAAATCCAGCTTGAGAGGAATCAATACAATTGCTGCAGAGAAACACTAAAAGGGAGAAATAACAATATTTTGAGCTGTGGACAAAAAAAAAATCTGGAATGGAGATGTTTAGAGGTGTTTATAGTAAGACAGAAGTATAATTTTTAAGGTTTTCTTTTAGGATGGCAGTACCAGAGGGAGTAGTGACAATTGCTGTTTTTATTGGGACAGCTTCTCTCAGTATAGAATTGTAACATTTCAGTAGTTTGACCTTCTGAAGGAGCAGAGGATGAAGCAGATGACTTTGTGATTTAGTCAGCTGTACTGTATTGTGTCCTCAAGGCAAGGCTTTGGGAGCTGTGGGGAGGCTTCTGTGAGGAGGTGCCAGAAGCCTCTCCCGTGTGTGACAGAGCCGGTGCCAGCCAAGACAGACCTGCCTGTGGCCGAGGCTGAGCCCATCTGTGATGGTGGCAGTGCCTCTGGGACAGTGGGGAACAGGGGAGGAAAAGCTGCACAACAGAGGCAGCAGTTCAAGAAGAGCAGTGAGAGCATGCAGAATTTCTTCATGCTTCTCTTTTACTTCCTTATTTATTAAAATCTGAATCTTATTTTTTCAATTAATCTGTTGTCCAAAGTTTTGGGGCGCAAGCACTACAAATTGTTAGGAAATGTGTGGGAAAAGGCACCGGTTAAAAACAAGTGGTGTGCAGGAGTCTTTTGGGGAGAGAACTGTAATTCCTCTTGTGGTCAGCAGCTGCTTTAATTTTTGATCCCTGGAAAGCTAGCTGCCTTTAAATGGTGCAAAGCCCCTGAGCTGTCTGTGTGATGTGTTCCATAGGGTTTCTCCAAAGACACTGGTAACATTCTGCACTAATGACATGCTCCTTGGCACGCTGATGGCAGGAGACAGCACCCTCTCCACCGTGACCCATGTTATTGTGGTGAGCATCCTGTGGTCTTTCATGTGGGGTGGGGCAATATGTATTGCCTTGGAAAATGAGGTCCTCATTTGTTTTATTTAGATTTGCTGAGCACTTTAGGTGTTTTTGTTTGGTAGAAGATGAATCAGCTTCAGAGACTTTCTGAGTCCTTAGAGTAGCATGATTGTTTTGTGGAGTTTGGTGTTTTTCTGCGTGTTTGTGTTTTTTCCTGTAAAAATAGTTTATTTTCATGGCAATGATTAATTGTGGAATCAGGAGGAGTGGAGAAAGACAGAAGTGTAAATTTTTCGGAACTTCCCCTGTCAGCAGCAAATCCTTAGGGAGGCTTACATGGATGTGGTTCAATGTGATTGTCTCAGAATTTCTGTTATCATTTGTTTTAGCATTACCAGGTTTTCAGTCCATTTGTTTGCCCAGAGTTTTCTAGATAATGTGGAGTCTAATGGCTAACAAATTATTCAGATGTGTTCATTTATGAGTATGCTAATATTCCTATTGTGGAATTTAATAAGGAAGGGGAACTAGAATGCTTATGGCAAGATTGAAGTCCTGAAGATTAAAAGATAAGTTTAGGTGCCTGCCTGTTTATCAAAGTTAAAAAGGCATGAGAATGATCTATACATTCTTGATGTCAGCCTACAAGCCTTGTATTTTGAGTCCTTGTTTCCTTCATTCATAATAGAAATCAAAACAGAAGAATGACAAAGATGATGAATCAGTTAGGTGCCTTAATTTATAGGCTTTGTGTGGCTTTGACTTGTCTAAGCAATCTGTCTGTTTTTTCTGATTATGTGGTGTCATCCATTTCTTTAAATGCTCATCAGTGGTGAAGTGAGAATTTATGAAAATAAGATTTGTAGGATTTGTGGTTTGTGGCGTTTTCTTGAAATTTGGCTTTAAATACAAAATCAGAGAGGTCTCAGATATTCACTTTAGCCTCTAAAGTTAAGGTGTGTACAGCTTCAGCATGGCAATGCACTCAGCGCTGATAAAAACTTTTTGAAGTGTTTTTTTTTTTTTGCTTATGGATAGTTTTTAAATAAAACCCTATTACTTAAACTAGACTTACACATTTTAAGGCCTCTGTAATGTGCCACCAAATCATGTATTTTATTTTTTTAGAAAAGTTTGTTTTTGTCAGAAGTTGTGATCCTGAATCTATGATGGTTTTTTATCTCTTTTTTTTTCCTTTTGTTACAGGATGAAGTACATGAGAGGGATAGGTTCAGCGACTTCTTGCTAATAAAACTGAGAGATGTGCTGCAAAACCAGCATAATTTAAAACTAATTCTTTCTGGTGCTGCTGTAGATACAAATCTCTTTATTAGGTATTTTGGAAGCTGCCCAGTAATACATAGTAAGTCTTGATCTTAACTCTTAAATCTGAGTATACCTGCCCTGAGACTCACAGATCTTACAAACTATTCTGAGTAAAAGCACATGGTGAATACACTGAGAGTTCCAGGAATCCTTGTTCTTTGTGTATTCAGGTTTCTTGTTTCTTGACTATTTGCACCTCGTTCAGAGTGAAGTGTTTTAGTCACTGGGAGTTCTGTACATGCAGGTACATCCTGCCCCCCTCCACTGTTAATTGAAGAAGTAGGAAGAGGTTATTGAAGTGCTGTCTTCATGCTGATACAGGACTTAGGAGCTACATGAGTGTGATACATATTAATACATTCCCGTAGAATCTCACTCTTCAGGCTTGGTGAAGGTTGTTACTGGTTGCTGGATGAAACACAGCTAACTGTAGCTGTTCAGCTCAGAAATACAGGCTCAGGCAGATTGGGTTTCACATGAAAAAAGAATGACATGATTCTTTGATTTAAAGAAAATTAGTAGCCCTTCATCTAGGTGAATATTCAGAAAAGACATCCAGTTTCTCTTCGTTTGTGTTCAGACTCAGTTACCTGCAGTTAGATTACATTCAAATGCAAAGAAAAGTTACCATTATTGCTGTTTTAACTTCATGTGACTGATCTTTAGTAGAGGCAAAATATAAATGTGTGGGAGATGGGGGGGTTTTGTGGGTTTGCGTTTTTTTCCCCACACTCCTGGCTTGAAGGTTGTTCTGCATGGGCGACCTGCTCTGGCACCTTGCAATCCTCTTACTTTTTCAACAATAATGTCCAAGTTTAATGTAAGCTGTTAAGCTTACATTACTTTACTTAATGTAAAGTAGCTTTTAAGAGAAATGCTTTATTTGACAATCAGGTAGACTCTCTGCATGTCAGCCTTTTTAAAAAAAATCTCAACAATTTTAGGAAGTGGGATTGCTTACTGGTTTATTTTATCAAATGTTTGTGAGAGGAAACCTCTTTTTCCTAATTTTTTTTTTACAGATGGAAGTGTTTAGTTCCCAGTTTTGAATTTCTGCCTAGTAAAATAAGACTTGCAACTTGTTGGAGACAGGAATCTGGAAATTACACATGCTTCCATGTTTTCTGAATTTTTTTTGCAAGCGAGAGCCTCAGTTGTGATTGTTGTGTGGCTTTCCAGTTTACTCATTTTGCAGCTTCCTGTTCTTTCAGATCAGTCAATTTGTGTTGGAAATTCTGATGGCAATCTCTCCAGTTTGCCACAGTGCTTGTGCTGGTTATGTAACAGGCCAATAACAATTGAAAAGATGGTTTCCCCCCACTTTTTTTTTTTTTTCTTTTTTTGAGAATTTAAGAACTAAAAGAAGCATCTTTGTCTGTTAATGTAATGTAAAAGGTTTGATTCTCCTTCAGCATTATGGCTGACAAAATCCTGACCACAGAAACCAACATTTTGTAGCTGTGGATTGCTGTAGTACACAGAGCTTGTGCTCAGTGTTGGAAGGCTTCCTCTGTGACAGCTTCTAAAAGTGTGTGAATTGTGGATTGTTCCTTCTGAAGGAAAATCCGGAGTGATCCTGAGTCAGCTTAAGGGACAAGAAATCAAAATGCAGAGATTTGAATTCTTCATGCAAAAAAGCATCCTTTAATGTCCACAGATAAGGTCTAGAAAACAGTCTTGTTGAAAAAGAAATCAGGATAAATTATGAGAAGGGAGAGGCCACTGGGATGTCTCATGTGTCAAGAAGTATTCAGTAAAGAAAGCTCAGCTTTGCTGAATAAGTTGAGGACATGGAGACAAGAATCTCTTCTCACATACTTCTGATGAAAAGAAAGTAGTTCAGTACAAAGATGTACTGTCTCCGTGTGGAACCTTGCAAAAAGCTGTATTAATTGCTTATTAATTCATGAAATTTAAAATCCAGGTGGCAGGCTTACATGGCGAGTTCTTGTTTGTAACCCTAAACAAAAACGGCTGTTCTCTTTTTCTCAATAAAAACAAATGAATAACTGTCAGTCTTATGAACATCTCCTGCTGTAACACTTGATAAAATTGAAGAGGTTGAGGAGAAACAAGGTGGCATTTTACTTTGGAAATGTTTTGTTTTGTATAATTCTGAGAAAAATAAACTCCAGTGAAGATAGTTTTTGAAAAAATGAATGCTGTAAGTGAAGCTAGTGAATATATAACCTTTTATGGATTTTTTTCTATTTTAGTCCAAGGGAGGCCTTTTGAAGTTAAAGAGTTGTTTCTGGAGGACATTTTACGAAGCACTGGGTATACAAACAAAGAGATGGTGAAGTACAAAGAAGAGAAGCAGCAAGGTCGGTGGACTTGTTAATTGTAAGGGTTGGCCATGAGAATCATTGGTTGATTGAACAAACAATTAACAGGATTCTTTTCGGTTAAAATTCCAAAGTCAGGAGATTAAATGAGATGTGATTAGATGACAGCAAGTATTTTTAAGCTCTCAGTATTTACATTACTGAAATAGTTTATGCAATTAATGAAAAAAATCACTTTGATTTGGTGGTTGCATTCTTTTTTCTTTCAGTTGATAAATGTCATCTGTTTTCTAATTATTACGCTGTAGAGTTATAGAGAACTGGGGGCTGTGCCCACATGAATACTAAAGAAGCATAGGATGCTCTGTACCTTTGGGTGCAAATTAAAGTGCAGCTATTAAAGCAGGCAGGATTTTGTACAATCTTGCACTAAATGGACAAGTTGTTCCCTTCAGTAACATTTTTCACTGCTTTCTTCAGGCATGGATGTATTTTTTGTGTTAACACTCTTGAGCTAAACATCATTGGTTTTCAGTTGATTAAGTAGATACTGCTTCAGAAGTTTTCCTGGCACCTGAAAGTAATGATCCCAGTGATTATTTAAAGAAATAAAAAAAAAAAAAAAATGCAAACCCCAAAGCTATAACATACAGTCCTAACTGGATATTTATCACAGTGCTCATCTCTGATCACTGGGGGCAGAAAAGTTCAGTTAAGACACTGGTGTTTTCTAATGTTTCTTCCACTTGTGTAGAAAAATAAGTTGTTATTTATATTGACAGCAGGGACTGTCTCGCTTGTCTTCAGCATTCCATTTCTGGAAAAAGATCTGGGCTGAGATTGTGTGGAAGGTGATTACTTAAGGAAGACCCTTTGAATGCAGTAGTTTGAAATAATGGAGGCTTGGGGGGGTTCAACACCAAAGTGGTGGGTTTTACCTCGTTCTTATAGCCCTTGTTTGCAGTGTGCACTTTGGGTACCCTTAAACATGTCATTTATGTTGGACTGGTAGTAGCATTCTAGATTAAATAAGAGAGGTTGAATAGGTAAAACTTGGACCTGCTGGAACTGTCTTTTTTAGTAGAAAACAATGGATAATAAAGATGACTCAAACTTTCTTGGGGAATATTTTGCATTCTAGAAGAGAAACAGAAGTACACTCTTGCTGAGTGGTGTTCAGCTCAAGGCAACAGTAACAAAAGGACATCTCGGAGACAAAAATCGGTTCCAAGGGCAAATGAGGAGTACAAATGGTTGGATGATGGTGGTGACACAGTATTTAATCAAGTGGTAAGTTTTTTCTTTAGTTGGAAGAGACATTTATATTTGTGTTGTATTACTAGCCATTTAAAATCTGTTTTCTACAGGTAGTTCTGTAGAGTCTTTGGGGATATTAACCTATTTTAAAGATTACTTGATTGGGGTGAACTGCTGTAGCTGAAGTGTGCTCTTCAGTTAGGGTGGTTGTACACAGCTTTTCCTCAGATCAAATGGCTCGACTGCCATTGTGTTAGTACTTGCATCTGACAAAATCAATGCATTGATACCTGAGTGCTGGATTTCTGGTTGCTGCTGGGAAAAATTACCATTCAAATTCTTTGTGGGTAATGTATGAGAATGAAGACAACTCTTGGAAGAGACTAATCTTTCAGTATTGTTTTTTATCTTCAGACTGAAAAAGATGTGAATTGCCTTGAACCGTGGATAGTAAAAGAAATGGATTCCTGTCTTTCTGACATCTGGTTGCATAAAGATACTGATTTGTTTGCTCAGGTGTTAAATCTTATTTTAACTGAAAATGTCAGTGGTAAGTTTCATGTGCTATTACATAAGAAAAAAGCAACCTCAAATTTACTTTGATTTTTATGGCTGCTTTTATCTCCAGTTTCAAATGTTGTTACCTTTACATTCTGATGCCTACTGAAAAAATGGATAGGGCTAGCAGAATTAATGAGTTGTTTAGTTAGTTGATGATGTTGTTTTCAAGTATTGACAGAAGTGTGTTTCTAAAAGAGTGTGGAATTGACATGAAGTGACTGCAGAGATAAAGTGAGGAAACAAATTCTCTTTGGGCTGGAATTTGAAAGCAATATTTGTACTATATTTAGATGAAGAAATAACATTTCTACGGGGTTTGCTGGATTTTTTTGTTTTACTTCTCAGTTGATTATAGGCACAGTGAAACTGGTGCGACTGCTCTGATGATTTCTTCAGGGAGAGGCTTTTTGAGTCAAGTAGAACAGTTGATCAGCATGGGAGCAAGTATCCACTGCAAATCATCTAATGGCTGGTAAAAACAGAGAAACCAAAAGATAGATTTACTTGTCAATACAGGAGAAAGAAAGAAAATTCTTTAACATCTAAATTAATTTACTAACTTATGACACTGCTGTAAGAACTGTAGATTTTGACAGCCTAAACAGTTTCTAACTCCTGTTAATCACATTGTTTTCTGTAAATTCTGAATTGAATTCTTAATTACATGGTCTTGATTATGAGCTATAAACTTTGTTTCAGTAGGTCTTATTTAAGACACTGCTTAGCAGAACAACTGTAATCTACTGAATTGGACCAAAATGTTTGGCAGTTCGTATTTTCATGGAGTATCTATATCAGAAGATCTTTCTGTTACGTTTCTAAATATGTTGTAGCATGTAAAAATATTTGTGAATCTGTAGAAGCTCAAGTTCTGTGGTCATGGAGTATGTCTTCATCTAAGCAGGGAAGTACAGTTTGTAACTGTAGTATGGAATGATAAGAATTAGGATTCCAGGGGTCCGATATCTGGTACTAACATTTGAAAAACTTGGGAAGAAATGCAGTTTAAAGGTGTAAAACAGTGAAGTGCATTGTGAGGAGGACAGCTTCTGAAAGACCTGAAATAGCCAAATGTTAAGCCTGGGGTGTGACTTTTGGAGATGACTTCAAGGGTACTGCAAACAGGCAGGTCTGATCTCTGCACGTTGTTGTGGGCTTTTTAAAGGAATGGCACCTCCTTCCTCCTCATTTCCTTGTGCATGTTTGCCGGTGCTCCTGTGTACAAGGACATTCTTTTGTGGTAAAGAACTGTAGTTACCTAAAAGTCAGATAGCTGTTAACACCTATTTCAAATGGGAAGTTGAAGATCCAGCAATAACTGAGAGATAACTGAGAGAAATGGGTACAAAAGTCTGGTGTCAATTGCCTCACCTGATGTGCTCTTCATCTTCATCTTTTGAAGTGAAAAATCTAATGAAACGACTTGTGCAACTCTTTCAGGATGGCTGTGGACTGGGCTAGGCACTTTGGACAGACAGAGGTTGTTGATCTGTTGGAATCCTACAGGTAAGCTGTAGCTATTTTGCAGAAGGAGTTGTATATGATAGTGATGGGGAATCTGAGGTTTGTGTTCTTTTAATCAGAACAGGTTTTAGCTTTTCATGCTGTAAAATCTGGACTGAATAGCAATACCTTTTTTTTTAAGAATAAGAATTTCAAAACCAAACAAGTTTGTACTCAGTATTGTATTGTTTATGTTTGCACAACTTGCTAATTGTATGCTATGTGCCATTTTCTTTTCACATGCTTACTTTGCAAACAAATCTGTCATGTGTTTTTATCTGTATATTTTTTATATGCAATAGGCATGTTAAAGAAAATTGACAGAAGTAATGTGTACACTAGGCCATTCAAGAATGCTTTTCTGATTAACTTACAGTTATCATAGTTGAGGTAGTGTTTTGTAAAGATTATATTTATTATAATTTCTCTTAGTGCAGTTTCTGCTAGTGGGAAATTTTTGGAGAATACGTATCTCTTAAATATTTTTCCTTGAACAGATGAACGAGAAGTATCTTTACACTTTCATTTGCTTATGGTTGTGTTTCAATGAAGTTGAAGAAACCTAAAGTTAGCACTAATAAATGAAAGGGCATCCTTTGTTGGGTTAACATTGAAATCAGTGAACAGCAATAGTATGGTGGTTCCCTTCTGCTACACTTCAGCATTAGAATTCAAGACCAATAGTCGTGTTGGTCGTGATCTAAGTTTGAGCTGATGGCTCAATGCAAACCCGAAGGGGCAGCCTTGACTCTGGTGTATTTTTCTGTTACAGCGCTTCATTTGCATTTGGAAATCTGGATGAAAGTTCCCTGGTCCAAAATAGTGGTAGTGACCTTAGTGCAGAGGACAGAGAACTACTGGCAGCTTATCATCACAGTTTTGATGATGAAAAAGTGGATCTGGATCTGATAATGCACTTACTTCACAGCATCTGTCATAGTTGTGATGCAGGTAGGTAAATACCTAACCAGCTGTTGTGGCTTTGGCTTCTGATGAATCGTGCTCTTTTTTCAGCAATCCCCAAACATTAAAACCTTCTGAGTGCTAGTCGACATGTATTTGAATTTTCTGTTTAACTTTGCAAACCCACTTCCTTTTTTAGGAGCAATTTTAATATTTCTTCCTGGGTATGATGAGATAGTGAGCCTCAGGGACCGCATTCTTTTGGATGACAAGAGATTTGCTGCTAATGCTCACAGGTAAAACCTTTAGTTGCTGTGGCTTTTCATTGCTTCTTTTAAGGAGCCTTAAAATGTTCCTTTTGTCTTGCATTAGATACCAAGTTTTCATGCTTCATTCAAGTGTGCAGACTTTGGATCAGAAGAAAGTGCTTGAAACTCCACCTTTTGGCATCCGCAAAATTGCAAGTATTAGAGGACTTTGTCCGATGCTACAATGATCTGTTTTGCCTTTGCTTTTACAGTGACTCTAGTTTTGGTGGTTTTGGTTTTTTTGCTTTGCAGATTCTTTCTACTAATATTGCAGAAACCAGCATAACAGTCAATGATGTGGTGTTTGTCATTGACTCAGGCAAGGTGAAAGAGGTAGGATTGCCTTAAATTTTCCTAGTGCAATTCTAAAACACACAGTGCATAAACTTTGGGGAACTTGGTTTTTTTTTCTTTTTACTTTACATGAAAATGAAAAAAAGCTTTTACTAGCTGAGAGCTACTGCCTGTCAGGCAACAGTCCTCGCTGAAAAGTTTCAACATCCATTTGTTTGAAGACAAATACTGTAAATAGCTAGCTGTCTAAAAAACCTTGTAAAAGCTAATCTAGGTTCATGTATTAATGGATCTCTCTCTTTTGCAATTTAGTATTTCTGCTGGATTTTTAAAACAAGTCCTCAGTTTAGACCACCACCTTCCTGAGACTTAGAGAGCACTGGGAGTTCCTTTTGTCCTACTATTGTATCAAGTCCAAAAATAATCCATGAAGTTTTTAAGCAGTTTTTTTTGCTGTGTTCAGTGCCCATTCCTAATTACTTGTTCAAGAAAAGTGAGAACACACAATGAGGCAATTTAAGACCTAGTGTACAGCTTTGAAAATGAAATTGGATTTCATAGGTGATATGCACACCAAATTTCTGAGGTTCTCATAAAGTGGTTTTTTTTGTAATTGTACATCAGTCTTAAGAAAACAAGTAGGTAATTTCCAAGAGAGATAAAAAGGAAAACTTTATTTGGTATAATAATGTAGTTTTACCTGCTTTGTGATATCTCAGAACACAGATTTGACATAGCTTTTACTGACTTGCAATTACCTATTGACTAGAAAATGGTGACTTTCACAAACTGTGGAGCATTAAGATACTACAAAGGAGATACCATCATAAATTCACTTGAAACTGAGAAGGTACCTTTGTTGCAGAAGCTACTGTATATCTCTTAGTGTTTCATACTTTTTAGGAAACTTCTGTTGGTAATCTAAATAACTAGTAACTTTTATTTCATGTACCCTATTGAGTTTTCAGTTTATATTCCTTTCTTTGTTTTTCTAGAAGTCTTTTGATGTGCAGAGTTGTGTTCCAGTGCTAAAAATGGGCTGGATTTCAAAAGCCAGTGCTGTCCAGAGAAAAGGCAGGTAATAAATGCCTCATACTGGTTTCCATTTTGCAGATATCCACAATCTGTGTTTCGAATAAAGCACACAATGTAGTAACTGTTTCTAGCCTAGTCCAGTGTGTAGGGTCAGTATGTATTTCCTTGGAATAATTTCCCAAGTTGTAGAAGAGTGATGCTCAAGCATTTCCCAAAGGTCTGGGTTGTTTTCCCCCCATTAATTTGTTCTCCTTCCTCTTTCTCCCATGTAGCACCAGCAGTCACAGTGTCCAGTGGGGTGTTTTCACATCTTGTCTGTGGGCAGAGGACTGCCTGTTTCACTTTCTCCAAGCTATCCATGACTTAACAGGCCATGATTATATTCTTCCCAACACTGTGGGTGAGGGCTCAGAAGTTTGTGTAGCAACAAATGCCTGTTTAATCAGTCATACTGGCATTAAGCTGCACATTTGCACATAGATGTATATCAATGAGAGAGCTGGCTGTCTCTCATTCACTCACAAGTTATTTAATCTTTATTCTGCCTTTTACTCCAAGCATCACTTCTGTTTGGGGGATGTGAGAGGAAGAAATAAAGTTTGCAACTGATTCCTTACAACAAAGGATGATTGAGATTTGGACTGGTCTTAAGTTAGCAAAAACCCCACAGCACTTTACATTAGATAAGCCTTGTTTTTCTTTCTCCAGATTTCTCCGTGTTGGGTTAAAATTACCATAAAAAATTGCCACACTCTCAAAGATAACTCACGATTGGAACACTCTCACTTTGCATGTGACTGACAACACTGTCTTCATAGAACTGCTTCTTCTTTTCCATTCTGAGTTTCTGTGTCTCTTTGTTGGCTTTAGGTTTTGTTTTTAGAAAGAAATCCTCATTTTCACCACTTCCCGTATTTTATTTTCAAGGGCTGGGCGCTGTCAGCCTGGAGTCTGCTTTCGTCTCTTCAGCAGGCTGCGATTTCAGAATATGTTGGAATTTCAGTCTCCAGAACTTCTAAGAATGCCGCTTCAGGTGCATGTTCAGTTAGAAACTGTAACTTTAAAAAATACAATGTCCTCAAACCATACTATTAATTGCAACAAATCATGGGTTTGGGGTTGCTTCCAAATCTTGGTAATCTTTTTTGTTCTGCCTTTTACCTTGCAGGAGATTTGTTTGTACACAAAACTTCTGACTCCAATTAATTGTCCAGTTGTAGACTTTCTTATGAAAGCTCCAGATCCTCCGCCTGCTGTAACTGTGAGAAATGCTGTGCATATGCTTAAGGTCAGAGAAGGAATAGGTTTAGATGGTAATTGTGTTTGATCCCAAATTTGTGGTGTAGCAGTCTGTCTTACTGACTTCAGTTTGTACTGAAGCCGTTTTTAATTACCTAAGGATGTTCTGAGTTTTTGTTTATTGTCTGTTTTCATTTTGTGTGTGGGGATGTGGTTTTCCATGTCAAGGGAAGAGAGTGCTTTGAAGTCTTGTCTCTGTTAATAGTTTCACTTGCTTTTTTAGTGTTTGGAAACAAGTCTAGTTAATGTCCAGTATTCACATCCTTTCTGCTTTCTCTGTAAAGTGATTTTGTCCACCCTACCCGTCCCCCTCTCCTTTGTTTGTTCATTTGTTTATAAACAGACCATAGATGCCATGGACCCTTGGGAAGATCTCACTGAGCTTGGTTATCACCTCACTGAATTGCCTGTAGAGCCACACCTCGGTAAAATGGTGTTGTATGCTGTAGTTCTGAAGTGCCTGGACCCCGTTCTGACCATTGCCTGTGCTCTTGCCTGCCAAGACCCTTTTGTGCTGCCCACGCTGGCCTCCCAAAAGCGAGCAGCCGTGCTGTGCAGGAAGCGTTTTGCTGCCGGGACGTTCAGTGACCACATGGCCCTGCTCAGGGCTTTCCAGGTAGAATTTCATTTCAGAGAGTTCTGATCACAGCACACCAGCCAAGCAATGCAAATGTACCAAGCCACTTGGATGTAGAGTGGTGGACTGTGCTTAAGTACTCAGAGAAGACTTTCTTTTTGCCTAGTGGCTTTCCTGGGTATTGGACTCAATAAATTTTATTGAGGGAACCCTTTTTGTAGTATGTTTTGTTGATATTTTCAAACCTTATAAAATTCTAAATGTTCTAACCATGTGCCTCTTTATATCTTACTACACTGAACTTCAAATCATGATCTTAATGTAATGATCTTTATTTCTTGTTTTAACTTGACATAATCATCATTCTAGTGAACACGTAAAGAGAATCTAATTCTTGAACAGAAAAAAGTATCTGGTTTGATACATTAACTTTTGGAGTAGGTTTTGCATTTTATTGACATAAATGTAATCTTTTTTAAAAAATGCAGTTTTAGTTTAAGCCCTTCAAATTAATAGGCAAATGTAAAAACGTTGTCAGGCATGGCAGAAGGCCCGCAGTGACGGCTGGGAGAGAGCCTTCTGTGAAAAGAACTTCGTATCCCAAGCCACAATGGAAATCATTGCAGGAATGAGAACACAGTTGCTTGGCCAGCTTAGAGCCTCAGGTAAAGAAGTTGGAAACAATTTTAACCTTGTTTTAAAGTCAGGCATTTAGAAATTGTAACAAAAGTCATGTTCACTGGTGTAATTTTCCTTACTTAATTTGAAATACACCTCCATGTACACATTCATGCAGGGTATGGTGTAGATGAGGAAGTGTGGCTGATCTAACTGAAAGCACCCTCATCTCCACATGCCACTGCATTTCATGTTTTAATAAATTATTCCCACAGGAAATGTCTTTAAATTGTAGAAAACAGCAATATTCTGTGTTAGTATGAAACCCCTTATCAGGAAGGATTTCAGTGTAATGGTTTCTTCTTGCTGCTGTTAAGGTTGGCAGTGGTGAAAAATGAAACAATTAAGTCGTTTATTTCACCTTTAGTTTCTAACTCCTTTTGAGAACCAAAGAGAAGCTAACGTGGTGCTGTTTTGTCTTTTTCATTTGTCAGGTTTTGTGAGAGCCAGAGGAGGAGCTGATATTAGAGATGTTAATGCTAACTCTGAGAACTGGGCTGTGATTAAAGCTGCCTTAGTGGCTGGGATGTATCCCAATCTGGTGCATGTAGACAGAGAAAGCCTGCTGTTGACTGAACCAAAGGAGAAGAAAGTGCGATTTCATCCTACCTCTGTTCTTGGCCAGTCTCAGTGTAAAAAGGTAAAATCACTTGGAATTCATAGTTCAAAAAACACGGCACTAAAATCTCTCCCATGTTTTAGAAATGTCTTTTCCTAGTTGTCAGTACGTTAAAAGCACGATGGGCATTTAACACTACAGCTTTAGAAAATACTGTTCTACTCAGCTGAGAGAATTGGAGTTGTTTCATTTTTCCATTGTTTCAATTAGTCCTTTCTCTAGATGGAACAAGGCAAAATGGTAAAAAAACCGCCCCAGTTATAAAATTGTTTTAAAGATATAATGATCCCTACTCTTAAAAGCAAGTTTTTCTCTGAAACTTTTTTTTAACATTTCTTTTTAAAGCAAAATATTTTGTTTTATCATGGTAGGATAATTTGTGAATCTGGTTGAATTCTCTCACGCTTTTTTATTTGCATGTATATTTTTATATGTATCTAATTATACATGTATTTATTTCTCAAAATACAGAATCATAGAATGGTTTGGGTTGGAAGGGACCGTAAAGCTCATCTCATTCCAACCCCTGCCACGGGCAGGGACACCTTCCACTAGTCCAGGTTGCTCAGAGCCCCCCCAGCCTGGCCGTGAACACTGCCAGGTTGAGGCATGCACAATGTCTGTGGATAAAATGAGAGATACGTTCAAATTTACATTCATTACAGGTAGAGGGTATAATAGCCTGGTCTTACCTGCTCTTGCACAGATTGCCCCAGCAAATGGACAAGCTGCAGCCATCCAGGCCCTCCCTACAGACTGGCTTATATACGATGAAATGACGGCAGCTCACAGGACAGCAAACATCAGGTGCTGCTCTGTTGTGACACCTGTCACCGTGTCCCTCTTCTGTGGACCAGCCAGACTGCCAAGTAATGCCTTGCAGGCATCTTCATCCTTTCGAGGTACACCGGAGTCTGGATTTGGAATGTTTCCGTTGCTGTCCATCAGTGTGTGACAAGGAAAGCTTACTTTTCAGTAATATTTAATACATATATTGGCTGATTCTGGAAACAGCGCTGTTATAATTCCTGTAGTTATTCAGGAAGAGTTTGTCGGTCCTGTAAGAAATCTCTCCGTTTTGGGATTCCTTACATATTCAAGTCCATAAATGACACAGTTCCAGGGTATCAGAAACTGCAGTATAGTTCATAAGGAAAGAATGCAGCCACAATGTCTAATGATCATACTGGTACTGAGAAGTGTAGTATGTGTGTTCTTTTTCTACAGACCACTTTATTTGATACATTGAACCAGATTATTGAAATGGCAAGAATAATTTAGAAACAATCAATATGGCAAACAAGTCATGTTGCTTCTAGCTGACACATACATTTTCAAGATAGGTTCTATTGATAATTTTTAATGTCAGGTAACTGCACTATTAACTCTAAGTAATAGAGAAGATATAGAAATTTCCCTTTTTTTCCTCATTTCAATTGAGTCCTGCTGGAATGGAAGCAAAAATAACTGCAGCTAGTTGTCATAGTTTGAATCAAACTAAAAGTCCAACTTATTTCTGAAGCTTTCCTGTCTTGCTTTTAAACTGTGAACCTTAGAGTAGTGTTTATGCTGATTGAATTGCATTTTAGAAAAATCAGGAATCCTAATTAATAGCCATATCTGTATATATATATTTCCTTACTAGGTCTTTAAATCTGCTGTTTTACTAGGAAATAGAGCCACGTGTGGTTTTGCAAACAGCTTTAGGCAAAAGTTGGATAGTGGCCTGTGAATACTGGGGAAGGTACATGAGTTGAGTCACATCATATCAGTACAGGTTTTTACATAGCAGGACTTTCAGCAGGTCTGGCTACTTGATTGCTGCTATCTGGAGCAAAGACTTTCCAGTGTATTTGCAGAAAAGAAGAGGTAGTTTTACAAATGGTTACATTTAAAAGTCAATTTTAGAAGGAAAAATATTATTGCTTGTAACACAGTAGTATGCAGGTTTTTGTGTGTAAGCAGAAATAATATAGAGATGCTAATGCACCTTTTGTCTTTAATTCAGGGGGATGGGTATCTAATGATAGCAGTGACAGTGAGATGGAGGACAAAACAGCTGCTGATCTGCCACTGCTGAAGCTGGATGAATGGCTCCATCTCAAACTGGACCCTGAAGTAAGAAAGAAATTAGTCCTGGGCTTGCTTCATGTAGAAGAATTGTAAAAAGATATGAAAAGGTGTTTGTAACATTTGAGTAGCCCAGAATTTTCTCCAAGAACGTCATGGTCCATTTGGGTCTCTCAAACCATGTACTCTGTGATTTAACCTTTACTTGACGAGCTCGTCAGGAATTGAAGGGCTTCAATCCCCTTTGGCACAGAGTTGTCTGTCACGTGAATTCGTGTATTCAACATCCGGGCTGCAATGCTTCATCACCTACCACCCATACCTTTCTGTTCTTTTACCTGTGAGCAAAAAGAAAGAAAATAATTAGTCACCTAAGTCAACAGTGAGAGTGCTCACCCCTCTTCCTCCCTCTTGGTGTGGGTGTCCTGTCTCTCACACAAGGGAGCAGGAAAGCCTCTGCAGTCCAGATGCTGTTGGATCTGCTTCACAAACTTTCTGGGCAGTGCGCTGTTTTAAATGTCTGAGCTTGGCAGATTTGTCCCTTTCCACAGGTCAGCAGATTCTGAAGAGATTCTGCCAGACAAAAGATAATGGCTGCAAGGGACAGCAAGCTGCAGGTGACAGTGGCTGCGTAAGGGCCCTTCTGCTCCTTCTGGCCTCCTGTCCTGCCTGCATGGTGCTCCATCAGGCCATAGCATGAGCTGGGATAGCCAAAATCTGAACAAGAGCTGAGAGAACAGTCACATTGGCATATTGTGCTCTTCTTTCTCTGAGAGAATAACCAAAATCAGATCAAAAAAGGAGCACTTGAAGCTGGAGTTGCTGAAAGAAAGTTGCTGTCAGATTTTGGAAGGAGAAATTTCAAAACCTCTTTGAAATAGAAGTCTTTATGTCATTGAGGAGCTGTGGCGATGGTAGGAGGTAGTTTATGGGTCATGAAACATACAGCTTTACCAGCTCTAATAATAACACTGTCTCTCCTAGACGTGTCCAAAAGAGTAATTTTTAAAAACTGATTACAATGGAAGCATTTCTGATAACATGGGAATTAGACTACAGTCTTCTGAACTTAGTCATCACACTTGAGCAGGTGTCTCTTTAAGAAAAATGTCACTTAGAGCTCTTTTCCCTCAAGTATGACTGAAGAGTGCATGAGTAGAGACTGATTTGAGAGGAAGGGCATAAAGCATGAAAGGATTGGGTTTTCTCAGAAGATAAAAAGGAAAAAAAAAGTCTGTGGGTTTACAGTACAAAGCTAAGTTTAGTACAGAGCTAAATGAAATGTTTCAAAAATTACCTTGCACCCAAGGCAAAGAAAGTAAGTCAGCATCTTAGTTTAAATATGGATTATTCCCCTTCCCCAAGACCTTAGTCTTGCCTTTCATTGTGGGCCCTGTTTATATTAGAATGCCAGGTGCTGCCTGCTGTGAAAAAGACAGGGTCCTCTTACCTGTGTGATCTAATTTTCATCAGTATTTAACAGAACTGGAATTCACTGCAGGCTGCTGGTATGCTGCTGCAACTCAGGCAGAAGTGGCACAGCTTGTTCCTGCGTCGTATGCGAGCTCCTTCTAAGCCGTGGTCTCAGGCTGATGAAACAACTGTAAGAGCAATTACAGCTGTTCTGAGTGCTGAAGAACAGTCTGCAGGTCTGCAGCAGCCTTCAGGAATTGGCCAGAGACCAAGACCTGTGACTTGTGAAGAGCTTCCTTTGGCATCTACATGGAAGTCAACCAACAGCAGAAAAAGCTCAACAGAAACTGAATTGTCTGCCTCCTCTCATGCTGAAAAGTAAGATGTTGAGGTCTTCCGCTCACTGTAGGTTGCAATTGATGTATACAAGCTTCACTTAAATTTCTGCTAGTCATAGGAGGTGGAAACCATGGAAATACAGTTGAAAGGTGTTATACTGTTGTGTGCTGCTTTGTAATCCCATAAAGAAGTGTTTCATACCTGGGCCTGCTGTTTGAGAGAGCAGTCAGGAATATTGTCCATGAATTGTGATGCTTGAGAAGTAGCAGAAGAGGTTTACCAGTAGCATTAAAAAGCAATGCATGATCAGTATGGGATTTTTAGTTAGGGTTTAATAGATTTTGTAGTTGCTGTAATACGTGTGGTCATGCAGTAGCTGACAGGTCGATGTAAAATGTTCAGTGACTGCTTGTGAAACTCAAGGTATGTCCTTTTTAGGGTTTCAGTGAAATCTGCTTCTCCTGCACTCCGCCAGCCAAAGAAGTACAAAGAAAAAGACATTTTGCTCTCCAGACGATCCTCAGCTGACAAACCAGCTCAGTCCTCAGTGAAGCCTGCAGAGAGCAGTAGCTGTTCCAGCCCCTGTGCTGGTCCTCCTTCTCCAGTGTCTGGAAAGGTAGAGTTCTCTAACATATCACCCTGCTCTTCCAAAGTAATAGAATTTCTTGCTGATCTCATTCTGCAATTCGGTATTTTACTGATAAATTAAATTTTACTGATACAAAGTAATAGAATTTCTTGCTGATCTCATTCTGCAATTCGGTATTTTACTGATAAAACTTTCCATTTATAACAGCTGCATAATACTTCCTTCTGGAACTTAAAATCTAGACTAAATATCCTTGTTTCACTAGTTTAATACAGCAAAAATAATTTGTGGACTGCTGAGGTAAAGCTATGCAAAGTAGAAAAAATGAGATTTTAAAACAAAACTTGTTCTAATAAACGTGTATTCGTTTTTTCCAACTACATGAGTATATTATACGCACACTTTGAAGTTTTTGGATTCTGCCTTACTATGACTGATTAGGGTTTTTGTGATGGTTATTTTAACAAAGCATGCATTTTTAATGAGAGTATTGTGGTAGTTGTCCCTGTATAATTGAATAGTAGACTGCAGTAGCACTAAAGAGATCATTGAGAGGAAACTTCATGGACTCATTGGAGGATTTAGTAATTCCTCTTGAATCTTTCAGCTTTTCAATAAAGACAGTGTAAAAGGAAGAAACTATGTTTCCTGAATGCAGAAATGCGGGTAGTGGGCTGTAGGCTGCACTCTAGGATGATTAATTTTGGTGTCATCTCAAGGTGTGTCAGACTTAAACCAAGTCTAATTAATCACCAGACTTTTAAATCCTATTCTGTTCTACTTGTTTTCTGCCCCTCATGGATGAATTACTGCGGAAGGGGCTAACGGCGGGCCTGTCAGCTAAAGGAGCGAGGAGAAGCTGAGAAGCAAGAAGCTGATAAGGAGCTCTCTCCAAGGCTGTTACCAAGGAGACCGAGAGAAGAGAGGAATTGAAGAAAGATAAGGAGAGAACTTCGTAGCTGGACAACGTAGTTTTAGAAAGTTAGCTGAAGTCACTGTTACTTTTCACCAGTGGTGTTATGTTGATTTATTGATGCCAATAGTTGGGGCAGAAGAAGTATAAACAATTAGAAAGTATATAAAAGGTCAGCCACTGTCGATAATAAAGAGTTGCCATCAGAGACTGCGTGTGGTCTCTGCTTTGTGTCGCGACCACCTCGACAGCGACATGTGGTGATCAGCGAGTGGAACAGCCCAGTGTGAGTGCTCAGTCGAATCCATTTACAAGCAGTGCTTGAAATAATGTCAAATCAAACTCTGACCATGGATCTCTTAAACAGCAGCAACAGCAAACGCGATCAGTAATTTACCAGATTCGATTGGCAGTAGACTACCTCCTCGCAGAGGAAGGAGGGATCTGTGGAAAATTTAATACTTCAGAATGCTGCCTAGAGATCGATGACCACAGTCATGTAATTAAAAACGTTACTCAAAATATTAGAAAACTAACCTGTGTTGGAACACTTGTTTGGAGAATCTGATTAGTGGGACAACTCGTTCACCTGGAATGGCAAATTGTGGAAGAAATTGGTCTTCTTTGTGGTGTGTGCACTAGCAAGTGTAATATTTCTACCATGTGTAATTCCATGTCTAGTCCAGATAGTAACCAGCATTGTCCAAAGCAGCATCATGCTGCAAGGTAACGTGGAAGGGAAAAATGGTGAAAAAGTAACCGTAATAAAAGAACAGAGTGATCAGAATGCCAGAGATATGCTTGAACATCTCATTTTCCACAAGCAACTGAGAAAAGTAGAAGTGGAACTTTAAAAGGTTGATGCAGGCTAGAAGCCTGATCAAATAGTTAGAGGGGGGAATTGTTAACAATAGGTTAGAAAGGGTTGTAAAATAGTTGATAATTGTTAAGCAGGTGCTGTTAGTTTGGTTATGGTAAAAGGGGTTAAAAGGGTATTTATAAGAAACGCGGTACTCAGCATACTGTATTACACCTGTGAAAAACGCCAATCACTTGTGTTAAAATTTTAGAAGTTTAATAGTAAAGAATAGTAATAAAAACAGGACAATAAGAATTTGGAGAATCAAAGTTAGGACAACAAAAGACAATAAAAAGCAAAGAATAACAGACATCCGTATGCTCTTGGGCACTAAGCCACAAAAGCATACCTCGCTAACAAAGGATTAACCCTTCAAACCCAATATGCCTGTTGCATATTTATCTATCTCATACATTATTCACAAATTCTTTCCAAACAAAGGGTATTTTCTGGTTATTGTCAACTTCCCCCCTCATCTTGTAAATCAGTGTTTTGGCTCCAAGAAGTCTGGAAGAAGTCTGGTTCTTCCTGATAAGGAGGCAATAATTCTTCTTTTGAAATGTTAGTGTCTTGTTGCTGTTATTTCTGTGCAAAGAATTTCATGATGATCTTATCCATTCCTTGAGCTAGTTAAAAAAAGTATCTTACATCGCATCGTTTCTATTTTAATATTATCTTAGAGCCTAAAACTATATTTACCACACTACTTAAAAGGATTAATACAGCACTAAAAAAATTAATACAAAATTAATAAGTTAATTAACATAACTTTCCAACATAACACGTATAGTATTCATTTTGATATTTGTGAAAAGACAATCACATAATATGCATTTTTCACACACCTAAGTAAAGTGCACCACCCCCCAAGTGAAACCAGCCAGCCTGGACAGAACTGTAATGGGCCAATGAAGCCCCTTAAACTTTCATGCAAATGAAGGATCCAAAAAGAAACAAATCCAAAGGGACAAAAAACAGGATAAAAAGGGGCATCTGACCCACTGAATTCGTGCCGCTCCACCTGGAACATTGAGGACATGGCTGTTCAAGAAGACCCAGTGCCAGCGCCGCGGCATCCTCAACAGGAACGCTCCTGCTCGGCCTGCGGGCCCCCTTGCTTTAGGCCTTTTTATTATAATAAATGCTGAAATCACTTTTAGTACCGGGAGTGTGGTCCCATTTTTAACTGTACTATATCAGAAGAATTTACTAAAGCCAATAATAGTGGAAGTCAATAACTACATCAATTATTCATAACAATCAGTTAACAAATGTTTTCTGAATATGGGACTGGGAAGGCAGTGGACTTGGATGGGCGTCCTGGTTGGGAATGGGAGGAAATTCAGGGAAGTGATGCAAAGCTTTTTTGTAAGTGACAGTCTGTTGAACCACTGAGAAGCTGGACACGGCTCTGTGAAACACGCATGTTAAAGACAAAAAAACCCGGGAACTGTCTCTTGCGATGGGTGAGGAGGTGGAGGGCCCTGGCCCCCGTCTCGGCCAGGCCGGGCCGGGCGGTCCTGCCGCGAGCCAGGCCCCTTTCCCCCTCCCCGGCCACCCGCCGGTCGCCTCATCGGCTCCGCCCTGGCCAGGCCAGTTTTGGATTGTTTTATGGGACTTTTTCTATGTTTGTCCCCATTTATGAAGGGATTAAACCAAAGCGTAAACATAAATGTTAAAAACAGGCAAAATGAGGCTAGGATCTTTTAAAAAGCTCCGGCCTGTTTATGAAAAATCAAAGCAACTGAAGACGAGAGCCCAGGGTAAGCCTGTGGCCTACGCAGCAAGTCAGAGATACAAGTGTCAGCCTGTAGGCAGCACAGGGTGCTTCCTTGGACACTGAGAGAGTGTCCTCTCTCAGTCAATTCCCAAGTCTTCTGCCCTGGCCATGGCAGTGACTAGCTAGCATAGAGTAGTCCTCCTGGGAGTAAAAGACAGATTCGCCCATGGACTTCTGGCTCTTTGACCCCTGGTTTCTCCATTCCCTGTTCCCTCATGGGTTGGATATATTGTTGCCCGTCTACTAATTGTAAAATATCAAAGATGATATTTTTACTAATTTCTTTACTTACATTCATACCAATACCTTACTTTGCCTGATCTCCTTTTCCCTTTTCTCCTAGTTTCACTCAGTTTTAGCCTTCCATATGTTTTCCCCTGACCCCTTCCTTGTTTTGTTAAACTAATAAAATGGGGAAAGCAGAGTGGAGGAAGGGGGAACAGGGGAACGTGGAATAGAGGCATGCACATAGAAAAGGGGAGAGAGAGGGATTCATGTAATTGTTACAATAAATAAGGTGCCTTATTTATTGTAACAATTTTTAGGTTACAGCCCAGTACCCAGACAAACATCAAGATGCTCTCCAGCATGATTGTGAGGCTGCCCTGGATCATTGTCAGCACCAGCACTGCCTGGATCATCCAACAGCCCAAGCAAAATATATGGGTCACTCTTGTGAAGTCTTTACAACAGGACAGTTTCTGCATGGCCATGGGCAGCGTGGAAGAGCCTTTATCCCCATGCCTGCTGGGAATCCCTTTGGCATCCAAAGATTATCCCTATACAGGTAAGAGGCCCAACCCTGTGGGCACCTGGGATGAGTGGACAAAGATTTTACCACATGCACCACAAGAAGCCCAAGAACTGGGGTCTTCCAAAGCAACATTGTGTGTTCAGTTTTACTATAAGCAATCTAATCAGCTATGGTCTAAAGCCACGCAGGCCCAATTAATTCCTAGAAGAGATGTGACACCAATTTGAAAAGAACATAATTCGGCCAACTGGTGCAATTACACCAGTCCCATATTGTCTACGTCCTCTCCATACCCCAGAGTGCTCCCCAGGGGAGTGTTTCTTATCTGTGGGGATGGAGTGTGGGCAGGGTTCCCCTCACGACTCCAAGGGCAGCAGTGCCCACCATCCACCTCCCCCATTTTTAGTGGTTCCCTTATGAAATCAGGTATTTATTGCCTTCGATGGGTTTGTATTTTTCCCAAAGCTGTTTGTATTTGTTTGGGAAGCAGGAGTGCCTGTATGTGATCCTGTTTACTCCATTGAGACAGCTTTGACTTTGCCTCCCAAAATGAAAAAGCAGAAGACTGTAGCAGGAACTAAGTATAGATAACATATAATATATTGCTGTTGGTCTTTGCTATACCCGTGCCAAAATTGTGTGAAAATGTCAGTGTGTTCTCTTCCCTTCATGTTCACTTCCTGCTTTCCTGACCTATACAGTGTTTTTTCATCTTGTATACCACTTTTATGCTCCCTGAATATGTTCTTTCCACTCTAGTCTGAGAATCTTATCTTGATCTCTGACTGTACTGATACGGTGGTTTACATACTTTGTCCTCATGGCATTTGAGAAACAGCTTTCTATTAGCTTAATCAAAGTTTCTATGTCACTTGTATGTTCTAAAATTAGGAAGAATTGAATTTCTACTGCATGCTGTTGTAGCTGAAATTTATTTATAACCTGAATCCATTTATTCTGCCACTGATTAAAATCACTGTAAAGCAATGAGGCATGGCTTGTGGAGTTTGACTGATGGAGCTGTAGGCCTGTTTTGGCCAGCTATTTAATCGTATATAATCCATGCAAAACCAATTTTTAAACAAATTCAGAGTGTGTTGTGCTGCCCAGCCAACTGGACCGTTTTCTGTGTGCTGTGCAGTTGTGTGGGGGCACAGTTGGAATGCACCTCACAGTATTAACAAGGGAGAATGAATTGCATCCACTAAGAGCACGGAAATTTTTATCTGTGCCAGGTCACGGCTGTGGCCCCGACAGCACTGGGATTTATCCACATACTTTATAGACATACTGTGTCTAATTAGATAAATTTTGTGAAATCTCTTTTCTTACTCTGCTGTAAGATTATGCAATGTTATGGCTGCAATCATTAGAAATGAACTGAGGAATTTTGTAAAGCTGTGAGAATGAACTTTGAGGGCTTGTTTTCAGCTGCATGCAGCACCGCTACTGCACATATGATGCATCTCTTTTGATTTTAGCATTGCCCAGCTACAGCAATTAATTTTTCTTTGTGTTCCAGAGGGTGCTGTCCATCCTCCTAAACTTATACCAGAGCGTGGCAAACGCCCATGTGCCTGCCAAACATTCAGACGTCGCCCTGGAAGAGTTACCTTGGACAGGGCTTTGTGCACTCTTGTGTGAGAATGTTGAAGCCCTGATCTTGAACTTCCACAAGGCTAACGAGAGGCTGAGTGTCCCCAGGCATCAGCTGCCTCTGCTGAGCTCAGGGACATTTGTGCACACTGCAGTCTCGTTACAAAGGAGAAGAAGGAGTGGTATTCATCCCCCCAAGAGGATTTGGACATTAACAAATGAACACCAGTAATTATGGCTGGTCCACTGCTCAGTTTGATGCTGTTGCTGTGAGCATTTAGATGGGACTGGAGTGTGCATCAAGTCTCTCAGCTCCACTTTCTGTGCAGGACATTCTGAAAGGACTGTCTGATACCCGCCACAGGCACCTAATTCAAGGATAATAAATTCATCTTACTGATGAAGAAACTCACAGAATGTAGTCATTTCCAGTCATAAAGCAAGTCTTTATTTTACCATAATCCATAGGCAAAATACACTTTCTCCAGGAATACCATCTTTAAATGATGTGTTTACGACTCAGATGCACTATTTGAAAGATTGCTAGTCTGAGGTTTTCTGTTTAATTGCAACTTTCGGATTATGGCATTTTTATTCAGAAACACAATAGAAATACCTGACATCTAAAACATGTCAGTATTTGTGTGAAGGAGGAGCTGTACTTTTCTGAGTGATATTAATGCAAGTGAGCTTACGTGGCCTTTCTTCCCAGAAAACCTTGTATTTTTAGGAAAAAAAAAAAAAAAAACAAACAACCCTTTCTAAATAGATCAGCTGGGTCCTGAGACTAAGCTAAGAGTGGCTAAGCCACTCTTCAGGGTTCCACTTTGTTTTCTGGTTTATTTCTCTTTTGAAGTAAAAGAGGAAAGGGAGAAGGAAAGACATGGGAAGGGAAGGAGATGGATATTGTTGGCAGTGTTTGTGGGGTTTGTGTCTTACTGTTCTTGCTTTTTGATTGAGCCTTGTTACTGAGACTGATTGTGAGGTCTCTAGGGATCTTCTCATGTACTTAGCAGCTTTTCTGGGATTTTAGACTGTGTTGCACCAAACGTTTTTCCTACAGCTCAGCGTGATCTATCTGGAAGTGTCTTGCTGATATTTTCTAGTAACAAAGTGCAGGTATGTGCATTTGGAGATCATTGTTGGCTTGGTTCATTCCTCCATGTAATTTGCATGGGAGGTGCAGTGTTAAACCACAAGAGTGAATCCCTTCATGCTTGTTGAAAACACATCGTAAACTTAGGAGCTACTTGTAAGGAAAACATTCTCTATGCTAGAATTCCCTGAAATTGTTTCAAAACTTAATAATAATCTGGAATGTCTTGGCTTTTCAACAAAACAAACAAAAGAAAAAACAAACAAACAAAAACCAAACAAAGACAAACAAAAACCACAAATAAAACAAAAAATTAAACGCTGTTTTTTAATTATTGCTTGCAATCATCACAAATTTCTAAAGGATATACTTGATTATTAATTTACGAATATACTAAATTTTAATACAGTTGTTTAAAAAAATGTTCGAAGTGTCTGGCTTAGGTTTCCTACAAAGAAGGTGACAAATATCTGCAAGGTGGTAAAAGGATGGCAGAACCCAAACCAAATAAAATATTTTGTTTCAAAATATATTTCAGTTTTGTTTTGAGAACCAAGTAATTCATCTGCTGTGCAAGGGTTTTACTTAGTTTTAATGAAAATTTTGAAGAAATTACAGTTTAGATTTTTTGCTGGAATAGTCTGTGCTTGACTCAAAGTGAAAAGGTAAATAATAATTTCTTCTTAAATTCTTGTCACACAGATATCTCACCTAGAATACATTTGCAAGCACAAGACTGACACTATAAAAAACCTTCAGCAGAAGCAGGAGGAGGCTTTTGAGAAAATGCCTGAACAGTTAAAAGCACAGGAACATTGCAGGCAGAAAGAAAAGCAATATCTTGAAGAGCAGGACTCAAATATCCTTGTAGAAGTTCATGCAAGAGCACAGGTATGCTGCTGGGAACTTCTAATTTTTTTTCTTGTACCATTTAATGGATTCTTTCAGTAGTTTAACACCCTTAGCAGTTTAAGGTCATTTGGGAATGTTAGTATATTTTTAAAGTAAAAAAAAAACCCAAACAGCAAACCAAGCCATCACTGTGCTGATATTAACATCATTTAAAATAAGGCCTGAGGGTGTATAGGACTTTTATTGTGAGTCCAGCTCCGAGCTGCCTTTGGAGGAAGTAATCCTGAAGTGGTCCTGGTCATCTCTTCTGCTTCCTCGATTGCTTCGCTGCAAGTTTCCTTCCTTTTCATTTGAAAAGCCCTTAGAGTTGGGATTTAGATGGCAGGGGCCCATGTGATCTGGAGAAGGAATAATAGAAGTACAAACAGTCATAGAAACAACAGCAGTATGAAACCAGCCCTACAGCCAATCAATTTCTCTGAAGTATTTTGTCTCCAAAGACTGGTGACAAGTCTGGAGTCTAAAGGGAATCCAGGAAGCCAAGTGTTCTGATCAGTGTGGCCAGACTAGCACACACACCTTCTCTGAGTCATTGGCTAGGTCACAGCCATCTGCTGCTCCCAAAACAATCCCTGCTTTTGTCTTTACTGTAGAGGGAAGCTCAGGCAAAGCCCACCCACTGCCAGCTGCCCTCAAAGGCAAAAGGAATGCCCCAAGTGCTCCCTGCCTGCATCCAAGTGCCACAGTGGCTTCTGTAGGGAGTCCAAAATGTCTCTCCCAACACCAAACGAGGAGGAACGTGTGTTACAGCCCATGCTGAGGCACACACACTATAATACACTGCTCAACTGGACAAGGAATGCACAGGACGTACTCAGCAGCTTCAGGCACCTCCTCAGCAGCCTGAGAGCCAGCCCTCTCCCACAGCTCCAGCCTGGCTCTGCAGGGGCTTCCCGTGGCACCTCCCTCCTTCTGAGGGGAAGCTCTGGGCTTCCCTTTCTCTTTGGGCCTGCAGCGCCATTCCTGCCTTCCTCAAACCTGCGCTCTGGTAGCCTCTCACCAGACCGCTCCCTGAAGACACAAAAATCTCTCCAGCACTGTTTGCCAAGGGCCAGCTAAGAGACAATGCCACCCAGACAGACAGTGTCCAGAGAAACAGTGCCCAGAAGGAGCCCAGAGGAGTCCAAAACAACACACAAACTCTCTTTTCACACTCTGTGCCTCTTGACTCTCTCTGGTTCTTATCTTTTCTTGCCCAGGCTGCATGATGGCAATTTACTGCATCATCTCAAGCAGCCTGTTCTCCTGCTCCTTCTGTACCTCTGCCAGGAAATTTTCCCCTTGTGCCAGCAGCTGCTGTGCCTCCAGACGCTGCCCTTCTGACTCCTGGTGAGGGGAGGAAGACACTTCCACATGAAGTGCCAGCCAAGCTCCCCAAATAATCAGTGGACACTTCATGCCTCACACCACCCCCCACCTGAAAAGTGCACGTCAGTAGTGACTTTGTGCCCTCCAGCAATGCTGTCCCAAGCAGAAATTCAAAAGCAGGACCAGCAGGTGAGAGGAAAAGGAGATGCCACCTTCCTTTCCTGCTCTGATGGCTGCCTGTTTCCTGGCCCCTCTCCCCTCAGGATTTCTACCTGTTCTCACAGGTTCAGTTCTCCAAGTGCTGAAGTGCTCCTTGTCATCTCCTTTGCTTCCTGCATGACTTGGCTGCAGGGATGACAGCGATCAGGCTGTCAGAAGAGGCTTAAGAGAGGCTCCGCTGACTGGAGAAATGGATGCTGCCCAAAGGGGAAAAGGAACAAACCAAATTAAAAGAGAGAAAGGAAAAAGGAACCATTCTTTTCCAAACTGACTTCCTAACAGGGTCCAGCTGGATTCCTCTAGCCCCCAGAAATACACAAACATAGGCGGCCTGAGGGCACCATCAGCACATGAGCCTTCATGTCCAGGATGCTGCTAGCACAGGCAAACATGGCCCAGAACTGCACTAGTCCGTTCCTCAAGGTGTCATCACTTGCTGGCATTTTTGTCCTGACAGCACTGTGGGATTGCTGCTTGCTGTCCAAAGGTTTTGTTCCTTTCAGGAAACTCAACACACTTATTCCAGCTCCTCTTTTCTACAGACATGGGCTATTTGAGTGTCCAAAAGAGATGTGGGGCATTGGGCAGTCCTCAAGAGACTCCCAAGGGCTCTGAAATTATTGACCGCACGTGTTGTTCTCAGGAGCGCTGGACACGCAGGTTTTCAGCAGCAAGCCAGGAGCAAGGACACAAGCAGCAGGGCACAGATGGGCTGAGCTCTGGCTTGCAGGAAGAGCAGTGTCTGCCTTGGCATGCCCCCCGCTCCTGTGCTGGCTGCCATCTTCCTTCTCAGCAGGAACAGCCAAGGAAATGGCCTGGTCACCAGCTCCTTGTCTGCCACAAAACCTGGCAGCAAAGCCACAGCAATTCTCATCTACTTGAGCGGGCCAGGCAGCACATGGGGCTGGCACAACTCCTGCTCAGCTGTCCCCGTCTGCCTGGCAGAAACCTCTAAGGCTGGGGCAGGAGGGACAAGCTGAGTGCCCTCGGATGCTCACAGTGAGCTCCCCCACAGCCCCTGCCTTCCCACGGACCAATCTAGAACCGCTTGGTTCTAGACTGCTTTTGTTGTGTTCTTCAAGCCCCCGTCCCTGGCATTGCAATACTTCAGTTCCTTTGCTACCAGGTAAACATGAATACACCACCTGAGAACAAAAGAGGGTCACAGAAATGACCAGAAGCTGGGAGCTCTCCTCTGAGGAACGGCTGGGAGAGTTGTGCTTGTTTAGCCTGGAGAAGAGCAAGCCCCAAGGAGACCTTTCAATATTTGTAGGGCCTTCTAAGAAGAATGGGGACAAATCTTTTCGTAGGGCCAATTGTAAGAGGACAAGTGTAAATGGTTTTAAGCTACAAGACACTCGATTGGCTCTAAGGAAGAAAGCGTTTACGAGGAGAGTGCTGAAACACTGGCACAGGCTGCCCAGAGAGTTGGGAGGAGCCCCAAGCCCGGCAACATTCAAGGTCAGCTTGGATGGGACCCTGAGCAACCTGATCCACTTGAAGATGTCTTTGCCAGTGACTGGGGTTTTGGACTAGATGACCTTCACCGGACCCTTCTAATCTCAACCAGTCTTGGATCCTGCTTGGTTTTCATTGGAAAAGCACCCAGAGTGGATATTGCTATGTGGGGGGGCCCATCGGAAGCCCTGGAGTTTGGCCGAGGAACAAACCCTGACAGGGAACAGCTCTTTGGGCGGCAGCCGCTTTGCCTTGTACCTGCAGAAGTTCCTTGGCAGAGCCTCGCCTGTCCACATCCATCTGCAGGCAGCAGCCCAGAAATTCACACAAGCCAGAGGGCAGCCTGAGCTTGTGCAGGTCTGGTACGCCTTGCTTGCCTATCAGGTAGTTAGCCTGAAGCCAAAGGAAACATGAGACTCTACGTGATTCTTCCATATCCTTCAGTGCTCACCTAGACCCCATCTTTTAAGCTCCAGCCTGCAGTGGCAATTTCTTGCCTAGCAGATGCTTAGAGATGAGCCTTCCCTCCCAAAGGAAAAAAGGCTCCAGTGCAGCCCCAGCTCTTCCAAGCTGCAACAGGTCTTGCCTTGACAGCTGATGCGAGCCCCAAGGACGTTTTCAAAAGTGGGCCTTGGTGGAAGCACTTTAAGCTGTGGGCATGGGATTTTGTCTAATGGACACACAGGAGAAGGACACCGCTCTCTGAGCGTATTTGCACCTTACCCTCTCACTGGTTTCCCGAATATAAGGAGCCTCTCCTTTGGCCATTTCTATTCCCACGATGCCAAGGGACCAGATGTCCACTTTGGGGCCGTATGGCTCTCTTCTCACCACCTCGGGTGCCATCCAGCAAGTGGTCCCGACCATCGACCTCCGTTTACTCTGCTCAGGGCTGAGCGGAGCACAGAGGCCAAAATCGGCTGAGGAGAAAAACAAACACTGCTTCAAGTAGGGAACCAAGGAAAAGGCTTCCTCACTCTACGTCTCAGAATGCAGTGCTGAATCGAGCTGGAAAAGCAGCTGGGCTCTCATTCCTCAGGGCTGCAGCCAAGGACATGGGCAATTGTCCACTTAGCAACCCCCCCACCCCAGGATTCCCACCCTGGCTTTTCCTCAGGCACTGGAACGTTTACACTGTAACTGTCTCCCTTTGGAAGGAACACACACACAAACCAAAGTTACTCTTGCTACCTTCTTGCTCTCTAGACCACTCAGCCCCTTACAGCTGCGCCCTGGGCTCCCAGAGTGCTCCCTGCCCTCTCACCAGCGCCACTGCTGGGCACCCGGCAGCCGCTCAAAAGCAGCCCCACACCGCCTCCCCGGAGCGCTGCGCCTGACCCAGAACACCCACCCAGCTTGACGGAGCCATCCTGGCCCAGAAGGATGTTGTCACTTTTGATGTCTCTGTGGATCACCTGGTTGGCATGAAGGAAAGCCAGGCCTTGCAGGCACTGGGAGAGAAAAAGAAACAGGAGGCCAAATGTTAGCCTGATCTGATTTCATCACACCCAAAAGGACACTGCTCCTGAAGATTCACAGATCTCAAAGGAGCAGTGAGCGCTGGCAAGAGGAAGTGCTTGCTGCTGCAACACGAGGAGGAGAGCAGGATCTTTCCAAGGGAAGGCATATTAGCGCTTGAGAGGGAAACATCAGTCCTTGCTCAAGACTGTCCCCTGCAAAGCCAGTCAGAGTGATCCCTGCTGCACTGGATGCGCTCTCCCTGTCTGGAGGACAAGCAATGGTTTGCCAAAGGAGAAAAAGTTCCTGCCTTGGGTACCAAGGGGATCACTGTCGGGTGGGAGGCTGGAGGACAAGGGTTATAGGGCCTCCTCGACAGCAGACTTGAAAGGAGCTCATTTGTCAGTTTTCAGTAGCAAGCAGCATGGTGGGTGCCGTGCCATCCTTTGAAGTTGGGACTGTGACAGATGAGTCTCTCTTTGGCTTTGCTGCTGGTTTAAAACTTGGACACCAGCACCTTTGCACTTACAGGCAAAGAAGGCAATGCAGAAAGGGTTTGGGCAAAGGCTTGGAGAGGCAAAGTGCAGAACAGAAAATACAAATGAAATCGAGACAGGGAGTTCAACAATGGTCTAGAAGAGTAAAGAACAGACTATAGTAAGGGCAGGGACACTGGCAGGCAGTTCACTCCCAATGCTCTTTCTTCTCCAAAGCATGAGAGCAACACAGAAAGAAAGCTCTGAACATGGAATCACTCGCTTTGCAGCGCTTTTGAGGGACGAGCCTGTCCAAGCCATCCCAAGCACAAGCAGGACCCCTTACCTCCCGACACACTGTTGCTATGTGTCCTACAGCCATCCTTTTCATGCTGACCACATCAGCTAAGGAGCCTCCATCCATATACTCCAACACCACCAGGACATCCTCATTGACAAGGTAGCTGCAAGATGAACGCAACAGAATTGAGCTGAATGTGAGCAGCAGAATTGCCGGATGAAGGAAAGACTGCAGCTGAGTTTTGTTTCCAGGTCACTGGTAAATGAAGACGGAATCAAATGAAGACACACTCCACCCAGGCTATCCAGTGCATGCCATCTGTGCCGTCTGAATGAGGAAGGCACATCCGTGGAAAAGCAGGCTGTGGGTATTCTCAGCTCAGTCAGAGAGAAAGAGAAAGGTTTTCTAATCAGGCAAGAGCCTGGGAAACATGCTGCTGGCTTAGTAAGAGAGCCAGGTTTCTGAGATCGATCTCCAAGCTATTTCTGCCAGGAAGCATTCATGGGGACAAAATGCAATCTCCTCCCATGCCTTGTGCAGGACTAGATTGATGTTAATTGAAAGATCCATTTTCTGCCAGAATATTTACCTTTCTAGGTAGGTGACAATATTGGGGTTCTTATATTCCTTCATGACCAAGATTTCCTTCAACACATCCTCGCAGCCCTGGTGTTGGAGATTAACTTGCTTTACGGCCACCTACAATGACATTGAAAAGCCATCAGGAGTGGACATTACGACAGCCTCTTACTCCATGCACTCACGGGCCTGGATGCCTTGTCACCTCGGTAGAAATGGACACTAAACCATCAACCACAAAGAGCTAACAGCACTCTCTGCACCTGCAGACTTCTCAAACAGGCTTTGTTTATCACTACTATTATCATTCACACATGTTTTGCAAGCCAAAAGTAATTTTGCTCCTGTGAAGGTAAATTGAAACCACTGGAAATACGTTAGCATTTCTAGGGGCTTTCACCAGCCTTTTGGAGATGGCTGCCATTCTTGACTGGGTGCCAAAGGAAACACACACCTACATGACGGGGACCATGCTGTCCAAAAAAGAACTCCATGGCGACTCAGAGTAAAGTTACAATCCTAGCACATCCTAACTTCTTCAGTTTGGGTTTCGCAACTCTGAAGAACAATCTTGAACATGGTTTACACCGTGGAATTATTGTCATTTGTAATTCTTTAGTGGCTTTAAGAATGAATAACCCTTTATGTGGTACCCTATGGATGCACGGCAGGTCATAAGCAGGGCTTCGGGCTTTCGGACGCCTCCTCCACCTCCCTCCAAGTGCAGTTCCTGAGCGCAGCACTGCAGGTGGATAATGAACTACCAGAAAGATGCAGTTGTATTTGCCGAGAGCCAAAAACAAGAATCAAGGACTATGAACTTATCGTCCCAAAGAGCAGCGGCACTCTCCAAGACACCATGTCTTCAACACAGGATCAACACAAGGTTGTATTATTTAAGGCTCTTCATCAATTTCTTCTCATTGATCTGTGCCTCTGTGTGTGTGTGTGTGTGTGTGTGTGTGTGTGTGTGTGTGTGTGTGTGTGTGAACTAGGTTCCCTAGGACTGAAAGGCAAAACTCTGCTCCAGGCAAGATCTCTCCTTCTTTAGGACTTGCATTATATTTTCAAACTGAACCACGTGATGGAAAACAATGGGAAATCCTATCTGTGTCTGAACCTGGGCTTAAGAGGAGTTGGGCTGGAATGACGGCTCTTGCCATCTGCTAATCTATGCATGTTTATCCAGGAAGTCCAAGCCAGCGTGTCCTTCTCCGAAAGGCACCACCGCCATCCTTGCATTCATTCAGGTAGGGAGGGAGGACAAAGTCTGTCCCAAATGCATTTTGCAGCCTGCCTCTGGACAGGCTGCTTCTGTGGGACAGCCTTTGCAGCAAAGAGTCAGGCGGCCCAAAGCTTTGGCCACGGATCACATCACAAGGGAAAGCACTCAAGGGCTGCAAAATCTGAATGGGCTGTTGGCACTTACTGCTCGTCCTGTGGCAGCGTTGAAGGCCTTATAAACGGTTCCAAACCCCCTGGAAACAGAACAGTGGCAAGAAGAGAGAAGTTGGTCAGTGCTGAGAAGCAAAAGGCAGCCCAGGCAGGAGCTCTCTGCTGCCTGCAGTGTCTCAAAACCACCGGGCTTTGTCTACTCTTCAGCCAAAGGCACAGCAGCCCAGCAGCCCTCTGCCACGCAGAGTGTCCAAGGGAAAAGCTGGGTGCAACCGGAAGAGAAAGGGCTGCTACAAATCTCAAATGTACACACTAGACTGTGCATGCGGGTGTTTTCTTCGCCTTTTCCTTCTGGCATCTGTGCCTGTGGCATGCCTTTCCAGGCAATGAAACATACAGTCCTGCTGGGCCTTCTCACCACTCTCTTTTCATCCTACCTGCCAAACTCAGGCAACACCACACAGCCTTTCTTATTTTCCTGACCACGGAATGTTGTTTTCAGCCAAATACTACTAAGAAATGCTACTGACAGCTGCTATCTGACAGCTATCAGGTGGGACATTGCTCTCTCAGGTTCTTCTTCCTTCATGAGTGTGGCCAAATTACTTTGAATCATACAAAACCATGTCTCCTGGGAAAATAGGCAAACTGGCGCCACATGTTTGAGGGACAGGAAGGCTTCCAGGTCCTGCTCCTTGAGGCAGGCAAGATGTCGTCAGCATCCAGTGATCTTTCATGATGCCTTGAACTGCCTCAGCACTGAGACAGGGACAGACTAAAGACAGGGGCTGAAGATGCTTGCAGCTTGCCTGACTTCCCATGTGATATTGCAGCACCAAAATACCTGGCCCATGGTTCTGTAGAAGTAAGCGTGGCTGCACTCACCCACTGCCAATAGGTCTCCATCCAGTGTACTTCTTCTCTGGATCTCCCACACTCACCACACGCCCTGAAAAACAAAATGCAAGAAGCACACTTCAAAACAGAGATCCTGACTTCCAGGAGATATGAAACTCAGTTCCACTCACATCAACAAGAACAACAACAGCAGCCCCAGCAAGACAGGCAGCTCTGCAGCACACCTGGCCTGCACAGAGCCTGATTCTCCACACTCCATTGAAGGGTTACCTTGAGAGGAAACTAAGCCCATGGAAAAAGCATCAGAGCAGACAGAGACCAGAAAAGGACAGGCACCAAGGCAGAAAGAATATTGCAAAGTGAATTCCGGGAGAGGAGGGCAACTTCTCGACCTCTCGGCATTTTGCCTAAAGAATGCCTTGACATTTTTAGAGAGCAGCAGCTCATGCTATAACCGAGAACAGTGGCTCTAAGAATTAGGACCCTCTTCATTGATGAGCAGGCTAAGTTCTGAAGATGACTTTGCCCATTCCCCCTTTAGTGAAGAACTACAAGTCCTTGTCTTCAGCCTGGCGTGCAGCAGTCACTGGCACTGGACTCAGCCCCTTGAACACCACCCACGTGCCCCATCTTCCCAAATGGGCACAGCCCAGACGGGGAACAAGGACAGCGCCGCTCCTCAGGCGCTGCCGTGACACAGACACCTGCACAAATGAGATGCTGATCCTTTCATCAGTCCAGGCAAAGCTGCAGCAACAGGACGGCAGCTGCAACCTCACAGCTAAGGAAGGCTCCAGCCTCTGCAGTCACACCAGCTGTCAGTGGCAGGGCAGGTATGACAAAAAGCTCGGCAAAGCCCACAAATGGCCACTGACAGCCACTGTGAAGAAGACAGAGCCAGACTGAGCCCCGTTACAAGCTGCTGACCTCACTCAAGACAGAACATGATTGTCTTTGACTTCAGACCCTGGAGCAGTAGATCAATCCACCTTTTGTCCCAACAGCTGGTGGCAGACGCTGAGTAAACCGGGCTCTGTTCTGTACCTGACCGCTTATTCTCTGACAGCACTGCACTGGCAGCTATTACCAGTGGCAAGAAGCAACTCAGTTGTACTGCAGAATCAGCAAGGCCTTGGTGTGCTTTCCTAGAGTACGATCTGTGCAGGGATTGAGGCCAATGCTTAGTATTCCAGGAGTATTTACCAGCAGGCAGTAGCAGTACAGCGTGCCTGGTACCAGAGGAACATGCAGCAGAGGCTTTTTTCTTTGATGCATCTTCCTAAGCATACAACTAAGATATCAAAGAGGGACTGTAAAAAGAGTATCCTGTTTTGCTTCTTTTGGGGCACTTTGAAAAGAACTCTTCCTCTCTGATTCCTCAAGATTCTTCTAAGAATATCATTTTTTAACTTTTAGGGAAAAGACCTCTTCCCCTCTTAATTGTGCCTGATGTTCATTTCAAGGAGGTCAGGCTAACCAAAATGGAGGATTCTTATCAAAAACAACTGTAGAAGGAATAGGAGAAGTACTAGGAGTCATAAAAACAACACCAGCATTAAACAAGCCGCACAGCCAATCAAATTCACTGATGTATTCTGTCTCCAATGACTGGTGACAAGTCAGGAGTCTAAAGGGAATCTAGGAAGCCAACTGTTCTGATCAGTTTGGCCAGACTAGCACACACATGTTCACTCGGTCACTGCATAGGTTGCAGGCTACTGCGGCTCAGGACACAATCCCTGCTTTTGTCTTTATTGCACAGGGAAGCTCAGGCAAAGCCCACCCACGCCCAGCTGCCCTCAAAGGCAAAAGGAACGCCCCAAATGCTCCCTGGCTGCCTCCGAGCACAACAATGGCTTCTGTAGGGAGTCCAAAAGGTCTGTCTGACACCAAAGCGAGGAAGAACATGTGCTACAGCTCATGCTGAGGCACACACTATAATGCGCTGCTCGATGGCACAAGAAATCCCCAGGACATACTCAGCAGCTTCAGGAACTGCTTCTCTTTCTCCCGGCTTGAGAGGGCCGAACTGCTCACGCTCGGGTTTTCGGGCTGCGGAGAGGAGGCTTCTTCGGAGGATGCTGCTGCAGCGGCAGCTTTGATGGCAGATCCTGCGTCCATCTGGGACAAGAAATTTGTGTGTGTCAGAAAGGTGCCTGGCAGAGATGCCCCAGACAGAGCATTTCAAAGGCAAGCCCTTAGGAACAGCACTGGTGCTGTTAGGCTGCAAGCTGAGCTGCCAACTCTTCCACCTCCAGTCAAACCCAAACCAGCAGTCAGAGACCACAGCTTGTCACAGTCAGCCGTAGTAGAGAGTGCAAAAGGGAAAGAACAACTTCACACTTCACCCCGTTCTGAGGACTGCATTCACCATGGACAGGGACAACTTGCTCAGAATCTGTGTGGGTCACCATGCTCACCTGAGCAAACCCCTCAAAAAACAAAGCGAGCACTAAGAGGCCAGCAGAAATACATTCAGAGGATTGCTGGCCCACCGGCCAAAGCACTAGCCCTGCTGCCCAGGGCAGCAGCTGAGATTCAGCGGCCCAGTAAGTGTCCTTCTGACCAGCTGCCATGGAGACCACAGAGCATGGCGGTCAGAGACATTGCCCCCATCCACCTGCTGCTCTGCAGGGGAAAGGCAGCAAGGGCAGAGACCACTTGTTGCACGACTGCAGTGCCTCCTGCTCTTTCACTCACCTGCTTTTCTTCAGCTGGGCTGTACTGCAGCAGGACCTTATGCATCCTTTCCATTTCTTCTTTGTGCCTCTTCTCCATGGCCTTCATCTTCCCCTGAGCTTCCTGCAGCTCTGCCTGCAGCTTGATATTCTGTCAAGAGGAATCTTACTGGCATCTGCAATCTCGCTCAGGTTTCCTCTTTTGCACTCTCAAAAGCACTTGTGTTCAGCCACTTCCTTCTGCTTCTCTACCCAGCTCTAACCCTTCCATCCTAGCTCTTCTGCCTGCTGCTCAGCACTGGAGCCTGCCAGGCTCTGTGCTTCCAGTGCCTGATGAGGGAAGACACACTTCCAGATGAAGTCCCAGCAATGCTCCCCAAAGAAAAAAATGGAAGCTTCATCCCTGCAACAACCCCCGTACCTGAAGAGTGCACACTAGTGACTTTGTGCCCTCCAGCACTCCTGCCCTAACAAGAAACCTAGGAGGAGGCCCAACACGTGTAAGGAAAGGAGAGGTCACCTTCCTTCCCTGCTCTGATGGCTGCCTGTTTCCTGGCCCCCCTCTCTTCAGGATTTCTGTCTGTTCTCAGAGACTCTGTTCTCAAATTCCCCCTGCCCTTTGATCAAGGAAAAGCTGCAGATGGACTGCAGGACGAGGACGAGGCCAGCACCTCGATGACCCAGTCACAAGACAGGCCACCAGCTGAAATACCAGCAACACGGGGCCTGTTGCAACTGCTTCAGGCTCAAAGGGAAGACTTCTGTCCACTGTGGAAGGACAGAAAGCAAGGAAGCCAGTTGCTGGCACTGCACTTGGCAGCAAGGTCAGCAGCAGTCTGCTGCATGGCACGAGGCTGTGGGGAAGACGCTGCCCCTTCGCTGCCATGCTTTGGGTGGCGACCACCCAGCCTCCTGGGGAACTTGGCTTATGCCCGTGCTCAACCTGTGGCTGCATATACTGTCCCAGCATTGTCCTCTGGGTCTTCACAGGCCTTCAAGTAGGAGCCCTTGAAGTCCTCTGCTGCCCGGCCCAGCAACGTGTAGCCTACAGCAGATGCTTGCGACCATGTCACAGACTCAGGCTGCTCTTCTGCTAAGCCAGCCCTCCAAACTTGCCTGAAAACTTCAGGGATGTATTGTTCTTACCAGTTCTTCCTTCGCTTTCTCAGCAGATTGCCAGAGTCTCAGAGCCTTGCTGCACTGCTCTTCTGCCCAGCGGAGCTGTTGAGCCATGTCTTCACATTGCTGCTTGCTGAGAGATCTTACAGCCAGCAGCTCACGACGAAGGCCCCTCACATCCTCTGCAAACATGACACACGGCAACAGTCAGAGACTACACAAGCAGAGGAATCTGCTGACCTTAAGCCCTTTCACTTTCAGGCCAGGAGGAACCTGCCCTCAGCTCCTTCACTCCTCAGAAGCCCTGCAGACAGAGCTGGCTTCGCAGCAGCTGCACTAGGCAGGGCGATCCCCAGAAACAAAGCACACCAGCCTCTCACCCAGTATCGCCTCCTTGGCCTGCGTGGCTGTGCGCACTTGGGCTTCCACACGGCTCCTGGCTATCTCCAGCTCTGATACGTGCTGCTGAGCCTCCAGCAGGCTGCTTTGCAGGCTCTCCTTCTCTGACCTACAAGTTGTGAAGACGAAGAGCAATTGTTCCTGGCACACAGGGGCAGTTTCTCCAGTATGATGTGCCTTAAGAACCCTACACCTTAGTATGGAAAACAGCTTGCATGGAAACTCAGGTACAGCAGGACAATTTTACCACTTCAAATAGCAAAGCAAGCCCCTCCAGGTGACTGGGCAGCCTTTCCTCATGATCTAGCCCAGCACAGAAAGCCCAGCTGAGTTTGAGCTCAGCGGACAAAGCTCAGATTGCCGTTGCCTGACTTATCACACACGGGTGGCTGTGCCCACAAAGTCTCTGCCAACGAGCAAAAGCCCAGCCTCTGCTGACAGCCCTCAGCTCATCAGCACTTCCAAGTCCCTCTGCAGGGGGACAGAACAGTGTTCTCCTGGCTGACCCGTCAATGTTTCATGCTATCCACGGTGTACGTATAGGTACTTTGTTTGCCAGGCACTCTCTAAGTAAAAGGGACTGAAGGAATTCACCAAACGATATTATTGGAGTGAAACCTCCAGCTTCTAGCAACATGAGTAGGAAACCAGAACCAGGTTTTTATCTGAACAAGAACTGTGTAGGAAAGGGAGAGATGGACAGGTATCCTGCCATTTAAATCATTGGAAGTTTGTGAACAAGAACACTTGCTACCTTTATTTATGGCTAATTAAGCCAGTAGTGCCCAAATGACTTGGCACTCTTTAAAAAGGAAGAAGGACCAGCCAAAGGGACCTTGACAGAGGTTACAGAGGTGGGTGGACTAGTGGGCTCAGTGCTCAGCAAGAATCCCTAGAGACTGTTGAGAAGTCACAAGACCTTTCCCTGCTGCTGCTGCTGCTGCTGCTATTAAGCTACTCTAGGTCCTGCATCATACTCCACAAGAGTGAGCTCTGAAGAGTCTCAAGATTTTTTTCCTTCCATCTTCAGCTGAAGCATCAGCACCCTACTCACAACATTCCCATGTAAGAGCCTTGAATTCTGAAAATCCCATGTCAAACTACTTGGCAAAGAAAAAATAATGTTTAGATGCACCGAAGGAGAAAGCAAAACCAGAGGGAAACTTCTGGTTTCAGGAAACATCTGCACGGTTTCCGTGGTACTCAATTCAGTGCCAAGTTGGTTTGCTTTGCACTTTTCACAGGAATGTGCAAGAGGTCCCAAGCAGGCACCCAAAAGAGCTTGGAGAGCTTGAGTTGGCAGAAAAATAACATTCAGATCACAGTATCCTTTACTTTTTTCTCATGTCTCTTTGCCTCCCTGTCTGAGAAACATCAAGAGAGCACACAGGAGGCAGTAAATCCTGACATAATGCTCACCACCTTTGTAATTCCAGACCTTCAATCATGTCCCCTCCCTGCCTTTACCTGGCCTCTGCCAGCTGCTCTGAAACGCCTCGTAGGTCCCGCTCCGTGGCTGCCAGTCGGGCTTCCAGGGCAGCGTTCTCTTGTGCCAGCACCGCCTTCTCTCTGCACACCTGGGACAGTGCGTGCCCTTGGCGAGAGAACTCCTGGAGCAGCTTCTCCAGACCCCTGTGGGCTGGCCGCTGCGGGCGGCAAACCTGCAAGTGGGGGGGCACCATTTTTCAAGAGGAACAACAACAACACAGTCTCGCTCTTAGCTTGCTGCCAGAAGCAGCATTCAGGGGGGCCTGGCTAGGACCAATCCCTCTCCCACAGGTGCTGCCTAGGATTAAGGTGAGTGTACCTTTGGCGCTGCCAGAGGAACTGCTTCCTTCAGCAGATCCCTCTGAGGCTGTGATTCCTCCGCTGTCTGTGCCGCCACTTCAAACACCCTCTCTAGTGAGGAATGGTGCTTTCCCTCAAATGCAGACAACTGCTTCCATCTACAACAAGGGGACGGACAAACAAGCCTTTAATTGCAACACAGTCTCCTTGCAAAACCAGCACTACGTACCATGCCCCACATAAGGCAGTCTCGGGGCTTTCCAACAGCCCTCTACTTCCACCTCAAGAGAATGTTGCAATTCCCTCTCTAGACCAGCATCTCTCTTTGTCATTCGTGCAGGTGAAAGAGTCGCCACTGAGGAAGTCAAACAAGCTTCCAGAAGCCACAGAACATTTGCAGAAAGCTCAGGTACTCTCAGCGTAACAGCTTCCTGCTTGCTAGGTCTAACGCTCCTTTCCCATACAGTGGATACCGGACTTGCAAAAGCTTTTCTTTGGCTAAGACCCTCTTGGTAAGTCCAAATGAGTAGTCCCACAATTACTCTTGCTTTCCCTAGTGAAACAAGGAAAGAGCCTGCAAGTTGCAGCTTGGGGAGGTGGTGGGTACGATTTTCCAATTCAATAATCACAGGATCCCAAGATGGTTTAGGCTGGCAGAGACCCCAGGAAGCCTCCAGCCTAGTCTTCAGCTCCAAGCAATTGGGGTCAGCATCTGGACAGGCTGCTCAAGGCTCTATGCACCTGGGGCTTCCAAATTTCAAGGGGTGGAATCTGTACATGCTCTCTGAGGCACTTGTTCTGCTGCATGATTGTCTTTCCAGGTCAATGCTTTGCTTTCCTTAAGCTCAGCCTGAACCTCCCTTGTTTTTACTCTTGTCTAGTTCAGAATGCTTTTAGTCAAGGTTCAAGAAGTGAGTCCCAGGAGGCAGCTATGCTCTAGGTCAGTCGGCAGCCAGACCTGCCCTGGGCTGCCTTCTCCTGGCTGTGCTGAGCAAATCAAACTATGAGAAAGCCAAATTTGTTCTTCGACCCTGGGCCTCCGAAAGCCCAGCAACGCCCACCCCTGCTCAGAGGAAGCGAGAAAGCTTAACACATACCTGAACTCCTGAGCGCCGCGCACTCTATCCGTGCTCTCCTGCCGCTCCGCCTCTCCTGCCTGGACCGAGGAGTCCTGACTGGCGAGGACCTCTCCTTGAGGGACCTGCAAGGAATGGGCAGGGAAAACCACAAAGCAGCAATAAGGAGCAGGGAAGTTGGCTCCTGAGAGCTGGCAGAAGCAGCAAGCAGAGACACAGCTCATGTGAAGGCAAAATCTGTTGTGTGTGGGGCTGTTGAGGTGGTGTTTAGGTGGTGTTTATGTCCCAACTAACCCTTGAGTTGCTCTGGAAGTGTCTGAGTAGAAGCAGGGAATACTTCCCTGCTCAGCTCTGGTCAGCTGGCTTCCCCTCAGGATTTCAGGCCTTGGAGAGCAGCCAATAGGAACTGCATTCCAGCCCTTCACAGACAGACCTTGTCTCTGCCATGCAGAGCAGCTCAGGATTCTTCTCAACAAACTTGGCTCATGTCACAGTTAAGGGTGTAGTCGAAGCAGTGACTGTAGCTACCTAGACAGGGCATGGAGAGGGGTAGGTCCCTGCAGGCAACAGTGGCTCCTCCGTAGCCCACAAGGCGGTGAACTGCGCCTTGGGACCTCTCCCTCTGCTGACAACAGGGAGCCTGCACAGGCTCTGTGCACAAAGGGGCTGACTTTTGCACCAGTAGCACTAAGGGACATCATGCTAGCGCTTATCTCACAGCAAGGGAAGTTCCCAGTCCCTGTGAGAATGCCAGGAAAATGGTGCCTGCATGGGAAAGTTCAGATCCCATTTCCCACGGTGCCGTCGTGTCCACTCAGTGGTCGCTCGAGTGACCCGGCTCGGTGACACGGCGACAGCAGAGGGCACTCCCTTTGGGTTCCCCGAAGGGCTTGCCAGGAGTGCCTCTGGAGGAGCGACGGGACGGCGAGAACACTGAGCAAAGAGGCTGACTCTCCTCGGGGGCAAACGTCAGGTTTTATTGTTAGCTCCAAGAGCTGCAACAGTACCTAACTCAGCCTGCCAACGAGAGCTCTGAGAAGGGCTCTGCGGCGACTTATAAAGGGGGGAGTGGAAAGGGAGGACAACCAATAGGGATAAACCGGGGAGTAACTTTCGAGGAAACAGACAGGGATAACAACCTATTAAGGGAAGGTAGGGGAGGGGTCCCGGGTCCTGACCCAATCACTCGACGCCCCTGATGGAAGTTTCCAGGTGGTGGGAATGGGCTGCCGAGTGATGGACAGGGCACCAGGGAGGGGACACAGGAATGACTCAGCAGTTCTGCTGAGTCCAGGGGTCATCTAAGGGAAGAGTGACAAGGAAGGAACCAAAGGGATGTGGGGGAGCAACAGGGGCAAACCATCTTAATAATACGGACAATTACAATAGTAATAGCAAACACAATACAACAATTCCCCCTTTTTGTTTTAAAAAGAAGGGGATGTAACTGAATGCTTAAATAGAACTTAAGAATCAAAACGAAGTAAACTCAATCTGGGGTAAAAACTCCGATTCCGGGTACAGGTCTCCAAACCATGGCTGCTGTGTCGGCGCTGTCTCCTGCCACGGTTGCTTCTCCTCTGGGGTCCCCTCTGGTGGTGTCGGCATGGAGACCCGATTCACCTCAACCGTGGTACTTATTAGGCCGACCAGCATCCGTTTAAGGACACTGAACCCGATAACTAAAATACTCAGAATAAACAAAATTAAAAGTCCCATTCGAAGTAATGTCTGTGCCCAACCAGAGAGTCCCCATCCTTCGAAGACACTCCCCAGCCAGTCTCCTGATTCTTTCTTGATGTTTGATATCATGCTTTTCATCTTGTTTATCGTGGCGTGGACGTCCTCAGCATGGGATGTTAAATTCAAACAACACAGTCCTTCAAACTCCTCACAACGGTGATTATGCAAAAGAAGAAGAAAATCAATTGCCGCCCGATTTTGAAGGGTGGCCTGCCTCGTTATTTCCTCATCTGATAGGAGGTCCGATAGCGCGGCTGATGTTAAATTCGCTTGCTTAGCTACCCAGCACTCGAGGTGAGCCAATTCCCCGAATGCTTTGGCTACAGCTACCCATGGCAAGAACGCGATAGCCGCAACCCCTTTTGGTTTCGACCAATGGATGATTTCTGAGTCACAATTTGGGTCCAAATCTTTTAGCTCTCTTTTGGGACGTGCCAATTGATGGGTTGCATTCTTCTTTTGCCAATTAGCAATTTGAGTCTTATTAGGAGTGAACAAGCCCAACCGGCCAAAGGTACAGGGGCCTCCGATCAGGTGAGGGGGGATGCCTGCCCAAGCCCTATCCCCACAAATTAAAAAGGTGCCTTTAGGAAGGGAGCGGGGTCGATTGTCGGGGGTGGATCTCGAGGGGATGTGGATTGTCTTTCGGCACCAAAATTTAGCGGTATAATTTAGATTATATTGCCGGATCTCGGTGAAGGGACGGACTTGGGGGTCAGGATTGACCGCAAAATGGATACAAACGAAGGCTTTTGAGGAACCTAACAGGTCTAATTCTGGGGGAAGGGTTTCTAGGACGGGTAATTTTCTGACCCACTCCTTCCAAGGGTCAACTTCCTTGATGACAAAGGAGCGGGTCTTCCTTCGAGGGGAAACTGAACTTTTAGGAAAAACAAAAGGAAATTCATTTAATCTCAGTGGGATCCCCACGAGGCAGGAAAGCATAGGATTGGCGGCAGAGGAGGTTGATAGGCATATATGATCTTGGTCCATTGCTTTGGCCAGGGTGGTCCAAACGTTGGCCTGTGGCTGAGGAACTATCCACGCCCGCTGGGGATGTATGATGTTCAGCAGCATCACAAACAGGATGGGGCTCATTCCCGATGTTATCATAGGTTGGGACAACAGCAAAGGAAATCTGCGGGGGAAACTAAAACAAAGCAGAGTTAGGTACTTAAAACTTTTAACTTTTAAAGAGAGGACCTCCGGCGTCGTCTCCTCCTCCACGCCGCATTTCCTACCTGGGAATTACTATCGTTCTTCGGGAGCTTCGGGATATATGGTTTTACAAACTTGGAGGGGACCCACTTCAAACCTGAGGGAGTGGACACGCAAGCGTATCCACGCCCCCAGGTTATCATATCATAGGGCCCCTCCTGCTCCCACGTCTCTGGATTCTTGACTAGCACAGGAGGTCTGGCCTTTAGGCTGGTTTGCGCACTGTTTGTAAAGTGCCTAGCGATCGGCGGGTTTAGATTTTCAAAAGAGCAGTTTAAGAAATTCAACGTGAACAATGCTCTTGACAACCGGACCTGGGGGGGCTCCACCTTCATAGTCGGCTGTTGTTGGTGTAAAATTCTCTTGAGACTCTGGTGAGCCCTTTCCACCACGGCTTGACCTGTCGGGGAGTAGGGGATGCCGGTCTTATGTTCTACTCCCCATTGCTGCAGGAAGCTTCGGAATTCCTTGGATTTGTACGCTGGGCCATTATCTGTTTTGATGACCCTCGGAACGCCGAGCATGGAGAAGGCCTGTACTAGATGTTTTTTTATATCTGCCGCCTTTTCCCCTGCGTGGGCAGAGGCGTACACTGCACCAGAGAAGGTATCAATGGAGACGTGTACGTATTTCAGTCTGCCAAAGGACGCGACATGAGTCACGTCCATCTGCCACACCTCACAGCTGTGCAACCCGCGAGGGTTGGCTCCCGCACTCAAAGAGGGTAGGGAATGCGATTGGCATGAAGGACATGTGGCCACAATTGCCCGTGCCTGTTCACGGGTAAGATGGAATTGACGAACCAGGCCTGGCGCATTCTGATGGAAAAGCTGGTGGCTGATCTTGGCTTGCTGGAACACGTCAGGGAGCGGGGCCATCCTAACTGCTGCAGCCGCAAGGGCATCGGCACGCCGATTGCCCTCAGCGATGAACCCCGGCAGGTCTGTGTGTGACCTTACATGCATCACATAGTATGGTTGCTCTCGGTGGGAGACTAATTTCACCAATTTTGAGAGCAAGTCGTACAGAGGGATGTTGGACACCTCCTGCAGTATTGCATTTTCTGCTCTGGACACTACACCCGCTACATAGGCCGAATCTGTGACCAAATTAAACGGTTCAGAGAACCTCTCAAAAGCTCTGACGACTGCAGCCAACTCAGCTATTTGGGGTGATCCCTCTACCTCGGCAATATCTGCCTCCCACCGCTGAGTCTGAGGATCCCTCCAAGTCACCACTGACTTGTGGGATGCTCCGGATGCGTCGGTAAAAACTGTCAGAGCTTTAAGGGGTGTTTTACTCTGAATACTTTTTACTGACAATGTAAATTGAACTTCCAAATTGAAAATTTTGTGGGCCGGTCTCTGAACAGAGATTTCCCCGGTGTAGCTGTCCAGTGCAAACTGTAGGGCTTCGTTCTCTTGAAGCAAGTGCTCCAACATTCCTTTTGAAAATTGGCCCGATTCCAATTTTAAAGGGATGTGAATACATGTAAAGTCACAACCTGCTAACTCCCTGATCCGGACCCTCGCTTTCCGGATCAGCTCTGCCACCAGCTCTTGTGGCCGTGTCATTCTCTTGGACCGTTGGTGACTGAGGAAGACCCACTCTATTATAGAGAGTGGGTCCCTCTGGTCCTGGTCCTTCTTTCTACCCTGGATGATCTCCCACTGGAAGATCATCCCGTGGAGGTGTGGCAGCTTACCCAATATGATAAATTTGAAGGGCAGGCCCGGTTGGTAACGGTGGGCCTGCCTGGCAGACATTGTCTCCTGAACCTTTTCCAGTGCAGCTTTCGCCTCTGGGGTAAGAGCCCTAGGAGAACTCGGCTCCTCTCCCCCTTTCAATAGATTGAAAAGGGGGGCTAGGTCTTCGTTGGTAATACCTAGCCAAGGTCTTACCCAATTCAAAGACCCACACAGTTGCTGGATATCCGCGAGAGTCTTGATACTATTCTTAATAGCCAATTTCTGCGGCACAATGGTCCGCTTATTAATTTCCAGGCCCAGGTATTTCCAAGGCGGCATCCGTTGAACCTTGTCCTCACGAAGCTCGAACCCTGCAGCAATCAACGCATTGATTGTCAGTTCAAGCGCGTGGGTAAGCAGATCGTCGGTGGGGGCACAAACAAGAATATCATCCATGTAATGGTGTATGATTACGCCCTCGACGGCTGCACGGACAGGGGACAGCAAGGAAGAGACATACCATTGGCAAATAGATGGACTGTTCTTCATCCCCTGAGGGAGAACTTTCCAATGGTATCTCTTCCTTGGGGCTTCCCGGTTGATGGTAGGAACCGAGAAGGCAAAACGTGGAGCATCATCAGGGTGTAAGGGAATTTGGAAGAAACAATTTTTTATGTCGACTATTGCCAAATTCCAATTTTCAGGGAGCATCGCAGGGGACGGCATCCCAGGTTGGAGAGAGCCCATATCTTCAATTACTTTATTAATTTCTCGGAGGTCGTGAAGAAGCCGCCACTCGTCTCTGCCTGGTTTTTTTATGACAAAGACGGGGGAATTCCAGGGAGATGCTGTTTCCTGGATATTCCCTTTGGCTAATTGCTCCGCCACGAGCTCCTCAAGCGCCTTTAATTTTTGCTTACTAAGCGGCCACTGCTCTACCCATACTGGAACATCAGTTTTCCAATTCAGCTTCTGGGTAGGGCGCTCATCAGTGACCGCCGCCCGAAAAACCTGGGGAGTCGGGATGTCAATTGTGACTCCCCATTGGGCCATCAGGTCTCTCCCCCACAAAGGTTCCGAATAGTCTAACACGAATGGGCGTATAGACGCCAATTGCCCATTCGGCCCCTCAATTTTTACGATGCTCTTTGATTGTTTCGCCAATTGAATACCCCCTACACCTTGCACATGTCCGGCCACGTTCTGCAACTCCCAATGCGACGGCCATTCCCGAGAGGGAATGATCGTCACATCTGCCCCTGTGTCTAGTAGTCCCTTCATATACTTGTACTCGCCTCCCCGGCGCAACCCGCACGAAATCCTAGGTTTCTCCCTCCCCAGCACCCGAGTCCAACACACTGTGGGGACAGACCCCAGATGATCGGGGTCCCCTGGGAGCTCAGGTACTGGGAGAGCTTGGGCGATCACTTGGCCCTTTGGCAGGTATACCGGAGGGTGAGTACAGTGCAGCCATACTACCAAGCTCCCCGGATCAGCTGTTACCAGACCCGGGGCAATGGTGATGTCGAGAGGCGTGCGTTTGGTGTCCCCAAGGACGATGTACTTACAATGGAATTTCTTCCAGGTCCCGGGTGTCTCAGTGTCGACTGACACAAACCGCCAATCGCTGTCTCGTAGATGTAAAGGTCCTGTCAAGGCCAACCTAAAAGAGCCAGAAGAAGAATCGATAGTTAAAATGGGGTTAGGATAGTCTGGGTGTTCTCCTAAAGGGAATTCTAACCCCCCAACTTCTCCTGTGCTAGCCATTGATTTGATGGTAGTCAAGTCCAGTGTAGGAGTGTCGAGATTCCCAGGTAGGTCCTTTAAGTTCTTGTCCCTCCCCACAGATGATGTCTGACCCACCCCATTTTTGTCCTTGCGCAGGGAGGGACTGCGCTGGCCACTCAGTTTTTTTGTTGATTTCCCTCCTCAGGAGAGCCCCTTTGCCCCTGTCTCCTTTTGAAATCGAAAAATTCCGTTCTCAAGGGGCAATGCTGCACCCAGTGCCCCTTTTGTCGACATAGATGGCACAACTGGTCCCGGTTGGTTCCTTTCGACGATGATCCCTGGAACCGCCGAGGTGGAACGGCTGACGGGATGGGAGGCGGCTTGATGTTACCCGCGTCTACAGCAGAGATCTTTCTGGTAGAGCGGTGGCGGTCCTGCGGCTCCCTCTGCGAAATGTTGACCTTCCTCTCGCAGACCTCCAGCATCGAATGGAGGGTGGGAGTGGGATCCATGGGCAGACTGAGGATGGCGGCTTTGCAGGGCTCGTTGGCGTTGAGCCTCGCCATCTCAGTCAGGATTCCCCGCTTGGCCTCTTCACACGGCACCTGCAGGTCAATGGCCTTCCGCAACCGCTCTACAAAACTTACAAAAGACTCTGAAGGCGACTGTTTAATATATACATAATCATCTATTGGTGTTTCAGGCTTGAGTCTAAAAAATGCCTTTTCAGCCGCCTTCAAGCTCTGCCGCAGAGCCCCCCTTGGGATCTTCTCGGCCTGTTTTTGCCCTGATACCCAATCTCCCTTCCCACATAACTGGTCAAGTGATAAAATCCGTCCCTCAGCATCTAACGTTGTTTCTTGATTTGCCCACAACTCCGGCAGTACCGCTCGGACCTCTCTCTCCCATGCCACCTCCCATAACATAAACTCTGTCTGTGTTAGCAGGCATGAGAAGAGAGCCCTTAGGTCTGCCGGAGTGTATTCACTTGCTGTTAAAGTGGCCTTTAATAAACCCCTAAAATATTCACTCTCTCTTTTAAATTGCTTTTGGGCCTTACACAATTCCTTGATGGTTTGCTGAGAGATCGGTGACCATTGGGCAAGGAGTCTACCCTCCGGCTGCGGGACATACGACACCGGTGCAGCCGAAAGGGTAGAAAGGGTACCAGGCAGGCCTGGGTTCCCACCATCCCCCGCCCCGGAAACCAAAGCGTGGGAACCGGAAGAGGGGTCGTGGGAACCGTGGGAATCAGGGGCGGGACCGGAAGGGACAACAATGGGACCAGTGGGAGGGGCATTGGGTGATGTCACCTTTGGGTGGGTGGTGTCGGTGGGAGGAGAGGTGGGAGGAGTGAGAAAACTAGAGGATAGGGAGGGGTCAGGTTCCAAAAGGATGGGGCTTTGGGGAAGAGAGGGAGGAGAAGGGGGAGGATCACAGGGAGATGGATCATGGGGAGAAGGAGGACAAGTGGCGGGAGACGCCACGTGGCGCCTGCCATTTTGCGCCCCCCGGGGGCCATTTTGAGGGGAAATGGGATCAGGGACATTAAACGTAACCGAGGGTTTCTTGGACAGGGCTGTACATTTAGGAGAGATTGGGGAATGGGGAAGATCCCGAGCAGTCTGGCCAGGACTGCCCGGGCGGGGGTCACGAGAATTCTGTGGGGAGCCGGGGAGACGGTGGCGACCTCGCGCCGAATGGCGGGTTGCTCCCCTCAGAATTCCTGAACGAGGGACAGCGGGAGAGGAAAGAGGGGTAGGATGGGATGAACCGGGTTGCGAACTGGGTTGCGAACTGGGGAGAAGTTTGTCAGCGGGTGGCTGTCCCTGCATTTCATTTTTAACAATATTGCGAATTTGCAAAGCCAAATAAGTAAATTTTGATAGGGATGGATCCCCTAATCTCAGGATCTCATTCCCTACCCTGTCCCAAAACGGCACCTGCAGTAATTTTTGGGCCGAAACATCAGGGAAATGGAGGGACAACCATCGGACAAACTTCTGAACTTCAGATTTTTTAAACTTCTGTTACCCCCCCGCAAGGATACCCACAACTTGGTAGTAGAGCCTCTTCTGCGAGACAGACAGCCGTGCACCCATACTGTCAGTTGTTACAAGTGTCTCGCAGAATCAACCCCTAGCCAGGAGAAAAGAAACTAACAAAATGTAGCTTGCCCTAGCCGCCCGGCAACCTACTTAGAGGTTGCTTGGCAACCTGCCCAGAAAAACGAAGGGTAACTTCCCCTCCCCACCCAAAGAGAAGACAAGGAAGGGCCCCGAGACAAAGTGGGCAGCGTTGCTTAGAAACCTCCCCTAACTAGAGAGGGGATACAAAGAATCAACTTACCAAAGTTGCGAATTTTCACGGCAGGGCAGGAGCTGAAAGTCCGGGACTGGGACAAAATCCTCGGCTAGGGAGCCTCAGTGGGGGTCTGACCTCTCAGGTGCTGGAGAGGCTACCAGACCCTTCCCCAGGAGCGCTACTCCCTAAAACGGAGTCTGCTCCCACCGGGGTAGCTTGACGGCCACAGGTTGAAAGTCCGGAGCCACAGGAGAGCAGCCTAATCCACCAGGAAGATCCTGGAAGAAACGAACGGTCCCCCGCAGCGTCCGGTCACCTCCTCCGTGGGGTCCGGCGGTGTTCTCGGGCCCCACGTTGGGCGCCAAGCTGCCGTCGTGTCCACTCAGTGGTCGCTCGAGTGACCCGGCTCGGTGACACGGCGACAGCAGAGGGCACTCCCTTTGGGTTCCCCGAAGGGCTTGCCAGGAGTGCCTCTGGAGGAGCGACGGGACGGCGAGAACACTGAGCAAAGAGGCTGACTCTCCTCGGGGGCAAACGTCAGGTTTTATTGTTAGCTCCAAGAGCTGCAACAGTACCTAACTCAGCCTGCCAACGAGAGCTCTGAGAAGGGCTCTGCGGCGACTTATAAAGGGGGGAGTGGAAAGGGAGGACAACCAATAGGGATAAACCGGGGAGTAACTTTCGAGGAAACAGACAGGGATAACAACCTATTAAGGGAAGGTAGGGGAGGGGTCCCGGGTCCTGACCCAATCACTCGACGCCCCTGATGGAAGTTTCCAGGTGGTGGGAATGGGCTGCCGAGTGATGGACAGGGCACCAGGGAGGGGACACAGGAATGACTCAGCAGTTCTGCTGAGTCCAGGGGTCATCTAAGGGAAGAGTGACAAGGAAGGAACCAAAGGGATGTGGGGGAGCAACAGGGGCAAACCATCTTAATAATACGGACAATTACAATAGTAATAGCAAACACAATACAACACCACGGGTCAGTGGCTGGGCTGAAGAGCTAGGTCATGGCAGGACTCCAGCCCACAGCATCTTCAGCCACAAAGGGCAAGTGCTGCCTGCTCACAACCTTGCAGCTCTGCACTGCACCAAAGCTTTGCACTGACCCAACCAAAGCTGCCACTCCTTGGTGCAGGATGCTCAGGCCCTGCACTGACGACACGTGGAGGTTTGTTGTCCTTTGACAGGACACCTCCCCTTTAGCCTCCAGAGGAAGAGAGTGAGCCAGAGGAGGTGCTCTGCAGACAGGCAGCAGCGTGAGGGACAGGGAGTAACCTGTCATTTAGAACCTTATGTCTCCTGAGCTCTATCCTCAGCTCTCTTCAGCAGAAGTCATGAATTTGGAGACAAGTGGGATGCTCAGTCATTCAAACTCAATTCAAGTGCACTAATGAGACTAATGTTTGGACGGGATTGCATATGCTTCTGAAGGAGATGTTTCAGCCTGCCTACAATCAGCATGCAGCCTCCTGTCTGCAAAGCTTGACTTTCATTAATTATAACCTCTTCAGTGGAAAAGGAGGAAACGGATGGAATCCTTTTGGTAGTGTTCATGCACACATCGACTTAGTGGACTTTCTTTCGGCCTGCCAGGCTGGCACTCTACTGCAACAGGCCAAGGCCACAGCTTTCTCCACAATCCTCAGACACCAGGAATGTCAAGGGTGCCCGTCCCACTCACCGAAACGTGCCCTTGATTCCTTCCACGTCTGAGGCGACCTGCCGGGGACAAGGGAAAATGAACCAGGTGCTGTTAGGAATCTGTTTGTGCTGAGGAATCCCACAGAACAAGTCCACCCAAGCAGAGAGCATTTTCCTTTCACAACCAATCCCTCCAGGAGCAACACTTCTTTAGCACAGCAAGCGAGACTGCAGGCCAAAACCCAAGGCTGTGTCTACCTTTTGCTCGGCTTTGCCACTAAGGACCTAGAAACTTGGCTGAGAAGATGCAAATTGTTCCTTAGCAGTCAGTGCCTACATTGAAGCTCATTGTGCAGCCTGCAGCTAAAGCAGCTTTTTTCTCCTCTCTTTTCTGGATTTGCTCTTTCTTTTCGTAAACTGCATGCAGCATGTCCCACACGCTTGCTGTAAACAATTCCCCACAAAAGCTCCCACCAAGCCCCTCTTAGCGCTTGCACTTCTGTTGGGACACAGCACAGGCCCAGCTCCGGGGTTCAGGAGCACACACAAACTGCTCGGCACTTTGCCCTTCAGCGCAAAGCCAGTCGCTCTGGTAGCACACACAGGGGGTCCACTTAGACAGGCACATCCTTGAAGGATGGTATGCAGAAAAAAAATGCTTTTCCTCAGCTCTGGAGAGAACCAAACAGTTTCTAGAAGGACACCTGCAAAGCTCCCCCAGTCTGCGTTTGGGAGGTTCCCACACCCTGCTGGGCAAGAGACACCCCCTTTTTAGGTGAAGCTGTTGACAGGAGCTTTACCAAACACATGGCATCTTTATGCCATTTTTGTTTCAACGTGCTGCCCCAAGGAAAAACTTCTATTTACCAGTCAAACGATGAAAAGCTTTCCGAGAAGCCGCCAATGAAAAGGCGCTGCTGACTGCTCTACGGACTCGCTCCATCGTTTGAGCAGTGCTGCTCGAGTCCGTAGGCCAGGAAAAAAATAGAAAAAACCCCCCTCTTGCACAAGTCCCCAGACTGTGCAAGGAAAAAGGGGAGCAACAGGACACTTGCACGACTCTACGGACTGTGCAAGAAAATACAGAAGCAAAAGGACACCCGCTGTAATCTGAGAACAGCACAGTCGAGGGGATCCTCCTGCCACGAGCGTGCCAAGGGCTGCTCTGGACGCTGAGGCCTTGCGGGCACCAGGAAACCTCCTGCTGACAGCGCTGTGACGTGGCAGCCCTCTGCTGACATCACAATAGCAGCTGCTCTGGGTTGGTCTGTGAATTCATGCATGGCAACCCAACCTTCTCAGCAGCTAAGACAGAAGAAAAGCCCGGAAAGTTCTCCTCTGCCCCAAAGCAGCACAAAACCCCCTTGCAGTCCAAAACCCACAGCTCAAAGGAACCAAGAGTAACACAAAACAGGCACCAAGCCCATACACCCTGTACACCAAGCTGAACACTGAGAGACAACCAGGATGTGAGGAAACCAAAGGCCACGTGCCCTTTTGGCCAGCAGTGCTTCTGACTAAAGCCAGTTTTAAATTTGCTTTTAAATTCTGTGGGTGAAATCGTGCTTTGCTAATATCCCAGAGAGTTCCCTAGATTGGAATGCCTGCCATTCCTGCCCATTTACTGCATGGCTGACATCAACCAGCAAATTGTAGGGCTCGCTGAAGGAAGAATGACACCTAAGTGGGGAGAAAAAGCCAAGTAACCAACCTGCTGCACACACAGCACACTGCTGCTGCACAATCACAGCACCTCAAAGAAGCCTTTGGGGCCTGTGACTCACTTCTGGCAGCTTTCTTGGGCACACATCTGGGAGTCACAGAGATCTGACTCTAATGGACACACAGAAAGAAGGAACAGGAAATCAAATCCCCGTGCGGGACACCGGAGAAGCTCTTGGGGGGAGGAAACCAATGTGGCAAAATGGGCAAGTCCCACCGAAAAAGGAGGAGACCCTGAGGCAGAGACCAAATAGCTCAGCTGGTGGGCACACCTTAGGAAGGCAGGCTCAGGAAAACAGAGCAACCACAAGCCTTCCAAAGTTCAGAAGCTTCCTTCCAGGCTGCATATTGTCCTGATGCAAATTCCCTCTGTGTGTCAGACTGGAAGTCAGGACAATGCTCAAGAAATGACTGATTAGATGACGAATGCCTTTGCATCTACAGACACCACATTTGCACCGTCCTAGTGTCCTAATCCCAAAGCTTTAAAATGTTGGTGGGTGACCCTCATTTCCTCAGGGCTAGAGATCAGGGAGTAGTTTCAAGCATGCACTGCTTACAAAACAGTCCACAGAGCTATGCATACCGTTTTCTGCCCCCCAGTCACAAAACACTGCTGTTTCCTCAAATGAAAGCAACAGAAAGCTCTGGCAGCCTGCCCCCACCCCAAGAGTTTCCAGCCAATTTTTTCCTCTACTTTCTACGTCCTACGTCTTAGCAAAAGTGCTTTCTGCCAGCACAGTGAACTGGAGACAGACCATTTGTTCATGTGCAACAGCACGGGTTGGTGCTCCAGCCTGAGAGCTGGAACACAGGAGCTTGGGCAACTGAGCTTTGAGATGCAACAGAGCCAGAGAACGAAGCTGGGGTGACTGCTTGGGGAGGAAAGTGGCCCAGCAATGGTACTGCACACAAGCTGTGGAGGAGGCACTCACTATCAGCATGACAGCCCTCATAATAGCACACAAACCCCCATAGTTTTACACATGTATGTCTATACTGCTGCCTTTATAACCTTTTGGAAGCAGTCAGAGCTAGCAGGATTCACCCAGCATCAGGAGCCGATGCAGCCTGGGAACCTGCTGATTTATGGAGGCTTCTGGCTTCCCAGGTGAAGCCAAGGCAAGCCCTGCTGCTGCTGCTGCTGCTGCTGCTCTGCCAGAGAGCTCCGGCTGGGCAGGGATGGCACCACTGTGCCGCGGGCTGTTTCTCCTTCCAGAGCTGGGCGCTGCTTTTGAGCCAGTAGTGGCAGCTGGTGGGAGAACAAATGGGCCTTTTCCTGCGTCAGCACTTATGGACGCACTAGGCCCACCTTCAGGGGAGACTTTCGGCCCCCTCAAAGGAAAGCAGAGGGACACAGTTGGAAAAGGCTTCCTTTCAAGCCGCGCTCGCTCTTGGAAAAGGGAGCCGAGCGCCAGGACGAGCAGCAGGGCCCGATCCCGCCCCCGTGCCTGCAGTGAGGGGCGGCTGCCGCTGGGGGGCGCCATGGGAAGGGAGCGCCCCTGCGCGGGCCGGGCGGGGCGGGGCAGCCGCCAGGGGGCGCCTGGGGCGGGGCGGGGCCCCTCTGTGAGGGGGGAGAGCCTCGGGCAGCTGCGAAGCAGCGCGGAGCCACAAACGGGACTGACCGTCCGCAAGGACAGCGCCAGGGCAATGGACAGCGCCCGGGCACAGCACAGCTTAAGCGCAGGCTGACCGGGAAGGCAATCTTCCCATGCACTGCAGGATTTAGGCGTTTGATTCCACAGCCCTGCCACGAGCTGGCTGGGCACAAAGCCGCCCCGAGCACCGGTGCCTCCTCTCCAGGCTTGCCAAGGTACGAAGTGTTCTTGTTCACAAATTTCCAAGGATTTAAATGGCAGGATATCTGTCAATCTCTCCTTTTCCTACACAGTTCTTGTTCAGATAAAAACCTGGTCCTGGTTTCCTACTCATGTTGCTAGAAGCTGGAGGTTTCACTCCAATAATATCGTCTGGTGAATTCCTTCAGTCCCTTTTACTTAGAGAGTGCCTGGCAAACAAAGTACCTATACGTACACCGTGGATAGCATGAAACATTGACGGGTCAGCCAGGAGAACACTGTTCTGTCCCCCTGCAGAGGGACTTGGAAGTGCTGATGAGCTGAGGGCTGTGAGCAGAGGCTGGGCTTTTGCTCGTTGGCAGAGACTTTGTGGGCACAGCCACCCGTGTGTGATAAGTCAGGCAACGGCAATCTGAGCTTTGTCCGCTGAGCTCAAACTCAGCTGGGCTTTCTGTGCTGGGCTAGATCATGAGGAAAGGCTGCCCAGTCACCTGGAGGGGCTTGCTTTGCTATTTGAAGTGGTAAAATTGTCCTGCTGTACCTGAGTTTCCATGCAAGCTGTTTTCCATACTAAGGTGTAGGGTTCTTAAGGCACATCATACTGGAGAAACTGCCCCTGTGTGCCAGGAACAATTGCTCTTCGTCTTCACAACTTGTAGGTCAGAGAAGGAGAGCCTGCAAAGCAGCCTGCTGGAGGCTCAGCAGCACGTATCAGAGCTGGAGATAGCCAGGAGCCGTGTGGAAGCCCAAGTGCGCACAGCCACGCAGGCCAAGGAGGCGATACTGGGTGAGAGGCTGGTGCGCTTTGTTTCTGGGGATCGCCCTGCCTAGTGCAGCTGCTGTGAAGCCAGCTCTGTCTGCAGGGCTTCTGAGGAGTGAAGGAGCTGAGGGCAGGTTCCTCCTGGCCTGAAACTGAAAGGGCTTAAGGTCAGCAGATTCCTCTGCTTGTGTAGTCTCTGACTGTTGCCGTGTGTCATGTTTGCAGAGGATGTGAGGGGCCTTCGTCGTGAGCTGCTGGCTGTAAGATCTCTCAGCAAGCAGCAATGTGAAGACATGGCTCAACAGCTCCGCTGGGCAGAAGAGCAGTGCAGCAAGGCTCTGAGACTCTGGCAATCTGCTGAGGAAGCGAAGGAAGAACTGGTAAGAAACAATACATCCCTGAAGTTTTCAGGCAAGTTTGGAGGGCTGTCTTAGCAGAAGAGCAGCCTGAGTCAGTGACATGGTCGCAAGCACCTGCTGTAGGCTACACGTTGCTGGGCCGGGCAGCAGAGGGCTTCAAGGGCTCCTACTTGAAGGCCTGTGAAGACCCAGAGGACAATGCTGGGACAGTATATGCAGCCACAGGTTGAGCACGGGCATAAGCCAAGTTCCCCAGGAGGCTGGGTGGTCGCCACCCAAAGCATGGCAGCGAAGGGGCAGCGTCTTCCCCACAGCCTCGTGCCATGCAGCAGACTGCTGCTGACCTTGCTGCCAAGTGCAGTGCCAGCAACTGGCTTCCTTGCTTTCTGTCCTTCCACAGTGGACAGAAGTCTTCCCTTTGAGCCTGAAGCAGTTGCAACAGGCCCCGTGTTGCTGGTATTTCAGCTGGTGGCCTGTCTTGTGACTGGGTCATCGAGGTGCTGGCCTCGTCCTCGTCCTGCAGTCCATCTGCAGCTTTTCCTTGATCAAAGGGCAGGGGGAATTTGAGAACAGAGTCTCTGAGAACAGACAGAAATCCTGAAGAGAGGGGGGCCAGGAAACAGGCAGCCATCAGAGCAGGGAAGGAAGGTGACCTCTCCTTTCCTTACACGTGTTGGGCCTCCTCCTACGTTGATTGTTAGGGCAGGAGTGCTGGAGGGCACAAAGTCACTAGTGTGCACTCTTCAGGTACGGGGGTTGTTGCAGGGATGAAGCTTCCATTTTTTTCTTTGGGGAGCATTGCTGGGACTTCATCTGGAAGTGTGTCTTCCCCTCATCAGGCACTGGAAGCACAGAGCCTGGCAGGCTCCAGTGCTGAGCAGCAGGCAGAAGAGCTAGGATGGAAGGGTTAGAGCTGGGTAGAGAAGCAGAAGGAAGTGGCTGAACACAAGTGCTTTTGAGAGTGCAAAAGAGGAAACCTGAGCGAGATTGCAGATGCCAGTAAGATTCCTCTTGACAGAATATCAAGCTGCAGGCAGAGCTGCAGGACGCTCAGAGGAAGATGAAGGCCATGGAGAAGAGGCACAAAGAAGAAATGGAAAGGATGCATAAGGTCCTGCTGCAGTACAGCCCAGCTGAAGAAAAGCAGGTGAGTGAAAGAGCAGGAGGCACTGCAGTCGTGCAACAAGTGGTCTCTGCCCTTGCTGCCTTTCCCCTGCAGAGCAGCAGGTGGATGGGGGCAATGTCTCTGACCGCCATGCTCTGTGGTTTCCATGGCAGCTGGTCAGAAGGACACTTACTGGGCCTCTGAATCTCAGCTGCTGCCCTGGGCAGCAGGGCTAGTGCTTTGGCCGGTGGGCCAGCAATCCTCTGAATGTATTTCTGCTGGCCTCTTAGTGCTCGCTTTGTTTTTTGAGGGGTTTGCTCAGGTGAGCATGGTGACCCACACAGATTCTGAGCAAGTTGTCCCTGTCCATGGTGAATGCAGTCCTCAGAACGGGGTGAAGTGTGAAGTTGTTCTTTCCCTTTTGCACTCTCTACTACGGCTGACTGTGACAAGCTGTGGTCTCTGACTGCTGGTTTGGGTTTGACTGGAGGTGGAAGAGTTGGCAGCTCAGCTTGCAGCCTAACAGCACCAGTGCTGTTCCTAAGGGCTTGCCTTTGAAATGCTCTGTCTGGGGCATCTCTGCCAGGCACCTTTCTGACACACACAAATTTCTTGTCCCAGATGGACGCAGGATGTGCCATCAAAGCTGCCGCTGCAGCAGCATCCTCCGAAGAAGCCTCCTCTCCGCAGCCCGAAAACCCGAGCGTGAGCAGTTCGGCCCTCTCAAGCCGGGAGAAAGAGAAGCAGTTCCTGAAGCTGCTGAGTATGTCCTGGGGATTTCTTGTGCCATCGAGCAGCGCATTATAGTGTGTGCCTCAGCATGAGCTGTAGTACATGTTCTTCCTCGCTTTGGTGCCAGACAGACCTTTTGGACTCCCTACAGAAGCCATTGTTGTGCTCGGAGGCAGCCAGGGAGCATTTGGGGCGTTCCTTTTGCCTTTGAGGGCAGCTGGGCGTGGGTGGGCTTTGCCTGAGCTTCCCTGTGCAATAAAGACAAAAGCAGGGATTGTGTCCTGAGCCGCAGTAGCCTGCAACCTATGCAGTGACCGAGTGAACATGTGTGTGCTAGTCTGGCCAAACTGATCAGAGCAGTTGGCTTCCTAGATTCCCTTTAGACTCCTGACTTGTCAGCAGTCATTGGAGACAGAATACATCAGTGAATTTGATTGGCTGTGCGGCTTGTTTAGTGCTGGTGTTGTTTTTATGACTCTTAGTACGTCTCCTATTCCTTCCACAGTTGGTTTTGATAAGAATCCTCCATTTTGGTTAGCCTGACCTCCTTGAAATGAACATCAGGTGACAGCACAATTAAGAGAGGAAGAGGTCTTTTCAGTACGCCCTAAAAGTTAAAAAATGATATTCTTAGAAGAATCTTGAGGAATCAGAGAGGAAGAGTTCTTTTCAAAGTGCCCCCAAAGAAGCAAAACAGGATACTCTTTTTACAGTCCCTCTTTGATATCTTAGTTGTATGCTTAGGAAGATGCATCAAAGAAGGAAGCCTCTGCTGCATGTTCCTCTGGTACCAGGCACATTGTACCACTACTGCCCGCTGGTAAATACTCCTGGAATACTAAGCATTGGCCTCAATCCCTGCACAGATCGTAGTCTAGGAAAGCACACCAAGGCCTTGCTGATTCTGCAGTACAACTGAGTTGCTTCTTGCCACTGGTAATAGCTGCCAGTGCAGTGCTGTCAGAGAATAAGCGGTCAGGTACAGAACAGAGCCCGGTTTACTCAGCGTCTGCCACCAGCTGTTGGGACAAAAGGTGGATTGATCTACTGCTCCGTGGGTCTGAAGTCAAAGACAATCATGTCCTGTCTTGAGTGAGGTCAGCAGCTTGTAACGGGGCTCAGTCTGGCTCTGGCTTCTTCACAGTGGCTGTCAGTGGCCATTTGTGGGCTTTGCTGAGCTTTTTGTCATACCTGCCCTGCCACTGACAGCTGGTGTGACTGCAGAGGCTGGAGCCTTCCTTAGCTGTGAGGTTGCATCTGCCGTCCCGTTGCTGCAGCTTTGCCTGGACTGATGAAAGGATCAGCATCTCATTTGTGCAGGTGTCTGTGTCACGGCAGCGCCTGAGGAGCGGCGCTGTCCTTGTTCCCCGTCTGGGCTGTGCCCATTTGGGAAGATGGGGCACGTGGATGGTGTTCAAGGGGCTGAGTCCAGTGCCAGTGACTGCTGCACGCCAGGCTGAAGACAAGGACTTGTAGTTCTTCACTACATGGGGAATGGGCAAAGTCATCTTCAGAACTTAGCCTGCTCATCAATGAAGAGGGTCCTAATTCTTAGAGCCATTGTTCTTGGTTATAGCATGAGCTGCTGCTCTCTAAAAATGTCAAGGCATTCTTTAGGCAAACTGCTGAGAGGTAGAGAAGGTGCCCTCCTCTCCCGGAATTCACTTTGCAATATTCTTTCTGCCTTGGTGCCTGTCCTTTTCTGGTCTCTGTCTGCTCTGATGCTTTTCCCATGGGCTTAGTTTCCTCTCAAGGCAACCCTTCAATGGAGTGTGGAGAATCAGGCTCTGTGCAGGCCAGGTGTGCTACAGAGCTGCCTGTCTTGCTGGGGCTGCTGTTGTTGTTCTTGTTGATGTGAGTGGAGCTGGGTTTCAGATCTCCCGGAAGTCAGGATCTCTGTTTTGAAGTGTGCTTCTTGCAATTTGTTTCTCAGGGCGTGTGGTGAGTGTGGGAGATCCAGAGAAGAAGTACACTGGATGGAGACCTATTGGCAGTGGGTGAGTGCAGCCACGCTTACTTCTACAGAACCATGGGCCAGGTATTTTGGTGCTGCAATATCACATGGGAAGTCAGGCAAGCTGCAAGCATCTTCAGCCCCTGGCTTTAGTCTGTCCCTGTCTCAGTGCTGAGGCAGTACAAGGCATCATGAAAGATCACTGGATGCTGACGACATCTTGCCTGCCTCAAGGAGCAGGACCTGGAAGCCTTCCTGTCCCTCAAACATGTGGCGCCAGTTTGCCTATTTTCCCAGGAGACATGGTTTTGTATGATTCAAAGTAATTTGGCCACACTCATGAAGGAAGAAGAACCTGAGAGAGCAGCATCCCACCTGATAGCTGTCAGATAGCAGCTGTCAGTAGCATTTCTTAGTAGTATTTTGCTGAAAACAACATTCCGTGGTCAGGAAAATAAGAAAGGCTGTGTGGTGTTGCCTGAGTTTGGCAGGTAGGATGAAAAGAGAGTGGTGAGAAGGCCCAGCAGGACTGTATGTTTCATTGCCTGGAAAGGCACGCCACAGGCACAGATGCCAGAAGGAAAAGGCGAAGAAAACACCCGCATGCACAGTCTAGTGTGTACATTTGAGATTTGTAGCAGCCCTTTCTCTTCCGGTTGCACCCAGCTTTTCCCTTGGACACTCTGCGTGGCAGAGGGCTGCTGGGCTGCTGTGCCTTTGGCTGAAGAGTAGACAAAGCCCAGTGGTTTTGAGACACTGCAGGCAGCAGAGAGCTCCTGCCTGGGCTGCCTTTTGCTTCTCAGCACTGACCAACTTCTCTGTTCTAGCCACTGTTCTGTTTCCAGGGGGTTTGGAACCGTTTATAAGGCCTTCAACGCTGCCACAGGACGAGCAGTAAGTGCCAACAGCCCATTCAGATTTTGCAGCCCTTGAGTGCTTTCCCTTGTGATGTGATCCGTGGCCAAAGCTTTGGGCCGCCTGACTCTTTGCTGCAAAGCTGTCCCGCAGAAGCAGCCTGTCCAGAGGCAGGCTGCAAAATGCATTTGGGACAGACTTTGTCCTCCCTCCCTACCTGAATGAATGCAAGGATGGCGGTGGTGCCTTTCAGAGAAGGACACGCTGGCTTGGACTTCCTGGATAAACATGCATAGATTAGCAGATGGCAAGAGCCGTCATTCCAGCCCAACTCCTCTTAAGCCCAGGTTCAGACACAGATAGGATTTCCCATTGTTTTCCATCACGTGGTTCAGTTTGAAAATATAATGCAAGTCCTAAAGAAGGAGAGATCTTGCCTGGAGCACAGTTTTGCCTTTCAGTCCTAGGGAACCTAGTTCACACACACACACACACACACACACACACACACACACACAGAGGCACAGATCAATGAGAAGAAATTGATGAAGAGCCTTAAATAATACAACCTTGTGTTGATCCTGTGTTGAAGACATGGTGTCTTGGAGAGTGCCGCTGCTCTTTGGGACGATAAGTTCATAGTCCTTGATTCTTGTTTTTGGCTCTCAGCAAATACAACTGCATCTTTCTGGTAGTTCATTATCCACCTGCAGTGCTGCGCTCAGGAACTGCACTTGGAGGGAGGTGGAGGAGGCGTCCGAAAGCCCGAAGCCCTGCTTATGACCTGCCGTGCATCCATAGGGTACCACATAAAGGGTTATTCATTCTTAAAGCCACTAAAGAATTACAAATGACAATTCCACGGTGTAAACCATGTTCAAGATTGTTCTTCAGAGTTGCGAAACCCAAACTGAAGAAGTTAGGATGTGCTAGGATTGTCACTTTGAGTCGCCTTGGAGTTCTTTTTTGGACAGCATGGTCCCCATCATGTAGGTGTGTGTTTCCTTTGGCACCCAGTCAAGAATGGCAGCCATCTCCAAAAGGCTGGTGAAAGCCCCTAGAAATGCTAACGTATTTCCAGTGGTTTCAATTTACCTTCACAGGAGTAAAATTACTTTTGGCTTGCAAAACATGTGTAAATGATAATAGTAGTGATAAACAAAGTCTGTTTGAGAAGTCTGCAGGTGCAGAGAGTGCTGTTAGCGCTTTGTGGTTGATGGTTTAGTGTCCATTTCTACCGAGGTGACAAGGCATCCAGGCCTGTGAGTGCACGGAGAAAGAGGCTCTCGTAATGTCCACTCCTGATGGCTTTTCAATGTCATTGTAGGTGGCCATAAAGCAACTTAATCTCCAGTGCCAGGGCTGCGAGGATGTGTTGAAGGAAATCCTGGTCATGAAAGAATATAAGAACCCCAATATTGTCACCTACCTAGAAAGGAAAATATTCTGGCAGAAAATGGATCTTTCAATTAACATCAATCTACTCCTGCACAAGGCGTGGGAGGAGATTGCATTTTGTCCCCATGAATGCTTCCTGGCAGAAATAGCTTGGAGATCGATCTCAGAAACCTGGCTCTCTTACTAAGCCAGCAGCATGTTTCCCAGGCTCTTGCCTGATTAGAAAACCTTTCTCTTTCTCTCTGACTGAGCTGAGAATACCCACAGCCTCCTTTTCCACGGATGTGCCTTCCTCATTCAGACGGCACAGATGGCATGCACTGGATAGCCTGGGTGGAGTGTGTCTTCATTTGATTCCGTCTTCATTTACCAGTGACCTGGAAACAAAACTCAGCTGCAGTCTTTCCTTCATCCGGCAATTCTGCTGCGCACATTCAGCTCCACGCTGTTGCTTTCATCTTGCAGCTACCTTGTCAGTGAGGGTGTCCTGGTGGTGTTGGAGTATATGGATGGAGGCTCCTTAGCTGATGTGGTCAGCATGAAAAGGATGGCTGTAGGACACATAGCAACAGTGTGTCGGGAGGTAAGGGGCCCTGCTTGTGCTTGGGATGGCTTGGACAGGCTCGTCCCTCAAAAGCGCTGCAAAGCGAGTGATTCCATGTTCAGAGCTTTCTTTCTGTGTTGCTCTCATGCTTTGGAGAAGAAAGAGCATTGGGAGTGAACTGCCTGCCAGTGTCCCTGCCCTTACTATAGTCTGTTCTTTACTCTTCTAGACCATTGTTGAACTCCCTGTCTCGATTTCATTTGTATTTTCTGTTCTGCACTTTGCCTCTCCAAGCCTTTGCCCAAACCCTTTCTGCATTGCCTTCTTTGCCTGTAAGTGCAAAGGTGCTGGTGTCCAAGTTTTAAACCAGCAGCAAAGCCAAAGAGAGACTCATCTGTCACAGTCCCAACTTCAAAGGATGGCACGGCACCCACCATGCTGCTTGCTACTGAAAACTGACAAATGAGCTCCTTCCAAGTCTGCTGTGGAGGAAGCCCTATAACCCTTGTCCTCCAGCCTCCCACCCGACAGTGATCCCCTTGGTACCCAAGGCAGGAACTTTTTCTTTTTTGGCAAACCATTGCTTGTCCTCCAGACAGGGAGAGTGCATCCAGTGCAGCAGGGATCATTCTGATTGGCTTTGCAGGGGACAGTCTTGAGCAAGGACTGATGTTTCCCTCTCAAGCGCTAATATGCCTTGCCTTGGAAAGATCCTGCTCTCCTCCTAGTGTTGCAGCAGCAAGCACTTCCTCTTGCCAGCGCTCACTGCTCCTTTGAGATCTGTGAATCTTCAGGAGCAGTGTCCTTTTGGGTGTGATGAAATCAGATCAGGCTAACTTTTGGCCTCCTGTTTCTTTTTTCTCTCCCAGTGCCTGCAATGCCTGGCTTTCCTTCATGCCAACCAGGTGATCCACAGAGACATCAAAAGTGACAACATCCTTCTGGGCCGGGATGGCTCCGTCAAGCTGGGTGGGTGTTCTGGGTCAGGCGCAGCGCTCCGGGGAGGCGGTGTGGGGCTGCTTTTGAGCGGCTGCCGGGTGCCTAGCAGTGGCGCTGGTGAGAGGGCAGGGAGCACTCTGCCAGCCCAGGGCACAGCTGTAAGGGGCTGAGTGGTCTAGAGAGCAAGAAGGTAGCAAGAGTAACTTGGGTTTGTGTGTTACTTCCAAAGGGAGAGAGTTACAGTGTAAACGTTCCGGTGCCTGAGGAAAAGCCAGGGTGGGAATCCTGGGGGGAGGTTGCTAAGTGGACAATTGCCCATGTCCTTGGCTGCAGCCCTGAGGAATGAGAGCCCAGCTGCTTTTCCAGCTCGATTCAGCACTGCATTCTGAGACGTAGAGTGAGGAAATCTTTTCCTTGGTTCCCTACTTGAAGCAGTGTTTGTTTTTCTCCTCAGCCGATTTTGGCCTCTGTGCTCCGTTCAGCCCTGAGCAGAGTAAATGGAGGTCGATGGCCGGGACCACTTGCTGGATGGCACCCGAGGTGGTGAGAAGAGAGCCATACGGCCCCAAAGTGGACATCTGGTCCCTTGGCATCGTGGGAATAGAAATGGCCAAAGGAGAGGCTCCTTATATTCGGGAACCAGTGAGAGGGTAAGGTGCAAATACGCTCAGAGAGCGGTGTCCTTCTCCTGTGTGTCCATTAGACAAAATCCCATGCCCACAGCTTAAAGTGCTTCCACCAAGGCCCACTTCTGAAAACGTCCTTGGGGCTCGCATCAGCTGTCAAGGCAAGACCTGTTGCAGCTTGGAAGAGCTGGGGCTGCACTGGAGCCTTTTTTCCTTTGGGAGGGAAAGCTCATCTCTAAGCATCTGCTAGGCAAGAAATTGCCACTGCAGGCTGGAGCTTAAAAGATGGGGTCTAGGTGAGCACTGAAGGATATGGAAGAATCACGTAGAGTCTCATGTTTCCTTTGGCTTCAGGCTAAGTACCTGATAGGCAAGCAAGGCGTACCAGACCTGCACAAGCTCAGGCTGCCCTCTGGCTTGTGTGAATTTCTGGGCTGCTGCCTGCAGATGGATGTGGACAGGCGAGGTTCTGCTAAGGAACTTCTGCAGGTACAAGGCAAAGCGGCTGCAGCCCAAAGAGCTGTTCCCTGTCAGGGTTTGTTCCTCGGCCAAACTCCAGGGCTTCCGATGGGCCCCCCCACATAGTAATATCCACTCTGGGTGCTTGTCCAATGAAAACCAAGCAGGATCCAAGCCTGGTTGAGATTAGAAGGGACCAGTGAAGGTCATCTAGTCCAAAACCCCAGTCACTGGCAAAGACATCTTCAAGTGGATCAGGTTGCTCAGGGTCCCATTCAAGCTCACCTTGAATGTTGCTGGGCTTGGGGCTCCTCCCAGCTCTCTGGGCAGCCTGTGCCAGTGTTTCAGCACTCTCCTCATAAACACTTTCTTCCTTAGAGCCAATTGAGTGTCTTGTAGCTTAAAACCATTCACCCTTGTCCTCTTACAATTGGCCTTACTAAAAGATTTGTCCCCATCTTTCTTAGAAGGCCCTACAAATATTGAAAGGTCTCCTTGGGGCTTGCTCTTCTCCAGGCTAAACAAGCACAACTCTCCCAGCCGTTCCTCAGAGGAGAGCTCCCAGCTTCTGGTCATTTCTGTGACCCTCTTTTGTTCTCAGGTGGTGTATTCATGTTTACCTGGTAGCAAAGGAACTGAAGTATTGCAATGCCAGGGACGGGGGCTTGAAGAACACAACAAAAGCAGTCTAGAACCAAGCGGTTCTAGATTGGTCCGTGGGAAGGCAGGGGCTGTGGGGGAGCTCACTGTGAGCATCCGAGGGCACTCAGCTTGTCCCTCCTGCCCCAGCCTTAGAGGTTTCTGCCAGGCAGACGGGGACAGCTGAGCAGGAGTTGTGCCAGCCCCATGTGCTGCCTGGCCCGCTCAAGTAGATGAGAATTGCTGTGGCTTTGCTGCCAGGTTTTGTGGCAGACAAGGAGCTGGTGACCAGGCCATTTCCTTGGCTGTTCCTGCTGAGAAGGAAGATGGCAGCCAGCACAGGAGCGGGGGCCATGCCAAGGCAGACACTGCTCTTCCTGCAAGCCAGAGCTCAGCCCATCTGTGCCCTGCTGCTTGTGTCCTTGCTCCTGGCTTGCTGCTGAAAACCTGCGTGTCCAGCGCTCCTGAGAACAACACGTGCGGTCAATAATTTCAGAGCCCTTGGGAGTCTCTTGAGGACTGCCCAATGCCCCACATCTCCTTTGGGCACTCAAATAGCCCATGTCTGTAGAAAAGAGGAGCTGGAATAAGTGTGTTGAGTTTCCTGAAAGGAACAAAACCTTTGGACAGCAAGCAGCAATCCCACAGTGCTGTCAGGACAAAAATGCCAGCAAGTGATGACACCTTGAGGAACGGACTAGGGCAGTTCTGGGCCATGTTTGCCTGTGCTAGCAGCATCCTGGACATGAAGGCTCATGTGCTGATGGTGACCTCAGGCCGCCTATGTTTGTGTATTTCTGGGGGCTAGAGGAATCCAGCTTGACCCTGTTAGGAAGTCAGTTTGGAAAAGAATGGTTCCTTTTTCCTTTCTCTCTTTTAATTTGGTTTGTTCCTTTTCCCCTTTGGGCAGCATCCATTTCTCCAGTCAGCGGAGCCTCTCTTAAGCCTCTTCTGACAGCCTGATCGCTGTCATCCCTGTAGCCAAGTCATGCAGGAAGCAAAGGAGATGACAAGGACCACTTGAGCACTTGGAGAACTGAACCTGTGAGAACAGGTAGAAATCCTGAGGGGAGAGGGGCCAGGAAACAGGCAGCCATCAGAGCAGGAAAGGAAGGTGGCATCTCCTTTTCCTCACACCTGCTGATCCTGCTTTTGAATTTCTGCTTGGGACAGCATTGCTGGAGGGCACAAAGTCACTACTGACGTGCACTTTTCAGGTGGGGGGTGGTGTGAGGCATGAAGCTTCCACTAATTATTTGGGAAGCTTGGCTGGCACTTCATGTGGAAGTGTCTTCCTCCCCTCACCAGGAGTCAGAAGGGCAGCGTCTGGAGGCACAGCAGCTGCTGGCACAAGGGGAAAATTTCCTGGCAGAGGTACAGAAGGAGCAGGAGAACAGGCTGCTTGAGATGATGCAGTAAATTGCCATCATGCAGCCTGGGCGAGAAAAGATAAGAACCAGAGACAGTCAAGAGGCACAGAGTGTGAAAAGAGAGTTTGTGTGTTGTTTTGGACTCCTCTGGGCTCCTTCTGGGCACTGTTTCTCTGGACACTGTCTGTCTGGGTGGCATTGTCTCTTAGCTGGCCCTTGGTAAACAGTGCTGGAGAGATTTTTGTGTCTTCAGGGAGCGGTCTGGTGAGAGGCTACCAGAGCGCAGGTTTGAAGAAGGCAGGAATGGCACTGCAGGCCCAAAGAGAAAGGGAAGGCCAGAGCTTCCCCTCAGAAGGAGGGAGGTGCCACGGGAAGCCCCTGAAGAGCCAGGCTGGAGCTGTGGGAGAGGGCTGGCTGTCAGGCTGCTGAGGAGGTGCCTGAAGCTGCTGAGTACGTCCTGTGCATTCTTTGTCCAGTCGAGCAGTGTATTATAGTGTGTGTGCCTCAGCATGGGCTGTAACACATGTTCCTCCTCGTTTGGTGTTGGGAGAGACATTTTGGACTCCCTACAGAAGCCACTGTGGTGCTTGGATGCAGGCAGGGAGCACTTGGGGCATTCCTTTTGCCTTTGAGAGCAGCTGGCAGTGGGTGGGCTTTGCCTGAGCTTCCCTCTACAGTAAAGACAAAAGCAGGGATTGTTTTGGGAGCAGCAGATGGCTGTGACCTAGCCAATGACTCAGAGAAGGTGTGTGTGCTAGTCTGGCCACACTGATCAGAACACTTGGCTTCCTGGATTCCCTTTAGACTCCAGACTTGTCACCAGTCTTTGGAGACAAAATACTTCAGAGAAATTGATTGGCTGTAGGGCTGGTTTCATACTGCTGTTGTTTCTATGACTGTTTGTACTTCTATTATTCCTTCTCCAGATCACATAGGCCCCTGCCATCTAAATCCCAACTCTAAGGGCTTTTCAAATGAAAAGGAAGGAAACTTGCAGCGAAGCAATCGAGGAAGCAGAAGAGATGACCAGGACCACTTCAGGATTACTTCCTCCAAAGGCAGCTTGGAGCTGGACTCACAATAAAAGTCCTATACACCCCCAAGCCTGCTGGACGATTGCCTTCCTTGTCAGCCATGGAATAAGGCTCTACGTTCCCTTCTGAATTGGCCATTCTTTCTTAAAAATGGAAAGTCCCTCTAAAGGGCATCCTGGTGTGTTTTGGATTTGGCAACAATCTCCTCCATTTATCAGCTCCAACCTACACTGCCTTTGGAATGCTGTCCATTGGCTAGCTTTTTCCCCAACCATGGATTTCTGGATGAGGAAGAAAGGGCAATTGCATTTCCAGCCAAAACCCAGTGAAGAGCAGGGCAGCCAAAACATCCTGTGGAGATACAGGCTTTCAACTGGGCACATAGAGGCTTTTGGTTCCTGCTCGGTGTAGCCGGCACGTCTCCTCTGTGGACTGCTCCTGCCTCCCACGTGGCCATGGCTAATAGGTACAAGGCTCTGCAAGTGGATCGAAGAAGGTGGGCACATCTGCTGGCAGTACAGGAGAGCAGAGAGGAAACAGCCTGGCAGGACCCTGGCCAGCAAGGCAAGGCACCCGCTGGACCTGCTCTTTGTCAACAGAAAAGGACTGGTGGGTGATGGCACGCTTGGGGTTGTCTGGGGTTCAGCAATCATGACAAGTCTCTGTGCTTGGCTGGGTTTGTTCCTCTTTCTGTGCTTTCTGTTGTCCCTGTGCTCTGCGGTGTCTACCCAGGGCTGTGTAGCTGCATGGCACAGCTAAAGAGCAGGAGGGCCTCATTTGTCTGCCCTTTGATATGGCTGCTCACGGCAGCCTTTTCAATCTGCAAGCTCCATCTGGAGAGTGACTTTCCCCCTGTGTTTGGTCTCGGAGGCCAGGGCCTGTCATCTGTAGTCTCAGGTGGCATTGAGGGCTGCCCAGTGCCTCAGGCTGCTGTGACCCTACCGCAGAACAACAGGAGACAGTGGCAGGTGGTTGTTTCCAAAGTCACATCCTTCAGGGGCCGTGTGACATGTGTGTCCTTTGTCCAGCCCAGCCCCAGACCTAGGGATCAGACGCAGGCGCTGCTGCTGCTGCCACTGAAGTCAGCGAGGATTTGGTGGTTGGTTTCCATCCCAGCAGAACTGGTCACTTATGAAGCCGGCTGCTGATGGCGCCCTGCAGATCTCTGGGCTGCACGGCTGTGAGGGAGCTGTTCCTTGTTGTTTTTCTCCATCAGGGAAAGCTGTGTCAGCCAGGTGTGCGTCTACAGGGCAAACAGGGAGTGCGCAAGTCTCTTCCATCTGTGTCTGCTGAGAGTGGTGATCTTTGAGATTAAGTGGCACAAAGTCAATTGCTTGTGGTCCCTCTGTGGGTATCCATGTTAGGTAATGCTGCTAAATCTGCCTGTAGCACAGCAGGAGGGGGAAAAGCCTCTCAGCTCTGCAGGAGCGATAAGCTGCCATTGATGTGCAGAAAAACTGCATTTTGTCTTTATGAGGAAGAGAAGAACTGGCTTAGCAGCGAGAGAAGGTGGAATGGTTCTTCTGATCTTTCCTTCTGCCTCGTACGGGCAGATCTCTGTGGCTCATAGGTGTGCCCCTGACTGGCAGTAAACGGGGGAATCCCCGGAGCCATAGCCAGGTTGGGCCATGAGATGCCGGCTCCAACTGGGAGCACAGCCCTGGGTGGGCTCACCTGCAAAGTGTGGGCAGACTGTGTCTTGGAGGTCGGTGCCACAGGCAAAGTCCATCAGTTTTGCCTGTCCGGTGGCCAGGTCGAGGAGGATGTTCTCTGGTTTGATGTCCCGGTGCAGGACCCCACAGCTGCTGCAGTATTGCATGGCCTTCAGCACCTGGAGGAACAGCCCCTGCACCACCTCCTCCGACATGGAGCCCCTGTGGCAGAAGGAAATCAAAGAGGTTCTAAGACTGCTCAGGGCGCTCCATCACCAACACGAAGTTGTTAGGGAGCTGACACCAATCCAAGAGCTGAACAACACCATGGAACCCAGTGGACACCTTGTCCAGCAGCTCGATCTCCACGGGCACGCGGATTCCATTGGGCTGCAAGAAGACCACAATGCCATCAGTGGGGCTGATGCCGTGCCAGGGGTCTGGAAGCCCTCACCCAGCCCAGGATGCTCTGAGCCCTCCACTGAGCTCACGCCAGCTCTCTCCTGAGGCGTCCTGGCAGCTTCCACTCTCCGGGGCCTCAGCTTACCCCGCCCGTCATGTGCTGTTTTCTGCCGCTGGCCCAAGTCATTCACCAGCTCGCCCTAATGACGGATGCAATCCCGCGACACACATTTGATGGCCACCTGCGAGCCAATGGGAGCAGCGGGCTGAGCTCAGATCCCACCCTGCCCAGCCCCGCCTTCCCTCTCCTCTGCCCTCCCCCTACTCCGCCCCTTGCCAGCCCCACCACCCACCGGGGCGTTGTCCGCCAGGCACGTCCCCAAGCAGACGGTGCCCAAGGCGCCGCGGCCCTGCAGGTAACCCAGCGGAATCGCTCCTGCAGGGCCTTCCCTGCAGGTGAGGTGTGGCTGTTGGCGTTCGGGCCAGGGCTGGGAACGGTCCCCGACCTCCCCGCTACGGCCCCCCAGGCACCTCGGGCTGGGCATCCCCATCTGAACAGGGCACTGGCATCGGGCTGGGCGGCCACGCTGCCGAGTGGCGGAGCTCAGTCCGGGGAACCTGCAGCGGAGGCGGGAGTGAGGCCCTGCCGCGCGTGTCCTCCGCGGGCCCCGAGAGGAGCCACAAGCGGAGTCGGGGCCGGAGTCGTGACAGACGGAGCTGAGGGGTGGCGATGCTGCCCAAGACGCAGCTACTGAGGCCTGCCCGGCAGCACCACGGGCAGTACGGCGAGGGCCACCAAGGAGAAAGCGCTGCCGACTGCTCTATGGACTCGCTCCATCATTTGAGCAATGCTGCTCCAGTCCACAGACCATGAAACAGAAAGGGAAAAATCACCCACTTGCAAGAATGCCCAGAGCGTGCCGTGAAAAGATTAAAAAAAAGGACTCTTGCAAAAGTCCCCAGATCATGCAACTAAAATGGTAAAATAAGGACGCTTAAATGAGTTTGCAGACTGTGCCAAAAAAGGAGGATAAAAGGACACTTGCATGAATTCTTGGACTGCACAGCAAAACAGGGGAAAAAAAGAAAAGAAGGACACCTGCACAAATCCACAGAGTGTAAGGACACCTGCATGTGTCTGCAGACCCTATGAGCACAGAGAAAAAAAAAGGATGCCTTCAGACACCCTGCTGGGCAAGAGACACCCCCTTTTTAGCTGAAGCTGTTGGCAGGAGTTTTACCAAACATATGCCATCTTTATGCCAGTTTTGTTTCAATTTGCTGCCCCAGCAAAAAAACTTTTACTTACCTGTCAGACCATTAAAAACTTTGCAGGATGACACCAACAAGAATGCCCTGCCAACTGCTCTGTGGATCCACTCCACCATTTGATCAGTGCTGCTCGAGCCTGCAGGCCAGGAAACAAAGAAGGAAAAGGAACCCATTTGCCCCAGACTGTGCAAGGAAAAGGGGAAAAAGGGACACATGCAGCCATCGGCTGACTGTATAAGAAGAAGGCAAAAATAAAAGACACCTGCACATGTCTGCAGACCCTAGAATTGCAGCTGAAAATAAAAGGATGCCTGCATTTGTCCACAGGCTTTATGGCATCAGGCGACAAAAAGGGCTCCTTTGACAGGGCGCACACTGTCCCAAAGCAGCACAAAACCCGCTTGAAGTGCATAACCCATAGCTCAAAGGATCCAAGAGGAACGCAGAACAGGCACCAAGCTCACACACCCTGTCCTTTGGCCACCAATGCTTCTGACTAAAACCAGTTCCCTAAATTGGAATGCCTGTCATTCCCGTCCGTTCACTGCGTGGCTAACATCAACCAGCAAATTGTAGGGCTCACTGAAGGAAGAACGATTTTTTAGCGGGGAAAAGATGCCGACTAACAAATCACCCATATGTGTTTGCATGACACTGGAGCAGCGTTTATGTTGGCAATATGGCAGGGACACGTCCTCTGCACGGGGCAGTGCCCACGTCCTGTGCATGGCAGGGGGTGCCCTTGGAGCAACCCTCACACAGTGAGGGTGCACCCATGGGGGCATTTGCCCATTCTCTCCACTTCCACCAGCTCCCAAGTCAGCCCTTCTCTTGACAAACTTCTCCGTCCAACACTGAGCTCCTTGTGCCTTTGCCAAAACCCACTCCCGTTGGCTTGTGGGAAACCTACAAGGTCAGATTCCCCATGGATGTGGGTTTGAAATCTCTGTCATGCCCACGATGGGTACGTGCTGCATAGTACTGCATTTTTCAGTCATTTGCTGCTCTCTCATTTCCGGCCTGCAGGAGCTGAGTAAATTGATCCTGGTTTTCCTGAGCTAACTTAGTCTTTTCTTTTTGGGGCCATATAGCTCACTGAACCACAAACTTCACATCTACTGCGGACAGTTGCAAGCACCAAGCAGGGCAAACGATCCAAAGTGCAGTTTCTGAAGAATTCTCCTCCGTCATTTCATTCTAGACTTCCTCATAACGTGCCTCAGTACCTCAGGTTTCCAGTCTCACGGGTAACAGGAGAAGGCCGCAGGTCAAGAACAGGAGTTCAGCCAATGGCTACAGGAAGCAGAGGAATTTGCAAGGCAGGTGAGTGCTGGAGCTGATGGAGGCCTGCCAAGCTGCCTGCTCTTGTCTTGCTGCTGAAACCCTGAACTTCAGTGCTCCTGAGAACAGCACTTGGGCCTAAATCCCACTGGAATCAGCATTTCTTAGAGGGATTGGCATTTGCTGAGGAACGGCGTACGCTGCTCATCCTCTTGGCAGTTAACCCAGGCCATGTGTTAGAAAGGACGAAGCTAAGTGAGTCTGTGGAGTTTCCTGGGAGGAACAAAGCCCTGTGACAGCAAGCAGCATTCCCAGGCTGCTCTCAGGGGGAAAATCCCAGCAAGCTGATGACACCTGGATAAAGGGGTGAATACAAATGTGAGCTACGTTGGCATACAATAGCAAGGTCTGGGACATGAAGGTAAGGGGCAAATAGTGTCATTGATGCCTTTGCTCAGGTGTTCCATATCAATTTAGCTGAAAATGTCAGTGGTAAGTCTATCATCTTATTACATTAGAAAAAAAAACAATAACAAAATGACTTTAATTTCTGTGGCTGCTTTGTCTCTAGGTTCCAACCTTGTTAGGTTTGAATTCTGATGCCTATTGGAAAAGTGAATGGAATTAGCAGAATTAATGCATTGTTTAGTTATTTTTTGGTTTGTGCTTGTTTTGAAGTATTAGCAGATGCTGCGGTGTGTCTAAAGTAGTGTTAAATTCATATGAACTGAGTGGTGGGATGAAGTCAGAAAACAAATTCTGTCTGGCCTGGATTTTAAAAATCATGTAAGCCACATTCACAGCACCTTTAGGTGAAAAAGAAAGAATGTTTTTCTTTGGTTTGCTGGTTTATTTGTTCATTTATTTATTCATTTGTAATTCTCAGCTGATAATAGGCACAGTGAAACCAGTGCAACTGCACTAATGATTGCTTCAGGGAGAGGCTTTTTGAGTCAAGTAGAGCAGCTGATCAGTATGGGAGCAAGTATCCACTGCAAATCCTCTAATGGCTGGTAAAAAACAAACAGGCAAACCAAAGCATAGATTTGTCAGTATACAAATGAGAAAGAATTTTCTTTAACATGTAAACTAATTGCTAACTTAACAAGCTACTGTAAGCAATAATAAATTTTGACATTCGAAACATATTTGAACTTCTGTTTATCACATTGTATTCCTGAAATTATAAATTGAATTCAGAGTCTTAGGCTGTGTGTCTTTTGAAGCAAGAAGTTTAAAAAAGATTTCTGTGTATTCTTTCAGGATGGCTGTGGACTGGGCTAAGCACTTGGGAGAGACAGAGGTGGTTGACTTGTGGGAATCCTACAGGTAAGCTAAAACAACTTTGTAGAAACAGCTGAAGGGAAATGTTGAAGGGAAATTTGCATTTTGGCTTCTAATCAGAACAATTTTTAGCTTTTTGTGCCTTTTAAGTCTGACCTAAATAGCAGGATTTATTTGAGACCAGGAATGTTTCAAAACCATGCTTTTTAAAAAACTGGTGTTTGTAGTCAGTGTATTTCTTTGATTATGTTTGATTATTGATTTGCACTTGATTATATGCAAATCCTAGGATAAGTATAGTTACAGTGGTATAGACTTCTTTCATGTTATTATTTTTTATCATTTTGATGTGGGCATTGCTATCATGATTATATGTCTAGGCAGGAAATGAGTCTAGTGACTTAGATAAATAGAGATAATGATTCTACTATGTACCATTTTAATTTCAGATGCTTATTTAGGAAACAAACCTGTTGTGTTTTTGTCTATACATTGTTGTCCATACATAGTAGCCATATGAAAGAAATTCAGTAGAAGTGACATTTGTACTAGGTCATTCAAGAATTGGTTTCTGATTAACGTACAGTTACAGTTCAGTTGTCATTTTGCAGAGACTAGTATTTTTAGAACACTTTTTAGTGTAGTTTCCACTTGCATAGTACCTACTTATGGGAGGAAAACATTTGGGAAAACATTGCTTTGAAATACTTTTTATTTAACAGGTAAACAAGTAGTGTCTTTATACTTTGAGTTCTGACACTTTGCTTATGGCTGTGTTTCAATAAAGAGTAAGAACTGAAAGTTATGCTAAAAATTGAAGTTTCATGCTTTGTTGGATTGCACTTAAACCAGTGAACAGTAAGAGTATTTTGGAGGTGCTGTTCTGCTACACTTGAAAATTAAAATTGGAAAGGAGTAGTCTTGTTGGTGTTGATCTAAGCTTAGTTGGTGGCTGAATGCAAACCTGAAACAAACAGCCTTGATTCTGGTCTGGTCTGTGCATTTTTCTATTTGCTTCAGCAGGTTTTGGAAATCTGGATGAAAGCTCCCTGGTCTGAGCAAGTGCTAGTGAGCTTAGCGCAGAGGACAGAGAACTACTGACAGCTTATCATCACAGTTTTGATGAAAAGGTGGATCTGGACCTCATTATGCACTCACTTCATAACATCTGTCATAGTTGTGAGACCGGTAAGTATAAACACACACTCCCAGCCAATGATTGTACTTTGAGCCTTTGATGAATCCTGCCCTTCTTTTGGAAACACTACATAGGTAAAACCTTCCAAATGCTACTCTGCACAGTACTGATGGATATTTTAAGCGAATTTGCTGCTTAACTCTGCAAACCTGCTTCTCTTTCAGGAGCGATTTTAATATTTCTTCCTGGATATGATGAGATAGCTTGAGGGACCGCATTCTTTTTGATGACAGGAGATTTGCTGACCATGCACACAGGTAAAGCCTCTATGGTTGAGGTTTTCACTGTGTCTTCCAAAAACACTTAAATGTGCATTAGATATCAGGTTTTCATGCTTCATTCAAATACTCCGACTTTGGATCAGAAGAAAGTCACCTCCTGCTGTGCGCAAGATAGTACGTTTTAGAGGACTTTGACAGATATTGTATTAATCTCTTTTGTCTTGCTTTTAACTATAGTTCTGGTTGTTTTAATTGCAGATTCTTTCTACAAATACAGCAGAAACCAGCATAACAGTCAATGATGTGGTATTTGTTATTGGCTCAGGCAAGGTGAAAGAGGTATGACTGGTTAAAACCTTCTGTGACAAGTAAACTTCCTAGTGTTATTCTAACATATGTAATAGGTAAATTTTAGAGTACTATTTTCTTATAGTAGGCTGACAGCTAGTGCATGTCAAGTAACAAAGATCACAGAAGTTTTGACATTCTTTTTATGACAAATACTGTAAAAAATTAGCTGTTAATAAACCTTGTAAAAGCTATTGTAGATTGAAATGTTGATGCATTTTACATTTTCTGTTAGGTGTTTTAAAATGAGTCCATCTGTTTAGACTGCCATATTCCTGAGACTTAAGAGAGCACTGGGAATTCCCTTTGTCCTACTGTTGTGTCAAGTCAAAATCAAATCCATTAAGTTTTGAGTATTGCTTATGTTGTGTTGAATGCCCATTCCCAAATGACGTGTGAAGGAAAGGAGAGATAGTATGATGAGGCAGTTTTAGACCTATGTCTTTGAAAATGAAGTTAGATTTCATAGGGCAGATACATGCCAAATTTCTAAAGTTCCTGTCTTTTTCTGTGACTTTGCATCAAATGTAAGAAAATAAGGATGTGCTTTCTAAGTGAGACAAAGAAAGAAGACCTTAATCAACACAAGAACATGTTTTTTCCTGGTTTCTGATAATTCAAAATACAGTCCATCTATTTTATTGACTCAAAATTACCTACTGAGACTACAAAGAAAACTTCAAGTTAGGAAACCGTAGCACAAAGATAATGCAAAACGTGTATTATAAATTCAATTGAAAGGAGGTACTTCAGGTACCTCTGTGCCAGAAGCTGCTGGTGTTTGTTAAAATTATTTTTTCTATTTTTTAAAGAATTTCTCTTAAAAGCTTATTAATAACTTCTTTATTTCATGTATCATGGTTAATCATGGTTTTATGTTCCTTGCTCTGCTTTTATAGAAGTCTTTTGATGCACTGAGTTGTGTTACAATGCTGAAAATGGTGTGGATTTCAAAAGCCAGTGCTATCTAGAGAAAAGGCAGGTGATAAATGCTTGAGATTTGTTTTTATTTTGCAGATTTCAGCCGTCCTGTATGTTAAGAGTGAAGTGCAAACCTATAGCAGCCAACTATTCCCCAGCCAAAACAACTGGGTAATATTTCTAGGCTAGTCCAGTATCATCTTGAACAATGGCTAATACTTCTTCTCTGCAGTAAATAAAGAGTCAGCATGTATTTTCTTGGAGTAATTTCCCAAGATACAGAAAAGCGGCCCTCAAGAATGTCCCAGAACTTACATTAGGTCCAGGTTGTTGTTCCCCCATGAACTGAATTGCTCTTTCTGCCACGTAGCACCAGCATGCAAAGTTGTTTGTCCGTGGGTAAAGGACTGCCTGCTGCTAGTTTTTAATTGATACCCTGGCGTCCCTTCTTTAGAAGTGACACTGAGCAGTGATTCCTTATTGACCATCTCCAAAGTACTCATAGATATTCAGACTTTGCATATTCATCAGGATGCTCAGGATCATACTCCTGTCAGCGCTGTGAGGGCTGAGAAGTTACGTGTGTAGATAGCAACAACTGCCTGTAATGTTGTCATTATCCTCCAGGTTTCTGAGCATGAATTGTGAGCATTTGCTGTCTCTGTTCCTTCGTTCACACATGTTAGGGTCTTCATTCTACCATTTACATCTAGACTTCCATTTACCCTTTCCACTTTACCCGAGCTTTGTGGATGCCAGGGAGTATGATATTGCCGCTTTGTTCCTACTTCTTTAATTATTTTGGAGGCAAAGTGTGGGCCTCTGTCTGAGTCTATTACTTCTGCTAGTCCGTAGCGGGGGATTATCTCTTCTAATAGTATTTTTACTACTGTTTGTGTAGTTGGAGGTAGGGAATGCCTCTACAAAGTGAGTCAAGTGATCTATTATCACCAATAAGTGTTTATATCTTCCTACTTTAGGCAAATCAGTAAAATCAATTTGAATGTGGGAAAACGCTCTATGTGCCAATTCCCGTCCCCCCATTTCCCTTTGTCTCCATTGCCTCTTGTTGACCCCTTGACAGGTTAGGCATTGTTGTGTTATTTGTTTAGCTAAGGTGTGCATCCCCATACAAGTGCATTTAATTGCAATTTGGTCTATTAATGCCTGGGTACCCCAATGTGTTTTTGTGTGAATTGCTTCCAGGATTTTTCAAGCCACTGACTTTGGGAGTACCTCACGGCCATCTGGTAATTCTTTTCTATTTCCCTTCTCTATGATCCCCATTTCTCTTAGTTTTTCCTGCTCCTTTTCGGTGAACACCAATATCTGGATTGGTCCGTGTAGTATACAATACTTCTTGTGGGGATTCTCGCAAGCACAATTTATTCCACACATCCCAAAATCTTTCCAACAGTCGTGACAACGTTTGCCCTCTAAATCAGCTGCACAATCGGGGCAGTCTTCCCTAACCCTTTTGGTAATTACAGTTTCTTTTAACACTCTAAGAGCCGCATTTTTGGCCTCTTGATCAGCGACATTGTTTCCCCTTATTTGGTTACGTATCCCCCTCGGGTGGCCTTTTACATGAACTACAGCGATTCCTTCAGGCAACCTTAAAGCTCTCAGTACTCTCCTAATTAAAGCCTCACGAATTAATCCCTTTCCCTGTGAATTAATCAAGCCCCTTTCTTCCCATATCTTTCCAAATGTATGTATTACCCTTTCCAAATGTCTGTATTATAAGCATATTTTGAGTCTGTATAAATGGTTCCAACCTTTCCTTTTAACAGCTCTAAGGCCCGTAATACTGCATATAACTCACAAGCCTGTGCCGACCACCCTGAGCTTAATGGCCCTGATTCTATTACCTTCAAGGTTTTTCCATCAATTACAGTGCAACCTGATTTTCTTTTTCCATCTATTACTCGAGACGATCCATCCACAATTAATTTCTCGCAATCTTCTAGTTCTTCTTCCTCCAAATCAGGCCTTTTCTTTGTCTGTTCTTCAAGAACTTTTAGGCAATCGTGTGTCAAGTTTTTGCTAGGTTCTCCGTACAGAAATTGAGTAGGGTTTTGGAGGGAAGTGGTTTCTAAGCTTAATTTTGGTGAAGAAATCAGGATTCCCTCATATTTTAGGAGCCTAGCATCTGTGATCCATTTCTCTGCTTTTTGCTGTAACACTCCTCGAATGTTGTGGGGAGATAGTACATGTAATTCCCCTCCAAAGGTTATTTTTACTGTTTCCTCTACTAACAGTGCTGCTGCAGCTGTTGTTTGTAAACAAGTGGGCCAACCCCTAGATACTGGGTCTAGCAGTTTTGATAAAGAAGCCACTGTTTTTTTTCCTCCCTGCCCAATCTTGAGCTAATACTCCGTATGCTGTTCCATCCTCAATGTTTACAGAAAGATAAAAGGGCCTTTTTATATCAGGAAGACTGAGAACCGGTGCATTTACTAATTCTGCCTTAAGGTCCTGTAGTTTTTCCTCATCTTCCTGAGTCCACCTAAGCAAGCCTTCTTTTGTTAGTTTCTCATATAGGAATTTTACTTTCCCGCTAAATCCCTCTATCCATTGTCTACAGTACCCAGATGATCCTAGCAGCTGTCTAACCTCCCGCTTCGTCCTTGGCCTTGGCATAGCCAAGATTCCCTTAACCCTTTCCGGGTCTAATGTCTTCATTCCTTGACTCAGTCTATGTCCGAGATACTTCACCTCTTTTTCCACAAATTGTAGTTTGGATTTTGACACTTTGAGTCCTTTCAGGCTTAGAAAATTGAGTAATCTCATACTCTCTTCCCTGGCAACTTCCTCTTCTTTTCCAGCTATTAACAAGTCATCTACATTCTGAATCAGGACAGCCCCTTCTCTCAATTGAAAACCTGTAAGTAACTGCTCCAGTGCCTGGCCAAATAAATTAGGGGACTCTGTAAACGCTTGTGGGAGTACCCTGTGGGTGTCTGGGTCTTCCCATTCAAAGGCAAAATAGTCCCTACAACTCTCTTGGAGGGGACATGCCCAGAATGCATCCTTTAAATCTATAACACTATACCACTGATATTCGGGGCCTAACTGACTTAATAAAGTATAAGGGTTAGCTACTACCGGGAATCTTTCTACAGTCCTTTTGTTCCTTTCTCCTAATCATGTACCAAACGGTATTTCCCATTAGGTTTTTTAACAGGAAGGATAGGAGTATTAAAAGGGGACATGCAGGGTTCTAATAACCCTTGTGCTTTTAACCATTCGGTTTCAGGTTTGACCCCTTTCCTTCCTTCATTTGGAATTGGGTATTGCTTAACTCAAACTGGGACTTCAGGATTCCTTAACATTACTTCAAAGGGCTTTATGTCCAGTTGGCCCGCCGTTTCTGGGGTATACCATACTTCAGGGTTAATTTTCTGTTCGTCCTCTACCCAAAGAGAACATAATTTAATAGTAGCTTTTTGTCATTTATGTCGATTTCAATTCCTAATTCAATCATCAAATCTCGTCCCAGTAAGTTATAGTCAGCCTCTGGAACGAATAGCAGTGACCCTATACCTATTTTGGAGCTGGTTTCAAAAATCACGTCTTTAATTACAGGCACTTTAAAGGCTTCCCCTTTTGCCCCAACTACCTGTATTGTTTCTCTTGATAATTTACACCCTGAGGGAAGGGTTTGAACCGTTGATCTCTTGGCTCCTGAGTCCACAAGGAACTCCTATTCTTGCTGCTGGGGACCAATTCTCAGTTTTACCAGGGGCTCTGTTCTTTCCTGGGTCCCCAGCAAATAGAGCCCCTGACTTCCTCAATCTTCCTTGAATTGCTTTTCATCTGCCAACCTTTTTCTGCATTCCCGCCGAAAATGCCCTCTCTTACCACAATAAAAGCAGCTTCCCTGTCCACCCTCCTTTTCTCTTCTCCCTCCTTCCACCCTCTGGCCGCTCAGCTTACTTCCCTGGAACCGATGAGGCGTTCCCTTCTGCCCTTCACGTACCACAGCCATCGTTACTCTCGCTCCTTTCCTCTGTCCTTCTTCCTCTCTCCGGACATACACTTTCTGACCTTCCCGCAACAACTCTTCCAGGCCTCTACCATGCCAATCCTCAATCTTTTCCAACTTTCTCCTAATGTCAGGCCAGGCTCTGGCCACGAATTGGGCCTTTAACAACATCTGTCCTTCCGGAGTGTCAGGGTTTACTCCGGAGTACAGCTGAAAAGATCTCTGGAGCCGTCCTAACCATTCCGTGGGATCCTCATCTTTCTTTTGACTCTCACAAAAAGCTTTATTCACGTTCTGCCCCTTAGGAACTGTCATGGTTGGACACTGGCGCAATGCCAGCGCCCCCATGAAAATACACCTTCCCAAATAAATGCTGTGAGATGTTATCAGGAACAGAGCAGAGCAGGCCCAAGCTTAGTAACAAAGGGAAAAAAAACTTTATTAAACTACTTCTACACAAGACACACAGACTAAATCCAGGATGAAGACCTTTTAAAACACACACCCCTCCTCCTCCCAATTTCCAAAACACCCCCTATGAAACATCACCCGGGATTCCTGATCAAATTACCACCCTTCAGATAATCAATACTCAAACTATCAAGGGAGAGAGAAGTCTCTCTTGCACCACAGACCCCCCAGGAAACACAGTTGCCACCTCCTGTGTTTCCCTGTCACACATGGCAACCGCCCGGAGAAAATCTGCCAGTGTGACACTCTCCATTCCATGTCACAGTGCTCTCACCACCGTGCATGGACAGACTGCTCATAGGGCTCCTTTAAGGATGCTTTGCCACGGACCCAAAGACAAAACAGTTCAGCTTCTCATCCTGGGACTACAGTCCCCCCCCATTTTCCCCTGGGGCCAAGGGTCCAAGAACTGAGATCATCTTCCTGAAGACAGAGGGCATCACCATTCCCTCCTCAGCTTTCTTCTGTTCTTGCCATTCCTGTGCTGGTGGTTGCTGAAGCAGGTTTCCTTGGGTCACCACTGCATCCCCCTAAAATGCAGTCTCTATTCCAGGAGATTTTGGTTCAGTCCATGGCTAACAAGAAAAGTCCAGGCAAAAGCTACTTCATCATCTCCTCCCACCTAAATATTTCTTCTTCTAACATCTCAGGTCCCGGACTGTCTCTCTTCCACTACAAATCAAGGAGGAGTAATATTTTACAAAGCCCTCATTTCCTGGAAAGGGTTAAAAGTTCAGACTCTCTGGACGGCTGAAATCTCGGTCCAGTGTTCCGTCTCCCACGCTGGGCATCATCCCCCCCCTTTCTCCTTCTCCTCTGCCGGCAAATTTCCAGGTGCCGCCAGGCTCTCTGTCACTTTCCCTCTGTGGGGGGGGGGGGGGGGAACAAAGGCATCTCCACTTCTCTCCACCCTTCCGTCCACAGGAGCTGGCTGGGTTCCAGACCCTCAGCCCCTCGGCCTACCTGGACAAAGCCGCGTGGCTTCCCCTCCCCCACCCAGCCCATGGCTGGGCAGAGGAGAGCCTGCACTCTCTGACCACCGGAACCAAAGAGACAGTTCCCCTGGGAGTTCTTGCTTTTAACCCCCTGTGTTCTCAGAGGCGTGTCCATACTTTCAGTGGTCACTCCAGGTGCCAATATCCAAACCTGACCACTGATTGGTTTGACCCAACTTCCTGGAAAAAAAAATTCACTTCCATGTCAAACCACGACAGGGACTGAGTCTCTGATGCCTTGGATAAGAATTGTTCTTCAGTCTGCCATATGTGTCCTATGCAGGGGATCCTGTTTATCCCAATTAGGACGCTGTAAAGGCCACTTAGCATCTGCTTGGGGTCCTGCCTGATGGTCTCTATCCCAAATCCTCATACCGGCCATCCTGATCATCCCTCGCTTCTCAGATGTGAATAGAATCCCCAGTATTGACTGCATTTCGTCCCACGTACACACGTTGGGCCCCAGAAACTGATCCACCCGCTCTGCAACTCCGAGGGCGTCTTCCAATAGGTGTCCTATTTCTTTCTTGAACTCCCTCCCATCTCCTGAGTTGAGAGGTACCTCCACATAACCTATTCCTGGAATTTGGGCTGGTTGTCCCTGCTGACCAGCATTGGGGTTAGGGATCATTCCCAAAGCTACTTCCCTTAGTGGATATAGAGCTTGCCCTTCCCCTTCTCTTTCCCCCCGTGTTAGGCTACGAGTAACGCGGCGATTTTCCTCAGAGACCGGCTCCGGGATTTCTACCTCTTGGTTATCAAAATCTCCCCCTTGATCCAAATCGGGGTAGACTATGGGTGGTACTGGTGGGGGTGGAGGAGGGGGAGGTATGTATGGTAGAGGGGGGTGCAGTTGGAACTTCCTCAGGCTTTTTATTTTTCTTTTTCCCTCCCTGGGTGCTTAAGGCAAAAAGTTTTGCTCTTGTTTCCCCCACTATCCAGAGAGCCGCAAACTAGCTCTCTTCCATATCAAAAGGTTCTTTAGAGTTTCCATAAATGTTTAATGTCTGGCAAATCCAGTCCTCAAAGCTTCCAGACACTGGCCAAAATGAATTATCACCACGGATCTGTTTCCCTCCCCATACTTCCATACAATAATGTACCATTTCTGCCCTATCCTTCCCTTTTCTTGAAGGATATTCATCCCAAGATTTTATCATTAGACCTAACGGACTGTCAGGTGGTATCTGGGGAAGCTTTACCGGGGTCCCCATCCCCATGGAATCAGAGGGCTTGCTTTTCCTCTGTCCCATCTTCCAGGACACCTTCATGCACACACACACTCGCGGCCCCGTTTGTGGCCCAGCCCCTCTCGGGGTCTGGAAACCGCACTACTTAGAGGTCCACACTTGCCTCGTCCTAAAGGGACGTCTCATAGGTTATGTCCTGGGATCCCAACCCCAACCGAGAGGATTCCCACTTTTATACTCAGCTGTTCTGCGTCTTCACCTGGGCTTTGTGCACAAAGATTATGGGGTTACCGGTATCCCTTTTGCTTAATACCAAATTTAGGTTCATTGGTAAGGGTCTGGGAAGGCAAAGCCTGCACCAGGGCCGCTGCAGAGGCAGCGGGGCGCCTCCCTGATGAGGAATTCCCACCCGGTCGCCCTCATCCGAGTCACTGCACCAAATTTGTTATGGACAAATTCAATTGGGGAGCCCAATTATAGATAAATCGATTAACAAGAATTTATTAAGGAAGTGGTAATGAGCAAAAGACAGCGCTGGGCGTCCGGAGAGTCTCTGCTCTACCACGGCGCGCCCTCTCCCTTTGCCCTTTTTGTTTTTATAATTTTTTTTTTTTTTTTTTTCTTTCCGGTTGATGTATTTTCTCTCAATGCACTCTGCGCCTCTGGAATTGGTTGCTAGGGGGTCTTTTTTTTTCTGCCCTTGGTGGTCGTAGGGATGAAGGCTCCTCATCTTCCTTGCAGATTGTCCTTGGCCTAAAAGTTAACTTGTGTATAATTAGTTACACAGTCTTCTATGCTAGTTGCATCTGCACAATTCTTAAGCAGGATACTTGCTGTTCCCTCGGGCCCCCCCCTCCTTCTCCTCCCACACCTTGAAATTCCCTACTCAGTTCAAATTCTTATCTCCTTCAATGCTCGTTTTGATGAAGACCTTTTTATTTATTACAGGTGGGAACATGATCCTTGAAGGAGAAGCAATGTATTGGTCAATGGGTGGGCAGTTAAGGTTTGAAAGGGGAACAATGCATAAGGGAGCTGTTGTTGGCATGGGGTCGGTATCGTGAGCCACCGCGGCTTCATCTCACGCGCCGGCCATGTGTGAGCTGATGCTGTAACTGGGAAAATTCCGCTCCTGCGCTGGAGATACAAGGCCTGGTTCTGGGCTGGAGGTGTGAGAAGGACGAGATGCACACCCTTTTGATCCAGGGGAGATCCTGGAAGTGCACTGCCTACCTGCCCCCCCCACACCAAGCACCATGCTCCATCTCCCTCTCCTGCTCAGCGGATTTTTGGGAATCCAGGGGTTGGTATGTATTATTTGCCACTGGAACTAATGGAATAAATTTGCTTTGCAAGCCCAGTTGTGTCTTAGATTATTTTGTGCATGAGTCTCCTCCTGAACCTGTGGCAATGACCACCAGGGACCTACAGGATACTCCTACTCTGCTGTCAATCAATTCTGAGAAATGATTTAAATACGTCAAAGAATTTGGAGTAATGTTTAGCCTGTGAGTTTCAGCAAAGTATTGACTCTGTCTTAGTTGCATGGATACAAACTAGTAAGTGAGATTGCTGGGTGTGCAGGTCTTAGGGAAGTGATTCCCTATGCACCGAGTACTGAAATAAACAAATGCCTCCTTTCTAAGCCTGAGCTGGCAGCAGGGATCAGGCCCTGCTTGGTAACTTTCATTTTGGCAACTTCTGTGAGCAGGTAAGAAAGGTCAAAATGAAACCTTTTCCAGCTATTCCCCTCTGCTTCATCTTTTTAGGCGCCAGAACTCTGTGCCACAGGTGGCCTGGCTGTGTGCAGAGCAATGCAGCCCCCACAAACCCCTTGATTTCCCCACAAGCTGCCATGCCTTGTTCCCAGGTGTGCCCAGCTCTGCCAGGAGAAAGAGCCCGCAGCGCAGTGGGCACCGTGCCCTGCCCAGCCAGGGCTCTCTGGCACAGAGCAGCAGCAGCAGCTCCAGTGCCTTTCAACCCACTCCTGCCTTGGCTTCTCCTGGGACACAGAAGCCTCTGGAAATCAGCATCGCCAGTCGCATTCCAGCTTGGAGCAGCTCCTGCGGGCAGGCAGATGCTGCCAGTTTGACTGCTTCCAAAGGGGAATAAAGGCAGAGATGTACATGCTCAGGAGCCCTGGGCATATCCAGGAAACGTGTAAATATGTGGGAGATTTGTGAGGAATTATTTCAGCTGTTATGCCAACAGTGCCTTCTCTCCTGGTTCTGTGTGTTCTAGATGAGTAATGTAACAGTTGGCTCTCCCAGTTAAGAGGTAGATAGTATGTGGATGTTACAATGTATAGTGATGTTATTGTAATATATCCTCCCATAGCCTTATTTGCCCTCCCCCTTGTAACAGCCTTGGTAGTCAGGGCTTTTGGGGAGGGCCGGCTTGTGACCAGGAGGCGTGGTGTAACAACACCTGACCTCCAATCAAGATGTAAGAAAGTAATCTCCACCAGTGGACAGCAGAGAAAGAGCTGACTGATAAAACTTTGGAGGGGCTAAGGGTATAAAAGGCAGAGCATCTGTTTTGTAGATGAGCTGCTCGTAATGGTCATAGAGACTCCCAGTGCTGCAATTTTTCCTTATTCAGTCCTCTGTTAAGGTTTATTAAACCTTTAACATTTTAAAAGTGAGGGTCATTTCTCAGATGTGCAGTGCTTTGGGCTATTCTCTTGGTCAGCTTTCCTTTGCTTGGGTCCCATCTCGGTGCTTCGTTGGGGTACAGGCTGTAGGTACTTGGTGCGCTCTTGGAGTTACTCTTGGATCCCTTGAACAGCAGGGTTTGGCCCACAAAGGGAATTTGTGCTACTTTGTGACAGAGGAGAACTCCCCAGGCTATTTAGCCTTTGCTGTACAGATGGTTGGTTATTGCTTGGCATCAATTCACAGGCCAATATAGAGGGTTTGCATTGTGATGTCAGGGTATGGTTGCCATGCGGTCATGGTGACATCAGAAGGTTGCTGTGGTGCACAAAAGGCCTCAGCGTCAGAGCAGCCCTAGGCCTTGCTCAGTGCAGGATGCTCAGTGCATCCTCTTGGTTAAGGCACGTGTCAGTGGGCAGCTGCACACTGACAAGAGCCTTGTTTTTTCTCGTGTTGGAGTGAATCTGCGCAGCAGTGCTACAATGATTGAGCAATTTGCTGCTGCATTTGTCACTGTTTACGGCGTTTCTTATTCTGCCTATTACCTGACTAACCTGGCACGTAAGTAGAGGTTTTCCCTGGGTGTAACCAAACCTGGCTTTTGTATGTCTTCCTGCTCTTAGTGACTGAGTTATTTTGAAACAGAAGGAGCATTAGGGTGCCACTGGTTTGGGAAAGCTCCTGTCAAGAGATTCAGCTAAAAAGGGGGTGTCTGTAGGCACAGGGGCAGCATTTGCAAGGGAACCTGCAGGGGTTCTGGTCCCTCCACAGGAGAATCTGAGGAAGCAGAGTCTGTCATTTCCTCAGATTGCTGGGACAAGCAAGACAGCTTTGAAAATATAAACTGGAGAACTCCTTGGAAGGCCTTCTAAAAACTCTGCAGTTGTTCCCAGAATTCAGGGAAAGCTTCTTTCTTTCTACATTTTGTCATGAAAGGATTTGAGTGCCTAACTTGACCCTTGTCTAAGTGCTAAAATAGTGATTCCCTTTGCAATGAAATGCTAACTCCAAAGCAGTGACTATCTGCTCCTGAATCCTGGAGCTGCTGCTGTGCTGCGTCACAATAAAGCTGCCACAGCTCAGTGGAATTTTGGGGAAGCTTTTCTGGGCAACTGTTTCCAGCAAGTTAATGAGAATTAGTGCATACAACTGATTAATAAAAAAAAAAAAGGGTACTGGAAGGAGAGAATTTTTAAAGATGTGTTATCTGTTCGGTAGAACAGGAGCACTGAGTGTGAAAGAACAATTTACATTTTCTTGATCATGTTTATATTAATTTACTGGCTAAACAGGCAAAAGTGTAAGCACGACCAAGAATATGGTCCTGATCTCTTGCTGGTTGCGTGAATGAACTGTGTCTCCTGGAGGGATGTTGTGAAGCGGAAAATACTCTCTGTTTGCAATTGTTGTTCTGTGGGATTCACCAGCCCAGGCAGTTTTCTGACAGCATCTGCTTCATTTTCCCTTGCCCACTACAGGTCACGTGAAGCATGTATTCAGTGGTGCTGATGCTAAGGTGAGTGAGCAAGGAACATTTCATGTTGGTGGTGTTTAGGTATTGTAGAGTACGCTGTGAGCTTAGCCAGAACAAGTAGACTGTACAGGGCCAGCCATGCAGGCCAAAAGAAAAACCATTTTCATTCCTTCAACAACAAACAACAAGGCAAATCTGGATATTTCCTAATTTCCATCTCAGAGCCTTGAAGTCTTACAAACTAAGATTTGCAGAGAGAATATTATTTGCTAACACCAAACACGGATGAATACTTAATAAACAGCAATTTCTTATAGAGTTCAATTAGCCCATTTTCATAAAGCCACAGTGACTTAGACTTTTATTCCTATCAAACATCAGGAAACTCCCTAAAAAGACGTGGTTGTACAACAAGAAGGACAATTTAAAATAGTGGATATTGTATTTAAAGTCAAAGGGGCAAGTTTGTGGTGGGGGAGCTGCGTGGGCCCAAAGGACCCAGGGGTGCCGGTCAAGAGCAGCTGAAGGTGGGCCAGCGCGTGGCCAGGGAGCCAAGAAGGCCAAGGGCTTCCTGGCCTGTGTCAGCAAGAGTGGGGCAGCAGGAGCAGGGCAGTGAGCGTCCCCCTGGGCTGGGCAGCGCTGCAGGCACAGCTGGGAGTGCTGTGCCCAGTTGTGGGCCCCTGTGAAGCAGAAAGTCCTTGAGGGGCTGGAGCGTGTGCAGAGGAGGACACGGGAGCTGGGGAAGGCTGTGGAGCGCAAGGCCAAGGAGGAGGTGCTGAGGGAGCTTTAGCCTGGACAACGGGAGGCTCGTCAGGGCCCTTCAGGCACACTTCCATAGATCCATAGAGGACAGCGCTCACCCCAAGGCCTGCTTCCCTGCCAAACCTCCCCGCTCTGCATCCAAGTGCTTTAGCCATCTGAGGAGGTGACACTTCCAATTTGTGGTTTCTTGGCTTGCTAGGAGGAGAAGCCCTGCTGATTTTCTCTCTTCCCAGCAAGTAAAGATGCTTCTGCACAAGCTTTCCTGCCCTTTTCCTGCACCGAATGGGATTCTGATCCACTTTTAGTTTTCCATGTGTGCCGCAGCAATAGCAAAGGCCTTGCTGGCTATTTCCTACTTTTCCATTTCACAGCTTTCAAGAGCTAAAAGCTCCCTTGTGCAGAGGCACTGTGCCTTGCAGATAGCAGCCATGGAGGACTATCAAATTCCTAGGCAAACAGAGTTCTCTTGAATTAGCCCATTTTAATCTGGCCGGAGTGACTTAGAATGCCGTTGCTAAGAATGCTGATGATTTCTCCTTCAAAGAGGTGGTTGTAGATGCCAGGAGAAAGGAGGTGCTAAACGATAGGTAACGGCCTGTCCCTCATGTTTCTCTCTTGCCACAGATGACAGAAGCAGCAGCAGTCTCCGCCCCGGCTCCCTCTGCTCCTGGAGAAGAAGCCAAAGAGGAGCAAAAGGAGCAAGACGACCACGAGCCTGCAGCTGTGGTCACAGCAGAGCCTGATGCTTCCAAGGGAGTAAGTGCCAGTTGTGGGTGGTGCTGTCTTTAGTGCAAGGCAGAGCTGCAAGTTTCTGAGCAGCCAGCACTTGCTGTTGCTGGCTGAGGATGCTGAGTGCTGGAATCCCGCAGGACGCGGCCATTTCCTGCAGGCAGGGACAGCTAGAAATTGGCCTTTGGCCTGTCACCTTCAGGCACCCAAGAGCTGGGGGCTGCGGCTCAGCTTCTGCCTGCTTGGCTCAGTGAAGCTCTGTCTCTGGGCTTCTGCAGGGCCGTGGCCAAGGGCACAGGTGCTAGTGCTGGAGGTCACAGGGCTTTCTTTGGTTGTTTTCCCTTTGTGCAAAGGTGTGTTTGGCTTGTGGAAGTGTTCTGCAGTTTTCTGGAGCAGTTCTTCACTTGTACAGTCTCTTTTGGCTTTTGATAAGCTGCAAGGAGATGATTGCATTGTCCATGAAGCTGGGGCAGGCCATTCTTGTGGGGTGAGGCCAAAGGAAGCAAGTGCCTTGTAGGGAAGGCTTCTTGCCAGGCAAAAAGCAGAAGGGGCAAGTTGCTGTGGATGCGTTTTGGGATGAAGCCTGCAGCTTTGGAAATGGCATTAGTGGCTCGGGTGGGGGTGAAGCTGCAAGTCCTTGACTGCTGTCTTGTGTTGCTGAGAAGAGGAAGGACATCTTGGAATTGTGGCTGCTGTATTTGACATCAAAGGGGCAAGTTTGTGGTGGGGGAGCTGCGTGGGCCCAAAGGACCCAGGGGTGCCGGTCAAGAGCAGCTGAAGGTGGGCCAGCGCGTGGCCAGGGAGCCAAGAAGGCCAAGGGCGTCCTGGCCTGTGTCAGCAAGAGTGGGGCAGCAGGAGCAGGGCAGGGAGCGTCCCCCTGGGCTGGGCAGCGCTGCAGGCACAGCTGGGAGTGCTGTGCCCAGTTGTGGGCCCCTGTGAAGCAGAAAGTCCTTGAGGGGCTGGAGCGTGTGCAGAGGAGGACACGGGAGCTGGGGAAGGCTGTGGAGCGCAAGGCCAAGGAGGAGGTGCTGAGGGAGCTTTAGCCTGGACAACGGGAGGCTCGTCAGGGCCCTTCAGGCACACTTCCATAGATCCATAGAGGACAGCGCTCACCCCAAGGCCTGCTTCCCTGCCAAACCTCCCCGCTCTGCATCCAAGTGCTTTAGCCATCTGAGGAGGTGACACTTCCAATTTGTGGTTTCTTGGCTTGCTAGGAGGAGAAGCCCTGCTGATTTTCTCTCTTCCCAGCAAGTAAAGATGCTTCTGCACAAGCTTTCCTGCCCTTTTCCTGCACCGAATGGGATTCTGATCCACTTTTAGTTTTCCATGTGTGCCGCAGCAATAGCAAAGGCCTTGCTGGCTATTTCCTACTTTTCCATTTCACAGCTTTCAAGAGCTAAAAGCTCCCTTGTGCAGAGGCACTGTGCCTTGCAGATAGCAGCCATGGAGGACTATCAAATTCCTAGGCAAACAGAGTTCTCTTGAATTAGCCCATTTTAATCTGGCCGGAGTGACTTAGAATGCCGTTGCTAAGAATGCTGATGATTTCTCCTTCAAAGAGGTGGTTGTAGATGCCAGGAGAAAGGAGGTGCTAAACGATAGGTAACGGCCTGTCCCTCATGTTTCTCTCTTGCCACAGATGACAGAAGCAGCAGCAGTCTCCGCCCCGGCTCCCTCTGCTCCTGGAGAAGAAGCCAAAGAGGAGCAAAAGGAGCAAGACGACCACGAGCCTGCAGCTGTGGTCACAGCAGAGCCTGATGCTTCCAAGGGAGTAAGTGCCAGTTGTGGGTGGTGCTGTCTTTAGTGCAAGGCAGAGCTGCAAGTTTCTGAGCAGCCAGCACTTGCTGTTGCTGGCTGAGGATGCTGAGTGCTGGAATCCCGCAGGACGCGGCCATTTCCTGCAGGCAGGGACAGCTAGAAATTGGCCTTTGGCCTGTCACCTTGAGGCACCCAAGAGCTGGGGGCTGCGGCTCAGCTTCTGCCTGCTTGGCTCAGTGAAGCTCTGTCTCTGGGCTTCTGCAGGGCCGTGGCCAAGGGCACAGGTGCTAGTGCTGGAGGTCACAGGGCTTTCTTTGGTTGTTTTCCCTTTGTGCAAAGGTGTGTTTGGCTTGTGGAAGTGTTCTGCAGTTTTCTGGAGCAGTTCTTCACTTGTACAGTCTCTTTTGGCTTTTGATAAGCTGCAAGGAGATGATTGCGTTGTCCATGAAGCTGGGGCAGGCCATTCTTGTGGGGTGAGGCCAAAGGAAGCAAGTGCCTTGTAGGGAAGGCTTCTTGCCAGGCAAAAAGCAGAAGGGGCAAGTTGCTGTGGATGCGTTTTGGGATGAAGCCTGCAGCTTTGGAAATGGCATTAGTGGCTCGGGTGGGGGTGAAGCTGCAAGTCCTTGACTGCTGTCTTGTGTTGCTGAGAAGAGGAAGGACATCTTGGAATTGTGGCTGCTGTATTTGACATCAAAGGGGCAAGTTTGTGGTGGGGGAGCTGCGTGGGCCCAAAGGACCCAGGGGTGCCGGTCAAGAGCAGCTGAAGGTGGGCCAGCGCGTGGCCAGGGAGCCAAGAAGGCCAAGGGCATCCTGGCCTGTGTCAGCAAGAGTGGGGCAGCAGGAGCAGGGCAGTGAGCGTCCCCCTGGGCTGGGCAGCGCTGCAGGCACAGCTGGGAGTGCTGTGCCCAGTTGTGGGCCCCTGTGAAGCAGAAAGTCCTTGAGGGGCTGGAGCGTGTGCAGAGGAGGACACGGGAGCTGGGGAAGGCTGTGGAGCGCAAGGCCAAGGAGGAGGTGCTGAGGGAGCTTTAGCCTGGACAACGGGAGGCTCGTCAGGGCCCTTCAGGCACACTTCCATAGATCCATAGAGGACAGCGCTCACCCCAAGGCCTGCTTCCCTGCCAAACCTCCCCGCTCTGCATCCAAGTGCTTTAGCCATCTGAGGAGGTGACACTTCCAATTTGTGGTTTCTTGGCTTGCTAGGAGGAGAAGCCCTGCTGATTTTCTCTCTTCCCAGCAAGCAAAGATGCTTCTGCACAAGCTTTCCTGCCCTTTTCCTGCACCGAATGGGATTCTGATCCACTTTTAGTTTTCCATGTCTACCGCAGCAATAGCAAAGGCCTTGCTGGCTATTTCCTACTTTTCCATTTCACAGCTTTCAAGAGCTAAAAGCTCCCTTGTGCAGAGGCACTGTGCCTTGCAGATAGCAGCCATGGAGGACTATCAAATTCCTAGGCAAACAGAGTTCTCTTGAATTAGCCCATTTTAATCTGGCCGGAGTGACTTAGAATGCCATTGCTAAGAATGCTGATGATTTCTCCTTCAAAGAGGTGGTTGTAGATGCCAGGAGAAAGGAGGTTCTAAACGATAGGTAACGGTCTGTCCCTCATGTTTCTCTCTTGCCACAGACGACAGAAGCAGCAGCAGTCTCCGCCCCGGCTCCCTCTGCTCCTGGAGAAGAAGCCAAAGAGGAGCAAAAGGAGCAAGACGACCACGAGCCTGCAGCTGTGGTCACAGCAGAGCCTGATGCTTCCAAGGGAGTAAGTGCCAGTTGTGGGTGGTGCTGTCTTTAGTGCAAGGCAGAGCTGCAAGTTTCTGAGCAGCCAGCACTTGCTGTTGCTGGCTGAGGATGCTGAGTGCTGGAATCCCGCAGGACGCGGCCATTTCCTGCAGGCAGGGACAGCTAGAAATTGGCCTTTGGCCTGTCACCTTCAGGCACCCAAGAGCTGGGGGCTGCGGCTCAGCTTCTGCCTGCTTGGCTCAGTGAAGCTCTGTCTCTGGGCTTCTGCAGGGCCGTGGCCAAGGGCACAGGTGCTAGTGCTGGAGGTCACAGGGCTTTCTTTGGTTGTTTTCCTTTTGTGCAAAGGTGTGTTTGGCTTGTGGAAGTGTTCTGCAGTTTTCTGGAGCAGTTCTTCACTTGTACAGTCTCTTTTGGCTTTTGATAAGCTGCAAGGAGATGATTGCGTTGTCCATGAAGCTGGGGTAGGCCATTCTTGTGGGGTGAGGCCAAAGGAAGGAAGTGCCTTGTAGGGAAGGCTTCTTACCTGGCAAAAAGCAGAAGGGGCGAGTTTCTGTGGTTGCGTTTTGGGATGAAGCCTGCAGCTTTGGAAATGGCATTAGTGGCTCGGGTGGGGGTGAAGCTGCAAGTCCTTGACTGCTGTCTTGTGTTGCTGAGAAGAGGAAGGACATCTTGGAATTGTGGCTGCTGTATTTGACATCAAAGGGGCAAGTTTGTGGTGGGGGAGCTGCGTGGGCCCAAAGGACCCAGGGGTGCCGGTCAAGAGCAGCTGAAGGTGGGCCAGCGCGTGGCCAGGGAGCCAAGAAGGCCAAGGGCGTCCTGGCCTGTGTCAGCAAGAGTGGGGCAGCAGGAGCAGGGCAGTGAGCGTCCCCCTGGGCTGGGCAGCGCTGCAGGCACAGCTGGGAGTGCTGTGCCCAGTTGTGGGCCCCTGTGAAGCAGAAAGTCCTTGAGGGGCTGGAGCGTGTGCAGAGGAGGACACGGGAGCTGGGGAAGGCTGTGGAGCGCAAGGCCAAGGAGGAGGTGCTGAGGGAGCTTTAGCCTGGACAACGGGAGGCTCGTCAGGGCCCTTCAGGCACACTTCCATAGATCCATAGAGGACAGCGCTCACCCCAAGGCCTGCTTCCCTGCCAAACATCCCCGCTCTGCATGCAAGGGCTTTAGCCACCTGAGCAGGTGACACTTCCAATTTGTGGTTTCTTGGCTTGCTAGGAGGAGAAGCCCTGCTGATTTTCTCTCTTCCCAGCAAGTAAAGATGCTTCTGCACAAGCTTTCCTGCCCTTTTCCTGCACCGAATGGGATTCTGATCCACTTTTAGTTTTCCATGTGTGCCGCAGCAATAGCAAAGGCCTTGCTGGCTATTTCCTACTTTTCCATTTCACAGCTTTCAAGAGCTAAAAGCTCCCTTGTGCAGAGGCACTGTGCCTTGCAGATAGCAGCCATGGAGGACTATCAAATTCCTAGGCAAACAGAGTTCTCTTGAATTAGCCCATTTTAATCTGGCCGGAGTGACTTAGAATGCCGTTGCTAAGAATGCTGATGATTTCTCCTTCAAAGAGGTGGTTGTAGATGCCAGGAGAAAGGAGGTGCTAAACGATAGGTAACGGCCTGTCCCTCATGTTTCTCTCTTGCCACAGATGACAGAAGCAGCAGCAGTCTCCGCCCCGGCTCCCTCTGCTCCTGGAGAAGAAGCCAAAGAGGAGCAAAAGGAGCAAGACGACCACGAGCCTGCAGCTGTGGTCACAGCAGAGCCTGATGCTTCCAAGGGAGTAAGTGCCAGTTGTGGGTGGTGCTGTCTTTAGTGCAAGGCAGAGCTGCAAGTTTCTGAGCAGCCAGCACTTGCTGTTGCTGGCTGAGGATGCTGAGTGCTGGAATCCCGCAGGACGCGGCCATTTCCTGCAGGCAGGGACAGCTAGAAATTGGCCTTTGGCCTGTCACCTTGAGGCACCCAAGAGCTGGGGGCTGTAGCTCAGCTTCTGCCTGCTTGGCTCAGTGAAGCTCTGTCTCTGGGCTTCTGCAGGGCCGTGGCCAAGGGCACAGGTGCTAGTGCTGGAGGTCACAGGGCTTTCTTTAGTTGTTTTCCCTTTGTGCAAAGGTGTGTTTGGCTTGTGGAAGTGTTCTGCAGTTTTCTGGAGCAGTTCTTCACTTGTACAGTCTCTTTTGGCTTTTGATAAGCTGCAAGGAGATGATTGCGTTGTCCATGAAGCTGGGGCAGGCCATTCTTGTGGGGTGAGGCCAAAGGAAGCAAGTGCCTTGTAGGGAAGGCTTCTTGCCTGGCAAAAAGCAGAAGGGGCGAGTTGCTGTGGATGCGTTTTGGGATGAAGCCTGCAGCTTTGGAAATGGCATTAGTGGCTCGGGTGGGGGTGAAGCTGCAAGTCCTTGACTGCTGTCTTGTGTTGCTGAGAAGAGGAAGGACATCTTGGAATTGTGGCTGCTGTATTTGACATCAAAGGGGCAAGTTTGTGGTGGGGGAGCTGCGTGGGCCCAAAGGACCCAGGGGTGCCGGTCAAGAGCAGCTGAAGGTGGGCCAGCGCGTGGCCAGGGAGCAAAGAAGGCCAAGGGCGTCCTGGCCTGTGTCAGCAAGAGTGGGGCAGCAGGAGCAGGGCAGGGAGCGTCCCCCTGGGCTGGGCAGCGCTGCAGGCACAGCTGGGAGTGCTGTGCCCAGTTGTGGGCCCCTGTGAAGCAGAAAGTCCTTGAGGGGCTGGAGCGTGTGCAGAGGAGGACATGGGAGCTGGGGAAGGCTGTGGAGCGCAAGGCCAAGGAGGAGGTGCTGAGGGAGCTTTAGCCTGGACAACGGGAGGCTCGTCAGGGCCCTTCAGGCACACTTCCATAGATCCATAGAGGACAGCGCTCACCCCAAGGCCTGCTTCCCTGCCAAACCTCCCCGCTCTGCATCCAAGTGCTTTAGCCATCTGAGGAGGTGACACTTCCAATTTGTGGTTTCTTGGCTTGCTAGGAGGAGAAGCCCTGCTGATTTTCTCTCTTCCCAGCAAGTAAAGATGCTTCTGCACAAGCTTTCCTGCCCTTTTCCTGCACCGAATGGGATTCTGATCCACTTTTAGTTTTCCATGTGTGCCGCAGCAATAGCAAAGGCCTTGCTGGCTATTTCCTACTTTTCCATTTCACAGCTTTCAAGAGCTAAAAGCTCCCTTGTGCAGAGGCACTGTGCCTTGCAGATAGCAGCCATGGAGGACTATCAAATTCCTAGGCAAACAGAGTTCTCTTGAATTAGCCCATTTTAATCTGGCCGGAGTGACTTAGAATGCCGTTGCTAAGAATGCTGATGATTTCTCCTTCAAAGAGGTGGTTGTAGATGCCAGGAGAAAGGAGGTGCTAAACGATAGGTAACGGCCTGTCCCTCATGTTTCTCTCTTGCCACAGATGACAGAAGCAGCAGCAGTCTCCGCCCCGGCTCCCTCTGCTCCTGGAGAAGAAGCCAAAGAGGAGCAAAAGGAGCAAGACGACCACGAGCCTGCAGCTGTGGTCACAGCAGAGCCTGATGCTTCCAAGGGAGTAAGTGCCAGTTGTGGGTGGTGCTGTCTTTAGTGCAAGGCAGAGCTGCAAGTTTCTGAGCAGCCAGCACTTGCTGTTGCTGGCTGAGGATGCTGAGTGCTGGAATCCCGCAGGACGCGGCCATTTCCTGCAGGCAGGGACAGCTAGAAATTGGCCTTTGGCCTGTCACCTTCAGGCACCCAAGAGCTGGGGGCTGCGGCTCAGCTTCTGCCTGCTTGGCTCAGTGAAGCTCTGTCTCTGGGCTTCTGCAGGGCCGTGGCCAAGGGCACAGGTGCTAGTGCTGGAGGTCACAGGGCTTTCTTTGGTTGTTTTCCCTTTGTGCAAAGGTGTGTTTGGCTTGTGGAAGTGTTCTGCAGTTTTCTGGAGCAGTTCTTCACTTGTACAGTCTCTTTTGGCTTTTGATAAGCTGCAAGGAGATGATTGCGTTGTCCATGAAGCTGGGGCAGGCCATTCTTGTGGGGTGAGGCCAAAGGAAGCAAGTGCCTTGTAGGGAAGGCTTCTTGCCAGGCAAAAAGCAGAAGGGGCAAGTTGCTGTGGATGCGTTTTGGGATGAAGCCTGCAGCTTTGGAAATGGCATTAGTGGCTCGGGTGGGGGTGAAGCTGCAAGTCCTTGACTGCTGTCTTGTGTTGCTGAGAAGAGGAAGGACATCTTGGAATTGTGGCTGCTGTATTTGACATCAAAGGGGCAAGTTTGTGGTGGGGGAGCTGCGTGGGCCCAAAGGACCCAGGGGTGCCGGTCAAGAGCAGCTGAAGGTGGGCCAGCGCGTGGCCAGGGAGCCAAGAAGGCCAAGGGCATCCTGGCCTGTGTCAGCAAGAGTGGGGCAGCAGGAGCAGGGCAGTGAGCGTCCCCCTGGGCTGGGCAGCGCTGCAGGCACAGCTGGGAGTGCTGTGCCCAGTTGTGGGCCCCTGTGAAGCAGAAAGTCCTTGAGGGGCTGGAGCGTGTGCAGAGGAGGACACGGGAGCTGGGGAAGGCTGTGGAGCGCAAGGCCAAGGAGGAGGTGCTGAGGGAGCTTTAGCCTGGACAACGGGAGGCTCGTCAGGGCCCTTCAGGCACACTTCCATAGATCCATAGAGGACAGCGCTCACCCCAAGGCCTGCTTCCCTGCCAAACCTCCCCGCTCTGCATCCAAGTGCTTTAGCCATCTGAGGAGGTGACACTTCCAATTTGTGGTTTCTTGGCTTGCTAGGAGGAGAAGCCCTGCTGATTTTCTCTCTTCCCAGCAAGCAAAGATGCTTCTGCACAAGCTTTCCTGCCCTTTTCCTGCACCGAATGGGATTCTGATCCACTTTTAGTTTTCCATGTCTACCGCAGCAATAGCAAAGGCCTTGCTGGCTATTTCCTACTTTTCCATTTCACAGCTTTCAAGAGCTAAAAGCTCCCTTGTGCAGAGGCACTGTGCCTTGCAGATAGCAGCCATGGAGGACTATCAAATTCCTAGGCAAACAGAGTTCTCTTGAATTAGCCCATTTTAATCTGGCCGGAGTGACTTAGAATGCCATTGCTAAGAATGCTGATGATTTCTCCTTCAAAGAGGTGGTTGTAGATGCCAGGAGAAAGGAGGTTCTAAACGATAGGTAACGGTCTGTCCCTCATGTTTCTCTCTTGCCACAGACGACAGAAGCAGCAGCAGTCTCCGCCCCGGCTCCCTCTGCTCCTGGAGAAGAAGCCAAAGAGGAGCAAAAGGAGCAAGACGACCACGAGCCTGCAGCTGTGGTCACAGCAGAGCCTGATGCTTCCAAGGGAGTAAGTGCCAGTTGTGGGTGGTGCTGTCTTTAGTGCAAGGCAGAGCTGCAAGTTTCTGAGCAGCCAGCACTTGCTGTTGCTGGCTGAGGATGCTGAGTGCTGGAATCCCGCAGGACGCGGCCATTTCCTGCAGGCAGGGACAGCTAGAAATTGGCCTTTGGCCTGTCACCTTGAGGCACCCAAGAGCTGGGGGCTGCGGCTCAGCTTCTGCCTGCTTGGCTCAGTGAAGCTCTGTCTCTGGGCTTCTGCAGGGCCGTGGCCAAGGGCACAGGTGCTCGTGCTGGAGGTCACAGGGCTTTCTTTGGTTGTTTTCCCTTTGTGCAAAGGTGTGTTTGGCTTGTGGAAGTGTTCTGCAGTTTTCTGGAGCAGTTCTTCACTTGTACAGTCTCTTTTGGCTTTTGATAAGCTGCAAGGAGACGATTGCGTTGTCCATGAAGCTGGGGCAGGCCATTCTTGTGGGGTGAGGCCAAAGGAAGCAAGTGCCTTGTAGGGAAGGCTTCTTGCCTGGCAAAAAGCAGAAGGGGCGAGTTGCTGTGGATGCGTTTTGGGATGAAGCCTGCAGCTTTGGAAATGGCATTAGTGGCTCGGGTGGGGGTGAAGCTGCAAGTCCTTGACTGCTGTCTTGTGTTGCTGAGAAGAGGAAGGACATCTTGGAATTGTGGCTGCTGTATTTGACATCAAAGGGGCAAGTTTGTGGTGGGGGAGCTGCGTGGGCCCAAAGGACCCAGGGGTGCCGGTCAAGAGCAGCTGAAGGTGGGCCAGCGCGTGGCCAGGGAGCCAAGAAGGCCAAGGGCGTCCTGGCCTGTGTCAGCAAGAGTGGGGCAGCAGGAGCAGGGCAGGGAGCGTCCCCCTGGGCTGGGCAGCGCTGCAGGCACAGCTGGGAGTGCTGTGCCCAGTTGTGGGCCCCTGTGAAGCAGAAAGTCCTTGAGGGGCTGGAGCGTGTGCAGAGGAGGACATGGGAGCTGGGGAAGGCTGTGGAGCGCAAGGCCAAGGAGGAGGTGCTGAGGGAGCTTTAGCCTGGACAACGGGAGGCTCGTCAGGGCCCTTCAGGCACACTTCCATAGATCCATAGAGGACAGCGCTCACCCCAAGGCCTGCTTCCCTGCCAAACCTCCCCGCTCTGCATCCAAGTGCTTTAGCCATCTGAGGAGGTGACACTTCCAATTTGTGGTTTCTTGGCTTGCTAGGAGGAGAAGCCCTGCTGATTTTCTCTCTTCCCAGCAAGTAAAGATGCTTCTGCACAAGCTTTCCTGCCCTTTTCCTGCACCGAATGGGATTCTGATCCACTTTTAGTTTTCCATGTGTGCCGCAGCAATAGCAAAGGCCTTGCTGGCTATTTCCTACTTTTCCATTTCACAGCTTTCAAGAGCTAAAAGCTCCCTTGTGCAGAGGCACTGTGCCTTGCAGATAGCAGCCATGGAGGACTATCAAATTCCTAGGCAAACAGAGTTCTCTTGAATTAGCCCATTTTAATCTGGCCGGAGTGACTTAGAATGCCGTTGCTAAGAATGCTGATGATTTCTCCTTCAAAGAGGTGGTTGTAGATGCCAGGAGAAAGGAGGTGCTAAACGATAGGTAACGGCCTGTCCCTCATGTTTCTCTCTTGCCACAGATGACAGAAGCAGCAGCAGTCTCCGCCCCGGCTCCCTCTGCTCCTGGAGAAGAAGCCAAAGAGGAGCAAAAGGAGCAAGACGACCACGAGCCTGCAGCTGTGGTCACAGCAGAGCCTGATGCTTCCAAGGGAGTAAGTGCCAGTTGTGGGTGGTGCTGTCTTTAGTGCAAGGCAGAGCTGCAAGTTTCTGAGCAGCCAGCACTTGCTGTTGCTGGCTGAGGATGCTGAGTGCTGGAATCCCGCAGGACGCGGCCATTTCCTGCAGGCAGGGACAGCTAGAAATTGGCCTTTGGCCTGTCACCTTCAGGCACCCAAGAGCTGGGGGCTGCGGCTCAGCTTCTGCCTGCTTGGCTCAGTGAAGCTCTGTCTCTGGGCTTCTGCAGGGCCGTGGCCAAGGGCACAGGTGCTAGTGCTGGAGGTCACAGGGCTTTCTTTGGTTGTTTTCCCTTTGTGCAAAGGTGTGTTTGGCTTGTGGAAGTGTTCTGCAGTTTTCTGGAGCAGTTCTTCACTTGTACAGTCTCTTTTGGCTTTTGATAAGCTGCAAGGAGATGATTGCGTTGTCCATGAAGCTGGGGCAGGCCATTCTTGTGGGGTGAGGCCAAAGGAAGCAAGTGCCTTGTAGGGAAGGCTTCTTGCCAGGCAAAAAGCAGAAGGGGCAAGTTGCTGTGGATGCGTTTTGGGATGAAGCCTGCAGCTTTGGAAATGGCATTAGTGGCTCGGGTGGGGGTGAAGCTGCAAGTCCTTGACTGCTGTCTTGTGTTGCTGAGAAGAGGAAGGACATCTTGGAATTGTGGCTGCTGTATTTGACATCAAAGGGGCAAGTTTGTGGTGGGGGAGCTGCGTGGGCCCAAAGGACCCAGGGGTGCCGGTCAAGAGCAGCTGAAGGTGGGCCAGCGCGTGGCCAGGGAGCCAAGAAGGCCAAGGGCGTCCTGGCCTGTGTCAGCAAGAGTGGGGCAGCAGGAGCAGGGCAGTGAGCGTCCCCCTGGGCTGGGCAGCGCTGCAGGCACAGCTGGGAGTGCTGTGCCCAGTTGTGGGCCCCTGTGAAGCAGAAAGTCCTTGAGGGGCTGGAGCGTGTGCAGAGGAGGACACGGGAGCTGGGGAAGGCTGTGGAGTGCAAGGCCAAGGAGGAGGTGCTGAGGGAGCTTTAGCCTGGACAACGGGAGGCTCGTCAGGGCCCTTCAGGCACACTTCCATAGATCCATAGAGGACAGCGCTCACCCCAAGGCCTGCTTCCCTGCCAAACATCCCCGCTCTGCATGCAAGGGCTTTAGCCACCTGAGCAGGTGACACTTCCAATTTGTGGTTTCTTGGCTTGCTAGGAGGAGAAGCCCTGCTGATTTTCTCTCTTCCCAGCAAGTAAAGATGCTTCTGCACAAGCTTTCCTGCCCTTTTCCTGCACCGAATGGGATTCTGATCCACTTTTAGTTTTCCATGTGTGCCGCAGCAATAGCAAAGGCCTTGCTGGCTATTTCCTACTTTTCCATTTCACAGCTTTCAAGAGCTAAAAGCTCCCTTGTGCAGAGGCACTGTGCCTTGCAGATAGCAGCCATGGAGGACTATCAAATTCCTAGGCAAACAGAGTTCTCTTGAATTAGCCCATTTTAATCTGGACGGAGTGACTTAGAATGCCGTTGCTAAGAATGCTGATGATTTCTCCTTCAAAGAGGTGGTTGTAGATGCCAGGAGAAAGGAGGTGCTAAACGATAGGTAACGGCCTGTCCCTCATGTTTCTCTCTTGCCACAGATGACAGAAGCAGCAGCAGTCTCCGCCCCGGCTCCCTCTGCTCCTGGAGAAGAAGCCAAAGAGGAGCAAAAGGAGCAAGACGACCACGAGCCTGCAGCTGTGGTCACAGCAGAGCCTGATGCTTCCAAGGGAGTAAGTGCCAGTTGTGGGTGGTGCTGTCTTTAGTGCAAGGCAGAGCTGCAAGTTTCTGAGCAGCCAGCACTTGCTGTTGCTGGCTGAGGATGCTGAGTGCTGGAATCCCGCAGGACGCGGCCATTTCCTGCAGGCAGGGACAGCTAGAAATTGGCCTTTGGCCTGTCACCTTGAGGCACCCAAGAGCTGGGGGCTGTAGCTCAGCTTCTGCCTGCTTGGCTCAGTGAAGCTCTGTCTCTGGGCTTCTGCAGGGCCGTGGCCAAGGGCACAGGTGCTAGTGCTGGAGGTCACAGGGCTTTCTTTAGTTGTTTTCCCTTTGTGCAAAGGTGTGTTTGGCTTGTGGAAGTGTTCTGCAGTTTTCTGGAGCAGTTCTTCACTTGTACAGTCTCTTTTGGCTTTTGATAAGCTGCAAGGAGACGATTGCGTTGTCCATGAAGCTGGGGCAGGCCATTCTTGTGGGGTGAGGCCAAAGGAAGCAAGTGCCTTGTAGGGAAGGCTTTTTGCCTGGCAAAAAGCAGAAGGGGCGAGTTTCTGTGGTTGCGTTTTGGGATGAAGCCTGCAGCTTTGGAAATGGCATTAGTGGCTCGGGTGGGGGTGAAGCTGCAAGTCCTTGACTGCTGTCTTGTGTTGCTGAGAAGAGGAAGGACATCTTGGAATTGTGGCTGCTGTATTTGACGTCAAAGGGGCAAGTTTGTGGTGGGGGAGCTGCGTGGGCCCAAAGGACCCAGGGGTGCCGGTCAAGAGCAGCTGAAGGGGGGCCAGCGCGTGGCCAGGGAGCCAAGAAAGCCAAGGGTGTCCTGGCCTGTGTCAGCAAGAGTGGGGCAGCAGGAGCAGGGCAGTGAGCGTCCCCCTGGGCTGGGCAGCGCTGCGGCCACAGCTGGGAGTGCTGTGCCCAGTTGTGGGCCCCTGTGAAGCAGAAAGTCCTTGAGGGGCTGGAGCGTGTGCAGAGGAGGACACGGGAGCTGGGGAAGGCTGTGGAGCGCAAGGCCAAGGAGGAGGTGCTGAGGGAGCTTTAGCCTGGACAACGGGAGGCTCGTCAGGGCCCTTCAGGCACACTTCCATAGATCCATAGAGGACAGCGCTCACCCCAAGGCCTGCTTCCCTGCCAAACCTCCCCGCTCTGCATCCAAGTGCTTTAGCCATCTGAGGAGGTGACACTTCCAATTTGTGGTTTCTTGGCTTGCTAGGAGGAGAAGCCCTGCTGATTTTCTCTCTTCCCAGCAAGCAAAGATGCTTCTGCACAAGCTTTCCTGCCCTTTTCCTGCACCGAATGGGATTCTGATCCACTTTTAGTTTTCCATGTCTGCCGCAGCAGTAGCAAAGGCCTTGCTGGCTATTTCCTACTTTTCCATTTCACAGCTTTCAAGAGCTAAAAGCTCCCTTGTGCAGAGGCACTGTGCCTTGCAGATAGCAGCCATGGAGGACTATCAAATTCCTAGGCAAACAGAGTTCTCTTGAATTAGCCCATTTTAATCTGGCCGGAGTGACTTAGAATGCCATTGCTAAGAATGCTGATGATTTCTCCTTCAAAGAGGTGGTTGTAGATGCCAGGAGAAAGGAGGTTCTAAACGATAGGTAACGGCCTGTCCCTCATGTTTCTCTCTTGCCACAGATGACAGAAGCAGCAGCAGTCTCTGCCCCGGCTCCCTCTGCTCCTGGAGAAGAAGCCAAAGAGGAGCAAAAGGAGCAAGACGACCACGAGCCTGCAGCTGTGGTCACAGCAGAGCCTGATGCTTCCAAGGGAGTAAGTGCCAGTTGTGGGTGGTGCTGTCTTTAGTGCAAGGCAGAGCTGCAAGTTTCTGAGCAGCCAGCACTTGCTGTTGCTGGCTGAGGATGCTGAGTGCTGGAATCCCGCAGGACGCGGCCATTTCCTGCAGGCAGGGACAGCTAGAAATTGGCCCTTGGCCTGTCACCTTGAGGCACCCAAGAGCTGGGGGCTGCGGCTCAGCTTCTGCCTGCTTGGCTCAGTGAAGTTCTGTCTCTGGGCTTCTGCAGGGCCGTGGCCAAGGGCACAGGTGCTCGTGCTGGAGGTCACAGGGCTTTCTTTGGTTGTTTTCCCTTTGTGCAAAGGTGTGTTTGGCTTATGGAAGTGTTCTGCAGTTTTCTGGAGCAGTTCTTCACTTGTACAGTCTCTTTTGGCTTTTGATAAGCTGCAAGGAGATGATTGCGTTGTCCATGAAGCTGGGGTAGGCCATTCTTGTGGGGTGAGGCCAAAGGAAGCAAGTGCCTTGTAGGGAAGGCTTCTTGCCAGGCAAAAAGCAGAAGGGGCGAGTTTCTGTGGTTGCGTTTTGGGATGAAGCCTGCAGCTTTGGAAATGGCATTAGTGCCTCGGGTGGGGGTGAAGCTGCAAGTCCTTGACTGCTGTCTTGTGTTGCTGAGAAGAGGAAGGACATCTTGGAATTGTGGGTGCTGTATTTGACATCAAAGGGGCAAGTTTGTGGTGGGGGAGCTGCGTGGGCCCAAAGGACCCAGGGGTGCCGGTCAAGAGCAGCTGAAGGTGGGCCAGCGCGTGGCCAGGGAGCCAAGAAGGCCAAGGGTGTCCTGGCCTGTGTCAGCAAGAGTGGGGCAGCAGGAGCAGGGCAGTGAGCGTCCCCCTGGGCTGGGCAGCGCTGCGGCCACAGCTGGGAGTGCTGTGCCCAGTTGTGGGCCCCTTGTGAAGCAGAAAGTCCTTGAGGGGCTGGAGCGTGTGCAGAGGAGGACACGGGAGCTGGGGAAGGCTGTGGAGCGCAAGGCCAAAGAGGAGGTGCTGAGGGAGCTTTAGGCTGGACAACGGGAGGCTCGTCAGGGCCCTTCAGGCACACTTCCATAAATCCCTGCACGATAGTGCTCAATACAAATGCTTTTTTTTCTGGAAATATCTTCTCAGCATTCAAGTGCTTTTGACACTTGATTTGGTCACTCTTTCATCTTTTGGTTTCTTCCTTTGTTAGGAGGACATGTCCTGTTTAGTTTCTCATTTTTTAGGAAGGGAAAGCTATTTTCCTCCATGTTTCCCTTCCTTTTCCAGCTCTTGTCGATATTCTGCTAGCTTTTTCTTTTGTAAGTTGACATTTCTGGAGGATGCAGTATTTTTGCATGAGATCACTTTGTTTGGGACAGCGAGCTTGGTGCAGAAGGAGCTATTCTGGTGCCAGGCCAGTCAATAGGGCCTTGCACTTCGCGTTCATATTGACAGTACCTCTGCTTTTTTGCAGCCCAGGGAATCAGTAAATGTGGTGTTTGGGAATTGAGCAGGAAATCATTGCTCTTGCATTCCAGTTGGTCCTCAGAGATCAGAGGAGCTGGAAGGAGCTGGGCTTTATTTCTGATTACAGCCCCTTTAGCACTCTCAGTGTTGTCAAGTCCAAGAGAAGCAGTTGGCCGAGCACAAATGCTGCAAGAGTGCCATTCCCAGTGCAATGCTCTGGATCTGATTGCATTCCATAAGGACCTAAATGCTCCAGATTCCCCGGGAGTGTGGTTTATTGAAGCAACAGGAGAGCAATCTCAGGATTGCTGCTGATCAGGGCAATGGCTACCAAGTGTGTGTAGCAACAGAAATGATAGGAAAGAGAGATTATAAGAGTGAGTTCTATCTATCTATCTATCTATCTATCTATCTATCTATCTATCTATCTACCTATCTATCTATCTATCTGTCTATCTATCTGTCATTTGTATAATTGAATCTTCTTGGCTCTGGTCCAATGCAGTTGGAGTTGCAAAGTTCACTTAAAGCATCCCTTTCAGGAGAGGATTAGAGACACGTTCTGTTGACCGATTCTGAGCAGGCAGAGCTGTTTTCCCCTCCAGATATGGTGGGGTTTTTTTTCCCCTCAGAGCTGTTTTCCACCTCCAGCCTCTTCTTCCTGAGGCCCCCAGTTAATTTTTTAATTTTCTGCCTGTCCCAGAGAGGTGGAAGTATTCCATGTTTTAGGTGGTGAAGAGAACATGAACTCCAGAAGTGTCTCTCATAAAGGGTGAGCTCACCCAGGAAGCCACCTGCAGAGGCAGGATGGAGCTGTGGGACTGGGCTGGATGTCAGTCACTACTGAAAGACAAACAGGACATGGCAGGAGCAGAGGGAGGCCCTCACCAGACCCCTGAGAAATGCCACACCTTCCCTGTCAGCTGCCTGAGAGGCTGTTGGAGCTTCAGCCCCAGATGGCCCCTGATTGTAGTGCCAGGGTCACTTTGGAATCTGTGCCTCCCCACAGGCAGAGAATGACCCAGGAGAGCAGCAGCACAGTGCTCTGGGAACGTGTGAGCCCATCAGTCCTTGAGTCTTAGCCCACAAATGTCCTATGGAAAGTTGAAACCCATCTTCTCTTGCTTTCTGTGCAGATCCTTCCAGAGAAAGAGCAGGAACAGATTGTGTTATCAGAGATGCCATGCCAGACTCAGGGAGAGCTGAGAGCCCGAGAGCAGGAAGAGCAGCTCAGGCAGCAGGTGGAAGAGCCACAGGAGAATGGCCAGGTAAGCCTGACTCGCCAGGTGTCAGAGGGAAAGGGCAGGAAGAGGGGCATAAAACAGAGCTCTTGGGAGTGAGGAGGCCAGGAGTCCCAGAGGCACTGAAAGCACAGAGCCTTGGAATCTGCAGGGATCAGCACTGGGACAAGAGAGCTCCATTGGAAGCAGGTGTGGGTAGGGAAGGAGAAAGAAGTGGCTGAATAAATGTGATTTTGAGGCTGCAAGAGGAAAAAGCTGAGCCTTATGGCAGCTCCCAGTCACTTGCTCTGCATTTGTGTGTACAGAATATCAAGGCAGAGCCACAAGCAGAGCTGCCCGAAGCTCAGAGTGCCATCACAGAAGTGAAGAAGAGGAACCAGGAAGAGACGAGAAGAATTCAAGAGGAGATGAATCTCCATCAGCAGAGGGGCGATCAACAAAACCAGGTGAGTGAAAGAGTGGCAGCCACTCCACTCATGAAACATCCTCTCTCTTGTATTTTAGAGAACTTGAAGGAACAGCTGGACACAGACTTTCAGAAAGCTCACGCTAAGATCAAGGCAAGGGAGAAGAGGCAGGAGGAAGAAATGAAAATCATCAGAGAAAAATTTAATCCCCTCCCTCAGGCTCTACAAAAGCAAGTGAGTGAAAGAGGGATAGCCACGGCAGTCACCAAACTGGTGGTTTCTGCCCTTCTGGCCTTCCCAGTGCAGAGCAGCAGGGAGCGGGGTGATGCCTCTGAGTGCCATCCTGCTCTAGTGTGTATCACAGTCACTCAGAAGGACATTTCCTGGTGTCCTGAATCTCAGCTGCTGCCCTGGACAGTGGGACTTGTCCTTTGGCCTTTTGGCCAGCAGTCATCCAAATTGATTCCTGCTGGCCTGTTCCTGCTCTCCTTGTTTCTTGAGGTGTTTTTACAGGGGAATATGGTGACCCAGATGGAGGATTGAAACAAGCTGTCTGTATCCCTTGTAAATCTGTTCTTTCCTCACAGTCAGTGACTCTTGACTGACAGGGACAAGCTGTAGTCTCTGACTGCTTTGTTCTGTTTGACTCGAGGTGCAAGTGTTGACATCTCACCGGGCAGCCGGCAAAGACTTCCGGCAAATGAGTGGCACTGAAGAGCCCCGAGGCTGGCGTGAGGCACAGGAACTGTCCCCACCAAAGGTGCTACAGGTTGGGCATGACCTGAAGATGGTGCAGGAAAAGAAGACACAGTGGGGGGAGGACGAACACTTGAACAAGGAGCTGCACGTGTGTCTGAAGCCCTTGGAGGGGGAAAGGAATCCTTGAGTGGAAGTAGAATGGTCATTGTGGCAGTGATCCTTCAGAAAATCCATGAAAATGGACCATGAATCTGGCCATCCACTCAAGTAGAACTAGCCTTTGGTTTTGACCCATCCAGTCTGAGAAGTGGACATCAGAAAAAACCCACTTAAGAGCCCTGCATGTTGCTGACAGCACCTTCCTAAGGGCTTGCATTTGAAATGGAATCTCAGGCTAATCTCTGCCAGCCACCTTTCTGACATAAACTCATTTCTTGTCCCAGATCTACAAGGGCTTTGTCACCAAACCTGCTGCTGCAGCAGCATGGTCTAAAGGAGCCTTTGCTCTCCACCCTGAGAAGCGGAGCCGGGGCGGTTTGTTCATCTCCAGTGCTGACCCAGCTGCTGCTCAGCAACAGGAGATCAAGGATGACTCCCTGGAGCTACTGAGTACGTCTGCTGTATTTCTTGTCTGAGGGACAGTCTATTGTGTGCAGGTGTCAGCATAGCTGTACCAAATGTTTTTCCTGAGTTTGGTGTCCCAGGGACATTTAGAGACATTTCCCCACAGGAACTGCTGTAGAAAAGCAGTCTCTGTGCTGGCCACCTGTGCTGCAGAGCTGTCTGCCTGGTTGTTGTTGTTACCCAGCCGAACACAAAGGGTTCAAAGCTCCAGGCTCTGGGTCTGTCTTTTGAATCTCCTGGAAGCTGGGATCTCTGCTTTAAAGTGAGCATCTTGCATTTTGTTTCCCTCAGGGACAATAGTGAACATGGAAAATCCCGTGATGAAATACACGGAACTGGAATATATTGGCAGAGGGTGAGTCCAACCACAGTCACTTCTACATAACCATGGGCCAGGTGTTTTTCTGGTGGAATATCTATCCAGTGTGAAGTCAGAGCAGCTGCAAACAGACATCTATCCCCATGTTCAGACACTGGGGATAGATTGTCCCATCTCTCAGTGCTGCTCCGAATTTGTGAGTGTGCCCAAGAAGGCATTGTCAGACACACCTCCATGCTGCCAAGTTCTTGCCTGCAGCAAGGAACAGGACCTGGAAGATCTCCTTGTCTCTCAAGTGTGGGACAGTTCTGTGTTAATTTCCTGAGCATTTTTGTATATCTCCAAATCATACAGCCACACTAATAAAAGGGGAAGAAACGTGCTTGCCTGAAAGAGCAACCTACTCCCTGATAGCTGTCAGATAACAGTTCTCAGGAACATTTCTTTCCAAGAGATTGCAGAAGGAAATACTCCATGGTCAGGATAAAAACTGCACAGTTTAGAACCTGAAACCCAAGGTGAAAGAAGGAGATCTCCTTAGGAGCTGAGGCAGTAAACAGCAACGCTTCAGGGACAGGCCCAGTGCCCATGCACTTGAGAGGAAAATGCATCATCTGCCTTCGGGCAGAGCCGCCTGCTTCCGGCAGGTTTTAGGCATTTGCAGCAGAGATCTCCTCTGTGGACTGGCTTTCACTGCAAGATCTAAATGTCTTCTCCTTTCTTTGCTGCTTTTTTGTTTCTAGGACTTTTGGAGATGTTTGCAGAGCACTTGACAATGCCACAGGAGAAGAGGTAAATGTCAACATCTCCCGCAGGTCCTCTGGTGTGAGCAGCTGTGGCTGGAGTTTGAGTAGAGCTGTGCTGAAAAGGCGCAAGAAGCACAGACTGCTACCAGCCTGCAAAATACATTTGGGACAGTCTTTGTCCTTCTCAGCTGCCAGAAGGAAGGCAAGGAGGGCAGCAGTTCCTTTCAGAGAAGGATGTGCTCATTTGCTCTCCATTGCTAAAACAAAGGTGGTGCCTTTGAGCATCTCACTGCTCTTTGGGGCTACGGCTTCAGAGTCCTGAATTCTCACTTCTGCTTGCCAGCAAATGCATCTGAAAGTTACTGGTAGTTCCTTAGCCACCTGCAGTGCTGCACTGGAGAACTGCACGTAGGGAGAGATCTGCACGGCGTCCCTAAAAGCCCTAAGTCCTGCCCATAGCCCGAGATGTATCCACAGAGTATTAAGGCATGGATTACTTCTTCTGAATCCCAGACAAAGCAGCAGGGAGTGTGCTCAGAGCTTTGTGGGTGATAGTTGAGACACCACAGTTACCAAGTGGACAAGGCAAAACCTCAGTGGCCACGTGTCCTGTAAGTGGCCTCCAAGGGAGCAGAGAAATGGGCTGTTGCAATGTCAGTTCCTAATTACTGCAATGCCCAGTCACAAGGCAGTTTGGCACAGCTCGGCTGTGGCATTGCAAAAGCACTCGCTCCATGTGCCTTGCGGTCTTGTGCTGCCAAATTCTCAAGTTACTCATTTTCAATGTCATTTTAGGTGGCCATAAAGAAAATAAATCTCCAAGAACTGAGGAAGAAGGAACTAAGAGTCTATGAACTCATGGTCATGAAGACAAATATGAATCCCAATCTGGTCAACTATTTAGACAGGTGAGTTGTTGTGAATGTTTGTTTACATATTGCAAACATGCATGGTAAAATTCCACTTTGTTCACTGGCAGAAAATAGAGCTGTAATTATTGGTTAATTATTATTGCTCTGCTCATCTCCAGTGGATGGGAAGAGAGTGCATCTTGTCTGCATGAGTCTTCCCCGGTACACAGAGTTCTAAAATTATTCAAAAACCTGCATCACTCATATCTTACTAAATCAATAGCCTGTAAGTTCACAGCCACCACATTGTTTTGGGCCTTGGTTTTTTTCAAGAGTCCTCTTACGTCCAGATAAACTAACATGGATTTCCCTTGGATTGTGTCCCCTCTTTTCCATTGCTTTGCATGCCAGGAAGACTAGTTGCTTATTTCCAGAAACACGCAGTTTGACAGGTTTTTGATCTGTTCCTAACCTGCAGTTTTTACTTGCTGGCTATTGAAGACATCTCCTTTTTTCACAGCTGTGCCTTTCTTCTTGAGACAGATTGCAAACAATGCACAGCCTAGAGGGAATGTCTATTCCTTTTATTCTGTCCTAGTCACAAAGGGACTTGGAAACAAGAATCAATCAAGAAAACAACCTAGCCATGCATGTTTATCTCCATGCTCTTGTTTCCTTCTTTCAGCTACCGTGTGGATGGGCAGCTCTGGCTGGTCATGGAGTACATGGATGGAGGCACTCTGAGCGATGTCATCAGCGAGACCTACCTGTCTGAAGACGAGATGGCAGCCATCAGTCGGGAGGTCAGCAATCCCACCTGTGCTGCCCAGGGCTTGGGCAGGATTGTCTGGGAAACAGGGCTCCGACCTGGAGTGATTTCATGTGCCAAGTTTTGTTTCTGTGTTGCTGGTATGCTATGGGCAAGTAAAAGCCTCTCAAGTGAAATGCCTGCCAGTGCCCCTGCACTCACAGCAGTTAGTTCTTGTACTCATATCTCCTACTGTTGTATTCTCGCTCTGTCTCTTGTATTTGTATTTGCTGTTCTCCACCTTGCCTCCCTAAACTTTTATCTCCAGCCTGTCTGCACTGCATTCCTTGTCTGTAAAAGCAATGGTGCTGGTGGCAGCATTTGAAATGATCAGCAAAGAAAAAAAGACTCATTTCTCTCAGTCCTCAACTGAAAAGGACAGTAGTGCAGCCAAAATGCTCTTTGCTTCAGGAAGGTGACTGTTATGATACTTCCAAGTCTGTGCTGAGGCCAGCAACAAAACCTTTGTCATGCAGCCTCCCACCCCAAAGTGATCCACTTCACACCAAAGGGAGGGACTTTCTCTTCCTTGGCAAAACCCCTCACTTGTCCTCTGCATGGAGAAAGCACATCCACAGCAGCAGCAGCCATGCTGGCTGGTTTGCAGGGGACAGTCTACAACAACAGCAGCTGCTGTTGCTCTTTCAAAAGCTGACATGCCTTTCCTTAGAAAGGTCCTGCTCTGCAAGTGGTGGAGCAGCAAGCTCTTCCTCACAATGGCACTGTGTTCCTCCATTACTCGCCATTCCCCTGCAGAGGGAATCTTTTAGAGCTCTTTCCTTTCTTGTGTAATGAAATGACATCACTAATTTTTGCCCTCCTGTTTCTGTTTTCTCTCTCAGTGCCTGCAAGGCCTGGATTTTCTTCACTCGAACCATGTGATCCACCGAGATGTGAAGAGCAGCAACATCCTTCTCAGAACCGACGGCTCTGTCAAGCTGGGTCAGTGTATTCTTGGTCAGGTGCAGCATTCCAGGGACGTGGGCTGTGGGGCTGCTTTGAGTGACTGCCAGCTCCCCAAAAATGGTGCTGGTGGCAGTGCAGGGAACCCTGCCACAAACTGTGGGCACAGTTGCAACATGCACAGAAGTATGACAAGGAACAAGGAGTCAAGAGTGGCGTTGCTCTGTGTGTGTCCCTTCCAGAGGGAGGGAGCTGCAAATCTAAAGCTTCAGAAAAATAAAAGGCTGGAGGTAGTCTAAACAATGAGGCTTTTTTTTTTGAAGTGGCCAATTCCATATTTCCTTGTCTAAAGCCCTGAGGAAACAGAGCATGGACAGTTCTCCAGGAGACTCAACAGCACATTCTTAGACTGAGAGTGGGGAATTCTTTGGCTTGATTTCCTAACTTGAGCTGGCTTTCATGGTTTGTTTTTTTCTCCACAGCTGATTCTGGCCTCTTTGCTCAGCTCACCCCTGAGCAGAGTCGACGGAGCTCAGTGGCCAGCACTTCTGGGTGGATGGCGCCTGAAGTGGTGACAGGTCAACCATGTGGCCCCAAAGTGGACATATGGTCTTTTGGAATCATGGGCATCGAAATGGTGGAACGAGAAGTTCCTTACTGGAATGAAACTCCTGTTTCGGTAAGGTGCAAATACTCACTGATCCTGCTTGTCTTTCTCACCTGTCCCATGGTCAGTGTGCCATTGGACAAAATCCCATTGCCATCTGCTGGCACCACTTCCACCAAGGTCCCCTTCTGAAAATGTCCCTGCAGCACATCAGCATCTGCTGTCGATTTGGTTGCATCAGAAGGGAAGTGGCAGTTCAGAAACCTAACCAGCTCAGAAACCTGCCATTTTGGCCTCCAGCCATGCCTGACATTTTTCACTTGCTTTTTGAACAATGTTGGAGCTCTGTCTCTGAAGAAAAGGAATTTTTCCGTGGAATGGTTGGATGTGTGATAAATATCCTTCAAAATAGAGATTGAATCTTCCTAGTTTCAATTTTGAGAAAAAGAGAAAAGAAAAAAAGAAAATTGAAAAGGAAGAGGAAGAGAAAAGGGAAAAGAAAAAAAGAAAAAGTAAGAGAAAAATGGAAAGGAAGAGGAAAAGGAAGAGAAAATAAGAAAAAAAGGAAAAGGGAAAAAAAGAAAGAAAAAAAGAAAAAGAATAAAAAGAAAAAGGAGGAAAAACCACCAAAGCAATGCCCAAGCAAGTTCTGCTTGCTTTTCCCTTCATTTACCACAGCACATCAATTTTCCTCCAAACTGTAGCATCTTTTCCCAATCCTGTGGGTCTTCAAAACTTTCAGGCTTTCAAATCATCTGTACATTGTTCAGTCTTGCGTGTGGGTGGCCTGGATAAGTTTAGGATGTGTTTTTCTCCGACTGCAGTTAGAATTGTACACTAAACTCTTGGCTGTTTCTGGGTACTTTAACAAGTTGATGAGCTTGCAGCCAGGTGCCCGGGGCTGGGATCCAACGTGGGCGGTTGACGCCGGTGCTGTGTTCCTTTACCACAGGAGCAGGGCCATCCCTGGCTTGCACAGTTCTAAGGACAGTGAGGACTCCAGCTCCCCACCATGTCCAGTGGCTGAGCACAGCTGCAGAGAGACAGGATAAAACCCTCTTTGTAACCTTCGGGGGTGTGGGAAAAGTGAAGGAATTTTTCCTCTGGGTTGAAGAAGAAAGTAACAAAGTCTCTTTGGTCACCATCTATTTCAGTGCCACCAGCACAGAGCTGTCACTATTGTGGTGGGCATTTTCATGGAGACTCCCAGGCCTCCTTCCATTGTTATTTCTGTCTATTTTAGATGGATTCTGCATCTGCATTTTTTTCAAGAGGAGAAAAAAAAAAAAAAACTTGATGATTTTTGTTTCATGGAAGCTGTGCTAAAGGGACCAACAAGCACTGCAAAGATTCCTTTCATGTAATAATCCTTGGAAATAGTATGGATAGAATAAACTCCCCCTTCCAAATAGCCTGTCAGGCTGGTGCAAATCCTCAGAGAAGCAAAACATGCTTTTGCTGATGTAGTTCCCACTAACTAGGTCAGTCAATGAAATCAGCTGCCAAGGCAAGATCTGCTGAATGCTGGAAAAGCTGTGGCTGCATCGGGGTTTGGGTTTTTGGTTGGTAAAGGAAAGTCATCTCTGGGTCTCTCCAGGGCAGTTTCTGCAGAGTGGAGCTTAAACAATGGGATCTGAGAGAGCACTTACAGATGGGAAAGAAGCAGCTGGAGCCTTATGTTTCCTTTTTCCCCAGCCTCAACTCCTGATAGACATACGAGGGACACCAAAGCTGCAGCAGCCCAACCGATTCTCGCCTTGCCTGCGTGACTTCCTGAGCTGCTGCCTGCTGAGAAACGAGGCACAGCGCTGGTCAGCCAAGGAGCTCCTGCAGGTAAAATGCAAAGGGGCTGCAGGTGAAAGAGTGTCTGAGGGATGGGCTCCTCCTCCAGTGAGGTCCAAGGCATCAGATGAGCCCCCGTTCCTCCTCACCTCCACTCTTGGTGCTGTTCAAATGAAAACAGTGAAGAATCCTAGACTGGGCTGGCAGGGCCCTGTGAAGGTCATCTGGTCCAAGTGTCCTGCAATGAGCAGGGACATCTTCAAAGAGATCAGATTGCTCAGAGCCCTTTCCCACCTGACCTGGAATACCTGCAGGCATGGGGCACCTACAAGCTCTTGGGACAACCTGTGCCGGTGTTGCACCATGCTCTGAGTAAACAAGTTCTTCCTTAGACCTACTCTTGATCCCCATTTTGTTATTAAAAATATTTGCCCATATTCTATTGTTAAATGGCCATGTTAAAAAAGATGTCCCCCATTTTCTTCAAAGCCACTCTGAAGTCTTGGAAAGTGGCAATAAAGTCTCCCTGGGGCCTGTTCTTCACAAAGCTGAATAACTCCACCTCTCTCCGCATTTCCTGAGAGGACAGGTGCTCTGTTTTCTGGCTGTTTCTGGAACCCAAGGAAGCCCGTCCTGGCAGAGCAGTCTGGAGAGATTTGGCTGTGGGCAGGAGGGGCTGTGGGGGGCTCACTGTGAGCCTCTGAGGGGCCCTGGTTTCTGCCCCCCACCCCACCCTTAGAGGTTTCTGGCACGCAGACAGGGGCAGCTGAGAGGGACTTGTCCCAGCCCCATCTGCTGCCTGGCACGCTCAGGCAGAGGGGAACTGGCCCAGGCTTACTGCCAGGCTGTGTGGCAGAGAGGGAACTGCAGCAGCCAGCGCCACTCGGCTGGCCCTGCTGGGAAGGAAGGTGCCATCCAGCACAGGAGGGGCAGGGCATGGAAAGGTAGACACTGCTCTGTCTCCCTGTGGAAATTAGCACGGTGCCTGTCTCTCAAAGACAGGGACCTATGTGGGTCATTGGAGTTTCCTGAAAGGAAGAAACCCCAGGGACAGAAAGCACCATTTCTAGAGCACTGGCAGGGCAAAAATCCCAGCTAGATGGAGAAACCAGAATAAAGGGATAAGTGGGATTCTGGGCCAGGTTTGCCTGTGATGGCAAGGTCCTGCACATAAAAGATGGAGGTGCAGATGGTCCCATTGGTCCTCTTTCTGCATCTTTCTAGGAGCCAGAGGAATCCTCTGAAATACTGAGCTTGGAAAGTCACGGTTCATTGGTTTTTGTTGTTTTTTTTTCTTTGGGCAGCATCCATTTGTAACACTTGCTGAGCCTGCGTCCTGCCTGGTGCCACTGATTGTTTCAGTGAAGAAGAGGAAGGAGACAAGAATGTGATAATCACATCAGGACCATTACCATTGACTTAGAGTAGGATTGTAGGTTAGGGTTAGGGTTAGGGTTAGGGTTAGGGTTAGGGTTATGATTAGGGTTAGGGTTAGGGTTAGGGTTAGGGATAGGGTTAGGGTTAGGGTTATGATTAGGGTTAGGGTTAGGGTTATGATTAGGGTTAGGTTTAGGGTTAGGATTAGGGTTAGGGTTAGGGTTAGGGTTAGGGTTAGGGTTAGGATTAGGGTTATGATTAGGGTTATGATTAGGGTTAGGGTTATGATTAGGGTTAGGTTTAGGGTTACGATTAGAGTTAGGGTTAGGGTTAGGGTTAGGGTTAGGGTTAGGGTTAGGGTTATGATTAGGATTAGGTTTAGGGTTACGATTAGAGTTAGGGTTAGGGTTAGGGTTAGGGTTAGGGTTAGGTTTAGGGTTAGGTTTAGGGTTAGGGTTATGATTAGGGTTATGATTAGGGTTATGATTAGGGTTAGGGTTAGGGTTTTGATTAGGGTTAGGTTTAGGGTTACGATTAGAGTTAGGGTTAGGGTTAGGGTTAGGGTTATGGTTAGGGTTATGATTAGGGTTTTGATTAGGGTTAGTGTTAGCGTTATGATTAGGCTTAGGTTTAGGGTTACGATTAGGGTTAGGTTTAGGGTTAGGGTTAGGGTTAGGTTTAGGGTTAGGGTTAGGGTTAGGGTTAGGGTTAGGGTTATGATTAGGGTTATGATTAGGGTTATGATTAGGGTTAGGGTTAGGGTTTTGATTAGGGTTAGGTTTAGGGTTAGGATTAGGGTTAGGGTTAGGTTTAGGGTTGGGTTAGGGTTAGGGTTAGGGTTAGGGTTAGGGTTAGGGTTATGATTAGGGGTATGATTAGGGTTAGGGTTATGATTAGGGTTAGGTTTAGGGTTACGATTAGGGTTAGGGTTAGGGTTAGGGTTAGGGTTAGGGTTATGATTAGGGTTATTATTAGGGTTAGGGTTAGGGTTATGATTAGGGTTATGTTTAGGGTTACGATTAGGGTTAGGGTTAGGGTCAGGGTTAGGGTAAAGTTAGGGTAGGATTTTCTTATCGGATTTGGAACAATAGGATTGCTAATGAATAAAGTTTCTGAAACCACACCTCTCCTTGAAGATTCCCTTCTTCCTCACTCTGTGAATAACCTCGTGATTTTCTTATGAATTGTCAGTTGTTTCCAAAAGGTGGAAAGTGACACTTATGGAGTCTTTGGCACAGTGTGGAAGTGGGGAAAGCTCTTCTTCATTCATCTTCTCCAGACCACGCTGCCTTTGGAATACGGCCCACTGGTCTGTTTTTGCCCAGCTGTGGTACTTCTAGTTGAGGCAGAAAGGGCAATGGCATTTGCAGGAAAAACCAAAGGGGGAGTGGGGAAGCCAAAACATCCTGTGCAGATGCAGGCCTTCAACTGTGACTCCAGAGCACATGGGCGCTTGCCACTTGGATTTGTATCCCTAAGTGCAATGTCTCTGGCTGGAGGAGAGCCTTGCTCAGCTGAGAAAGCAGCAAGATCAGAGAGGGTGCTCTGAAAGGTCTCCTGCGGTGCAGAGCTGTCAGCGACTGTGAGGTGAGAGCGGGCCCGGCCTTGCCCGGGCTGGAGCCGCAGCAGAGCCCCGGCAGAGCCCGGAGCAGCCTGAGCCTCGGCAGAGGCAGGCTGCCAGGAGGCCCTTGTAGCTGCAGGAGGCAGCAGCCCGGCCCTGCGTGCCTCTTCCTGGCCCCGGGTGCATCCTCCGCTCTCAGAGGCCAAGCGGCAGCTGGCTGCTGCCGAGGGGAAGCGGAGCCCTGCTGGGCACAGCCCAGCCCGGAGGCATTGGCCGTCTGGAGTCTGCCCCGGGCGAGAGAAAGGGGAAGGGCAGCCGAGGGCCGGTGGCCTGGCTGAGCATTCCTACTCTTCTGCCGGCTGCCCTGTGACTCCTAGGAAAGGTTAGCAGTGTGTGCAGCACTCTGGGCACCGGCGGAGGGAGCCGGGCTGCTGGGCAGGCTGGAGCCCAGGGCAGTGTCCTTCAGGCACGGCACTTCTGCCAGGGGAGCCGAGGCCAGTGGTGTTACAAATAAACTTGTTTTAATAGGTGGGAGTGGCGATGGGTAAATTGTGTCGGGTGGGTTGTAGGTAATTGTTAATTAATGTAACCAATTGTCAATGTAATGAATTGTTAAATTGTTAATGTAGTAAGTGGTTGTGAGTTACTGTTAGTTACGAAGTTTAATATGTACCATTAGTTAAGTGTTTGTGCACAGTTGCCAATCGGGGGGGGGGGGGGGGGGGGGGGGAGGCCAGGTGCATCGGAGAACGACATCATCAGTCCAACCTGCTATTGGAGAAACAGATCAACCAATGGTGCCTCGAAGTTCAGGAATGATTGGCCAGAAATGCACCATCTTATAAACCAATCAAGGACCAGAAAAGGAGCCAATCAACGATAGGATCAAGAACACACCAATCGACAGCCTCCAGAGACTTTAACAACCCCGGGTGCTGGCCACCCCGGGTCTTTCCGCGGACTTTGTTGCCAAGGAAACACCCTGTGCCTGTGCACAGTTACTGTTGCACGTTGTTACTTTCTGGCTTGCTGCTGAGGTCCTGGGCTTATCCTGGGACCTCGTCCCCAGCTGTCTGTGATTTTAATAAACAGGCCCAAATTTTTTTAACATATTCTGGCTTTGAATTTTCCTGTTCGTAACAGATTGGGGGCTCGTCCGGGATAGCCACGCCCCAGAGGCGGTCCCGGAGAAGGACAGGTCCGGGAAGACCGGTCCAGCGTTTTTTTTTTTATCGCTGCCCGAACTTGGATTTCTCTGAGACCGAAGACGGTTGCTGGCTACACCCGAGAGACGACTGAAGACCCGGCAACCCAGACTGAGAAGGTCCTTCGAGAGGGAGCGGGGCTTGCAGCGCACAGGTAGGCATTGCGAGTGGGGCAGGCATAAGAGGGTACGCTCATGCATGGTGAGTGAGTGAGACGGGAGCTGGCACCTCAGACTCCCGAAGTGACAGTGGTCCTCCTAGTACCGTGTTTTCGGACTCCCGCGAGGGGGCCGGCCAGGAACGGAGGGAAGCGATTGGAATAAATCATTGGAGTGAGTGTGGAACCCCGAGGGACCCTCCTTGGCGTGGGTGAAGGGGGAGTACCTCCTTTTCTCCTGCCCTTACCCGCGTAGGCTCCCGTTCCCCCAGGGTGGTGGGGGCTCCTAGGGGTTGCTTGAGCCAAAAAGGCGAAGGAACCGAAGGTGGTGGTTGGTTGGGATAACTTTCTGGCTTGCCAGAAAGACCTTTGGAACCGGGCCTCCCAGTACAGTGACAGGCATTGGGGCGGCTGGCTGGGAGGGGGGTGGACGGTCCCTGGACCCTTGATCCAAAAACGAAGGAACCGAAGGTGGTGGTTGGTAGGGATAACTTTCTGGCTTGCCAGAAACTTTCTGGCTTGCCAGAAAGACCTTCAGAACCGGGCCTCCTAGTACAGTGACAGGCATTGGGGCGGCTGGCTGGGAGGGGAGTGGACAAGGGGGGCGCAGGGGAGTTCCACCGGCTCAAGCAATCTGAAGGGCAGTTCCTCAAGGTGAGCGCGGGAAGTGTCCCGGGCATCTTGAGGAACTAGGACCTCTGGGGTGGGCTAAAGACTCTCAACCGGAGACCTACTGGTAGTGAGGCCACCGGCTGGGGGATTGTCCCTCCTTTGGCAGGGGGAGGGAGTAGGAGCCTGACCAGAGGGGAATAGGACCCTAGGCCAGGGGGTCTGGCCAAGGGGAAATTCCTCCTAGCACGGCGACGGGCCGGGGAGGGCAAAAGGCCGCCGGCTAGGAGAAGTCCCTCTATCCATTAGGGGTAGGAGGGAGGGTTTAGAACCTGTCAGTTAGGGATATTATTTTGTTTTAGTTTATATAAGTTGTCTGGTCTATGTGTGATTTACTTTTAACTGGAATTTTGTGGTCGATATTATCAAGTTCGTTTATTTTGTCTGTTGTTACCGATAGTGTTATTTATTGGATTATTATATTGTGTTGTTTTATTTGTTTTAACACAAAAATACCAATTTGGTATTTTGCAGTATTGTTTGTGGTATTCTGTGTAATCTTTTTGCTTTAAGTGATTGAGGTGTACATTGCTTGGAGTAGAGAGTTTTTTGGCGTTTTGTCAGCTTATATCTTTGGGTTAGGATTTCTGTTCGTGTCAGAGGGTATCTTGTGAGGTTGTGTTGAAGAGCCGACATTTTGTTGTTCTAGTACACAGATTTTAAGTCATTGATAGTGTGTGCCTGTGAGTGTGGGTGGATCAGAGGAGCCATTTTAGTTGCTTTTGAGGTACTCCCCTCGAGAAGGGGAGTGGTTGTTTTACAGGGTGCGTGTGTGTGAGTGTGGGTGGCTCAGAGGAGCCATTTTAGTTGCTTTTGGGGTACTCCCCTTGAGAAGGGGAGTGGTTTGGGAGTGAGTGATAGACATCTGAAAAGACTTCCGGCTGATCAGCCATTTTGGTTTGTTTTGAGTCTTGGTTCCCACGGTGTCTAATTTTCCCACGGGTCATTATTTTCGTTCCCACGGTATTCAATTTTCCCACGGGGTCTCCTATTGATTTATGTTTAAATTCTAGTTGTTCTTTTTATTGTAAATCCTTTTGGATTGTCATTCTCCTTTAAAGTTTACACAGTGACTTATTGCGAAGTTGTCTATTTAGTTAAATTGATACAAGTTGTTTATAGTTATGGGTCAGTGTGCAAGTAAGCGTACCCATAAGGGAAAAGCTAAGAAAATGAAATTGAAAGACATACCACAAGACAGTCCATTGGGGGAAATGTTAGAGAATTGGGACCATGATAAAAATTTAAAGGAATTGGATAAGATAAAAATGATACATTATTGTATTGAAATATGGCCACAAAAGAACATTCAAGAAGGACCTGTTAATTGGCCTTGGTATGGGTCAAGAGAAAAATGGTTATGTCTAGCTTTAAATAAATGTGTTAATTCAAGAGAAGTACTAGATGAGGAAGAAATCAAATATGCAGCCTGTTGGCTGGAAAATGAAATTTGGGATAAAAAGGTTCGAATGTATAGGGTGGGTAAAGAAATAAAAGAGGGAAAAGAAGAATTTAAGCAAAAATGGGATCCATTGGATTATCTTCCTCCTCCAGTACCCCCTCCTATCCAACCCCGAACCCATTCCGGCCCCTCCAGCATCCCTCCCTGTTCAGCCTATTTCCCCTCCTACCTCTTCAGGGCCCCTCCCTGCTCAACCTGTCCCCCACTCTACTCCATCAGCATCCCTTCCTGCCCAACCCGCACCTTGTCATACTCTTCTGACTTCACCGACAGTCCCCACTCCAGCAGTTTCTCCCATGCCTCTCTCCATCCCTGCCGCCCTCCCTCTGCCTCCCACACAAAATCTTACACAAACTCAACAGAGTAGCTTGGAGGGGGTAGCAACTCACAACTGTGAGTGCGAAAGAGTTGTAAGACCAAAAGAGAGGATTGCAATCTCAGGTAGTCATCATTATAATACTAGATCACAAGTTGAGAGGAGCTTCCAAAAGGGGGAAGCAGGAGAAAGGTTATTACGTTTGAGAGAGGTTCCGATGGGAGGTGTCCAGGGGGGAATCGGTTTTGTAAATGCACCTTTGACGGGCTCAGAGGTGAGAAGTTTTAAGAAAGAACTTAAACCCCTATTGGAAGATCCTATAGGAGTTGCTGATCAAGTTGATCAGTTTTTAGGTTCAAGTACATATACTTGGGAGGAAATGAATTCTATTTTAGGTATTCTCTTTTCTTCAGAGGAAATGCATTTCATTCGGGTTGCAGGCATAAAAGCATGGGAGAAAGAGAATAGGGCCGGGCCGCGGGGTGAAGAGAAGATGCCTCTCACTCCACCTGATTGGAATCCAAATATGGAAGAGGGCCGTAGAAATATGAATTGTTATAGGTCTTTGGTTATTAAAGGCATCCGGGGAGCGGTCCCCCGGACTAGTAATGCAAAGTTGGCCTTTGATAGCCAGCAGGAGAAAGATGAAACCCCAAATGCCTGGTTAGATAGGCTAAGGCGAAATTTCCAATTATATTCCAGTGTGGATCCAGAGAGCACAGAAGGGAAAGTGTTGGTAAAGGTGCAATTTGTAACTAGAGCATGGCCAGATATTAGAAGGAAGTTAGAGAAGATAGAAGAATGGCAGGAAAAAGGCATGAATGAATTGTTAAGGGAGGCACAGAGAGTTTATTTGAGGAGGGAGGAAGAAAAGATGAAATCGAAGGCTAGAATTATGGTTGCAATAGCTAGGGAGAGTCAGGACAGAGAAAGGGAAGAGCCAAAGGGAAGGGAAAAATCAAGGAAGGAGGAGATTCGAGGGCAGGATGCAGACTCCTGGGAGGGGAAATGTTTTTATTGTGGTGAAAAAGGTCATTTTAGGAAGGAGTGTAAGAAATGGAGAAAAGACAGGAGGCTGTACAAAGAAACGGAGATTGGAGAAAATGATGATTAGGGGTGTCAGGGGCTCTATCCCCTGGGGAAGATGGGTGAGCATAAGTTGGAGCCCTTGATAAATTTGGAAATAGGTCCCCAGGGGGAAGAATTTGAATTTTTAGTTGACACTGGGGCTGATAGGTCATGTGTTTCACGGTTCCCAAAAGGTTGTAAATTGAGTCAAAGAGTGTGTAAAGTGAGAGGTGCTAGTAATGAGCCTTTTGAAGTATCGGTAATAGAGCAAGTTGTGGTTAAAGGAAATTCAAGAGAAGGATATGTAGATTTGTTATATATGCCTAAATTGGAATGTAATTTATTAGGTAGAGACCTACAGGTGCAATTAGGGGTAGGGGTAATCCCTAAAGAGGGAAAGATGGTAGCAGAGATGCTGGTTCTCAAGTTGGAGGATGAAAGTGAAATCAATAGCGGAGTCTGGGCAGAGGGGGGAGGCCACAGCCTACTCGATATACCCCCTATAGAAGTAAAAATGAAACCAGGAACTTCACCAATTCGAGTAAAGCAATATCCTATTTCGGCCGAAGGGAAACAAGGACTAGCTCCAGTTATAAAAGAATTGATTAAAGATGGAATACTAGAACCATGCATGTCTCCCCATAACACGCCGATATTACCGGTAAAGAAATCAGATGGTACTTACCGATTAGTCCAAGATCTAAGGGAGGTGAACAAACAGACAATTTCACGGTACCCTGTAGTAACCAATCCGTATACACTTCTAAGTAAGGTACCACCGAAACATGCATGGTTCAGTGTGATAGATTTGAAAGATGCCTTCTGGGCTTGTCCTCTAGCTGAAGAAAGTAGAAGTTGGTTTGCCTTTGAGTGGCAGGATGAGGAAACAGGAAGGAAACAACAACTCCAATGGACCCGGCTACCCCAAGGTTTTACAGAATCCCCAAATTTGTTTGGCCAGGCTTTGGAAGAATTGTTAAGGCAGTTTCAACCGGTGGGAGATACCCAAATTCTGCAATATGTTGATGATTTGTTGGTGTCAGGGGAACAGAGGGAACAGGTTCAAGCAACAACAGTGAAATTATTAAACTTTTTTGGGGAAAAGGGTTTAAAAGTGTCAAAAAAGAAACTCCAATTTGTAGAACAGGAAGTGAAATGTTTAGGTCATCTGATTGGGAAAGGATACAAGAAATTAGAAGCTGAGCGAATTCAAGGGATCCTCTCCCTACCTGCACCGAAAACAAAAAGGGATGTAAGGAAATTGTTGGGGTTAATCGGATATTGTAAATTGTGGATTGATGGGCATACTAAACTGGTCAAGTTCCTATATGATAAATTAGTTGAAGAAGAACCTCTAGATTGGAATGAGCAAGATGAGCAGAAGTTACAGGAGTTGAAAGAAAAGTTAGTGACAGCACCAGTTTTAAGTTTACCTGATTTAGACAGACCCTTTGAGTTGTTTATAAATGTAGAAGAAGGTATTGCATATGGAGTATTGGTCCAAAAGTGGTGCGGAGATAGAAAACCAGTAGCTTATGTGTCTAAGCTATTAGACCCGGTAGTGAGAGGATGGCCTACATGTTTACAATCAGTGACTGCTACCGTAGCTTTGGTAGAGGAGGGATACAAACTAACATTTGGGAGCAAAATCAAAGTGTATACACCTCATGATTTGAAAACTATATTGAGTAAGAGAGCAAGTCAGTGGATTACAGACAGCAGGCTGTTAAAATATGAATTGATGCTCACCAATATTGAGAATTTAGAATTAGCCACAACGAATGTTCAAAATCCAGCCCAATTTTTGTATGGAGAGCCACAAGAAAATTTAGAACATTGTTGTATAGAAGTCATAGATTTGCAGACCAAAGTAAGGGAAGATTTGCAAGAGCAGCCGTTACCAGAAGGAGAAGTGTTGTTTGTGGATGGTTCTTCCAGGGTAAAGGAGGGGAAGAGAATGTTAGGATATGCAGTAATAGATGGTAAGAGTATGGAAATTATAGAAAAAGGGAGGCTTCCAGCAAAATGGTCTGCACAGTGTTGTGAGGTTTATGCTTTACTAAAAGGGCTGCAGTGGTTAAAGTACAAGAAAGGAACTGTTTACACTGACTCCAAATATGCCTATGGTGTAGTACATACGTTTGGTAAGATCTGGGGAGAAAGGGGGTTTATAAACTCTAAAGGCAAGACCCTAGTCCATGAAAAGCTAATCAAGGAAACATTGAAAGCTCTCAAAGACCCTTTGGAAATTGCAGTGGTACATATAAAAGGTCACCAGAAAGGAACTTCTAAAGAGGTGCAGGGCAACAATTTAGCAGACAGAGCAGCTAAAGAGGCTGCCTTAGAAAAAGAAGAGAAAATCCTGCAGTTAGTCAATCTGGGGGACAGAGATAATAAAGAAAACCCAATTTTTAGTGAGCAAGAACAAAAAGAGTTGCTAAAACATGGGGGAATAAAAGATGAAAAAGGGAAGTGGATAATGCCAGATGGGAGACAGGTGTTAAACAAAGCGCTAGCCAGGAAAATTTTGGAGAATTTGCATGCTTCAACCCACTGGGGAACACAGGCCTTGTGCGATCATTTTCTGCGAACTTATGTATGCATTGGTATATTTGAAGTAGCTAAGATAATCACAAGAGATTGTATGATTTGTCAGAGAGTAAATAGAAAAGTAATGAGAAAAGCCCCACTGGGTGGAAGAGAATTGGCCCAGAGACCTTTCCAAAATGTCCAAGTCGATTTTACTGAACTTCCCCCAGTCCAAAAGTTTAAGTATTTATTAGTGATAATAGATCATCTGACTCATTGGGTTGAAGCATTTCCAACTACAAGAGCTACAGCAGGAGTGGTTAGTAAGATCTTACTGGAACAAGTCATACCGAGATATGGTATTGTAAACATTATTGATTCAGACAGAGGGCCACATTTCACAGCCAAGGTCCTACATCAGATAACAGAGGCTTTAGGAATAGTATGGAGACTTCATACCCCTCTGTCTGTGGAGACCTCAAAGCTCAGGAAGAGTGGAGAGAATGAACCAAACCTTAACAAATTGGTGGAGGAAACAAAAATGAACTGGTTAAAATGTCTTCCATTAGCACTAATGAGAATAAGGACAAAATCAAGAGCCGATATTGGCATTTCTCCTTATGAAATGATGTTCGGGTTGCCATTCCTAACTGTCTCAGACCACACAGGGACTTACGAAGAGGGAGAACAGAGCACAAAGAAGTATGTACAAGTGATCGCGAATACCTTAGAGGAATTAAGGAAAAATGGAGATCTTCCCCAGAGTACCCCAATTGACTTTAAAATTCATTCGTTTCAGCCGGGAGACTGGGTTTTAATAAAGGTGTGGAAAGAACAGCCATTATCTCCCATGTGGGAGGGTCCCTTCCAGGTTCTCTTAACTACTGAAACTGCAGTAAGGACGCAAGAAAGAGGATGGACACATGTCACAAGAGTCAAAGGTCCGGTACAAGCTCCCACCGAGTGGACAGTGATCAATACATCTGACACAAAACTGACTTTAAAGAGAAAACCTCAAGAGAAGTGAAATAAGAAGGAGAGCAGGGTTTTAATCTATTATAAACTGTTCAGATGTTATTTATTAATTGTTACCTATTATTTAAATAATTATTCTAACTTGTTATTAGTGTTAAAAGTTAAAATTGTTTGTATTGAAGTATTTATTATAACTCGCGTCAAATTTCTGGTATTTTTTTATTGCAGATCCCAAAGAATAGAGCATCCTCCCACTCATTTAGTAATCAGGCCCTAAAAAGAAACACTCAAGTCAATACAAGGAGGGAAGTAAGTCACTGCAGGAGGAGGTAACGGTAAGATCATATTACAAGGGGCAAGACCGGGTCAGGATACACTCTTGCCACAAGGCAGATACACCATAGGCCTTCCCAAAGTGGGGTGAAAATATGGAGGTTGGGAGAGTGCCCTGTACCGGACCCTTGTTGCTGTTAGCACTGCTAACAATGATAAACATCCAGGGAAGTCAGACAGACCCCTGTGATAGATGTTACTATCCACTTTATGCAGGAGACTCTCGGAGTGCCGTCCTAAGAATTCATACAAATCCGAGTCCCAACTGTATTGACTTTTTACAATTAACAACATGTGTAGAGGACGGTACAACCTATTGGCTCTCCGAAAACATAGGAAATCATAAACAAAAACTGTTGGGAGAATGCCCTACAAGGGAAAAATGGATATGTTTGGAGAAAAAGCCGGAGAAAAAGGAGAAAGCAAAAGAGGTTCACGAGCCTGACTTTATAAAAGAAAAGGAAGTGAAAGGGGTAATAAGAAAAGGAGCAGGACTCAAGATTCTAGGTGGGAAAAATCTGTTTTTAGACCTAGTTGAAAAGATCAGCCATGAATTTAATATAACTAATTGTTGGATTTGCAGAGACACTAGAACAGCAGAAATCTGGCCGTGGGAAGGAATTGCACTGAGTCCAAAAGAGATCTTAAGGTTAATGAAGAATAAGATGAGAATCCAAAGGTCATCACCTGTGCAAGATAAAAGGAATGACGAAGAAGTATGGAATTTAAAATCTGAGGTAATCGGGGAAGAATGTCTGTGGAGGAAGGGATCTTCTAAGTTCATTTCATATGTGGGTGAGTTATCCTGTAAACGATATCTAGTTACCAACGATACCCACCAATGGTGGATTCCTGGGGCTCCTCACCTCTATTGGTCTAGAAAACAAAAACAGGGATGTTCTTATATTCAAAAGGAAAAGTTATATGACTGTATTACCACAGATCCCAACCCTTTCCATGATGATCCCCAAATGTACAAGTTTTGGAGTAAAAATGGGGTCACTTCTGTAGAACATCATAAATTCTGGAGAGCTCCAAATGAGTTATTTTGGCTTTGTGGTAGAATGGCATATGTAATGTTGCCTAAAGATTGGACAGGAAGTTGTACACTAGGTATTATAAAACCTTCTTTCTTTTTACTGCCCAGAGACGAAAGTCAACATCTAGGAATTCCCTTATATGATGAATTAAAATGTAAAAGAAGAGACTTAATTGGTGGTTCTCAAAAGTGGGGGGAAGAAGAGTGGCCTCCAGAAAGAATAATCGAGACATATGGCCCTGCCACTTGGGCCCAAGATGGGTCGTGGGGGTACCGAACTCCCATTTATATGTTAAATAGAATTATTAGATTACAGGCAGTGTTGGAAATCATAACCAATGAAACGGCCATGGTCTTAGATCTAATCTCTACCCAAAACCGCCAAATGAGAACGGCTATCTACCAAAATCGATTAGCATTAGATTATTTATTGGCAGAAGAAGGTGGGGTCTGTGGTAAATTTAATTCATCAGAGTGTTGTATTGAAATTGATGATTATGGAGATCTTATCAAAAACATTACAACCAGGATTAGGAAATTGGCACATGTCCCAGTCCAGAGATGGAGCCCTCTAACAAAATTAAATTGGTGGGATAACCTCTTAGGGGGAGAATTGGTGGAAGAAGGTTTTATTGATTGTAGGAGGTGCCTTAATAAGTCTTATTCTACTTCCTTGTTTAATACCTTGTTTAATTCGGTTGATAACTAACATTGTACAGAATTCCCTAGAAAGCTTAAGCAGAGAGAAGATCGAGAAGATCATGATCATACAAGAAAATAAACTGGGAGAGAACTCTGAAACTGCCAAGAAGACCTATGAAAAGTACCAGAAATTAAGAAAAATTTATCAAGTTTATGATACTCCTGTTTAAATTAAAGGTTTGATGCGGGCTAAAGCCCGATCAAAGATTTGGAGGGGGGAGTTGTTACAAATAAACTTGTTTTAATAGGTGGGAGTGGTGATGGGTAAATTGTGTCGTAGGTAATTGTTAATTAATGTAACCAATTGTCAATGTAATGAATTGTTAAATTGTTAATGTAGTAAGTGGTTGTGAGTTACTGTTAGTTACGAAGTTTAATATGTACCATTAGTTAAGTGTTTGTGCACAGTTGCCAATCGGGGGGGGGGGGGGGGGAGGCCAGGTGCATCGGAGAACGACATCATCAGTCCAACCTGCTATTGGAGAAACAGATCAACCAATGGTGCCTCGAAGTTCAGGAATGATTGGCCAGAAATGCACCATCTTATAAACCAATCAAGGACCAGAAAAGGAGCCAATCAACGAGAGGATCAAGAACGCACCAATCGACAGCCTCCAGAGACTTTAACAACCCCGGGTGCTGGCCACCCCGGGTCTTTCCGTGGACTTTGTTGCCAAGGAAACACCCTGTGCCTGTGCACAGTTACTATTGCACATTGTTACTTTCTGGCTTGCCGCTGAGGTCCTGGGCTTATCCTGGGACCTTGTCCCCAGCTGTCTGTGATTTTAATAAACAGGCCCAAATTTTTTTAACATATTCTGGCTTTGAATTTGCCTGTTCGTAACAGCGGGAGGCAGTGACAGCTTGTCAGCTCCCGTCTGCAGGAGCCGGTGCCTCACACAGCTCTGGGAGGAAGCGCCTGCAGTCCTGCAGTTCTGCACTGAGCCAGAGCAAAGGTGGGAAATGCAAAGTGTTTTGCAGGAATACTCAGGGCCAGCAGGCCAGCCTGCTTTGTGCTGTCTGGCGCACCGCAAGCGCTGTGCAACGCAGCTCTGAGCTGCTGGGAGAGAGGGAATTGGGGACGTGCCTGAGGGTTTTGCTTGAGTAGTCAACTGATTGGGAAGAGAGCAGAATAATTGCAGTTGGCAATCTGTGTTTTCTTCATTAATTTCTGAAAGAAAGTCACAATGTGTGACTTGTCAAAGAAAAGCCTTATAAAAAAATCAGGCTTTGCTCTGCTAAAAATGACCAGCTGGCCTGTTATGTCTTCTACATACAGCTAGCTAACTTCCCATGTGAAAAATCATAAAAATGACTGCAGTTATTACAGTTTGCATCTGGAATAAACAAGAAATCTGTCCTATGAGAGTCCACAAAGGAAAAAATGTAAACACCTGAGTAAAAGAGAAAGTCTTAGCACTTCCACACAAAAACACCTTCTCAGCAATGAATTGTGTGGCAAGAAAACAAGCAGGCAATTGGAGTTGAACATCAGGTCTGTGAAAATGGTATAAAAATGAGTTATGTGAATAAAGAGTTGCCTTTCCCTGCACGAAGAAACTGAGTCCCATCTACTTTATTGACACAGCAATGTGGCTTTACTCAGCAAGAGCAGTCGCAGGGTGTATTGATGAAAGGCTTGTGTTTGATTCCCAGAATGGGAAGGAGAGGCGCTAAGTGTAACAAATAGGGCTTAGTCTTGTGAATTCCTTTAGCTTTAACAGGCAGCACTGAACCCTGTATTGCCCCATTGCCGTGCTTAATGTGTGCAAGTGGCTGTTTTAGCCTTGAGAATAAAGAGAGCGGTCCTGCTAAGAAGGTAGCTGGAATGCATTCAAAGGGAAGGAAGTGTTTTTAGGAGGCTCTTGACCAGCAATGGAGAATTTGAGGAATGGAATATTTCCCAAACGCCTGAGTCAGGAACTGGAGTCGTGTCCAAGGCCCTGCCATATTTGATCCATTTTTGAGCAGGTTGACAAGACAATGAAGAAAAGTGTATTGTTTAATGGATGGTGTTATGGACAAATTCAACTGGGGAGGCCAGTTATAGATAAATCAATTAAGAAGATGTCATGGTTGGACACTGGCGCAATGCCAGCGTCCCCATGAAAATGCACCTTCCTTAAATAAATGCTGTGAGATGTTATCAGGAACAGAGCAGGCCCAAGCTTAATAACAAAGAAAAAAACTTTATTAAACTACTACTAATACAGAAAACACATAAACTAAATCCAGGATGAAGACCTTTTAAACCACCCCTCCTCCTCCCAATTCCAAAAACACCCAGCCATGAAACATCACCCGAGATTCTTGATCAAATTACCACCCTTCAGGTAATCTATACTTAAACTATCAAGGGAGAGAGAAGTCTCTCTTGCACCACAGACCCCCCAGGAAACACAGCTGCCCCCCTGTGTTTCCCTGTCACACATGGCAACCGCCCGGAAAAAAAAAATCTGCCAATGTGACACTCTCCATTCCATGTCACAGTGCTCTCACCACCGTGCATGGACAGACTGCTCATAGGGCTCCTTTAAGGATGCTTTGCCACAGACCCAAAGATACAACAGTTCAGCTTCTCATCTTGGGACTACAGTCCCCCCCATTTTCCCCTGGGGCCGAGGGGTCCAAAAACAGGACTCATCTTCTTCCCGAAGACAGAGGGCATCACCATTCCCTCTTCAGCTTTCTTCGTTTCTCGCCATTCTTGTGCTGTTCGAAGCTGAAACAGGTCTCCCTGGGTCACCACTGCATCCCCCTAAAATGCAGTCTCTATTGCAGGAGATTTTGGTTCAGTCTATGGCTAACAAGAAAAGTCCAGCCAAAAGCTACTTCATCATCTCCTCCCACTTAAATATTTCTTCTTCTAACATCTCAAGTCCCGGACTATCTCTCTTCCACTACAAATCAAGGAGGAGTAATACTTTTAAAAAGCCCTCATTTCCTGGAAAGGGTTAAACGTTCAGACTCCTTGGACGGCTGATATCTCGGTCCAGCGTTCCGTCTCCCATGCTGGGCATCATCCCCCCCCTTTCTCCTTCTCCTCTGCCGGCAAATTTCCAGGTGCCGCCAGGCTCTCTGTCACTTTCCCTCTTGGGGGGGGGGCAAAGGCATCTCCACTTCTCTCCACCCTTCCGTCCACAGGAGCTGGCTCGGTTCCAGACCCTCAGCCCCTCGGCCTACCTGGACAAGGCCGCGTGGCTTCCCCTCCCCCACCCAGCCCATGGCTGGGCAGGGGAGAGCCTGCACTCTCTGACCACCGGAACCAAAAGAGACAGTTCCCCTGGGAGTTCTTGCTTTTAACCCCCTGTGTTCTCAGAGGCGTGTCCATACTTTCAGTGGTCACTCCAGGTGCCAATATCCAAACCTGACCACTGATTGGTTTGACCCAACTTCCTGGAAAAAATTCACTTCCATGTCAAACCAAGACAGAAGAATTTATTAAGCAAGTGGTAATGAGCAAAAGACAGTGCTGGGTGGACCGAGAGTCTCTGCTCTACCACGGCGTGCCCTCCCCCCTTGCCCTTTTTTGTTTTTATAGTCCATTTTTTTTTCTTCTTTCCAGTTTATGTATTTTCTCTCAATGCACTCTGTGCCTGTGCAATTGGTTGCTAGGGGGTCCTTTTTTTCTGCCCTTGGTGGTCGTAGGGATGAAGGCTCCTCATCTTCCTTGCAGATTGTCCTTGGCCTAAAAGTTAACTTGCATATAATTAGTTACACAGTCTTCTATGCTACTTGCATCTGCACAATTCTTAAGCAGGATACTTGCTGTTCCCTCGGGCCCCCCCCTCCTTCTCCTCCCACACCTTGAAATTCCCTACTCAGTTCAAATTCTTATCTCCTTCAATGCTCGTTTTGATGAAGACCTTTTTATTTATTACAGGTGGGAACATGATCCTTGAAGGAGAAGCAATGTATTGGTCAATGGGTGGGCAGTTAAGGTTTGAAAGGGGAACAATGCATAAGGGAGCTGTTGTTGGCATGGGGTCGGTATCGTGAGCCACCGCGGCTTCATCTCACGCGCCGGCCATGTGTGAGCTGATGCTGTAACTGGGAAAATTCCGCTCCTGCGCAGGAGATATAAGGCCTGGTTCTGGGCTGGAGGTGTGAGAAGGACGAGATGCACACCCTTTTGATCCAGGGGAGGTCCTGGAAATGCACTGCCTACCTGCCCACACCAAGCACCACGCTCCATCTCCCTCTCCTGCTCAGCGGATTTTTGGGAATCCAGGGGTTGGTATGTATTATTTGCCACTGGAACTAATGGAATAAATTTGCTTTGCAAGCCCAGTTGTGTCTTAGATTATTTTGTGCATGAGTCTCCTCCTGAACCGGTGGCAATGACCACCAGGGACCTACAGGATACTCCTGCTCTGCTGTCAATCAATTCTGAGAAATGATTTAAATATGTCAAAGAATTTGGAGTAATGTTTAGCCTGTGAGTTTCAGCAAAGTATTGACTCTGTCTTAGTTGCATGGATACAAACTAGTAAGTGAGATTGCTGGGTGTGCAGGTGTTCGGGAAGTGATTCCCTATGCACCGAGTACTGAAATAAACAAATGCCTCCTTTCTAAGCCTGAGCTGGCAGCAGGGATCAGGCCCTGCTTGGTAACTTTCATTTTGGCAACTTCTGTGAACAGGTAAGAAAGGTCAAAATGAAACCTTTTCCAGCTATTCCCCTCTGCTTCATCTTTTTAGGCACCAGAACTCTGTGCCACAGGTGGCCTGGCTGTGTGCAGAGCAATGCAGCCCCCACAAACCCCTTGATTTCCCCACAAGCTGCCATGCCTTGTTCCCAGGTGTGCCCAGCTCTGCCAGGAGAAAGAGCCCGCAGCGCAGTGGGCACCGTGCCCTGCCCAGCCAGGGCTCTCTGGCACAGAGCAGCAGCAGCAGCTCCAGCGCCTTTCAACCCACTCCTGCCTTGGCTTCTCCTGGGGCACAGAAGCCTCTGGAAATCAGCATCGCCAGTCGCATTCCAGCTTGGAGCAGCTCCTGCGGGCAGGCAGATGCTGCCAGTTTGACTGCTCCCAAAGGGGAATAAAGGCAGAGATGTACATGCTCAGGAGCCCTGGGCATATCCAGGAAACGTGTAAATATGTGGGAGATTTGTGAGGAATTATTTCAGCTGTTATGCCAACAGTGCCTTCTCTCCTGGTTCTGTGTGTTCTAGATGAGTAATGTAACAGTTGGCTCTCCCAATTAAGAGGTAGATAGTATGTGGATGTTACAATGTATAGTGATGTTATTGTAATATATCCTCCCATAGCCTTATTTCCCCTCCCCCCTGTAACAGCCTTGGTAGTCAGGGCTTTTGGGGAGGGCCGGCTTGTGACCAGGAGGCGCGGTGTAACAACACCTGACCTCCAATCAAGATGTAAGAAAGTAATCTCCACCAGTGGATAGCAGAGAAAGAGTTGACTGATAAAACTTTGGAGGGGCTAAGGGTATAAAAGGCAGAGCATCTGTTTTGTAGATGAGCTGCTCGTAATGGTCATAGAGACTCCCAGTGCTGCAATTTTTCCTTATTCAGTCCTTTGTTAAGGTTTATTAAACCTTTAACATTTTAAAAGTGAGGGTTTCTCAGATGTGCAGTGCTTTGGGCTATTATATTAGTCAGGTTTCCTTTGCTTGGGTCCCATCTCGGTGCTTCGTTGGGGTACAGGCTGTAGGTACTTGGTGCGCTCTTGGAGTTACTCTTGGATCCCTTGAACAGCAGGGTTTGGCCCACAAAGGGAATTTGTGCTACTTTGTGACAGAGTAGAACTTCCCAGGCTATTTAGCGTTTGCTGTACAGATGGTTGGTTATTGCTTTGCATCAATTCACAGGCCAATATAGAGGGTTTGCATTGTGATGTCAGGGCATGGTTGCCATGCGGTCATGGTGACATCAGAAGGTTGCTGTGGTGCACAAAAGGCCTCAGCGTCAGAGCAGCCCTAGGCCTTGCTCAGTGCAGGATGCTCAGTGCATCCTCCTGGTTGAGGCACGTGTCAGTGGGCAGCTGCACACTGACAAGAGCCTTGTTTTTTCTCGTGTTGGAGTGAATCTGCGCAGCAGTGCTACAATGATTGAGCAATTTGCTGCTGCATTTGTCACTGTTTACGGCGTTTCTTATTCCGCCTATTACCTGACTAACCTGGCACGTAAGTAGAGGTTTTCCCTGGGTGTAACCGAACCTGGCTTTTGTATGTCTTCCTGCTCTTAGTGACTGAGTTATTTTGAAACAGAAGGAGCATTAGGGTGCCACTGGTTTGGGAAAGCTCCTGTCAAGAGATTCAGCTAAAAAGGGGGTGTCTGTAGGCACAGGGGCAGCATTTGCAAGGGAACCTGCAGGGGTTCTGGTCCCTCCACAGGAGAATCTGAGGCAGCAGAGTCTGTCATTTCCTCAGATTGCTGGGACAAGCAAGACAGCTTTGAAAATATAAACTGGAGAACTCCTTGGAAGGCCTTCTAAAAACTCTGCAGTTGTTCCCAGAATTCAGGGAAAGCTTCTTTCTTTCTACATTTTGTCATGAAAGGATTTGAGTGCCTAACTTGACCCTTGTCTGAGTGCTAAAATAGTGATTCCCTTTGCAATGAAATGCTAACTCCAAAGCAGTGACTATCTGCTCCTGAACCCTGGAGCTGCTGCTGTGCTGCGTCACAATAGAGCTGCCACAGCTCAGTGGAATTTTGGGGAAGCTTTTCTGGGCAACTGTTTCCAGCAAGTTAATGAGAATTAGTGCATACAACTGATTAATTAAAAAAAAAAAGGGTACTGGAAGGAGAGAATTTTTAAAGATGTGTTATCTGTTCGGTAGAACAGGAGCATTGAGTGTGAAAGAACAATTTACATTTTCTTGATCATGTTTATATTAATTTACTGGCTAAACAGGCCAAAGTGTAGGCACGACCAAGAATATGGTCCTGATCTCTTGCTGGTTGCGTGAATGAAATGTGTCTCCTGGAGGGATGTTGTGAAGCGGAAAATACTCTCTGTTTGCAATTGTTGTTCTGTGGGATTCACCAGCCCAGGCAGTTTTCTGACAGCATCTGCTTCATTTTCCCTTGCCCACTACAGGTCATGTGAAGCATGTATTCAGCGGTGCTGATGCTAAGGTGAGTGAGCAAGGAACATTTCATCTTGGTGGTGTTTAAGTATTGTAGAGTACGCTGTGAGCTTAGCCAGAACAAGTAGACTGTTCAGGGCCAGCCATGCAGGCCAAAAGAAAAACCATTTTCATTCCTTCAACTACAAACAAAAAGGCAAATCTGGATATTTCCTAATTTCCATCTCAGAGCCTTGAAGTCTTACAAACTAAGATTTGCAGAGAGAATATTATTTGCTAACACCAAACACGGATGAATACTTAATAAACAGCAATTTCCTATAGAGTTCAATTAGCCCATTTTCATAAAGCCACAGTGACTTAGACTTTTATTCCTATCAAACATCAGGAAACTTCCTAAAAAGATGTGGTTGTACAACAAGAAGGACAATTTAAAATTGTGGATATTGTATTTAAAGTCAAAGGGGCAAGTTTGTGGTGGGGGAGCTGCGTGGGCCCAAAGGACCCAGGGGTGCCGGTCAAGAGCAGCTGAAGGTGGGCCAGCGCGTGGCCAGGGAGCCAAGAAGGCCAAGGGCGTCCTGGCCTGTGTCAGCAAGAGTGGGGCAGCAGGAGCAGGGCAGGGAGCGTCCCCCTGGGCTGGGCAGCGCTGCGGCCACAGCTGGGAGTGCTGTGCCCAGTTGTGGGCCCCTGTGAAGCAGAAAGTCCTTGAGGGGCTGGAGCGTGTGCAGAGGAGGACACGGGAGCTGGGGAAGGCTGTGGAGCGCAAGGCCAAGGAGGAGGTGCTGAGGGAGCTTTAGCCTGGACAACGGGAGGCTCGTCAGGGCCCTTCAGGCACACTTCCATAGATCCATAGAGGACAGCGCTCACCCCAAGGCCTGCTTCCCTGCCAAACCTCCCCGCTCTGCATGCAAGGGCTTTAGCCATCTGAGGAAGTGACACTTCCAATTTGTGGTTTCTTGGCTTGCTAGGAGGAGAAGCCCTGCTGATTTTCTCTCTTCCCAGCAAGCAAAGATGCTTCTGCACAAGCTTTCCTGCCCTTTTCCTGCACCGAATGGGATTCTGATCCACTTTTAGTTTTCCATGTCTGCCGCAGCAGTAGCAAAGGCCTTGCTGGCTATTTCCTACTTTTCCATTTCACAGCTTTCAAGAGCTAAAAGCTCCCTTGTGCAGAGGCACTGTGCCTTGCAGATAGCAGCCATGGAGGACTATCAAATTCCTAGGCAAACAGAGTTCTCTTGAATTAGCCCATTTTAATCTGGCTGGAGTGACTTAGAATGCCATTGCTAAGAATGCTGATGATTTCTCCTTCAAAGAGGTGGTTGTAGATGCCAGGAGAAAGGAGGTGCTAAACGATAGGTAACGGCCTGTCCCTCATGTTTCTCTCTTGCCACAGACGACAGAAGCAGCAGCAGTCTCCGCCCCGGCTCCCTCTGCTCCTGGAGAAGAAGCCAAAGAGGAGCAAAAGGAGCAAGACGACCACGAGCCTGCAGCTGTGGTCACAGCAGAGCCTGATGCTTCCAAGGGAGTAAGTGCCAGTTGTGGGTGGTGCTGTCTTTAGTGCAAGGCAGAGCTGCAAGTTTCTGAGCAGCCAGCACTTGCTGTTGCTGGCTGAGGATGCTGAGTGCTGGAATCCCGCAGGACGCGGCCATTTCCTGCAGGCAGGGACAGCTAGAAATTGGCCTTTGGCCTGTCACCTTCAGGCACCCAAGAGCTGGGGGCTGTAGCTCACCTTCTGCCTGCTTGGCTCAGTGAAGCTCTGTCTCTGGGCTTCTGCAGGGCGTGGCCAAGGGCACAGGTGCTCGTGCTGGAGGTCACAGGGCTTTCTTTAGTTGTTTTCCCTTTGTGCAAAGGTGTGTTTGGCTTGTGGAAGTGTTCTGCAGTTTTCTGCAGCAGTTCTTCGCTTGTACAGTCTCTTTTGGTTTTTGATAAGCTGCAAGGAGATGATTGCGTTGTCCATGAAGCTGGGGCAGGCCATTCTTGTGGGGTGAGGCCAAAGGAAGCAAGTGCCTTGTAGGGAAGGCTTCTTGCCAGGCAAAAAGCAGAAGGGGCAAGTTGCTGTGGATGCGTTTTGGGATGAAGCCTGCAGCTTTGGAAATGGCATTAGTGGCTCGGGTGGGGGTGAAGCTGCAAGTCCTTGACTGCTGTCTTGTGTTGCTGAGAAGAGGAAAGACATCTTGGAATTGTGGGTGCTGTATTTGACGTCAAAGGGGCAAGTTTGTGGTGGGGGAGCTGCGTGGGCCCAAAGGACCCAGGGGTGCCGGTCAAGAGCAGCTGAAGGTGGGCCAGCGCGTGGCCAGGGAGCCAAGAAGGCCAAGGGCGTCCTGGCCTGTGTCAGCAAGAGTGGGGCAGCAGGAGCAGGGCAGTGAGCGTCCCCCTGGGCTGGGCAGCGCTGCGGCCACAGCTGGGAGTGCTGTGCCCAGTTGTGGGCCCTTGTGAAGCAGAAAGTCCTTGAGGGGCTGGAGCGTGTGCAGAGGAGGACACGGGAGCTGGGGAAGGCTGTGGAGCGCAAGGCCAAGGAGGAGGTGCTGAGGGAGCTTTAGCCTGGACAACGGGAGGCTCGTCAGGGCCCTTCAGGCACACTTCCATAGATCCATAGAGGACAGCGCTCACCCCAAGGCCTGCTTCCCTGCCAAACATCCCCGCTCTGCATCCATGTGCTTTAGCCATCTGAGGAGGTGACACTTCCAATTTGTGGTTTCTTGGCTTGCTAGGAGGAGAAGCCCTGCTGATTTTCTCTCTTCCCAGCAAGCAAAGATGCTTCTGCACAAGCTTTCCTGCCCTTTTCCTGCGCCGAATGGGATTCTGATCCACTTTTAGTTTTCCATGTCTGCCGCAGCAGTAGCAAAGGCCTTGCTGGCTATTTCCTACTTTTCCATTTCACAGCTTTCAAGAGCTAAAAGCTCCCTTGTGCAGAGGCACTGTGCCTTGCAGATAGCAGCCATGGAGGACTATCAAATTCCTAGGCAAACAGAGTTCTCTTGAATTAGCCCATTTTAATCTGGCCGGAGTGACTTAGAATGCCATTGCTAAGAATGCTGATGATTTCTCCTTCAAAGAGGTGGTTGTAGATGCCAGGAGAAAGGAGGTGCTAAACGATAGGTAACGGCCTGTCCCTCATGTTTCTCTCTTGCCACAGATGACAGAAGCAGCAGCAGTCTCTGCCCCGGCTCCCTCTGCTCCTGGAGAAGAAGCCAAAGAGGAGCAAAAGGAGCAAGACGACCACGAGCCTGCAGCTGTGGTCACAGCAGAGCCTGATGCTTCCAAGAGAGTAAGTGCCAGTTGTGGGTGGTGCTGTCTTTAGTGCAAGGCAGAGCTGCAAGTTTCTGAGCAGCCAGCACTTGCTGTTGCTGGCTGAGGATGCTGAGTGCTGGAATCCCGCAGGACGCGGCCATTTCCTGCAGGCAGGGACAGCTAGAAATTGGCCTTTGGCCTGTCACCTTGAGGCACCCAAGAGCTGGGGGCTGCGGCTCAGCTTCTGCCTGCTTGGCTCAGTGAAGCTCTGTCTCTGGGCTTCTGCAGGGCCGTGGCCAAGGGCACAGGTGCTCATGCTGGAGGTCACAGGGCTTTCTTTAGTTGTTTTCCCTTTGTGCAAAGGTGTGTTTGGCTTGTGGAAGTGTTCTGCAGTTTTCTGCAGCAGTTCTTCACTTGTACAGTCTCTTTTGGCTTTTGATAAGCGGCAAGGAGATGATTGCGTTGTACATGAAGCTGGGGCAGGCCATTCTTGTGGGGTGAGGCCAAAGGAAGCAAGTGCCTTGTAGGGAAGGCTTTTTGCCAGGCAAAAAGCAGAAGGGGCAAGTTGCTGTGGATGCGTTTTGGGATGAAGCCTGCAGCTTTGGAAATGGCATTAGTGGCTCGGGTGGGGGTGAAGCTGCAAGTCCTTGACTGCTGTCTTGTGTTGCTGAGAAGAGGAAGGACATCTTGGAATTGTGGCTGCTGTATTTGACATCAAAGGGGCAAGTTTGTGGTGGGGGAGCTGCGTGGGCCCAAAGGACCCAGGGGTGCCGGTCAAGAGCAGCTGAAGGTGGGCCAGCGCGTGGCCAGGGAGCCAAGAAGGCCAAGGGCGTCCTGGCCTGTGTCAGCAAGAGTGGGGCAGCAGGAGCAGGGCAGTGAGCGTCCCCCTGGGCTGGGCAGCGCTGCAGCCACAGCTGGGAGTGCTGTGCCAAGTTGTGGGCCCCTGTGAAGCAGAAAGTCCTTGAGGGGCTGGAGCGTGTGCAGAGGAGGACACGGGAGCTGGGGAAGGCTGTGGAGCGCAAGGCCAAGGAGGAGGTGCTGAGGGAGCTTTAGCCTGGACAACGGGAGGCTCGTCAGGGCCCTTCAGGCACACTTCCATAGATCCATAGAGGACAGCGCTCACCCCAAGGCCTGCTTCCCTGCCAAACCTCCCCGCTCTGCATCCATGTGCTTTAGCCATCTGAGGAAGTGACACTTCAAATTTGTGGTTTCTTGGCTTGCTAGGAGGAGAAGCCCTGCTGATTTTCTCTCTTCCCAGCAAGCAAAGATGCTTCTGCACAAGCTTTCCTGCCCTTTTCCTGCGCCGAATGGGATTCTGATCCACTTTTAGTTTTCCATGTCTGCCGCAGCAGTAGCAAAGGCCTTGCTGGCTATTTCCTACTTTTCCATTTCACAGCTTTCAAGAGCTAAAAGCTCCCTTGTGCAGAGGCACTGTGCCTTGCAGATAGCAGCCATGGAGGACTATCAAATTCCTAGGCAAACAGAGTTCTCTTGAATTAGCCCATTTTAATCTGGCCGGAGTGACTTAGAATGCCATTGCTAAGAATGCTGATGATTTCTCCTTCAAAGAGGTGGTTGTAGATGCCAGGAGAAAGGAGGTTCTAAACGATAGGTAACGGTCTGTCCCTCATGTTTCTCTCTTGCCACAGATGACAGAAGCAGCAGCAGTCTCTGCCCCGGCTCCCTCTGCTCCTGGAGAAGAAGCCAAAGAGGAGCAAAAGGAGCAAGACGACCACGAGCCTGCAGCTGTGGTCACAGCAGAGCCTGATGCTTCCAAGGGAGTAAGTGCCAGTTGTGGGTGGTGCTGTCTTTAGTGCAAGGCAGAGCTGCAAGTTTCTGAGCAGCCAGCACTTGCTGTTGCTGGCTGAGGATGCTGAGTGCTGGAATCCCGCAGGACGCGGCCATTTCCTGCAGGCAGGGACAGCTAGAAATTGGCCTTTGGCCTGTCACCTTGAGGCACCCAAGAGCTGGGGGCTGCGGCTCAGCTTCTGCCTGCTTGGCTCAGTGAAGTTCTGTCTCTGGGCTTCTGCAGGGCCGTGGCCAAGGGCACAGGTGCTAGTGCTGGAGGTCACAGGGCTTTCTTTAGTTGTTTTCCCTTTGTGCAAAGGTGTGTTTGGCTTGTGGAAGTGTTCTGCAGTTTTCTGGAGCAGTTCTTCACTTGTACAGTCTCTTTTGGCTTTTGATAAGCTGCAAGGAGATGATTGCGTTGTCCATGAAGCTGGGGTAGGCCATTCTTGTGGGGTGAGGCCAAAGAAAGCAAGTGCCTCATAGGGAAGGCTTCTTGCCAGGCAAAAAGCAGAAGGGGCGAGTTTCTGTGGATGCGTTTTGGGATGAAGCCTGCAGCTTTGGAAATGGCATTATTGGCTCGGGTGGGGGTGAAGCTGCAAGTCCTTGACTGCTGTCTTGTGTTGCTGAGAAGAGGAAGGACATCTTGGAATTGTGGGTGCTGTATTTGACATCAAAGGGGCAAGTTTGTGGTGGGGGAGCTGCGTGGGCCCAAAGGACCCAGGGGTGCCGGTCAAGAGCAGCTGAAGGTGGGCCAGCGCGTGGCCAGGGAGCCAAGATGGCCAAGGGCGTCCTGGCCTGTGTCAGCAAGACTGGGGCAGCAGGAGCAGGGCAGTGAGCGTCCCCCTGGGCTGGGCAGCGCTGCAGCCACAGCTGGGAGTGCTGTGCCAAGTTGTGGGCCCCTGTGAAGCAGAAAGTCCTTGAGGGGCTGGAGCGTGTGCAGAGGAGGACACGGGAGCTGGGGAAGGCTGTGGAGCGCAAGGCCAAGGAGGAGGTGCTGAGGGAGCTTTAGCCTGGACAACGGGAGGCTCGTCAGGGCCCTTCAGGCACACTTCCATAGATCCATAGAGGACAGCGCTCACCCCAAGGCCTGCTTCCCTGCCAAACCTCCCCGCTCTGCATCCATGTGCTTTAGCCATCTGAGGAGGTGACACTTCCAATTTGTGGTTTCTTGGCTTGCTAGGAGGAGAAGCCCTGCTGATTTTCTCTCTTCCCAGCAAGCAAAGATGCTTCTGCACAAGCTTTCCTGCCCTTTTCCTGCACCGAATGGGATTCTGATCCACTTTTAGTTTTCCATGTCTGACGCAGCAGTAGCAAAGGCCTTGCTGGCTATTTCCTACTTTTCCATTTCACAGCTTTCAAGAGCTAAAAGCTCCCTTGTGCAGAGGCACTGTGCCTTGCAGATAGCAGCCATGGAGGACTATCAAATTCCTAGGCAAACAGAGTTCTCTTGAATTAGCCCATTTTAATCTGGCCGGAGTGACTTAGAATGCCATTGCTAAGAATGCTGATGATTTCTCCTTCAAAGAGGTGGTTGTAGATGCCAGGAGAAAGGAGGTGCTAAACGATAGGTAACGGCCTGTCCCTCATGTTTCTCTCTTGCCACAGATGACAGAAGCAGCAGCAGTCTCTGCCCCGGCTCCCTCTGCTCCTGGAGAAGAAGCCAAAGAGGAGCAAAAGGAGCAAGACGACCACGAGCCTGCAGCTGTGGTCACAGCAGAGCCTGATGCTTCCAAGGGAGTAAGTGCCAGTTGTGGGTGGTGCTGTCTTTAGTGCAAGGCAGAGCTGCAAGTTTCTGAGCAGCCAGCACTTGCTGTTGCTGGCTGAGGATGCTGAGTGCTGGAATCCCGCAGGACGCGGCCATTTCCTGCAGGCAGGGACAGCTAGAAATTGGCCTTTGGCCTGTCACCTTGAGGCACCCAAGAGCTGGGGGCTGCGGCTCAGCTTCTGCCTGCTTGGCTCAGTGAAGTTCTGTCTCTGGGCTTCTGCAGGGCCGTGGCCAAGGGCACAGGTGCTAGTGCTGGAGGTCACAGGGCTTTCTTTAGTTGTTTTCCCTTTGTGCAAAGGTGTGTTTGGCTTGTGGAAGTGTTCTGCAGTTTTCTGGAGCAGTTCTTCACTTGTACAGTCTCTTTTGGCTTTTGATAAGCTGCAAGGAGATGATTGCGTTGTCCATGAAGCTGGGGTAGGCCATTCTTGTGGGGTGAGGCCAAAGAAAGCAAGTGCCTCATAGGGAAGGCTTCTTGCCAGGCAAAAAGCAGAAGGGGCGAGTTTCTGTGGATGCGTTTTGGGATGAAGCCTGCAGCTTTGGAAATGGCATTAGTGGCTCGGGTGGGGGTGAAGCTGCAAGTCCTTGACTGCTGTCTTGTGTTGCTGAGAAGAGGAAGGACATCTTGGAATTGTGGCTGCTGTATTTGACATCAAAGGGGCAAGTTTGTGGTGGGGGAGCTGCGTGGGCCCAAAGGACCCAGGGGTGCCGGTCAAGAGCAGCTGAAGGTGGGCCAGCGCGTGGCCAGGGAGCCAAGAAGGCCAAGGGCGTCCTGGCCTGTGTCAGCAAGAGTGGGGCAGCAGGAGCAGGGCAGGGAGCGTCCCCCTGAGCTGGGCAGCGCTGCAGGCACAGCTGGGAGTGCTGTGCCCAGTTGTGGGCCCTTGTGAAGCAGAAGGTCCTTGAGGGGCTGGAGCGTGTGCAGAGGAGGACACGGGAGCTGGGGAAGGCTGTGGAGCGCAAGGCCAAGGAGGAGGTGCTGAGGGAGCTTTAGCCTGGACAACGGGAGGCTCGTCAGGGCCCTTCAGGCACACTTCCATAGATCCATAGAGGACAGCGCTCACCCCAAGGCCTGCTTCCCTGCCAAACATCCCCGCTCTGCATCCATGTGCTTTAGCCATCTGAGGAGGTGACACTTCCAATTTGTGGTTTCTTGGCTTGCTAGGAGGAGAAGCCCTGCTGATTTTCTCTCTTCCCAGCAAGCAAAGATGCTTCTGCACAAGCTTTCCTGCCCTTTTCCTGCACCGAATGGGATTCTGATCCACTTTTACTTTTCCATGTCTGCCGCAGCAGTAGCAAAGGCCTTGCTGGCTATTTCCTACTTTTCCATTTCACAGCTTTCAAGAGCTAAAAGCTCCCTTGTGCAGAGGCACTGTGCCTTGCAGATAGCAGCCATGGAGGACTATCAAATTCCTAGGCAAACAGAGTTCTCTTGAATTAGCCCATTTTAATCTGGCCGGAGTGACTTAGAATGCCATTGCTAAGAATGCTGATGATTTCTCCTTCAAAGAGGTGGTTGTAGATGCCAGGAGAAAGGAGGTGCTAAACGATAGGTAACGGCCTGTCCCTCATGTTTCTCTCTTGCCACAGATGACAGAAGCAGCAGCAGTCTCCGCCCCGGCTCCCTCTGCTCCTGGAGAAGATGCCAAAGAGGAGCAAAAGGAGCAAGACGACCACGAGCCTGCAGCTGTGGTCACAGCAGAGCCTGATGCTTCCAAGGGAGTAAGTGCCAGTTGTGGGTGGTGCTGTCTTTAGTGCAAGGCAGAGCTGCAAGTTTCTGAGCAGCCAGCACTTGCTGTTGCTGGCTGAGGATGCTGAGTGCTGGAATCCCGCAGGACGCGGCCATTTCCTGCAGGCAGGGACAGCTAGAAATTGGCCTTTGGCCTGTCACCTTCAGGCACCCAAGAGCTGGGGGCTGCGGCTCAGCTTCTGCCTGCTTGGCTCAGTGAAGCTCTGTCTCTGGGCTTCTGCAGGGCCGTGGCCAAGGGCACAGGTGCTCGTGCTGGAGGTCACAGGGCTTTCTTTAGTTGTTTTCCCTTTGTGCAAAGGTGTGTTTGGCTTGTGGAAGTGTTCTGCAGTTTTCTGCAGCAGTTCTTCACTTGTACAGTCTCTTTTGGCTTTTGATAAGCGGCAAGGAGATGATTGCGTTGTCCATGAAGCTGGGGCAGGCCATTCTTGTGGGGTGAGGCCAAAGGAAGCAAGTGCCTTGTAGGGAAGGCTTCTTGCCTGGCAAAAAGCAGAAGGGGCGAGTTTCTGTGGATGCGTTTTGGGATGAAGCCTGCAGCTTTGGAAATGGCATTAGTGGCTCGGGTGGGGGTGAAGCTGCAAGTCCTTGACTGCTGTCTTGTGTTGCTGAGAAGAGGAAGGACATCTTGGAATTGTGGGTGCTGTATTTGACATCAAAGGGGCAAGTTTGTGGTGGGGGAGCTGCGTGGGCCCAAAGGACCCAGGGGTGCCGGTCAAGAGCAGCTGAAGGTGGGCCAGCGCGTGGCCAGGGAGCCAAGATGGCCAAGGGCGTCCTGGCCTGTGTCAGCAAGAGTGGGGCAGCAGGAGCAGGGCAGTGAGCGTCCCCCTGGGCTGGGCAGCGCTGCGGCCACAGCTGGGAGTGCTGTGCCCAGTTGTGGGCCCCTGTGAAGCAGAAAGTCCTTGAGGGGCTGGAGCGTGTGCAGAGGAGGACACGGGAGCTGGGGAAGGCTGTGGAGCGCAAGGCCAAGGAGGAGGTGCTGCGGGAGCTTTAGCCTGGACAACGGGAGGCTCGTCAGGGCCCTTCAGGCACACTTCCATAGATCCATAGAGGACAGCGCTCACCCCAAGGCCTGCTTCCCTGCCAAACATCCCCGCTCTGCATCCATGTGCTTTAGCCACCTGAGCAGGTGACACTTCCAATTTGTGGTTTCTTGGCTTGCTAGGAGGAGAAGCCCTGCTGATTTTCTCTCTTCCCAGCAAGCAAAGATGCTTCTGCACAAGCTTTCCTGCCCTTTTCCTGCACCGAATGGGATTCTGATCCACTTTTAGTTTTCCATGTCTGCCGCAGCAGTAGCAAAGGCCTTGCTGGCTATTTCCTACTTTTCCATTTCACAGCTTTCAAGAGCTAAAAGCTCCCTTGTGCAGAGGCACTGTGCCTTGCAGATAGCAGCCATGGAGGACTATCAAATTCCTAGGCAAACAGAGTTCTCTTGAATTAGCCCATTTTAATCTGGACGGAGTGACTTAGAATGCCGTTGCTAAGACTGCTGATGATTTCTCCTTCAAAGAGGTGGTTGTAGATGCCAGGAGAAAGGAGGTGCTAAACGATAGGTAACGGCCTGTCCCTCATGTTTCTCTCTTGCCACAGATGACAGAAGCAGCAGCAGTCTCCGCCCCAGCTCCCTCTGCTCCTGGAGAAGAAGCCAAAGAGGAGCAAAAGGAGCAAGAGGACCACGAGCCTGCAGCTGTGGTCACAGCAGAGCCTGATGCTTGCAAGAGAGTAAGTGCCAGTTGTGGCTGGTGCTGTCTTTAGTGCAAGGCAGAGCTGCAAGTTTCTGAGCAGCCAGCACTTGCTGTTGCTGGCTGAGGATGCTGAGTGCTGGAATCCCGCAGGACGCGGCCATTTCCTGCAGGCAGGGACAGCTAGAAATTGGCCTTTGGCCTGTCACCTTCAGGCACCCAAGAGCTGGGGGCTGCGGCTCAGCTTCTGCCTGCTTGGCTCAGTGAAGCTCTGTCTCTGGGCTTCTGCAGGGCCGTGGCCAAGGGCACAGGTGCTCGTGCTGGAGGTCACAGGGCTTTCTTTAGTTGTTTTCCCTTTGTGCAAAGGTGTGTTTGGCTTGTGGAAGTGTTCTGCAGTTTTCTGCAGCAGTTCTTCACTTGTACAGTCTCTTTTGGCTTTTGATAAGCTGCAAGGAGATGATTGCGTTGTCCATGAAGCTGGGGTAGGCCATTCTTGTAGAGTGAGGCCAAAGAAAGCAAGTGCCTCATAGGGAAGGCTTCTTGCCAGGCAAAAAGCAGAAGGGGCGAGTTTCTGTGGATGCGTTTTGGGATGAAGCCTGCAGCTTTGGAAATGGCATTAGTGGCTCGGGTGGGGGTGAAGCTGCAAGTCCTTGACTGCTGTCTTGTGTTGCTGAGAAGAGGAAGGACATCTTGGAATTGTGGGTGCTGTATTTGACATCAAAGGGGCAAGTTTGTGGTGGGGGAGCTGCGTGGGCCCAAAGGACCCAGGGGTGCCGGTCAAGAGCAGCTGAAGGTGGGCCAGCGCGTGGCCAGGGAGCCAAGAATGCCAAGGGCGTCCTGGCCTGTGTCAGCAAGAGTGGGGCAGCAGGAGCAGGGCAGGGAGCGTCCCCCTGGGCTGGGCAGCGCTGCGGCCACAGCTGGGAGTGCTGTGCCCAGTTGTGGGCCCTTGTGAAGCAGAAGGTCCTTTAGGGGCTGGAGCGTGTGCAGAGGAGGACACGGGAGCTGGGGAAGGCTGTGGAGCGCAAGGCCAAGGAGGAGGTGCTGCGGGAGCTTTAGCCTGGACAACGGGAGGCTCGTCAGGGCCCTTCAGGCACACTTCCATAGATCCATAGAGGACAGCGCTCACCCCAAGGCCTGCTTCCCTGCCAAACATCCCCGCTCTGCATCCATGTGCTTTAGCCACCTGAGCAGGTGACACTTCCAATTTGTGGTTTCTTGGCTTGCTAGGAGGAGAAGCCCTGCTGATTTTCTCTCTTCCCAGCAAGCAAAGATGCTTCTGCACAAGCTTTCCTGCCCTTTTCCTGCACCGAATGGGATTCTGATCCACTTTTAGTTTTCCATGTCTGCTGCAGCAGTAGCAAAGGCCTTGCTGGCTATTTCCTACTTTTCCATTTCACAGCTTTCAAGAGCTAAAAGCTCCCTTGTGCAGAGGCACTGTGCCTTGCAGATAGCAGCCATGGAGGACTATCAAATTCCTAGGCAAACAGAGTTCTCTTGAATTAGCCCATTTTAATCTGGCCGGAGTGACTTAGAATGCCACTGCTAAGAATGCTGATGATTTCTCCTTCAAAGAGGTGGTTGTAGATGCCAGGAGAAAGGAGGTGCTAAACGATAGGTAACGGCCTGTCCCTCATGTTTCTCTCTTGCCACAGATGACAGAAGCAGCAGCAGTCTCTGCCCCGGCTCCCTCTGCTCCTGGAGAAGAAGCCAAAGAGGAGCAAAAGGAGCAAGACGACCACGAGCCTGCAGCTGTGGTCACAGCAGAGCCTGATGCTTCCAAGGGAGTAAGTGCCAGTTGTGGGTGGTGCTGTCTTTAGTGCAAGGCAGAGCTGCAAGTTTCTGAGCAGCCAGCACTTGCTGTTGCTGGCTGAGGATGCTGAGTGCTGGAATCCCGCAGGACGCGGCCATTTCCTGCAGGCAGGGACAGCTAGAAATTGGCCTTTGGCCTGTCACCTTCAGGCACCCAAGAGCTGGAGGCTGCGGCTCAGCTTCTGCCTGCTTGGCTCAGTGAAGCTCTGTCTCTGGGCTTCTGCAGGGCCGTGGCCAAGGGCACAGGTGCTCGTGCTGGAGGTCACAGGGCTTTCTTTAGTTGTTTTCCCTTTGTGCAAAGGTGTGTTTGGCTTGTGGAAGTGTTCTGCAGTTTTCTGCAGCAGTTCTTCACTTGTACAGTCTCTTTTGGCTTTTGATAAGCGGCAAGGAGATGATTGCGTTGTCCATGAAGCTGGGGCAGGCCATTCTTGTGGGGTGAGGCCAAAGGAAGCAAGTGCCTTGTAGGGAAGGCTTCTTGCCTGGCAAAAAGCAGAAGGGGCGAGTTTCTGTGGATGCGTTTTGGGATGAAGCCTGCAGCTTTGGAAATGGCATTAGTGGCTCGGGTGGGGGTGAAGCTGCAAGTCCTTGACTGCTGTCTTGTGTTGCTGAGAAGAGGAAGGACATCTTGGAATTGTGGGTGCTGTATTTGACATCAAAGGGGCAAGTTTGTGGTGGGGGAGCTGCGTGGGCCCAAAGGACCCAGGGGTGCCGGTCAAGAGCAGCTGAAGGTGGGCCAGCGCGTGGCCAGGGAGCCAAGAATGCCAAGGGCGTCCTGGCCTGTGTCAGCAAGAGTGGGGCAGCAGGAGCAGGGCAGTGAGCGTCCCCCTGGGCTGGGCAGCGCTGCGGCCACAGCTGGGAGTGCTGTGCCCAGTTGTGGGCCCCTGTGAAGCAGAAAGTCCTTGAGGGGCTGGAGCGTGTGCAGAGGAGAACACGGGAGCTGGGGAAGGCTGTGGAGCGCAAGGCCAAGGAGGAGGTGCTGAGGGAGCTTTAGCCTGGACAACGGGAGGCTCGTCAGGGCCCTTCAGGCACACTTCCATAGATCCATAGAGGACAGCGCTCACCCCAAGGCCTGCTTCCCTGCCAAACATCCCCGCTCTGCATCCATGTGCTTTAGCCACCTGAGGAGGTGACACTTCCAATTTGTGGTTTCTTGGCTTGCTAGGAGGAGAAGCCCTGCTGATTTTCTCTCTTCCCAGCAAGCAAAGATGCTTCTGCACAAGCTTTCCTGCCCTTTTCCTGCACCGAATGGGATTCTGATCCACTTTAATTTTCCATGTCTGCCGCAGCAGTAGCAAAGGCCTTGCTGGCTATTTCCTACTTTTCCATTTCACAGCTTTCAAGAGCTAAAAGCTCCCTTGTGCAGAGGCACTGTGCCTTGCAGATAGCAGCCATGGAGGACTATCAAATTCCTAGGCAAACAGAGTTCTCTTGAATTAGCCCATTTTAATCTGGCCGGAGTGACTTAGAATGCCATTGCTAAGAATGCTGATGATTTCTCCTTCAAAGAGGTGGTTGTAGATGCCAGGAGAAAGGAGGTGCTAAACGATAGGTAACGGCCTGTCCCTCATGTTTCTCTCTTGCCACAGATGACAGAAGCAGCAGCAGTCTCCGCCCCAGCTCCCTCTGCTCCTGGAGAAGAAGCCAAAGAGGAGCAAAAGGAACAAGACGACCACGAGCCTGCAGCTGTGGTCACAGCAGAACCTGATGCTTCCAAGAGAGTAAGTGCCAGTTGTGGGTGCTGCTGTCTTTAGTGCAAGGCAGAGCTGCAAGTTTCTGAGCAGCCAGCACTTGCTGTTGCTGGCTGAGGATGCTGAGTGCTGGAATCCCGCAGGACGCGGCCATTTCCTGCAGGCAGGGACAGCTAGAAATTGGCCTTTGGCCTGTCACCTTGAGGCACCCAAGAGCTGGGGGCTGCGGCTCAGCTTCTGCCTGCTTGGCTCAGTGAAGTTCTGTCTCTGGGCTTCTGCAGGGCCGTGGCCAAGGGCACAGGTGCTAGTGCTGGAGGTCACAGGGCTTTCTTTAGTTGTTTTCCCTTTGTGCAAAGGTGTGTTTGGCTTGTGGAAGTGTTCTGCAGTTTTCTGGAGCAGTTCTTCACTTGTACAGTCTCTTTTGACTTTTGATAAGCGGCAAGGAGATGATTGCGTTGTCCATGAAGCTGGGGCAGGCCATTCTTGTGGGGTGAGGCCAAAGGAAGCAAGTGCCTTGTAGGGAAGGCTTTTTGCCAGGCAAAAAGCAGAAGGGGCAAGTTGCTGTGGATGCGTTTTGGGATGAAGCCTGCAGCTTTGGAAATGGCATTAGTGGCTCGGGTGGGGGTGAAGCTGCAAGTCCTTGACTGCTGTCTTGTGTTGCTGAGAAGAGGAAGGACATCTTGGAATTGTGGGTGCTGTATTTGACATCAAAGGGGCAAGTTTGTGGTGGGGGAGCTGCGTGGGCCCAAAGGACCCAGGGGTGCCGGTCAAGAGCAGCTGAAGGTGGGCCAGCGCGTGGCCAGGGAGCCAAGATGGCCAAGGGCGTCCTGGCCTGTGTCAGCAAGAGTGGGGCAGCAGGAGCAGGGCAGGGAGCGTCCCCCTGGGCTGGGCAGCGCTGCGGCCACAGCTGGGAGTGCTGTGCCCAGTTGTGGGCCCTTGTGAAGCAGAAGGTCCTTTAGGGGCTGGAGCGTGTGCAGAGGAGGACACGGGAGCTGGGGAAGGCTGTGGAGCGCAAGGCCAAGGAGGAGGTGCTGCGGGAGCTTTAGCCTGGACAACGGGAGGCTCGTCAGGGCCCTTCAGGCACACTTCCATAGATCCATAGAGGACAGCGCTCACCCCAAGGCCTGCTTCCCTGCCAAACATCCCCGCTCTGCATCCATGTGCTTTAGCCACCTGAGCAGGTGACACTTCCAATTTGTGGTTTCTTGGCTTGCTAGGAGGAGAAGCCCTGCTGATTTTCTCTCTTCCCAGCAAGCAAAGATGCTTCTGCACAAGCTTTCCTGCCCTTTTCCTGCACCGAATGGGATTCTGATCCACTTTTAGTTTTCCATGTCTGCCGCAGCAGTAGCAAAGGCCTTGCTGGCTATTTCCTACTTTTCCATTTCACAGCTTTCAAGAGCTAAAAGCTCCCTTGTGCAGAGGCACTGTGCCTTGCAGATAGCAGCCATGGAGGACTATCAAATTCCTAGGCAAACAGAGTTCTCTTGAATTAGCCCATTTTAATCTGGCCGGAGTGACTTAGAATGCCACTGCTAAGAATGCTGATGATTTCTCCTTCAAAGAGGTGGTTGTAGATGCCAGGAGAAAGGAGGTGCTAAACGATAGGTAACGGCCTGTCCCTCATGTTTCTCTCTTGCCACAGATGACAGAAGCAGCAGCAGTCTCTGCCCCGGCTCCCTCTGCTCCTGGAGAAGAAGCCAAAGAGGAGCAAAAGGAGCAAGACGACCACGAGCCTGCAGCTGTGGTCACAGCAGAGCCTGATGCTTCCAAGGGAGTAAGTGCCAGTTGTGGGTGGTGCTGTCTTTAGTGCAAGGCAGAGCTGCAAGTTTCTGAGCAGCCAGCACTTGCTGTTGCTGGCTGAGGATGCTGAGTGCTGGAATCCCGCAGGACGCGGCCATTTCCTGCAGGCAGGGACAGCTAGAAATTGGCCTTTGGCCTGTCACCTTGAGGCACCCAAGAGCTGGGGGCTGCGGCTCAGCTTCTGCCTGCTTGGCTCAGTGAAGCTCTGTCTCTGGGCTTCTGCAGGGCCGTGGCCAAGGGCACAGGTGCTCGTGCTGGAGGTCACAGGGCTTTCTTTAGTTGTTTTCCCTTTGTGCAAAGGTGTGTTTGGCTTGTGGAAGTGTTCTGCAGTTTTCTGCAGCAGTTCTTCACTTGTACAGTCTCTTTTGACTTTTGATAAGCGGCAAGGAGATGATTGCGTTGTCCATGAAGCTGGGGCAGGCCATTCTTGTGGGGTGAGGCCAAAGGAAGCAAGTGCCTTGTAGGGAAGGCTTTTTGCCAGGCAAAAAGCAGAAGGGGCAAGTTGCTGTGGATGCGTTTTGGGATGAAGCCTGCAGCTTTGGAAATGGCATTAGTGGCTCGGGTGGGGGTGAAGCTGCAAGTCCTTGACTGCTGTCTTGTGTTGCTGAGAAGAGGAAGGACATCTTGGAATTGTGGGTGCTGTATTTGACATCAAAGGGGCAAGTTTGTGGTGGGGGAGCTGCGTGGGCCCAAAGGACCCAGGGGTGCCGGTCAAGAGCAGCTGAAGGTGGGCCAGCGCGTGGCCAGGGAGCCAAGAAGGCCAAGGGCGTCCTGGCCTGTGTCAGCAAGAGTGGGGCAGCAGGAGCAGGGCAGTGAGCGTCCCCCTGGGCTGGGCAGCGCTGCAGGCACAGCTGGGAGTGCTGTGCCCAGTTGTGGGCCCCTGTGAAGCAGAAAGTCCTTGAGGGGCTGGAGCGTGTGCAGAGGAGGACACGGGAGCTGGGGAAGGCTGTGGAGCGCAAGGCCAAGGAGGAGGTGCTGAGGGAGCTTTAGCCTGGACAACGGGAGGCTCGTCAGGGCCCTTCAGGCACACTTCCATAGATCCATAGAGGACAGCGCTCACCCCAAGGCCTGCTTCCCTGCCAAACCTCCCCGCTCTGCATCCATGTGCTTTAGCCATCTGAGGAGGTGACACTTCCAATTTGTGGTTTCTTGGCTTGCTAGGAGGAGAAGCCCTGCTGATTTTCTCTCTTCCCAGCAAGCAAAGATGCTTCTGCACAAGCTTTCCTGCCCTTTTCCTGCGCCGAATGGGATTCTGATCCACTTTTAGTTTTCCATGTCTGCCGCAGCAGTAGCAAAGGCCTTGCTGGCTATTTCCTACTTTTCCATTTCACAGCTTTCAAGAGCTAAAAGCTCCCTTGTGCAGAGGCACTGTGCCTTGCAGATAGCAGCCATGGAGGACTATCAAATTCCTAGGCAAACAGAGTTCTCTTGAATTAGCCCATTTTAATCTGGCCGGAGTGACTTAGAATGCCATTGCTAAGAATGCTGATGATTTCTCCTTCAAAGAGGTGGTTGTAGATGCCAGGAGAAAGGAGGTGCTAAACGATAGGTAACGGCCTGTCCCTCATGTTTCTCTCTTGCCACAGATGACAGAAGCAGCAGCAGTCTCTGCCCCGGCTCCCTCTGCTCCTGGAGAAGAAGCCAAAGAGGAGCAAAAGGAGCAAGACGACCACGAGCCTGCAGCTGTGGTCACAGCAGAGCCTGATGCTTCCAAGGGAGTAAGTGCCAGTTGTGGGTGGTGCTGTCTTTAGTGCAAGGCAGAGCTGCAAGTTTCTGAGCAGCCAGCACTTGCTGTTGCTGGCTGAGGATGCTGAGTGCTGGAATCCCGCAGGACGCGGCCATTTCCTGCAGGCAGGGACAGCTAGAAATTGGCCTTTGGCCTGTCACCTTCAGGCACCCAAGAGCTGGGGGCTGCGGCTCAGCTTCTGCCTGCTTGGCTCAGTGAAGCTCTGTCTCTGGGCTTCTGCAGGGCCGTGGCCAAGGGCACAGGTGCTCGTGCTGGAGGTCACAGGGCTTTCTTTAGTTGTTTTCCCTTTGTGCAAAGGTGTGTTTGGCTTGTGGAAGTGTTCTGCAGTTTTCTGCAGCAGTTCTTCACTTGTACAGTCTCTTTTGGCTTTTGATAAGCGGCAAGGAGATGATTGCGTTGTCCATGAAGCTGGGGCAGGCCATTCTTGTGGGGTGAGGCCAAAGGAAGCAAGTGCCTTGTAGGGAAGGCTTCTTGCCTGGCAAAAAGCAGAAGGGGCGAGTTTCTGTGGATGCGTTTTGGGATGAAGCCTGCAGCTTTGGAAATGGCATTAGTGGCTCGGGTGGGGGTGAAGCTGCAAGTCCTTGACTGCTGTCTTGTGTTGCTGAGAAGAGGAAGGACATCTTGGAATTGTGGGTGCTGTATTTGACATCAAAGGGGCAAGTTTGTGGTGGGGGAGCTGCGTGGGCCCAAAGGACCCAGGGGTGCCGGTCAAGAGCAGCTGAAGGTGGGCCAGCGCGTGGCCAGGGAGCCAAGAATGCCAAGGGCGTCCTGGCCTGTGTCAGCAAGAGTGGGGCAGCAGGAGCAGGGCAGTGAGCGTCCCCCTGGGCTGGGCAGCGCTGCGGCCACAGCTGGGAGTGCTGTGCCCAGTTGTGGGCCCCTGTGAAGCAGAAAGTCCTTGAGGGGCTGGAGCGTGTGCAGAGGAGAACACGGGAGCTGGGGAAGGCTGTGGAGCGCAAGGCCAAGGAGGAGGTGCTGCGGGAGCTTTAGCCTGGACAACGGGAGGCTCGTCAGGGCCCTTCAGGCACACTTCCATAGATCCATAGAGGACAGCGCTCACCCCAAGGCCTGCTTCCCTGCCAAACATCCCCGCTCTGCATCCATGTGCTTTAGCCACCTGAGGAGGTGACACTTCCAATTTGTGGTTTCTTGGCTTGCTAGGAGGAGAAGCCCTGCTGATTTTCTCTCTTCCCAGCAAGCAAAGATGCTTCTGCACAAGCTTTCCTGCCCTTTTCCTGCGCCGAATGGGATTCTGATCCACTTTTAGTTTTCCATGTCTGCCGCAGCAGTAGCAAAGGCCTTGCTGGCTATTTCCTACTTTTCCATTTCACAGCTTTCAAGAGCTAAAAGCTCCCTTGTGCAGAGGCACTGTGCCTTGCAGATAGCAGCCATGGAGGACTATCAAATTCCTAGGCAAACAGAGTTCTCTTGAATTAGCCCATTTTAATCTGGCCGGAGTGACTTAGAATGCCATTGCTAAGAATGCTGATGATTTCTCCTTCAAAGAGGTGGTTGTAGATGCCAGGAGAAAGGAGGTGCTAAACGATAGGTAACGGCCTGTCCCTCATGTTTCTCTCTTGCCACAGATGACAGAAGCAGCAGCAGTCTCCGCCCCGGCTCCCTCTGCTCCTGGAGAAGAAGCCAAAGAGGAGCAAAAGGAGCAAGACGACCACGAGCCTGCAGCTGTGGTCACAGCAGAGCCTGATGCTTCCAAGAGAGTAAGTGCCAGTTGTGGGTGGTGCTGTCTTTAGTGCAAGGCAGAGCTGCAAGTTTCTGAGCAGCCAGCACTTGCTGTTGCTGGCTGAGGATGCTGAGTGCTGGAATCCCGCAGGACGCGGCCATTTCCTGCAGGCAGGGACAGCTAGAAATTGGCCTTTGGCCTGTCACCTTGAGGCACCCAAGAGCTGGGGGCTGCGGCTCAGCTTCTGCCTGCTTGGCTCAGTGAAGTTCTGTCTCTGGGCTTCTGCAGGGCCGTGGCCAAGGGCACAGGTGCTCGTGCTGGAGGTCACAGGGCTTTCTTTAGTTGTTTTCCCTTTGTGCAAAGGTGTGTTTGGCTTGTGGAAGTGTTCTGCAGTTTTCTGCAGCAGTTCTTCACTTGTACAGTCTCTTTTGACTTTTGATAAGCGGCAAGGAGATGATTGCGTTGTCCATGAAGCTGGGGCAGGCCATTCTTGTGGGGTGAGGCCAAAGGAAGCAAGTGCCTTGTAGGGAAGGCTTTTTGCCAGGCAAAAAGCAGAAGGGGCAAGTTGCTGTGGATGCGTTTTGGGATGAAGCCTGCAGCTTTGGAAATGGCATTAGTGGCTCGGGTGGGGGTGAAGCTGCAAGTCCTTGACTGCTGTCTTGTGTTGCTGAGAAGAGGAAGGACATCTTGGAATTGTGGGTGCTGTATTTGACATCAAAGGGGCAAGTTTGTGGTGGGGGAGCTGCGTGGGCCCAAAGGACCCAGGGGTGCCGGTCAAGAGCAGCTGAAGGTGGGCCAGCGCGTGGCCAGGGAGCCAAGAATGCCAAGGGCGTCCTGGCCTGTGTCAGCAAGAGTGGGGCAGCAGGAGCAGGGCAGTGAGCGTCCCCCTGGGCTGGGCAGCGCTGCGGCCACAGCTGGGAGTGCTGTGCCCAGTTGTGGGCCCTTGTGAAGCAGAAAGTCCTTGAGGGGCTGGAGCGTGTGCAGAGGAGGACACGGGAGCTGGGGAAGGCTGTGGAGCGCAAGGCCAAGGAGGAGGTGCTGAGGGAGCTTTAGCCTGGACAACGGGAGGCTCGTCAGGGCCCTTCAGGCACACTTCCATAGATCCATAGAGGACAGCGCTCACCCCAAGGCCTGCTTCCCTGCCAAACCTCCCCGCTCTGCATCCATGTGCTTTAGCCATCTGAGGAGGTGACACTTCCAATTTGTGGTTTCTTGGCTTGCTAGGAGGAGAAGCCCTGCTGATTTTCTCTCTTCCCAGCAAGCAAAGATGCTTCTGCACAAGCTTTCCTGCCCTTTTCCTGCGCCGAATGGGATTCTGATCCACTTTTAGTTTTCCATGTCTGCCGCAGCAGTAGCAAAGGCCTTGCTGGCTATTTCCTACTTTTCCATTTCACAGCTTTCAAGAGCTAAAAGCTCCCTTGTGCAGAGGCACTGTGCCTTGCAGATAGCAGCCATGGAGGACTATCAAATTCCTAGGCAAACAGAGTTCTCTTGAATTAGCCCATTTTAATCTGGCCGGAGTGACTTAGAATGCCATTGCTAAGAATGCTGATGATTTCTCCTTCAAAGAGGTGGTTGTAGATGCCAGGAGAAAGGAGGTGCTAAACGATAGGTAACGGCCTGTCCCTCATGTTTCTCTCTTGCCACAGATGACAGAAGCAGCAGCAGTCTCCGCCCCGGCTCCCTCTGCTCCTGGAGAAGAAGCCAAAGAGGAGCAAAAGGAGCAAGACGACCACGAGCCTGCAGCTGTGGTCACAGCAGAGCCTGATGCTTCCAAGAGAGTAAGTGCCAGTTGTGGGTGGTGCTGTCTTTAGTGCAAGGCAGAGCTGCAAGTTTCTGAGCAGCCAGCACTTGCTGTTGCTGGCTGAGGATGCTGAGTGCTGGAATCCCGCAGGACGCGGCCATTTCCTGCAGGCAGGGACAGCTAGAAATTGGCCTTTGGCCTGTCACCTTGAGGCACCCAAGAGCTGGGGGCTGCGGCTCAGCTTCTGCCTGCTTGGCTCAGTGAAGTTCTGTCTCTGGCCTTCTGCAGGGCCATGGCCAAGGGCACAGGTGCTCGTGCTGGAGGTCACAGGGCTTTCTTTAGTTGTTTTCCCTTTGTGCAAAGGTGTGTTTGGCTTGTGGAAGTGTTCTGCAGTTTTCTGCAGCAGTTCTTCACTTGTACAGTCTCTTTTGGCTTTTGATAAGCTGCAAGGAGATGATTGCGTTGTCCATGAAGCTGGGGCAGGCCATTCTTGCGGGGTGAGGCCAAAGGAAGCAAGTGCCTTGTAGGGAAGGCTTCTTGCCAGGCAAAAAGCAGAAGGGGCGAGTTTCTGTGGTTGCGTTTTGGGATGAAGCCTGCAGCTTTGGAAATGGCATTAGTGCCTCGGGTGGGGGTGAAGCTGCAAGTCCTTGACTGCTGTCTTGTGTTGCTGAGAAGAGGAAGGACATCTTGGAATTGTGGCTGCTGTATTTGACATCAAAGGGGCAAGTTTGTGGTGGGGGAGCTGCGTGGGCCCAAAGGACCCAGGGGTGCCGGTCAAGAGCAGCTGAAGGTGGGCCAGCGCGTGGCCAGGGAGCCAAGAATGCCAAGGGCGTCCTGGCCTGTGTCAGCAAGAGTGGGGCAGCAGGAGCAGGGCAGGGAGCGTCCCCCTGGGCTGGGCAGCGCTGCGGCCACAGCTGGGAGTGCTGTGCCCAGTTGTGGGCCCCTGTGAAGCAGAAAGTCCTTGAGGGGCTGGAGCGTGTGCAGAGGAGAACACGGGAGCTGGGGAAGGCTGTGGAGCGCAAGGCCAAGGAGGAGGTGCTGAGGGAGCTTTAGCCTGGACAACGGGAGGCTCGTCAGGGCCCTTCAGGCACACTTCCATAGATCCATAGAGGACAGCGCTCACCCCAAGGCCTGCTTCCCTGCCAAACATCCCCGCTCTGCATCCATGTGCTTTAGCCACCTGAGGAGGTGACACTTCCAATTTGTGGTTTCTTGGCTTGCTAGGAGGAGAAGCCCTGCTGATTTTCTCTCTTCCCAGCAAGCAAAGATGCTTCTGCACAAGCTTTCCTGCCCTTTTCCTGCACCGAATGGGATTCTGATCCACTTTAATTTTCCATGTCTGCCGCAGCAGTAGCAAAGGCCTTGCTGGCTATTTCCTACTTTTCCATTTCACAGCTTTCAAGAGCTAAAAGCTCCCTTGTGCAGAGGCACTGTGCCTTGCAGATAGCAGCCATGGAGGACTATCAAATTCCTAGGCAAACAGAGTTCTCTTGAATTAGCCCATTTTAATCTGGCCGGAGTGACTTAGAATGCCATTGCTAAGAATGCTGATGATTTCTCCTTCAAAGAGGTGGTTGTAGATGCCAGGAGAAAGGAGGTGCTAAACGATAGGTAACGGCCTGTCCCTCATGTTTCTCTCTTGCCACAGATGACAGAAGCAGCAGCAGTCTCCGCCCCAGCTCCCTCTGCTCCTGGAGAAGAAGCCAAAGAGGAGCAAAAGGAACAAGACGACCACGAGCCTGCAGCTGTGGTCACAGCAGAACCTGATGCTTCCAAGAGAGTAAGTGCCAGTTGTGGGTGGTGCTGTCTTTAGTGCAAGGCAGAGCTGCAAGTTTCTGAGCAGCCAGCACTTGCTGTTGCTGGCTGAGGATGCTGAGTGCTGGAATCCCGCAGGACGCGGCCATTTCCTGCAGGCAGGGACAGCTAGAAATTGGCCTTTGGCCTGTCACCTTGAGGCACCCAAGAGCTGGGGGCTGCGGCTCAGCTTCTGCCTGCTTGGCTCAGTGAAGTTCTGTCTCTGGGCTTCTGCAGGGCCGTGGCCAAGGGCACAGGTGCTAGTGCTGGAGGTCACAGGGCTTTCTTTGGTTGTTTTCCCTTTGTGCAAAGGTGTGTTTGGCTTGTGGAAGTGTTCTGCAGTTTTCTGCAGCAGTTCTTCACTTGTACAGTCTCTTTTGACTTTTGATAAGCGGCAAGGAGATGATTGCGTTGTCCATGAAGCTGGGGCAGGCCATTCTTGTGGGGTGAGGCCAAAGGAAGCAAGTGCCTTGTAGGGAAGGCTTTTTGCCTGGCAAAAAGCAGAAGGGGCAAGTTGCTGTGGATGCGTTTTGGGATGAAGCCTGCAGCTTTGGAAATGGCATTAGTGGCTCGGGTGGGGGTGAAGCTGCAAGTCCTTGACTGCTGTCTTGTGTTGCTGAGAAGAGGAAGGACATCTTGGAATTGTGGGTGCTGTATTTGACATCAAAGGGGCAAGTTTGTGGTGGGGGAGCTGCGTGGGCCCAAAGGACCCAGGGGTGCCGGTCAAGAGCAGCTGAAGGTGGGCCAGCGCGTGGCCAGGGAGCCAAGAATGCCAAGGGCGTCCTGGCCTGTGTCAGCAAGAGTGGGGCAGCAGGAGCAGGGCAGTGAGCGTCCCCCTGGGCTGGGCAGCGCTGCAGGCACAGCTGGGAGTGCTGTGCCAAGTTGTGGGCCCCTGTGAAGCAGAAAGTCCTTGAGGGGCTGGAGCGTGTGCAGAGGAGGACACGGGAGCTGGGGAAGGCTGTGGAGCGCAAGGCCAAGGAGGAGGTGCTGAGGGAGCTTTAGCCTGGACAACGGGAGGCTCGTCAGGGCCCTTCAGGCACACTTCCATAGATCCATAGAGGACAGCGCTCACCCCAAGGCCTGCTTCCCTGCCAAACCTCCCCGCTCTGCATCCATGTGCTTTAGCCATCTGAGGAGGTGACACTTCCAATTTGTGGTTTCTTGGCTTGCTAGGAGGAGAAGCCCTGCTGATTTTCTCTCTTCCCAGCAAGCAAAGATGCTTCTGCACAAGCTTTCCTGCCCTTTTCCTGCGCCGAATGGGATTCTGATCCACTTTTAGTTTTCCATGTCTGCCGCAGCAGTAGCAAAGGCCTTGCTGGCTATTTCCTACTTTTCCATTTCACAGCTTTCAAGAGCTAAAAGCTCCCTTGTGCAGAGGCACTGTGCCTTGCAGATAGCAGCCATGGAGGACTATCAAATTCCTCGGCAAACAGAGTTCTCTTGGATTAGCCCATTTTAATCTGGCCGGAGTGACTTAGAATGCCATTGCTAAGAATGCTGATGATTTCTCCTTCAAAGAGGTGGTTGTAGATGCCAGGAGAAAGGAGGTGCTAAACGATAGGTAACGGCCTGTCCCTCATGTTTCTCTCTTGCCACAGATGACAGAAGCAGCAGCAGTCTCCGCCCCGGCTCCCTCTGCTCCTGGAGAAGAAGCCAAAGAGGAGCAAAAGGAGCAAGACGACCACGAGCCTGCAGCTGTGGTCACAGCAGAGCCTGATGGTTCCAAGAGAGTAAGTGCCAGTTGTGGGTGGTGCTGTCTTTAGTGCAAGGCAGAGCTGCAAGTTTCTGAGCAGCCAGCACTTGCTGTTGCTGGCTGAGGATGCTGAGTGCTGGAATCCCGCAGGACGCGGCCATTTCCTGCAGGCAGGGACAGCTAGAAATTGGCCTTTGGCCTGTCACCTTGAGGCACCCAAGAGCTGGGGGCTGCGGCTCAGCTTCTGCCTGCTTGGCTCAGTGAAGTTCTGTCTCTGGGCTTCTGCAGGGCCATGGCCAAGGGCACAGGTGCTCGTGCTGGAGGTCACAGGGCTTTCTTTAGTTGTTTTCCCTTTGTGCAAAGGTGTGTTTGGCTTGTGGAAGTGTTCTGCAGTTTTCTGCAGCAGTTCTTCACTTGTACAGTCTCTTTTGGCTTTTGATAAGCTGCAAGGAGATGATTGCGTTGTCCATGAAGCTGGGGCAGGCCATTCTTGCGGGGTGAGGCCAAAGGAAGCAAGTGCCTTGTAGGGAAGGCTTCTTGCCAGGCAAAAAGCAGAAGGGGCGAGTTTCTGTGGTTGCGTTTTGGGATGAAGCCTGCAGCTTTGGAAATGGCATTAGTGGCTCGGGTGGGGGTGAAGCTGCAAGTCCTTGACTGCTGTCTTGTGTTGCTGAGAAGAGGAAGGACATCTTGGAATTGTGGGTGCTGTATTTGACATCAAAGGGGCAAGTTTGTGGTGGGGGAGCTGCGTGGGCCCAAAGGACCCAGGGGTGCCGGTCAAGAGCAGCTGAAGGTGGGCCAGCGCGTGGCCAGGGAGCCAAGATGGCCAAGGGCGTCCTGGCCTGTGTCAGCAAGAGTGGGGCAGCAGGAGCAGGGCAGGGAGCGTCCCCCTGGGCTGGGCAGCGCTGCGGCCACAGCTGGGAGTGCTGTGCCCAGTTGTGGGCCCTTGTGAAGCAGAAGGTCCTTTAGGGGCTGGAGCGTGTGCAGAGGAGGACACGGGAGCTGGGGAAGGCTGTGGAGCGCAAGGCCAAGGAGGAGGTGCTGCGGGAGCTTTAGCCTGGACAACGGGAGGCTCGTCAGGGCCCTTCAGGCACACTTCCATAGATCCATAGAGGACAGCGCTCACCCCAAGGCCTGCTTCCCTGCCAAACATCCCCGCTCTGCATCCATGTGCTTTAGCCACCTGAGCAGGTGACACTTCCAATTTGTGGTTTCTTGGCTTGCTAGGAGGAGAAGCCCTGCTGATTTTCTCTCTTCCCAGCAAGCAAAGATGCTTCTGCACAAGCTTTCCTGCCCTTTTCCTGCACCGAATGGGATTCTGATCCACTTTTAGTTTTCCATGTCTGCCGCAGCAGTAGCAAAGGCCTTGCTGGCTATTTCCTACTTTTCCATTTCACAGCTTTCAAGAGCTAAAAGCTCCCTTGTGCAGAGGCACTGTGCCTTGCAGATAGCAGCCATGGAGGACTATCAAATTCCTAGGCAAACAGAGTTCTCTTGAATTAGCCCATTTTAATCTGGCCGGAGTGACTTAGAATGCCACTGCTAAGAATGCTGATGATTTCTCCTTCAAAGAGGTGGTTGTAGATGCCAGGAGAAAGGAGGTGCTAAACGATAGGTAACGGCCTGTCCCTCATGTTTCTCTCTTGCCACAGATGACAGAAGCAGCAGCAGTCTCTGCCCCGGCTCCCTCTGCTCCTGGAGAAGAAGCCAAAGAGGAGCAAAAGGAGCAAGACGACCACGAGCCTGCAGCTGTGGTCACAGCAGAGCCTGATGCTTCCAAGGGAGTAAGTGCCAGTTGTGGGTGGTGCTGTCTTTAGTGCAAGGCAGAGCTGCAAGTTTCTGAGCAGCCAGCACTTGCTGTTGCTGGCTGAGGATGCTGAGTGCTGGAATCCCGCAGGACGCGGCCATTTCCTGCAGGCAGGGACAGCTAGAAATTGGCCTTTGGCCTGTCACCTTCAGGCACCCAAGAGCTGGGGGCTGTAGCTCAGCTTCTGCCTGCTTGGCTCAGTGAAGCTCTGTCTCTGGGCTTCTGCAGGGCCGTGGCCAAGGGCACAGGTGCTCGTGCTGGAGGTCACAGGGCTTTCTTTAGTTGTTTTCCCTTTGTGCAAAGGTGTGTTTGGCTTGTGGAAGTGTTCTGCAGTTTTCTGCAGCAGTTCTTCACTTGTACAGTCTCTTTTGGCTTTTGATAAGCGGCAAGGAGATGATTGCGTTGTCCATGAAGCTGGGGCAGGCCATTCTTGTGGGGTGAGGCCAAAGGAAGCAAGTGCCTTGTAGGGAAGGCTTCTTGCCTGGCAAAAAGCAGAAGGGGCGAGTTTCTGTGGATGCGTTTTGGGATGAAGCCTGCAGCTTTGGAAATGGCATTAGTGGCTCGGGTGGGGGTGAAGCTGCAAGTCCTTGACTGCTGTCTTGTGTTGCTGAGAAGAGGAAGGACATCTTGGAATTGTGGGTGCTGTATTTGACATCAAAGGGGCAAGTTTGTGGTGGGGGAGCTGCGTGGGCCCAAAGGACCCAGGGGTGCCGGTCAAGAGCAGCTGAAGGTGGGCCAGCGCGTGGCCAGGGAGCCAAGAATGCCAAGGGCGTCCTGGCCTGTGTCAGCAAGAGTGGGGCAGCAGGAGCAGGGCAGTGAGCGTCCCCCTGGGCTGGGCAGCGCTGCGGCCACAGCTGGGAGTGCTGTGCCCAGTTGTGGGCCCCTGTGAAGCAGAAAGTCCTTGAGGGGCTGGAGCGTGTGCAGAGGAGAACACGGGAGCTGGGGAAGGCTGTGGAGCGCAAGGCCAAGGAGGAGGTGCTGAGGGAGCTTTAGCCTGGACAACGGGAGGCTCGTCAGGGCCCTTCAGGCACACTTCCATAGATCCATAGAGGACAGCGCTCACCCCAAGGCCTGCTTCCCTGCCAAACATCCCCGCTCTGCATCCATGTGCTTTAGCCACCTGAGGAGGTGACACTTCCAATTTGTGGTTTCTTGGCTTGCTAGGAGGAGAAGCCCTGCTGATTTTCTCTCTTCCCAGCAAGCAAAGATGCTTCTGCACAAGCTTTCCTGCCCTTTTCCTGCACCGAATGGGATTCTGATCCACTTTAATTTTCCATGTCTGCCGCAGCAGTAGCAAAGGCCTTGCTGGCTATTTCCTACTTTTCCATTTCACAGCTTTCAAGAGCTAAAAGCTCCCTTGTGCAGAGGCACTGTGCCTTGCAGATAGCAGCCATGGAGGACTATCAAATTCCTAGGCAAACAGAGTTCTCTTGAATTAGCCCATTTTAATCTGGCCGGAGTGACTTAGAATGCCATTGCTAAGAATGCTGATGATTTCTCCTTCAAAGAGGTAGTTGTAGATGCCAGGAGAAAGGAGGTGCTAAACGATAGGTAACGGCCTGTCCCTCATGTTTCTCTCTTGCCACAGATGACAGAAGCAGCAGCAGTCTCCACCCCAGCTCCCTCTGCTCCTGGAGAAGAAGCCAAAGAGGAGCAAAAGGAGCAAGAGGACCACGAGCCTGCAGCTGTGGTCACAGCAGAGCCTGATGCTTCCAAGAGAGTAAGTGCCAGTTGTGGCTGGTGCTGTCTTTAGTGCAAGGCAGAGCTGCAAGTTTCTGAGCAGCCAGCACTTGCTGTTGCTGGCTGAGGATGCTGAGTGCTGGAATCCCGCAGGACGCGGCCATTTCCTGCAGGCAGGGACAGCTAGAAATTGGCCTTTGTCCTGTCACCTTCAGGCACCCAAGAGCTGGGGGCTGCGGCTCAGCCTCTGCCTGCTTGGCTCAGTGAAGCTCTGTCTCTGGGCTTCTGCAGGGCCGTGGCCAAGGGCACAGGTGCTCGTGCTGGAGGTCACAGGGCTTTCTTTAGTTGTTTTCCCTTTGTGCAAAGGTGTGTTTGGCTTGTGGAAGTGTTCTGCAGTTTTCTGCAGCAGTTCTTCACTTGTACAGTCTCTTTTGGCTTTTGATAAGCTGCAAGGAGATGATTGCGTTGTCCATGAAGCTGGGGCAGGCCATTCTTGTGGGGTGAGGCCAAAGGAAGCAAGTGCCTTGTAGGGAAGGCTTCTTGCCTGGCAAAAAGCAGAAGGGGCAAGTTGCTGTGGGTGCGTTTTGGGATGAAGCCTGCAGCTTTGGAAATGGCATTAGTGGCTCGGGTGGGGGTGAAGCTGCAAGTCCTTGACTGCTGTCTTGTGTTGCTGAGAAGAGGAAGGACATCTTGGAATTGTGGCTGCTGTATTTGACGTCAAAGGGGCAAGTTTGTGGTGGGGGAGCTGCGTGGGCCCAAAGGACCCAGGGGTGCCGGTCAAGAGCAGCTGAAGGTGGGCCAGCGCGTGGCCAGGGAGCCAAGAAGGCCAAGGGCGTCCTGGCCTGTGTCAGCAAGAGTGGGGCAGCAGGAGCAGGGCAGTGAGCGTCCCCCTGGGCTGGGCAGCGCTGCGACCACAGCTGGGAGTGCTGTGCCCAGTTGTGGGCCCCTGTGAAGCAGAAAGTCCTTGAGGGGCTGGAGCGTGTGCAGAGGAGGACACGGGAGCTGGGGAAGGCTGTGGAGCGCAAGGCCAAGGAGGAGGTGCTGAGGGAGCTTTAGCCTGGACAACGGGTGGCTCGTCAGGGCCCTTCAGGCACACTTCCATAGATCCATAGAGGACAGCGCTCACCCCAAGGCCTGCTTCCCTGCCAAACATCCCCGCTCTGCATCCATGTGCTTTAGCCACCTGAGGAGGTGACACTTCCAATTTGTGGTTTCTTGGCTTGCTAGGAGGAGAAGCCCTGCTGATTTTCTCTCTTCCCAGCAAGCAAAGATGCTTCTGCACAAGCTTTCCTGCCCTTTTCCTGCACCGAATGGGATTCCGATCCACTTTATTTTTCCATGTCTGCCGCAGCAATAGCAAAGCCTTGCTGGCTATTTCCTACTTTTCCATTTCACAGCTTTCAAGCGCTAAAAGCTCCCTTGTGCAGAGGCACTGTGCCTTGCAGATAGCAGCCATGGAGGACTATCAAATTCCTAGGCAAACAGAGTTCTCTTGAATTAGCCCATTTTAATCTGGCCGGAGTGACTTAGAATGCCATTGCTAAGAATGCTGATGATTTCTCCTTCAAAGAGGTGGTTGTAGATGCCAGGAGAAAGGAGGTGCTAAACGATAGGTAACGGCCTGTCCCTCATGTTTCTCTCTTGCCACAGATGACAATAGCAGCATCTTCCCTGGCTCCCTCTGCTCCTGGAGAAGAAGCCAAAGAGGAGCAAAAGGAGCAAGACGACCACGAGCCTGCAGCTGTGGTCACAGCAGAGCCTGATGCTTCCAAGGGAGTAAGTGCCAGTTGTGGGTGGTGCTGTCTTTAGTGCAAGGCAGAGCTGCAAGTTTCTGAGCAGCCAGCACTTGCTGTTGCTGGCTGAGGATGCTGAGTGCTGGAATCCCGCAGGACGCGGCCATTTCCTGCAGGCAGGGACAGCTAGAAATTGGCCTTTGGCCTGTCACCTTGAGGCACCCAAGAGCTGGGGGCTGCGGCTCAGCTTCTGCCTGCTTGGCTCAGTGAAGCTCTGTCTCTGGGCTTCTGCAGGGCCGTGGCCAAGGGCACAGGTGCTCGTGCTGGAGGTCACGGGGCTTTTAGTTGTTTTCCCTTTGTGCAAAGGTGTGTTTGGCTTGTGGAAGTGTTCTGCAGTTTTCTGCAGCAGTTCTTCACTTGTACAGTCTCTTTTGGCTTTTGATAAGCTGCAAGGAGATGATTGCATTGTCCATGAAGCTGGGGCAGGCCATTCTTGTGGGGTGAGGCCAAAGGAAGCAAGTGCCTTGTAGGGAAGGCTTCTTGCCTGGCAAAAAGCAGAAGGGGCAAGTTTTTGTGGATGCGTTTTGGGATGAAGCCTGCAGCTTTGGAAATGGCATTAGTGCCTCGGGTGGGGGTGAAGCTGCAAGTCCTTGACTGCTGTCTTGTGTTGCTGAGAAGAGGAAGGACATCTTGGAATTGTGGGTGCTGTATTTGACGTCAAAGGGGCAAGTTTGTGGTGGGGGAGCTGCGTGGGCCCAAAGGACCCAGGGGTGCCGGTCAAGAGCAGCTGATTTGGGCCAGCGCGTGGCCAGGGAGCCAAGAAGGCCAAGGGTGTCCTGGCCTGTGTCAGCAAGAGTGGGGCAGCAGGAGTAGGGCAGTGAGCGTCCCCCTGGGCTGGGCAGCGCTGCGGCCACAGCTGGGAGTGCTGTGCCCAGTTGTGGGCCCCTGTGAAGCAGAAAGTCCTTGAGGGGCTGGAGCGTGTGCAGAGGAGGACACGGGAGCTGGGGAAGGCTGTGGAGTGCAAGGCCAAGGAGGAGGTGCTGAGGGAGCTTTAGCCTGGACAACGGGAGGCTCGTCAGGGCCCTTCAGGCACACTTCCATAGATCCATAGAGGACAGCGCTCACCCCAAGGCCTGCTTCCCTGCCAAACATTCCCGCTCTGCATGCAAGGGCTTTAGCCACCTGAGCAGGTGACACTTCCAATTTGTGGTTTCTTGGCTTGCTAGGAGGAGAAGCCCTGCTGATTTTCTCTCTTCCCAGCAAGCAAAGATGCTTCTGCACAAGCTTTCCTGCCCTTTTCCTGCACCGAATGGGATTCTGATCCACTTTTAGTTTTCCATGTCTGCCGCAGCAGTAGCAAAGGCCTTGCTGGCTATTTCCTACTTTTCCATTTCACAGCTTTCAAGAGCTAAAAGCTCCCTTGTGCAGAGGCACTGTGCCTTGCAGATAGCAGCCATGGAGGACTATCAAATTCCTAGGCAAACAGAGTTCTCTTGAATTAGCCCATTTTAATCTGGCCGGAGTGACTTAGAATGCCATTGCTAAGAATGCTGATGATTTCTCCTTCAAAGAGGTGGTTGTAGATGCCAGGAGAAAGGAGGTGCTAAACGATAGGTAACGGCCTGTCCCTCATGTTTCTCTCTTGCCACAGATGACAGAAGCAGCAGCAGTCTCTGCCCTGGCTCCCTCTGCTCCTGGAGAAGAAGCCAAAGAGGAGCAAAAGGAGCAAGACAACCACGAGCCTGCAGCTGTGGTCACAGCAGAGCCTGATGCTTGCAAGAGAGTAAGTGCCAGTTGTGGCTGGTGCTGTCTTTAGTGCAAGGCAGAGCTGCAAGTTTCTGAGCAGCCAGCACTTGCTGTTGCTGGCTGAGGATGCTGAGTGCTGGAATCCCGCAGGACGCGGCCATTTCCTGCAGGCAGGGACAGCTAGAAATTGGCCTTTGGCCTGTCACCTTGAGGCACCCAAGAGCTGGGGGCTGCGGCTCAGCTTCTGCCTGCTTGGCTCAGTGAAGCTCTGTCTCTGGGCTTCTGCAGGGCCGTGGCCAAGGGCACAGGTGCTCGTGCTGGAGGTCACGGGGCTTTCTTTAGTTGTTTTCCCTTTGTGCAAAGGTGTGTTTGGCTTGTGGAAGTGTTCTGCAGTTTTCTGCAGCAGTTCTTCACTTGTACAGTCTCTTTTGGCTTTTGATAAGCTGCAAGGAGATGATTGCGTTGTCCATGAAGCTGGGGTAGGCCATTCTTGTGGGGTGAGGCCAAAGGAAGCAAGTGCCTTGTAGGGAAGGCTTCTTGTCTGGCAAAAAGCTGAAGTGGCGAGTTGCTGTGGGTGCGTTTTGGGATGAAGCCTGCAGCTTTGGAAATGGCATTAGTGGCTCGGGTGGGGGTGAAGCTGCAAGTCCTTTACTGCTGTCTTGTGTTGCTGAGAAGAGGAAGGACATCTTGGAATTGTGGCTGCTGTATTTGACGTCAAAGGGGCAAGTTTGTGGTGGGGGAGCTGCGTGGGCCCAAAGGACCCAGGGGTGCCGGTCAAGAGCAGCTGAAGGTGGGCCAGCGCGTGGCCAGGGAGCCAAGAAGGCCAAGGGCGTCCTGGCCTGTGTCAGCAAGAGTGGGGCAGCAGGAGCAGGGCAGTGAGCGTCCCCCTGAGCTGGGCAGCGCTGCGGCCACATCTGGGAGTGCTGTGCCCAGTTGTGGGCCCCTGTGAAGCAGAAAGTCCTTGAGGGGCTGGAGCGTGTGCAGAGGAGGACACGGGAGCTGGGGAAGGCTGTGGAGTGCAAGGCCAAGGAGGAGGTGCTGAGGGAGCTTTAGCCTGGACAACGGGAGGCTCGTCAGGGCCCTTCAGGCACACTTCCATAGATCCATAGAGGACAGCGCTCACCCCAAGGCCTGCTTCCCTGCCAAACATCCCCGCTCTGCATCCATGTGCTTTAGCCACCTGAGGAGGTGACACTTCCAATTTGTGGTTTCTTGGCTTGCTAGGAGGAGAAGCCCTGCTGATTTTCTCTCTTCCCAGCAAGCAAAGATGCTTCTGCACAAGCTTTCCTGCCCTTTTCCTGCGCCGAATGGGATTCTGATCCACTTTTAGTTTTCCATGTCTGCCGCAGCAATAGCAAAGGCCTTGCTGGGTATTTCCTACTTTTCTATTTCACAGCTTTCAAGAGCCAAAAGCTCGCTTGTGCAGAGGCACTGTGCCTTGCAGATAGCAGCCATGGAGGACTATCAAATTCCTAGGCAAACAGAGTTCTCTTGAATTAGCCCATTTTAATCTGGCCAGAGTGACTTAGAATGCCATTGCTAAGAATGCTGATGATTTCTCCTTCAAAGAGGTAGTTGTAGATGCCAGGAGAAAGGAGGTGCTAAACGATAGGTAACGGCCTGTCCCTCATGTTTCTCTCTTGCCACAGATGACAGAAGCAGCAGCAGTCTCCACCCCAGCTCCCTCTGCTCCTGGAGAAGAAGCCAAAGAGGAGCAAAAGGAGCAAGACGACCACGAGCCTGCAGCTGTGGTCACAGCAGAGCCTGATGCTTGCAAGAGAGTAAGTGCCAGTTGTGGGTGGTGCTGTCTTTAGTGCAAGGCAGAGCTGCAAGTTTCTGAGCAGCCAGCACTTGCTGTTGCTGGCTGAGGATGCTGAGTGCTGGAATCCCGCAGGACGCGGCCATTTCCTGCAGGCAGGGACAGCTAGAAATTGGCCTTTGTCCTGTCACCTTCAGGCACCCAAGAGCTGGGGGCTGCGGCTCAGCCTCTGCCTGCTTGGCTCAGTGAAGCTCTGTCTCTGGGCTTCTGCAGGGCCGTGGCCAAGGGCACAGGTGCTCGTGCTGGAGGTCACGGGGCTTTCTTTAGTTGTTTTCCCTTTGTGCAAAGGTGTGTTTGGCTTGTGGAAGTGTTCTGCAGTTTTCTGCAGCAGTTCTTCACTTGTACAGTCTCTTTTGGCTTTTGATAAGCTGCAAGGAGATGATTGCGTTGTCCATGAAGCTGGGGCAGGCCATTCTTGTGGGGTGAGGCCAAAGGAAGCAAGTGCCTTGTAGGGAAGGCTTCTTGTCTGGCAAAAAGCAGAAGGGGCAAGTTGCTGTGGGTGCGTTTTGGGATGAAGCCTGCAGCTTTGGAAATGGCATTAGTGGCTCGGGTGGGGGTGAAGCTGCAAGTCCTTGACTGCTGTCTTGTGTTGCTGAGAAGAGGAAGGACATCTTGGAATTGTGGCTGCTGTATTTGACGTCAAAGGGGCAAGTTTGTGGTGGGGGAGCTGCGTGGGCCCAAAGGACCCAGGGGTGCCGGTCAAGAGCAGCTGAAGGTGGGCCAGCGCGTGGCCAGGGAGCCAAGAAGGCCAAGGGCATCCTGGCCTGTGTCAGCAAGAGTGGGGCAGCAGGAGCAAGGCAGTGAGCGTCCCCCTGGGCTGGGCAGCGCTGCGGCCACAGCTGGGAGTGCTGTGCCCAGTTGTGGGCCCCTGTGAAGCAGAAAGTCCTTGAGGGGCTGGAGCGTGTGCAGAGGAGGACACGGGAGCTGGGGAAGGCTGTGGAGCGCAAGGCCAAGGAGGAGGTGCTGAGGGAGCTTTAGCCTGGACAACGGGAGGCTCGTCAGGGCCCTTCAGGCACACTTCCATAGATCCATAGAGGACAGCGCTCACCCCAAGGCCTGCTTCCCTGCCAAACATCCCCGCTCTGCATCCATGTGCTTTAGCCACCTGAGCAGGTGACACTTCCAATGTGTGGTTTCTTGGCTTGCTAGGAGGAGAAGCCCTGCTGATTTTCTCTCTTCCCAGCAAGCAAAGATGCTTCTGCACAAGCTTTCCTGCCCTTTTCCTGCACCGAAAGGGATTCTGATCCACTTTTACTTTTCCATGTCTGCCGCAGCAGTAGCAAAGGCCTTGCTGGCTATTTCCTACTTTTCCATTTCACAGCTTTCAAGAGCTAAAAGCTCCCTTGTGCAGAGGCACTGTGCCTTGCAGATAGCAGCCATGGAGGACTATCAAATTCCTAGGCAAACAGAGTTCTCTTGAATTAGCCCATTTTAATCTGGCCGGAGTGACTTAGAATGCCATTGCTAAGAATGCTGATGATTTCTCCTTCAAAGAGGTGGTTGTAGATGCCAGGAGAAAGGAGGTGCTAAACGATAGGTAACGGCCTGTCCCTCATGTTTCTCTCTTGCCACAGATGACAATAGCAGCATCTTCCCTGGCTCCCTCTGCTCCTGGAGAAGAAGCCAAAGAGGAGCAAAAGGAGCAAGACGACCACGAGCCTGCAGCTGTGGTCACAGCAGAGCCTGATGCTTCCAAGGGAGTAAGTGCCAGTTGTGGGTGGTGCTGTCTTTAGTGCAAGGCAGAGCTGCAAGTTTCTGAGCAGCCAGCACTTGCTGTTGCTGGCTGAGGATGCTGAGTGCTGGAATCCCGCAGGACGCGGCCATTTCCTGCAGGCAGGGACAGCTAGAAATTGGCCTTTGGCCTGTCACCTTGAGGCACCCAAGAGCTGGGGGCTGCGGCTCAGCTTCTGCCTGCTTGGCTCAGTGAAGCTCTGTCTCTGGGCTTCTGCAGGGCCGTGGCCAAGGGCACAGGTGCTCGTGCTGGAGGTCACGGGGCTTTTAGTTGTTTTCCCTTTGTGCAAAGGTGTGTTTGGCTTGTGGAAGTGTTCTGCAGTTTTCTGCAGCAGTTCTTCACTTGTACAGTCTCTTTTGGCTTTTGATAAGCTGCAAGGAGATGATTGCATTGTCCATGAAGCTGGGGCAGGCCATTCTTGTGGGGTGAGGCCAAAGGAAGCAAGTGCCTTGTAGGGAAGGCTTCTTGCCTGGCAAAAAGCAGAAGGGGCGAGTTTTTGTGGATGCGTTTTGGGATGAAGCCTGCAGCTTTGGAAATGGCATTAGTGGCTCGGGTGGGGGTGAAGCTGCAAGTCCTTGACTGCTGTCTTGTGTTGCTGAGAAGAGGAAGGACATCTTGGAATTGTGGGTGCTGTATTTGACGTCAAAGGGGCAAGTTTGTGGTGGGGGAGCTGCGTGGGCCCAAAGGACCCAGGGGTGCCGGTCAAGAGCAGCTGAAGGTGGGCCAGCGCGTGGCCAGGGAGCCAAGAAGGCCAAGGGCGTCCTGGCCTGTGTCAGCAAGAGTGGGGCAGCAGGAGCAGGGCAGGGAGCGTCCCCCTGGGCTGGGCAGCGCTGCGGCCACAGCTGGGAGTGCTGTGCCCAGTTGTGGGCCCCTGTGAAGCAGAAAGTCCTTGAGGGGCTGGAGCGTGTGCAGAGGAGGACACGGGAGCTGGGGAAGGCTGTGGAGCGCAAGGCCAAGGAGGAGGTGCTGAGGGAGCTTTAGCCTGGACAACGGGAGGCTCGTCAGGGCCCTTCAGGCACACTTCCATAGATCCATAGAGGACAGCGCTCACCCCAAGGCCTGCTTCCCTGCCAAACATCCCCGCTCTGCATCCATGTGCTTTAGCCACCTGAGCAGGTGACACTTCCAATTTGTGGTTTCTTGGCTTGCTAGGAGGAGAAGCCCTGCTGATTTTCTCTCTTCCCAGCAAGCAAAGATGCTTCTGCACAAGCTTTCCTGCCCTTTTCCTGCACCGAATGGGATTCTGATCCACTTTTAGTTTTCCATGTCTGCCGCAGCAGTAGCAAAGGCCTTGCTGGCTATTTCCTACTTTTCCATTTCACAGCTTTCAAGAGCTAAAAGCTCCCTTGTGCAGAGGCACTGTGCCTTGCAGATAGCAGCCATGGAGGACTATCAAATTCCTAGGCAAACAGAGTTCTCTTGAATTAGCCCATTTTAATCTGGCCGGAGTGACTTAGAATGCCATTGCTAAGAATGCTGATGATTTCTCCTTCAAAGAGGTGGTTGTAGATGCCAGGAGAAAGGAGGTGCTAAACGATAGGTAACGGCCTGTCCCTCATGTTTCTCTCTTGCCACAGATGACAGAAGCAGCAGCAGTCTCTGCCCTGGCTCCCTCTGCTCCTGGAGAAGAAGCCAAAGAGGAGCAAAAGGAGCAAGACAACCACGAGCCTGCAGCTGTGGTCACAGCAGAGCCTGATGCTTCCAAGAGAGTAAGTGCCAGTTGTGGGTGGTGCTGTCTTTAGTGCAAGGCAGAGCTGCAAGTTTCTGAGCAGCCAGCACTTGCTGTTGCTGGCTGAGGATGCTGAGTGCTGGAATCCCGCAGGACGCGGCCATTTCCTGCAGGCAGGGACAGCTAGAAATTGGCCTTTGGCCTGTCACCTTCAGGCACCCAAGAGCTGGGGGCTGCGGCTCAGCTTCTGCCTGCTTGGCTCAGTGAAGCTCTGTCTCTGGGCTTCTGCAGGGCCGTGGCCAAGGGCACAGGTGCTCGTGCTGGAGGTCACAGGGCTTTCTTTAGTTGTTTTCCCTTTGTGCAAAGGTGTGTTTGGCTTGTGGAAGTGTTCTGCAGTTTTCTGGAGCAGTTCTTCGCTTGTACAGTCTCTTTTGGCTTTTGATAAGCTGCAAGGAGATGATTGCGTTGTCCATGAAGCTGGGGTAGGCCATTCTTGTGGGGTGAGGCCAAAGGAAGCAAGTGCCTTGTAGGGAAGGCTTCTTGCCTGGCAAAAAGCAGAAGGGGCGAGTTTTTGTGGATGCGTTTTGGGATGAAGCCTGCAGCTTTGGAAATGGCATTAGTGGCTCGGGTGGGGGTGAAGCTGCAAGTCCTTGACTGCTGTCTTGTGTTGCTGAGAAGAGGAAGGACATCTTGGAATTGTGGCTGCTGTATTTGACGTCAAAGGGGCAAGTTTGTGGTGGGGGAGCTGCGTGGGCCCAAAGGACCCAGGGGTGCCGGTCAAGAGCAGCTGAAGGTGGGCCAGCGCGTGGCCAGGGAGCCAAGAAGGCCAAGGGCGTCCTGGCCTGTGTCAGCAAGAGTGGGGCAGCAGGAGCAGGGCAGTGAGCGTCCCCCTGGGCTGGGCAGCGCTGCGGCCACAGCTGGGAGTGCTGTGCCCAGTTGTGGGCCCCTGTGAAGCAGAAAGTCCTTGAGGGGCTGGAGCGTGTGCAGAGGAGGACACGGGAGCTGGGGAAGGCTGTGGAGCGCAAGGCCAAGGAGGAGGTGCTGAGGGAGTTTTAGCCTGGACAACGGGAGGCTCGTCAGGGCCCTTCAGGCACACTTCCATAGATCCATAGAGGACAGCGCTCACCCCAAGGCCTGCTTCCCTGCCAAACATCCCCGCTCTGCATCCATGTGCTTTAGCCACCTGAGCAGGTGACACTTCCAATTTGTGGTTTCTTGGCTTGCTAGGAGGAGAAGCCCTGCTGATTTTCTCTCTTCCCAGCAAGCAAAGATGCTTCTGCACAAGCTTTCCTGCCCTTTTCCTGCGCCGAATGGGATTCTGATCCACTTTTAGTTTTCCATGTCTGCCGCAGCAGTAGCAAAGGCCTTGCTGGCTATTTCCTACTTTTCCATTTCACAGCTTTCAAGAGCTAAAAGCTCCCTTGTGCAGAGGCACTGTGCCTTGCAGATAGCAGCCATGGAGGACTATCAAATTCCTAGGCAAAAAGAGTTCTCTTGAATTAGCCCATTTTAATCTGGCCGGAGTGACTTAGAATGCCATTGCTAAGAATGCTGATGATTTCTCCTTCAAAGAGGTGGTTGTAGATGCCAGGAGAAAGGAGGTTCTAAACGATAGGTAACGGCCTGTCCCTCATGTTTCTCTCTTGCCACAGATGACAGAAGCAGCAGCAGTCTCTGCCCCGGCTCCCTCTGCTCCTGGAGAAGAAGCCAAAGAGGAGCAAAAGGAGCAAGAGGACCACGAGCCTGCAGCTGTGGTCACAGCAGAGCCTGATGCTTGCAAGAGAGTAAGTGCCAGTTGTGGCTGGTGCTGTCTTTAGTGCAAGGCAGAGCTGCAAGTTTCTGAGCAGCCAGCACTTGCTGTTGCTGGCTGAGGATGCTGAGTGCTGGAATCCCGCAGGACGCGGCCATTTCCTGCAGGCAGGGACAGCTAGAAATTGGCCTTTGGCCTGTCACCTTGAGGCACCCAAGAGCTGGGGGCTGCGGCTCAGCTTC